>NC_141693.1:986717414-987317414 GCF_964263255.1 Lissotriton vulgaris
TCAGTATACACATGAGGGGGTGACAATATCTTCTCATCCTAATGGTGGCTCTTGAGAGATGACCAAAAGCGAACTCCACCATCAGCCTTCTAGTATGCCAAATAAGTAGCTGTTGGAAGAGTGGTGATCACCCGTTACAGATCCAACAGATCTGCATGCAGAGGCTCCTGGGAAAACAATTAGGGGATAGCCATAACTACGGAGAACTAGAAGTTTGTCAAAGGAGATTGTCAACCCAACAGAGAGCAGGGTATCGGAAACACACTGACTAGAGGCACAGAATAGTGAAACTCCCTTTCAGATTAAACAGCAGGTCTGGTATTCCCAGACACCAGAGCCGTGGTACCACAGACTATTAGTTCCACCCTAGAAATACTGCACTACAGCTACTCTTAAGCGCACTCACACTCAAGCTCTGTGGGAAGGGCACCATTCCTATCACTTGTGCAGAAGTCCACCGCAACCTAAAATATCAGCAGACAGCACAACTACATCTGACCCGGATAAGCTGAAGGGCTGAAAGACCCATACCCAGAATGCAAAGCACTCAGAAGAGACAACTCGTGACATGCTACATCCACAGGAGCAGGGTAGGAAGGCCACAAGGCCTCCCTTTTCACCCTGATATGGCTTGCCACCAAGGGTCTATCTATGCCATCAAAATATCTTCAACCACACTCATTCAAGCCATAGGAAGAGCAAAGCACCTCTCCTGCAGAGATCCTCCATCAGGAAGACTCACAAATGCAGACCGTGGCATGTGAATACCAACCCAGGGAGGCCAAGTAATTGGTGATGGCTCTGTTATATAAAAAACAGGTAACATAACATTATTATATTGGACCTACTTCTGGTGCTCCTTAAATTCCATTACCACCATCACTGGACCCTGCTGCTATGCTGGCTTAGTGCGGAGAATCAGAGTGATGCTGTTTGATATAACCCTCACCCCTTGATAAATGCACTGCAAGAAGCACACCCTCGGCGTCACATGCTAAAATACTTTTCCTTCCCTCAATCAATCAATCAATCAATCAAAGCATTTATATATATATATAGCGCACTACTCACCCAGAGGGTCTCAAGGCGCTCGGGGAGGGGGGTCTGCTACTGCTCGAACAGCCAGGTCTTGAGTTGCTTCCTGAAGGCGAGGTGGTCCTGGGTCAGGCGGAGGTGGGTCGGGAGGGAGTTCCATGTCTTGGCGGCGAGGTAGGAGAAGGACCGTCCCCCTGTGGTGGCTCTTCGGATGCGGGGGACGGCGGCGAGGGCGTGGCCGGTCGATCGAAGCTGGCGTTTGGGAGCGTAGAAGTTGAGGCGGCTGTTGAGGTATCCTGGTCCTTGGTTGTGTAGGGCTTTGTGTGCGTGGGTGAGGAGACGGAAGGTGATTCTCTTGTTGACCGGGAGCCAGTGCAGGTCTCTCAGGTGTCCGGAGATGTGGCTGCGACGGGGGATGTCCAGGATGAGTCGTGCTGAGGCGTTCTGGATCCGCTGGAGTCTCTTCTGGAGTTTGGCGGTGGTTCCGGCGTAGAGGGAGTTGCCGTAGTCCAGACGGCTGGTGACGTGGCCTGGGTGACCGTCTTCCTGGTCTCGGTGGGGATCCACCGGAAGATCTTACGTAGCATGCGCAGAATGTTGAAGCATGACGAGGAGACGGCGTTGACTTGTCTGGTCATGGAGAGGGAGGAGTCCAGGATGAAGCCTAGGTTGCGTGCATGGTCTGTTGGTTTGGGTGCGCTGCCTAGGGCTGGGGGCCACCAGGAGTCGGGTGAGGATCCCAGGATGAGGACTTCCGTCTTGTCCGAGTTCAGTTTCAGGCGACTGTTCTTCATCCATTCGGCTACCTCTTTCATCCCTTCGTGAAGGTTGGCTCTGGCGGTGGCGGGGTCGTTGGTGAGGGAGAGGATCAGCTGGGTGTCGTCGGCGTAGGAGATGATGTTGAGGTTGTGCTGGCGTGCGATGTCTGCGAGGGGGCTCATGTAGACGTTGAAGAGGGTTGGACTGAGCGAGGAGCCTTGAGGAACGCCGCAGATGACTTTGGTGGCTTCAGATCTGAACGGGGGGGAGGCGGACTCTCTGTGTCCTTCCGGCGATGAAGGAGATGATCCACTCCAGTGCCTTCTCCTGGATTCCGACGTTGCTGAGTCGCTGCACTAGTGTACGGTGGCAGACAGTGTCGAAGGCCGCGGAGAGGTCTAGGAGGATGAGGGCTGCTGTTTCTCCGTTGTCAAGCAGTGCTCGGATGTCATCGGTGGCTGTGATCAGGGCGGTCTCGGTGCTGTGGTTGGCTCGGAAGCCAGACTGCGAGAGGTCGAGGGATCTGTTCGTCTCGAGGAAGGCGGCCAGCTGCTTGTTGACGGTCTTCTCGATGACTTTTGCAGGGATATAAGGTAGCAGTAGCCGTCGCAGTGGTGAGTTCTGGATTCAATTTTAATTCTTTGTAACTTGGCTAGGCCAATAACGTTCTCTGCAGACTTCACTAAATACATCACCAAAGGCGGAAATGTAAACAACTGAGGTGCGGGGGCTCTTCTGGAAGGCCCTCATGGACCTTCTCAGGTTCTGTCCAGCACTATTTAGGATCCAAAGCTCTGCGTCTTATACGCCCAACATTGGGCCACGTCTTCATGTGCGTGGGCCTGGGGATTACACTCTTAAGACCCCACGTGGGCATTTGTAGCCAGTGCGAAGTCGTTTCTGGCAAAACGAGAGTCCCTCTATGCATCACAGTAGTGAAGTGGTGGAACAGGTTTGCCGCCCTTAGCGCTTGTAAAGTGAAGCCCTCGTAATCTGTTGTCTGGTAAAAACCTGACTCATTCCACAAGACATATTCATAAAGGAAATGGCTTGGAATGCCAAGTGGAACCATCCACCCACCCACACCCCTAGCAGCCTGAAAGAGTCGGTCGAAGGTACTGAAGCTGCCAACTTGGCATCATGCGAGCCTGTACAGGAAAGTTGGCAGATGGCTAGATGACACTGAACTGAATTATATTTGCTAATATTTATAAATTAAACAGTGAAGCCCTGGTAAGTTGTGCACAGGTTTCACCTACTGATGCCAACCCTAATTATCTGTACTCCTTGGTGCTAGTTTCCAGACTCCCAGAGTTAGGAACTAATGTTGAGCCTCAGGTGTATATAGAGCTTCATCTTGTGACCTCTGAGTTGATGTCGCACAGTGGAGGTGGGAGATCACATGCCAGCTGCATGATCCTTTTTTCTGGTTACCAGTACCTTCTAATTCCTTACTCCTTTCCCTATCTTTCTTTAACAAGCACTTTCTTATACCGCCCTCTTCCTCGATTGCTCCGTATTTGTCCCCAGTCTTTTTATTTTTTTCCACCTCTTACTTTTTCTTCCTCTCTCATTTTCATTGCAACTGGAGCTGCATTTCTCTTTATCCTCTAAAAGTGTAGGGCTTTAATCATTGAAGACAAATTCTGCCCGTGCAAAAAATACCAGTCTAACAGGCATGAAGCTTTAGAACTCCTTCTTTGAACCCTGTGTCTTCATGGTTTAAATCCTATGTAGGCCTGCATCCAGTGGGCAAACACCAACACTTGTGCAAATCGTTCAAAATCGAAACATTACTATACGAAAGTAGCTACACACTCACCACCCTTCTGGCAACCAGTAAATCTGTGTTTCAAGAGAACTGGAAAAGCCACATTCTTTGCAACATATGATCACCACACACAGATAAACCAGTGTCGGACAACAACGTATTCAGCTCTGGTTCCCCTGTCTCTGATTTATTCAGTGACAGCCTGTAGACATTTTTGGTAGGGTTGCAAGAATCGCTCCGCTCCGTGTACACCAATCACCTTGTTTCCAGCCCTAGGCTTACTTTTTGCAAGGGTTTCTCTGGGGTAATAGTAAAAATAGTTCACCCGAAGCAAATTAAGTCTACACCTCTTCGTGTGCACTGGGTTGTTAAATCAAGGCCCCAGATTGTATGCTTGATATTCAGCATTAATGGCATGATAGGATAAACAACGTCCCAGGGATCTAGGTTTGGGAAGCCCTCAAGAGTCTAGTCGAGTAATCGAGAATGGCTTTAACTTCAGATATTGGCTAGGAGAAGATCACTCAATGAAGTTCTTTGGTGGCCTTAGAGTTAACTTCTCCCTAATCCACATGCCAAGGAGGTTACTCTGATGTCCAGGAGCAATTGCTTGATGTGGAGAAAACCTTTCTTTCTCTCCAGATGTCTGCATTCAACTTCGTTTTTACATGGGGGTTTCATGATCGTGTCAGAGGGATACATGGGATTTTTCCCTATTTTCTGAATCTTCTCTCTGCTATGTTCTTTCATATTGTCATGGTGACTTCCCGTTTTAAAATTGCTTAAAATGACCCAGTATCCTCGTCCTGGAGGAGGGAAGGAGCAATAGATGAATAGATTGAAAGATTGATGGAGTTCTAATGCTTCAAGAAATGCAGGAGCCGTTGGGGAGTTTTATAATTCGTCTAATTTACTTGCTCCTGGTAAGCACAACAGTACTGCCCAGAAGGTAATATTATTCCCCACGTTTACAGAGGAGTTTCATCCTTTACCTTCCAGTAACATTGCCAAGAATTACAGCGAGGTATTGCAGTAATTGCTGTCATTACAGCAGAATGGTAATAAAAATGTCCAGTAAACTGAGCCTCGGACACTTACTAAAGAGAAAGGTCCTCCGGGCTCCCTGATTTTTAGATAGTTGTTCTCCCAGTGAAAGGAGCTGGACACTAATGCCTAGATGCATCAACCTTTTTAGGAAGTGCAAACGGTGCGAATCGCAAAAATCGGCCGTTTGCACTTCCTAAATTGGTTTCTGGGATGCATGAAGCATTTTTGGAAAATCGCTATTTTTAGCGAATTCCAAAAATGCGATTGCTTTTAAGGAATCGCAAATTTGCGATTCCTTAAATGCAATGAATCATTCTCAAAACATTTGCGATTTTACAAATTGCAAGTGCAAATTACCACGAAGTTGAACTTCGTGGTAATTTGCAAAATTGTTTAAAAACGCACAAAAATGCATTTTTTAAACTGTTAAGTTACAGACACACATGTCCTTAGGACATGTTTGTATGTAACTTACAGGTAAAAGTGCATTTCATGGGTGCAGGGGGGGGTCATTTGGACCCCCCTCTCCACCCTTGAAATGCTTTGTTGAATTCCGATTTCAAATAGCGAATTCGCAATTCCCATTCATTCCTATGGGCATTTCAGCCCATAGGAATGAATGGGAATTGCGAATTCGCTATTTGAAACTCGCAATTTTATTGCGATTCAGTAAAATTTGCGATTTTTACCGAATCTCAATAAAATTGCGAAATAAATGATACATTGCCATTTGCGATTCCTTATTTTTCGCAAATAAGGAATCGCAAATGACAACGTTGATGCATCTACCCAATAGTCCCAGAGCCTGGTCTTGTGGCAACGAGGTGACGAACCTTAACCCCTTCGATGCGGCCGCTTTTTTTCCCGTGTGCGGCCGCCGGCCGAACACTGGCGGGCCATGACGAACCCCAGCCGTCATCAGCACACGAGCACCGTAGTGCATGACGGCTGGGGTTCGTCACCAGCATGGAAGGGGTTAATGGAAAACTTGCAATTAGGACCATTAGATGATTGAAGGATGCTGTTCTTAAGGTTCTTGTTCATAAAGACTTAAGGGATTAAGATTGTCTGATTAAGCGTTTTGTGATATGACCTGTATTCCCTAATCTCAGAACTATATGGGTCCCAGTTTCTTTGGTTTCCTTCAGCGTGCCTTCCCATTTCCATGGGTGTCCCGCATATAAATTTATAATATGACTTATAGGGCTCTCTTGTTGCTGGCTAACTCCCATATTTGCCCCACAGTGTATGCTGTACTATATTGGTTCCTGCCTTTGTCTGCTTTTCCTTACTTGCCTAATCCATTGTGCCGCAGGTGGAGGCAAGGTCTTGCCACCCATGTCCTCATTACTTGAGGTATTTCCTTGTATGAATTGTACACAGACATAAACAAGGCTGTGGCATAACTGTTGAAATCTTGTTGGTTTCCACCGCCATTTTGGAGTATTTTCCAACTTTTGAGGATAGACAACGAATCTCAGAAGAACTCCTGGAAACCTAGGACAGTCCCAGATTGGCAAGAGTATCCCTACTGGCCAAATATAATGCTGCAGGTTTTCAAATAGGTGTAAACGTCTGTATGAGTAAGTTGAATGGAAATATTCTTTTTCACTTTTGTGTTTTTCTTACGCCACAGGATAAATATTTTCCATGTGGAGAATCATTGCTTCTGCCATAAGGATCATAAAGCTGGCTTAGACCTAGTTTATTTACTATTTCTATGGTTGTAAACATGCAGAATGTTTGAATGCCTACACATTTTTCACTTTGGGGTGTTTGCTGCATGTGTGTGGTTTCCCCCTATTGTAATGCCCTTCAAACAGAGCTCGGATTTCAGAGCTCACGGTCCTCTCCAACTCTTTCTCTGACAGTCCTTTTCCTTTGCCTGAAAGCTGCTGGCTAGGTCCATGGTCAACATTATACAGTCCCGAAGCCAATAAACGTTGCTACATTTTCTGAGTATGGTATGACACTCGGTGGGGGGTGGCGGGGGAAGGGGGCGATTCAACCAACCATGTGACCTGTCTAATAGTCACCTCCTACCTAGATCAAGCGCTTGGAGTCACCTGTGTTACGTACAGTGCTTTAGAATAATGTTTTTTACACATTAGTCATACATACATTTAAAATTTAAATGCATGGTGCTAAATTATGTAAGGGCACACCTGCAGAAATCCCAGCATCAGCTGGTGGATCATGTGTCACTGCAGCATGTCTAGGCCATGTGCGAGGATTTGTGCATCTAACAAAAATGTGTTACATGTTATAGGTGTTCATTGCGGGGGGGGGTCAACCAACCATGTGACCTGCCTAATACTCCCCTTAGTCACCTTTGATCAAGCACAGAGTCACCTGTATTACATGCAGTGCTTTATAAAATCTATTGACATTACTCATACATACATTTAAATGTATGGTGCTAAATTATGTAAGGGCACACCTGCAGAACTCCCATGTCTAGCTGGTAGATCATGTGTCACCGCAGCACGTCCAGGCCATGTGCGAGGATGTGTGCCTCTAACAAGAATGTGTTACATGTTATAAGTGTGTGTGACGTAGCCATGCACTCATTGTTTGGCTAGAGAAGTGCAGGCACAGGAAGCGCTTCGCGAAGACTGTTTTCGCTTTTCATTCACAGCTGTGGAATGTGGTAAGGCTACCTAGGCTGGGCTTCACGACATGTGCAACGTGTTCATATTTGTCTTTAATTAATGAGGAGGATGCCTGTGCTTACGAAACGAGAGCATAATGTTACAAGAAGAGATGCATGGATTGAAAATGCAAAATGTTTGTAAATTAAAATAAATAAATTAAAATGCATCTTTAGCTTTAACAATAATACATTTGAGCATATCGTTCATCAATGCCTACCGTAGTCTACTAACCTCCTGCAAGACTCAGCTACTTTGAGATCTAAATCAGGGGAGTCATTGGTCCCCTCAGAGCTGAAGCCTATAAACCTGTGGATTTCATCAGCAGTTCAAACCTTACGAGAAAAAGCCTGCCGCTGTGATTGGCAACCTCACCCTGCAGCTACTGTCAGTTAGTCTGAAGGCCTGCCACGTCGCTTACAATAGTTGAATTTTTGGTAGACTCAATAGACCATATTTTCATGACTTGTAACTTTACCGTTCCCTATACAGAAATCCTAGTGTGATGTAACCGCTTTACAAACATCACCATCTTTCAGTCTGTGGGGACCATAAATCTCATTGCAATGGAAGTGCAATCACTTACAAATCTCTTCCTACTTTTTTTGTGAATGAGAAGCCTTAATAAGAGACACTCTGTGGAAAGGACAACTGCTGGATCGCTTCCATAAAGTAGGAAATATGCAAGTATCAAGGGCGCCCTGCCTAAAGGCAAGATTTAGTTGTTTAATTGATTTCAAACACTGTTTTTCAGTCGTTTTATTGTAAGATATATATTTGTAGTCGCTTTGAGTAGGAGTCAAAGTGGGAAAATAACTCAAGATAAGTCAGACATTGCAAGTTTTTGCAGCCCTATGACTGAATGTTGGTGTACACATGAGATCTTGTTTCTCCTATGTTAGAGGCGACTTGCCAAATGAGGAGTGGGAAATCGAAATCTCTCTTGGCTGAAGACATTTTCCTGTAAGTATGTATCCTGTGGAGTCTCTGCAGTGTACCCAACCATGGTGTGTGGATGCAGTTGAGTGTATCACATCTGCACATCCATAGGGCCTAACAACCATCAATCGAGAGCTGTAGATGAGGTCCATCTGGATAGCAGGAGATGGGAAGTACACTAGACCTTTACTCAGTACAGAAGCAATTCTGTTAAAAAAATATCTAGGACAGGACATAATACAGATTGAAGGTTTGTTTTTCTGTACCTGAAGCAAAAGTGATCAGGCAAAAAACAAACTACATAAAGTAAATGTTCCCATCACCCTACAGTTTACCCTTATCACTGATGATCTGGTCAGTTGGTGTCCATAGATGGTGATGATAAAGTTGCTATAGGGTGTTCTATACTATGTGGCTGCTAAAAAAAATATAGTATAGGGCTGTGAGGCTATGCAGAAAAGGATGGTGAACTAGTGGTCAAACTTTTTGCATAGCTGTTAGATGGTAACCCACCCCAAGTTCAGTGAGGACCTGTAGCAGGCAATTGGAGCCAAGGGTTGTAGCTTGGACAGGTTACCTCCATTTGGTAACTTGGAGTAGAGAAGGATGCAAACCTAAACAATACCCAAACAAAATCAGTGCCTTGTCCTATATTTTGAAGCTCAGAGCGCAGTAGGCATTGAGGGGCTACCCGGTGTAATCAGCTGTTTTTCGACACTGTTCAGCAAAAGCATCTAGTCACCTGGATACTCCAAATTAAAGTTTCTAAGGACTGTTTCCGCTGAGAGGCATCTCTACCTAGGTGACCAGAGCAGATGGACAGGTTCACACTATCGAAAAAAGAGTTGTTCCCTATGAGCCCTAAATAAGTCAGAGGACATATAATACAACATTTTTTGTCTCTGTCAGTCTTTGTGATGACAGCTATAAAGAGGTTGCATGCTGTAAATTGCGCTGTTAATGGCAGTACCAGTGGGGTGTTGAGAGAGATGATCTCTTGTAATTTAAGTAAATGTGCATCTCAGTGACCGGTGGCTTACTACAAGCTTGAGAGGTCCTCTCCTTAGCCATCCTTCCAGTGTTCATGGCAGGGTGAGGTGAGGGTGTAGGGGAGAGACCTGCCTAGGTGGGGAAGGGGGTATTGGTAGTTGAAGTTGTGGTTGGGAGGAGGTAGTCGTGGAGTAGATGGCTTTCTTAGGTAAATGGGGGTGTAGAAGTCGGTTGCCTCTTCCGAGTGGGAAGGATGGAATAAGCATAGTTTAAATTCAACTTTATATTCTTCAGCAAGTATAATGCACATTGACGGTCAGTGTGAGAAATTGTAAGTGTTTCATGGCAGTTTTACTGAACTTTTCATGCCGCAGCATGAGCATTTCCCAGTAGCGCTCTCATGCTTTTGACAGGCCAGTTCTGGCGCTTTTCAGTAGAGCGGATTGCTCTTAATGTGTCATCACTAACTCTTCTTAGAAGCCAAGCTCCCCAGTGTCCCAAGCCCACCACGAGTAGGTCATGCAGCCCAGGCTTTCCTTTGAAGTTGTCTTGTTTAGGCCTTAATAAAATCAAGATTGCAGGCCTACAATGTAAAAATATACGCAGTACAAAGTAAAGCAAAGGCCAGCAGACCATTAAGGCTGCACATGACCCGTTATTACATATGATAGCATACAGCAAACATGTATACACAAATTTGTGCACACACTACAAGAACCTGCTGCCAAGGTACACAAACCAAAGGAAGGTCACAAATTGCAATTTAACACGTAGAAATGCACCAACAAAATAACCAAAAAAAACCACAAATGTGAATCTTGATTGCAAATCACAATTGCTGTTTAAACATCATCGTCCACAACGTAGACGAGTGCATGCTGCAATGGTAAGTACCCAAATGGAATAAGCCCGATAAGCCACTTCAATAGGTGGCTAGGCCATCACTGTTAGTCTGCTGCACTTCAGTGCTGTGTGGATGGTAAAAAGAGAGGTGACAGCCTAAGCACCTATTGAAGTGGCTTATCCACTTTGAAACTGCACTGCGATGTCCTAACAGGCTGAATCCTTTTGTGTTTACACCATCCATCAATTGTGTGTCTTTTGCTTTCTCACCCTTAGTGCGCTGGGTATGCCCAGACGTGGGTCCCGGGCTCACTGTGCCACTGGATTCAAGCTATCCTGGCTGATATCGGGTGAAACCCCAAAACCGGTCCTAGGATACTTGTTTCCGTTCCAGGGAGGAGCTGGCTTGGCAGTTCGGGCTGGACTGTTCCCATGAGGCACAGGGTCAAGACTGATTTGCATATGGCCAGGTCTAAACTGGAGTGGCATGGTGAGCAAAAGAATGATGGATTTAACCTAGATCTCTTGACTGGGGTTGAATGCTTTGATTTGTTCTGCATTCCGTCCATCAATTGTGTGTCTTTTGCTTTTTCAAAACAAGCCATTTAAAAAAAAAAAATCCTCGGTCACCTTTACCCGATGATACTCTGACATGCATTCAGGGCCACCGGAATTAATTTCCTGCATAATTATAAATGTATCACATTTGCCAGATAATCCATCACATACTGCGGGATTCCCTAAACATGTGGTGTCAAATGGATGACTACGAAATAATCGCCACATGTGGTGCCGTGTAGTGGCAGGGTAGACCCTTTCCAAATTTTAACTATCACTTTCCAGTTTCTGATTGCTGGATTCAGGTGTTAAACCGCTACTAATGAGGTGAAACAATTGCCAACGAATATTAATATCTGCAAAAATGATAAAATAGAGAACTAAAGCTGCCCAGAGTGTGCCGCATACTTTGCCTTTTCTGGTGCATAAATTAGTGAAACCGATTGAGTAATTTGGTTCACTATTGCAGAATAATTGCAGTGAGCCTGCTTGTTCATGCTTTTTCCATTGCTTAAGCCACGTAGTTTACAAACACGGACACTTGACTAACCTGTCGATTTATCCCCTCGCCTGCAAGAGACTTACGCCTGGCCTTAATTTAAATGTTGTCCCACACTGTTTTGCAAACAGGATTTGTATTTTTCTCGTTATAATTGTATCAGTTCAGCATACACAAAGGCAGAACTGCTCAAGTGTGTCATGCTTCACTGGGCTCTCCTGGCAGCTGTGGCCAGGGGCACATGTCTCGTCTACCTGTGCCCAGATTGTATATCTTTTATGTAATTCTGGGCCTGCTTTGAAGTATGTAATTTAAGAAATCTGATATAGATTGGAATGTGATATTGCTGCGTTGCTCAGTTACATCACTGTGTACCTGCCTAGGCTCCTCATACACCAAGCTTGCTTAAGAATGTGTATCAGCTTTTGCACTTTAGGGGTGCCTTCCTGAGTTGGAATTTCCTATTATGCGAGGGGTATTATAGAAGCTGCCTGTTGGCTCCAAAAGGTGTAGTACATACGTGTTATATAATTAATAGGTGTAAAAGCATACATATTTTAGGGGCTTTAGGTGATCTCTCTTCAACATTTAGTTTGTTGCTATAAATTATTTTGATTCTGACCCCCACATCATACAGCATAAAGCAGGGGCTCAGCCCTTTTCAGCCAATGGGCAACTTCGCTGTCCGTGACAGCCTTCCCCAGTTTTAACAAGAAGCAGTTCACTTAAGTGGTAGTTATACTTTGGCAATGTGTGCTTTTTGAGGCGAAAAAAATGGTATGCCTTTGGCCAGTGTTGTTTTTACATTGACGAGGTCACAGCAGCTACTTCAGCAAAGTTTTGTGAAAGCCATGACAAAACAAACCTTGAGAAAACCTTGACATAGCCAAAATGTCATAGCGTGTTTACCTAGGTTAGAAATAGTTGTTTTTGTTTGTTTGCAGGTTTGTGGTCCAGTGTTATTTCTTTATTTCGTGGTTTCCGCTTCGTTTGTCAGCCGACGTGTTGTGGGACACAAAATTCCAGCGGAAAAAAACTCGTATCTATCAGTCTGTTTTCTTAACAATGCTTTACGGGCTCGTGAGCGAACAAAGTTCAACCACTATCTTTTCAGTGTCCGTCAAAAAGCTTCAAATCTTAGTGCTTCCCCGCCTCAGTTTAATAGCTCAGTGAAACGAGTTTGCCCTGTGCCTCGAACCTGAGCGCAGCGAACTTGATTTAAATGTAAAGCTGTGCTGAACGGGTTTGTTGGAGTCGGAGGAAGCCTCGCTGGCCCCGGGCACAGTTCCACCCCCAGCGCCTCCTTCAGCCTTTAGCATCACAAAGCGGCTGAGCCTGTTCGGGCCGGGGCCGCCTCCAGGCGCGCGGGCCAATCACAGGCCAGGCTCGCGGGCTCCTCTTGCACTCAGGGCTTCGGTCGCTGATTAACCCAGAAATCAGGTGCATTGGATTGCCGCTGCTTGTTGATTGGGCGCCGGGAGTGAAGGAAAGAAAACACTCTAAGCCAGCTGACGAAGCGAGGAGCGCCTGAGAGGATCCACCGGCGAAACTCCGACCAAAGTTGCATCTCGCGCTCCGTACAGCCGGGGCCATGACCCCTACCGAGGAGGGCAGAGGCGGGCAGCCCGGGCCGGTGTGAGGATCTGTCTGCTGCCCCAGCCAGCATGTGCGCCCTACACTACGAGCGCCACTACCACACGGTGGGCGGCGGGCCCGCGGCGCCCCGGAGGGACGGCAAGGGGCTCAGCTGGGAGTATGAGGACTGCAGCCGGCTGGAGAGGCGCTACGGGGTGGGCAGCCCCCCTGGGCACCGGGCCTGGAGGGAAGACTGCGGCCCGGACCCCAGGGTGGAGAGGCCGCCGCGGAGGGATGGCAGGAGGCTGGACCGGGACTACCAGCAGGACCCTCGGAGGGATGAGGGCCGGTATGTGGATCACAGGAGAGTGGACAGGGGCTGGGAGTACGACAGGACTGACAGGGACTACAGGGAGGACAGAGCCTGTGGCCGGGACTGCGACTACTATAGGGCCTCTGACCGGAGGTACCCTGATGGTGAAGACCTCAGGAGGCCCAAGACTGTATATGTCGATGCAAAGTCACTAGATAGAGATTATGGCTGTTATGGAAAAGATGGACGATGGAATGTGGACGACAGGCCTTTAAATGGAAACTTTCGGGATTACAGGCTAGAACGGGGCATGCACCCCACCATCGACGACTATGACCAGGACCTGGTGGAGCGCAGGAAGGCCAGGAGCCGATATGACTGTGATCCCCATTGTCGGGACAACAGCTATCCAAGGAAGGGGCCCAGGCGCTACGACGAGACCAGGAGCTTAGAAGAAGCCCCTGAAGACTGCTGGAAACCCTCCTGTCAGAGTGTGGATCGTGGTAAAATGCGCTGCGACTACGAGGATTCTAGGAAAGGTGGACGCAGCACGTCACACCGCGACAATGGATACTACAGAGAGATGGACAGCCCTGTAGGACTTGAATACTGGGAGAGGGGTCGGAAGGACTACAAGGAATCCAGGCGCTATGGATATGGTACTACGCAATGGAATGGGGATGCTCGTGGTTATGATCACAGGGATTCGGATGAAGATTATGAAAGCCGTAGAACAGATAGAGTCCAGACTATAGACCATAAACCCCCCGCCACTGTGGATGGAGAAGAGGTTGGGAGGGTACGTAATAGTCCAAGGAAGCGGGTACAGGAGTGTGATGGTTTTGTTGAGGTTGGAGAGCGAGACCAAGAGCGTGGGGAGCTTGGTTTCCGTGCCAAGGGTCTGCAGAATTCCAGGAATCGAAGTGGCCTTTCCTTGGACTCGGACTTTGATGAATTTTGTGACCCTGGGAGTTACAGTCCAAGCAGAATTTCACCAGAATGGAGGGACAACGACCATGACGTGGTCGAGGCAGAGCCCAATACTGACCTGTGGGAAAGAAACAGTATCTACAGGCGAACAGCCCCCTCCACTCTTCGGCGCTCTGACTTCGTACTGAACAGACAGAAAAAGACAGGTAAATACATGACTTACCAGAAAGCTTAAACAAAACTTGTCACTTAGGTGTGATAGTGTACTTGTCAGAACATGAGGTATAAACTGTGGTATTCACCTAGGTGCCAGGTGGTCCCAAGCGACTCCCTAAGCCAGGCCTAGGTATTGGGCGAATGGTTTCTTACATTGAAAGAGCTGCAGTTTCTTTTAACTTTCAAAGGGCTCTTGGCAAGAAAGCTGCTTGGAAGCTAAGTATTCAGAAGCTTATCAGATGTGACTGATCATTGTGCAAAAGCTTTATTTCTTGTGTATTGATTTTGGGAATTGAAAGGTGGTGTTCCAAACATTAGTTAAAAATCTATAAGGATTTACATAGGTAAGCAATTCAATGCACCAATACATGTCCTGCCAGTCCTGAATCAGTGATTTTACATTTGCACAAGAAAGTTGCTCACATAGAAATTGTACCAATGTGGTGTAATTTGTCTGTGAATAAAGCAGGTTACCTGGAATGGCTTTTGGAACTCCTGGCTGCGTCCACTAGCAAAACTTGCCTAAAATCCAGAGTCCTCAACTCGTGTCTAGTTGCACGTTGTTTACCAAACTGATGCTGCATGCAAACATTCCTGTCGAAGACCGTAGAAAACCCATTCTTGGAGTTCGAATAGGAATGGAAAATTCCCAAAATACATTATGGAGAAGCTGTCAAGTACTCTCCATGGGCTAAAAATGTTATTCCTGTGGGGAAAATCAAAAGTTGACTAATTAACATCAGCGTCCTACTACGGCGCACCTGCTCTATTTCTGTACGTGGGAATGGTTGCACGTTCTAGTATTGGAATCTGTGGCAGTCACAGCTTCCCAAGAATACTACTTTGTAAATTCATCAAAAGTCAGACATTTGCGCCTAAAGTAGTAGTCCACTTTTGGCTCAAACTTACGACCGTTGATTGGGACTTTTGTTCGCCTTGGCACCCACGTTTGAGTAATTAGTTTGACCATCCCAACAATCCGCCATGCATCGCTTGGCAGTGCCCATTTCCGCACGTTTGTTTGCTTACCACGGAGTCCAGGGCTTCCCAGCTTCATGTGCTCCATTTGTGTTGTGTGGATTACAAACATTTCAGAATTCCCATTGAGTGTTCCGTGGACGGTAGTAGCTTTACCATATCCCCCCCTCCTCCCCCCCCCCCCCCCCCACACACACAGACAATTACTCCTCTCTTCCCCTCCTCCCTTTGCTTATTAATCTCTTTCCCAGAGACCGGTGACCCACCATCTTCACATTCAGTCCATGCCAAGGCCTGGCCTGCACACTGAAAAGTGAATAATGGGCCTTGGCGGGCAGCTTTGTGAAGAACATAAGGGGCGCATGTAATGTGAACTTTCTGAACAAAGAGCTTGGAATGTCCATGAGAGCCGCGCGGGGCTGTTTCAAAGGGCTGCATTCATGAGGAACTTTAAAAGGCATCTTTCTTCCTCCCCCTTCTCACTGCAGCGCCTGTGGAAGTGCTTGATGCACCCGGTGCATGGAGTTTGCGTGTAGCGTGTATGTAGCGCTCCATGACTGGTTGTGAAGAGTTCTGCTTTTCATCAGGTTTCTGGGTGCCTTATCGGGAGTGTGGGGTTCACAGTGGTATTGGTTGTAGGTTGGTTTAAGTGGAAGGTGTTCGGAGACTTGCATTAAATATGGTGCAGTGTGGTTACTGTGCTGAAGCGTTGTGGAGAGTGTGACAACAGATGTAGTCTCATATCCAGGCAACATCTTTGGGTGGTACTTAGAGAGACAGGAGAAGACCCCACTGTCTGCGTGAAACGGTGGGGCTGTAGGTATAATGCTAAAGTGGTCAATACAGGAAATCTGAATCACTATGCGCCATTTTTAACAAACACTGTTGCCAATTTTGTATTCGATCCAAATACAGTATCTGACATGTCTGTTTGTAGCAGGGGTAGGTGCAGCTTCTCAAGAAACAATTCACACCCGTGAAATCTCAAGATTTGCTAGCTCCTAAATTTACAAGACTCGTGATTTTCGAGTAATATATGCTATCGACTAAAAGGTGGCACCCATTTAAAACTGAGTTAGCAAAATGCCTGCTGTTATTTCCTTCAACTATGGGTTTTCTTCTTCTTTTCCTGTGTGATAGTAAACAATATCATAAATGCACAGTTGCTTTGTAGTTGCTTGACAGAAGACACTGACAACAACATTCCAATCTTATTTATCCAAGATTACACTGCATGTCTTTCAGGGGGTGAGTTGTCAGCTGAAGATTATTGACCCCACAAAGGGCCAAAACACTCTGAAGAGTACCGAGAAGGGACACTACTAGTCACGTTTGCTCAGTTGTCAGAAGATTATGCAAAATCATTAATTATTTGACACTGCTATTAGACGTTTGTGATCTCATGGTAATCGGTGGGATTGTGATGCTGAGTCTAGTGATGGCGAAAGTTTCACGGTGCAGTTTTGTTGGTGTGGCCAAGTCCTCTTTTGCATCTGCAGATCTTGTTACATGATCCACCCTTAACTGCTGGCAGGTTTAGAAGTCAGTAGAAGTTTTTCTTAAGGGACCCGCAAATGGCCGCAGATAAAGCTTGTAGCTTTAGCTGGAGGAATGGCAAAGAGTTTATAAATGAGCTATATTCATATAAAAGCCAACTATACGTCAACAGTGATCATTCACTTGTATGTGTGGCTGGAGATAGATTCACATAGCATTAGGGGTTGAGTACAGGAGATCATCTATTAATGATGGGCTTCCCACCCCCTTGGTTTCTCTATCTCAGAGATGACGTGAAAGGAGCAAGGTTGCTAACACCACTCTATGAAGAGGCATTGAAAGCTAGTGTAAATATAGTGTTTATCCGGAGTCAGAATGGGTGTTGCGGCATAGAGAGGAGCTAGGACAGGAGCTGAATAATTGTCCCAGTGAGACATCATATTGCTTCTGAACCAGACAGACTTAGGAAACCGCAAATGTGGTCAGTTGTTCTTTCAGCTCCATGTACTTCCATTTGAAATACACTTTCAGTACTAAAGATGGTTTCACTGCTTGATAATGTTGCAATGAAAACATATTTTTATGCAAATGTTGTCATCTTTGATCTAGTCATATTCAGCAGCTTTTGATTCGTAACGTTTTAGGACTCTCGTAGGCTAAGAGCATTGTTTGGCTCTAATGTAACTATATATATTATATATTTTTTTTATTGGCGTAATTCGAAGTACTAGCTGTAAAAAAATGTGCTTTAAGCTAGTTCTAATGTGATCAGATTTCCCCCCTGTAGTTACGCTTATTGGAACTGATGAACAACAGTTTTATTCGCCTATAATACCATTAATAAGTGGAATGCAAAATACTGTGTACCTTAACATTTTTGATTTATAAAATGTGAAAAAATTGATTTGGATAACAAATAGTTTTTTCATTCAACGTGGATTATTAGCCTCGAGAGACGGTTTACTTGCGTTTTACTAGCACATGAAATGTTGTCAGCTGCACAGGTGTTGAATTTACTGATTGAATAGTCAATACCTAAGGGCGTATACTTTTTATGACCGAGCTTGACACACTAGTGTGGTGATATGCCTTTTGAGATTAGACTAATTCTGGTATCTCCTCCATTAAGAAACACTTAAAGCACCTTGCTGAACAAATGCCAAGCTAATGAGGAGTGTTTGATCTATTTCATAGAGTAATTATTTTTACTGTTTTGATTTGGGATTATTTATTGTCCTGCTCCACCCCACTTACCTGCCGGCATAGTCCTTCTGCCATGGAAGTCCCACCGGCCACAGGTTCCCCTGAACTGGCTACAGTTCCCGTCCACATACAGGGAGGTACTGTCTCTTCTTCAGTGTCAATGGGCACTCGACCAACACTAATCTTCGCCCTGAGGTTCTCACACACTTTGTCTTGCTTATATTTAATAACACCTTGAAAAAAATATGTAGCCTCAATCTG
The DNA here is from genome assembly GCF_964263255.1 of Lissotriton vulgaris. Lineage (NCBI taxonomy): Eukaryota > Metazoa > Chordata > Amphibia > Caudata > Salamandridae > Lissotriton > Lissotriton vulgaris. Next base: position 986,735,480 of record NC_141693.1, read on the forward strand.
TGCTTTGCGGCCGGGCCCTGTGCCTGGAAGTGGCCCATGATTAGGTAATATACTGTCTGCGAAACCAGGGAGAGAAGCTCTCCTCATGGCTAACTTTACCAGCTACTAAAGTTCTTTTTTTAGGTCTGGCATTAGATGAGAACTTTTTGCTTTTACAAAAAACGATATGTATACTACACTTATAGGGGCTTCAGCCAGTGCTCTTCTTCCATTGGTCTAGTATTGTCTTTCACATTTCTTCCACCCACTACACCATAGGGTAGTGGGCCAGCCCACTTGAGCCATTGGCTAACTTCACTGAGTGACAGTTTTTCCTCTTTCACAAGGAGCACATCCACACACAAAGTATTTCATTTAAGTGCTGGGGACTACTATGGCCGTTGGAATTTTGTTTTTGTAATGTAAAATTTTTTTTTTAGTTTTTTTTTTTTACCAGAAGTACATTTTGCTTTTGGTCATTGAGTTTAAAATTTAAAAGAAAACATTTTTTTTACATGAAGGAGAGCCCAGCAGCCTCCCCGGAAGTAAAGTGCTGCGAAAACTGTCGCAAAAAAACATTTGACGAAGACAAAAGGCTGGTAGACCACCCCAGACCTATTGGCTTTGCCAATGCTTATTTGTTTCTGTTAAGAAAAGTTTGAAGCGCAGGATTTCGCTATTGGAAGAAATAATGGTGCTCGTGGTAAAGAATGTACATTTTCCTTTGCAAACGTCATGGCTACTCGCCAGGAACTCCGAGCTTGGTTAGGAGCAGTGACTGCCACGTGTAAAGAGGGCCGCTGTACCTTTTTGGCGAGTTGTAACTTTAATAAGCTGTCCCCGTTAGTCACATCAATTAATTATCACATAAGCATTTCTCGTCCTTCCACGTTTTGAATCATATCCTCTTGTGCACTTGATTATGGCATTGCATTAATTATCACATAAGAAATTCTTGTCCTTCCACGTTTTGAATCATATCCTCTTGTTGTGCACTTGATTACGGCATTGCATGCCAGCACATTCTAAGCAAGTTTAGCAAACTCGCCTGTCCTTGTCTTTTGTTGGGGTTATTGGTTTTAGTTACAGCGAAGCCGTATGACCAAACTAATCTGATCTGTGTCTGTTGACCCAACCGCCGCTCACGGATGGATTTCCTTTAAAGGCTATACAAGTATCCTCACCCATTGTTTTTTTGTCGCGTCTTTTTAAAATTGCAGGTAGGGGCTCTAAAATCTTTCATGTGGCGACCTCTAAAAAATCTGTACCAAACCTCTGAATAAGTAAATTGAAGCATATTGTCACTGCACTCATAGAAGTAGAGGAGACTTGGTATGTTCACAAAGTCCTTTCCGTTATTTCCTTTTAAGGGCAGGCCGGCCTGGTTCGGCTGCGGTGTCACTTGCGGCCTTAAGTTTCTTAAAGAGGCACCATAACTGGTTCAGCTTGTTTGGTGATATCACAGCATGCACGTAGCCTGGCTCTAGGGCAGGGCTGGCCACTCCTGAGTCCTTCAGACATGAAGTGTCAAGGCAAGAAGTGCCTGGGTGCAGCTATGCTCTTCCATCAGTTTGCAGTGTCCTTGAGCCTTGCTATTGGACAGAGCACATTGAGCCTAGCTGCCAAATTGAGCCCTTCTCTGTCAGTAAGCCATGCTGTCAAGGGCTGTTCTGGGCAATGCTGTCAAACAGCGCTGCCATGGCACTGAGCTGTGCCACTGAGCCATGGTATCTTACAGAGCCTCCGGTCACACAGCCCTATTGTACGTCTGAACCCTTGGCTCAACTGAGACATGCTGTCACACCGCTCTGCTGTTGGTGGAGCCACCAGTGAGGAGATGTTAGCTGATTTGGTAACTGTTTGGCGTACTTTTTTGTCCAGTCTGTTTATTAAATTTTCTTACAAACCACAAACGAAATTGCATCATTGCTTAATCCCACGCAGGGGGAGCGTAATGCCTCAGCCGAAGAGTAACCTCATACATATATTGCATTGAACAACATAAACGGCTCCTCTTCTCTATAAGGACGCCCAGTGGTAGATACAGCTTCTAAATAACCAGGAGCTTGGGAAAAAAGGGAAACGAAGATAATGATTATGCACCCTTATGAAGCATAGAGGCAGTCCAAAGGCATCGTGGCGCCCTTCTGCGACAATATCTTCTCCAAGGTGCGCCACGGAAGTGCTGTGTGAGAGATAAGCAAAAGGCAAATACAAGCGTATCCCAACATGTGATGTGGAACAAAGGCACAAACTCCCACCCACCCACCCTACCCGTGGTGGCGGCAAAAACTAAACCAACGATAGGTCGGTCAATCTGAGATTATGTTCAATATTGAAAAAGATGAAGGCCTCTAATGGTGGAGGGGCATACTGCAGACGGGAGGCCTCGAGAGAGAAAGGTGACCAGAGGAACCCATTTAAATTCAAAAATGTTATAATCATTCATAAAAATGTCCGCCATACGCTCTAGGCTAAGCAGGCGCCAGAGGCAGGAGTGCCAAAGTGAGATAGCTGGAGCCTCCCTCCTCTTCCATGCGGTCGCTATAGTGACCTTAGCCGCTCCAATGCAGAGCCACAGAATCATTTTGTTGGCCCTTGTCTGGTGTTCTAAGGATGGGTCACGGAGCCCCTAAAGAACGCCTGTAACGGGAATGGGATAACCTAGCCTGTCCTTTATATGTGCCAAAATTTCCTCCCAGAAAGGGCATAGTCTGACAATCCCACCAGATGTGTCGGAAGTCCCCCAAAAACCTGTATCCCCTCCAGCACCTATCGGAGGAGGGAAAGATCCGGTGAAGTTTAGAAGGGTGTAAATACCAGTGCATCTTGGTTTTCATGTGAGCTTCCCCGAGTTCTGAAGAATGATTAAAGCGCGCCATATCAGACCAGAGATGCGTCCACTCCTCCTCGGAAATGGGACGGTGTATTAAGTCTTCCCACATGGACATGTATCTGGAACGTGGGGAAAGTGCTGTTTTAAGTAGAAAGCTATAAATTAATGAGATCACCCCTTTCATAGTGGCAGATTTGGTAAGAAAGGCCTCAAATTTTGTTAAAGGTCGGGTGGCAGCCTCCCGTATCGAAGGAGCAAGGGCCCAGTGCATCAATTGGGTGTAATGAAACCGCTCTGTGTCCTCTAGTGCAAACTCCCGTTTACAGTGATCGAAGGTAAGGGGATCGTCATTATGGAACAAATGTGCTAACATCAAGCCAGGCTTCAAACTTCCCCTCGTATTGAGCTGGGGGAAAGGCTGAAGTAAAGTGAATAAGAGAAAACGGGGATAGGAATGTAGTCCACTGATCGTCGCCCGAAACAGAGTCCCATACTTTGAGTGGTACGTGTGGGGGTACTAATATATGCATTCTGGGGCCTATCCCTACGAGGCCGCCATACCAAATCCCAAATGGTTCGTCCCGTCATGCTGCGGTCCATATGGATCCAGTGTTTAGGACGGTGTAGCAGAGAGTAGGAGAAGCGAGCTCGTCCCACTGCCAAATAAACCTTAATATCATGGCTTTCACCTTCTTGAAGAAATCACACTCTAGCTCGATGGGTAAAACTTGAAATAAATAGAGAAGCGGGGGCAGGAGTGTCATCTTTACTGCATGAATGCGCCCTAACCATGAAAGGAAGAGAGGCTTCCATTTTGCTAGTGCAGCCTGAATGCGCGTGATAACGGGCGGGAAGTTTGCAGCATACAACCCCTCCAGCCTCGGTGTAAGTTGGATCACAAGGTATTGTATGGAGGAGGCCGCCCAGGAGAGCGGGGTGAGGGATTGAAGTCTTAGAGCCTCCGAGGGTGAGAGGGTTAGATTAAGTATGTATGATTTGCCTAAGTTGATTTTGAACCCTGACTCCAATTCAAAGCAGCCGAGTTCTGATTGTAAACTCAAAAGGGATGTCTCAGGATCGGACAGCGACATGAGTAGATCATCTGCCAATAGAAACATTTTGTGGGATTCCCCCGTAAACGGGATACCCAGAATATCTGGGCAGGTACGAACTGCTAAGGCCAAGGGTTCAATGCTGAGCGCAAAAAGTAAAGGAGAAAGGGGACAGCCATGCCCTGTGCCTCTGGAGTGGATAAGGTAGGTGATTTGTATCCCATTAACCACTACCCTGGAGCTGGGAAGACGATAGTTAGCCCTTATCATGTTGATAAATTTGGATGAAAAGCCAAATGCCGAGAGTGTGCTAAACAGAAAAGCCCAGTCCACTCTATCAAAGGCTTTCTCTGCATCCAAGCCTACCAAGACCGCAGGGATTCGGCGTCTATTGGCTTTCTCTATTAAGTGGATAATTCTACGGGTGTTGTCAGGGGTTTGGCGTCCTTTGATAAACCCCGATCTGGATGAATGAGGGCGGGCATAATATCGTTTAGGCATTTGGCAATGATTGGCATCGAGATTGAGGAGTGCTATTGGCCTGTAGGAGGCACTGCGTTGGGGGTCCTTCCTGGGCTTGGGGATCACGGAAATCACTGCCTCGGACATAGTGCCGGAGGTAGCTCCGTCCTCCGCCATTCAATTAAATAGCCGCACATTGTAGGGGGAAAGGTCAGGGGCAAAAGCCTTATATAAAAGGGCTGTATAACCGTCTGGCCCAGGGGCCTTGTGGGGTTTTAAGCTTTTGATGGCCCATGTGACAACCTCCAAGGTGATAGGTGCGGAGAGTTGGTCATTCCAGGCTGTAGATACCTGGGGCAGAGGCAGTGACCGAAGGTACCGCTGCTGTGCCTCCCTATCTAAAGAGTCCCCGGTGTAGAGGTCCGCATAAAAGGACCCAAGCAGTGCAGCTTTATCTTCGTCCCTTTGTATGGCCTCTCCCTCGGGGCCTAAAATCTCTCCTATGTACTCTCTCTCCCTTTTATCCTTCAATTGTCTGGCAAGGTGTTTACCAATTTTATTGCCCTGGGAATAGGATAAGTGACGCAGTTTAAGAAGTGTAAATTCTGCCCTGTTGTTGTAGATGGCCCGGAGTTTACCTCTGAGGGCTGTAAGATTGCGTAAAGTTTGCCTGGTGGGGTTGGCCTTGTGTTGGTGTTCAAGGGTAGACAGCTCAGATTCCAACTTCTCTCTCTCATGTGCGCGCTGCCTGTTCAATGTCGAGTTGAGAGCAACACACTCCCCCCGGATGACTGCTTTCAGTGTATCTTAGGTAGTGAAATCCGAGGTATCATCAGGATTGTTAGCTTTAAAAAATTCAGTGATAGCGGATCGTAGCTTAGTGCAGGATTCCTTATCACGAATGAGCGATGGTGGAAAATACCATCTGGGGGCAGTGGAGACATTCCCAGACCAGTTGAGACAAATCGTGTATAAGCTATGATCAGATACTGAGAGCAGAAAAATCTTAGCGGACTACAGGGTACCCTGTAGAGATTGGGTAATGAAGATATAGTCTAATAGAGAGTATGTACGGTGGACATGCGAGTAAAACATGTAATCACGTGACTGTGGGTGGAGCACGCGCTAGGAATCTAGAAGACCTATGTCGTGGAATCGTTGTTTTTCCTCCCCGGGAAAGGAGCCCATAGATGATCTTTGTGCATGTGTACTGTCTAGATCCTTGTGTCAAATTAGGTTGAAGTCGCCCATCAGAATCAGTGGCCCTTCGGCAAAATCGGTTATTTTCCCCAGTAAGGAATGTAAAAACATTGCTTGGCCAGCGTTTGGGGCATATAACGCCGCTAAATACAGATTTTCCCCTTTAGACGACCCTTGATCATAATCCATCGCCCATCCTTATCAGTCTGAACCCCCAAAGGTTGAACTTGCATGGAAGTGCCCAACAGGATAGCTACCCCTCTGTGCTTCGTAAGGGCCGAAGACCTGTAGATTAGTGGAAAGTGTTTGTGTCTGAGGCGCAAGTCTTCAGCCCTAGCCAAGTGCGTCTCTTCGAGGGCCGCAATGTCAAGGTGGTGGTCTATAATGTATTTCCACACCTTATGGCGCTTTTGGGGGTAGTTGAGACCTTTAACATTCCAGGTGCCAATGACGATCAGCATCACCTTGCACCAAAAGGACTTCGCTCTACCTCCATCCCAGGATAGCCCAAGACGCCCCCTTCCAGCCTCCCCCCCCCCCCCCCCCCTCATAACACACAACCAGAGCTGACAAACCTGGCCCACCCTCATCATTGCAAGGCTCGTAGGAGCCGTAGTTAAAAAGCCGCCACCACAACCCTCCCTCACCCACCTAAAACACCCCTGAAAAACAAGAACAAGTAAAAAACAAAAAAAGCCTTCTACTGGGTCGAAATGGCCCCTCGAAGGCCATGGGGAGCATCAGATCCGAGGACCCCGTCCACGCCCGTCTCGACAAAGCATAGCCAAAAGCTTAATGTTGTGGTGTCTTAGAAGACTGCAAGTATTTAGACAACAAACCAAACCCAACCTTGGACCGTGCCCAAAGGAGCATACCGAGCTAAAAGGAAGAAAGTCACATTCATGAACACAGTGGACAGATATAATTTAAGACCCAGGTCGTACCAAAAGTCAGGAGAGACTCCGCTCGGCCAACCCGCCGATAGTTGGATACAAAAAAAACCCATTAACAAACAGCAGTCTTACGTGGGAGGCCTCCAGTGGCCACAACACCTCACCCCGGAGGAGGGAATGTCCAATGAAGCAAACACAGGGGCCGCAGCGGGGCATAGGTCATATCAATCCCAGCTCTCCCGGTAGATGCAGGCTCCTGACCTGTAACCCCCGGCCAAGCAGAGGACCCCAGCCGGCACTTCAAGCAATAAGCGCTCAGCATCTCACCCTGCGTGACCAGGCTGAGCCCGACGAGGCTCCCTTGGCAGCCTCACCAGGCCCGCCCCGAGCCGGAGCCTCTTCTCCTGAGGAAATGGCCAGCAAATCTAGATCTTCCTGTAAATCTGTGATAAAGCGTCGCTTGTTCTGAAATTCAAAGCTGAGTCCGAAGGGGTAAGTGAAGTAGTGTGGCTCACTGGTTAGAGGCGGCAGACCCGAGAGCAGAGGACGGCCCGGGACCAGGGTTCGATTCCCGGCGCGGCAGGTTTCTGGACCAGGGTCAGCGGACTCGATAATTCTCTCGCCTCGGTGCCCACTCTGATCAGCGATCACACTCGGCAACTCTGGGCATTAGCTTGCCTCATCTTCACTAACGGCCCCACCAGACCGCCGGGGATGCCTGGTCTCACCCTGGAGATACCCATTAAGGGACCATCTCTCAGGGAAGCCAGGAAGGGTTTCGCAGCGGTCGAAGCGCCTTGGGACCCTACAAGTAAGTAGTGCGCTATATAAATGCCTATACATACATACATACATACATACATCTTTATCTAATTTTGTCGTTGCGCAGTTTAGTGGTAATGGGTCGGAGCTGCTGTCTCCGAGCCAGAGTCAACGGCGCAATATCCTGGTAGATGGTGCACGAGTGGTCTTGAAATGCAATGGACTCTCTGGCCCTAGCCGCCTATAGAACCGCCTCCTTCACCTTATATGAATAATATTTAGCCAAGACATCGCATAGTCTTTTCTTTTCTCCCTGTTGCAAAGACCCGACCCGGTGGACTCTGTCCAATTTTATTTTTGACGTTCTGCGGGGACAGAATCTCTGAGAAGAGTCCTATAACAAATGCCTCCAGGTCCAGCCCCTCCGCACCTTCCTCCAGGTCGCGAATGCGTATATTCTCTCTTCTGGCCCTGTTCTCGAGGTCCTCCGCCTTCAGCTGCGACTGGAGTAATTGCTCCTTGAGTGAGCGCACATCTTCCCGGACCTTGGTAGAGAGTCGCTCTTGTTCCTGCTGGTGAGTTTCAAGGTCAAGGACCCTAGTGCCTATGGAGTCCACATCCTGTTGCGGGGAGGAAAGACTATCAGTCAGGTCAGATCGCAACTGGTCAATGGAGGATTTAATGTCTTGGCCAATGTCTTTGCGCAGCTCGGTTTTGAAATCTTTAAACGGGGATAAAAGATCCGCTTTCGGACGGGCCATTGTTGGGCCGCTTGCGTTTTACCGCAGCGTTGATCGCTTTTCTTCTGAGGAAAAGAAGTCTGAGACCTTGTTAGGAGTCTTGGCCAACGCCTTCTTAGGCGGCATAGAGTGACCCCTCCTGAGGTGCGCTGGCACGAGTGAACACGCGGCACCTGTGGTGAAATAGAGAAGGCCCGTTGGCAGCGAGTCGGGGATCAGCCTTCTTAATGCATTGCTCCACACCTCCGGGCCTTCTTAGGAGATTAGCCGGATGACCTCTAGGAAAATGACATCCCACCACATGGAGGCAGTGAGGCAAATAAACAGTTGGGTCCGGTGAAGGCACTCCTGTGGTTCACCGCTGCAGTGATGGCATGAGAGCGATAGCGCAATGAAGACAATTCGGGGCCAGACCAGCACACGTGGAGCCTCAGTGGGGGAGGGATCAAGGGCTCAGAGATGTAGATAGGGGCACCACACGTGCACCACCCCAGCGCACCACTGCCAAGAAGCTGCTGCAACCAGGAAAAGAGTGAAGCTAGTAGTAGGAGTCGGAGGGCCCTTCAAACCAGAAGCCAGCGTGGGGGACAGGCCAGCAAGCATAGCACACCGGGATTCGCCGTCAGAAACTGCCGCGCCATCTTAGAGTCAGGCGCTCACCGGGGAGAAATAGGGGTCAATCGTGCTGTGCACCGCCCAAACTGCTGCTTTTGTCCCCAGATTGCACAGTACTTGCCTCCTGCGTAGGGATACGGTCGCTGGAACCAGCGCTCCTAGTTGGAACACGCAGTCTGGAGGCATCGCGGCGATCGCGCCGCCATTTTGAGTGGGTGCTTCTTCAGCCGGGCAGACAGCGGGGACCGATAAAGCTGTTCCCAGGGTTATTCACCAATTCAGCCTTGCTCCGCTAATGCCTCATGTCGGTGCACCTCGCAGACCCTTGTCCGGGGTAGGTGAAAGACGCCGAAACCGCCGCAAAAGGTGCTGAGACCGCGCGTGGACCGGGAGCCGAGGCGGGTTACGTCCGTTAGGTCATCTTGCCCGGCCACGCCCCCCTGTTTGGCGTACTTTGCAGTGCTTGATATTCGTGTTGAGAACTGTTTCTAAGTTCTCAGAACGGTACCAGAACCATTAAATAAAGCAAGAAGTGATGAAATGGCCTGCCTAGGATTAAGCCGTGTGGTCAGCTGGTGGAAGCCAGAATCAGACCTCTGATAACTTGTTGACTAGGCAACACCCATTTTCTCGTATTTTGGAACCGTGTCCAGAGAGGAGAGGATGGTAACAAAAGGCGTAGTAGTCTGTTAAGAGGCAAAGCTTGAGGTGAACAAATAAACTGTTGTACTGTATACTGTTCAGATCGTGAGTGCTTAGACAGGAATGGGCAGTTAAAGATTCGCCGACAACACACAGTTGTTATGAAATGCTGGGGGCACACGACCCCTCATCCGTTGCTTCTTCACATGGGTATGACTTCAGCTGCACCTTGTCAAGTACCTTTTATGTGCACTATAAACAATAGAAGACTCCCGTTCACCATAATAGGAAAGAGTACTACAATTATATGAAGACACAAACCTTTCAAAAGTTTGATGTCCATACTTCTCCATGCTTTGGATAGTCGCCTCAACTGGAGGAATGAAATGAGTGTTGAGGCCTCCATCTGTTTGTGGTGCCCAAGAAGTTCTAAGGACCTGATACTGCAAAGGAATAAAATGTGGAGTATTATAAAGTGGCCTCCCACAGGAGCGGTACAGTGTGGGCAACAACGAGTTAAGAACAATTGTTAAGGGTGCCCAATGATGGTAAAAGAGAGGTAATTCAGAGGGTGCATAATATCTGATGTTGCAATAGGTGGGATGGGCTTTGTAACCATGACTGCCCAGTCCTAGAAGTTGGTAACCTACCAGACGCTTCTTTGTCCACATATTCCATTTAGCATACCGTCCATCAATTTTATTCACCATCTTGTGACAATCATTTTCTTTTGTCCACACACCATAATAATGATGAAAGTTACACCATATATCTGCCGAAGCAAGCTTGTTTATAGGTCTTCTGACTAGTGGAGGAGAGCCGTCCTTACTAGCAGTACTTCCTAAATGTCCAAATATTTTTGTGGAAGACATACCGCTGATAACCTGGCCACTTTATTGCCATTTAAGGAAATATTTAAATGTGCAAAATACTTTGCTTATCTAACTGTACGTGCAAATCCTGATAGTCACAAAAAAACATACCCAAAGTTTGATGCATATAAAACAGTGCTGATTTAAAGTACACACGTGAAAATGAATTCCTCTCAACTCATCCTCGTTTGATTCCTCTTCACCCTACAAACAAGCTAAGTGCCTCCCATCGGATCACCTGTCTTAGAACCTTCCTCACCCTCCAAAAAGTCTCAACTCCATTATTTTCAGTGGAATGCACCTCCAAAACCACCCGATCTCACCCATCTTTGTGACTTCGAAGGTTGCGAGTCATGCATTCTTGAACTTGGTTTTCAAGAGCGAACAATCCCCTGTGTGTCAAAGCGAAAGAACAAGTAGCTTTGTTACAGACTTCCTGGTCAAATATTGCATCATAATGTATTCTCTAGTTGACCTGCTGGGCTTTTATCAATATTGATAGAAACATGTAACCACTGAGACATGTAAAAAAAAAAAATCAACAAAAAAAAAAACCTGTGAACTGATCCAGTGTCATTACGTGTAGCAGGTAAAAATGCACCATGTGGTTACTTTTATATCTTTGGTGCCAGCTCTTGTTACAAGTTTGTAAAGCATATGCAAATAGTGTAATATATACTAAAATCATGTTTGTATTGCAATAGGTGCGCCAATGGTGCAATATTTCTCTGCTTTCCCAGCCAAGAAAACCATTTGAGGTTTTTCATTTCAACTCTGTGGTTTCAACTTGAATGCAGCAGTCCGTATTCTTTCTTCGCGACCATTCAGCTCCCACATCAGGCCACTTGACGCCCTAATATGCAAGCCAATGAGAAGCTTCCTTGTTTTTCTGCAAGAGCCCAACATCTTACACTCTAAAGACCGCTTGTGGGACATTCCTCTTCGTGATGCTCACCAAACAATGGTTATGTTGTTGTGGCGGATTGAGTAATGGGCGGGCTTGATTGAGGCTGAGAAATGGAAGTAACAAACTTAAAGATGACAGAGAAATTGGCTGCATATTGATTCTTTCAGATCTAGTACACCCTCAGTCTATGGATCAAATTGATCATGTTTTATGAGATTCATTTTCTTATTTAATCACAGCTTTCTTTACATTTTAACTTAAATTCCGTTTTTTTAACCGTGGCACTCATTATGAAATCCACCAGTTCTGTTGCTTGGTTAAAATCCTCTGTTAACTATCAAAATGTATCCTGTAGTTTTTCGCTCTAGTAGTAAATTGTACTTGGAGCATTTCTAATGTACTTTGCTTGTATTAATAAGTGAATTGCTAGTCTTGGTGACTTTTTTGGTCAAAGGTAGCTTGCAGCTGCAGGGTGCTGTGTGCGGGGTGTGCTTTAGGTAGAGTAGTGTAGACAAAGCGGAAGAGGGTTGTGGTTTTCAGTGGAGAATGGAAGGGCGATAGGATTTGTAGGAAGGGTCGGACATCAGGGGCAGTGTCAGGCCTGCATGTGGGAGTGGGTGGGTTGGCAAAGGGTGGTAATGGAGACTTTGTGGTCTGAGATCAGAGTGTTTGTTTAGCAACAAAGTGTTACTAGAGGAGATGGGTTTCCAGCTTCTTGCAACAGTGGAGATCAGATGGAGCATGTCAGGTGGTCGAGGATTGCCACCCAGGTCCTAGAATCACAGCAGGAGGAAGCCTGACATCTGGTCTTCTCCTTCTATCCTTTACTGATTGCTAATCTGTTGCTGATGCTACTGAATGCGGCGGGTTCTCCACTGGAGGTATTAATCCTGCTTGCCAAGTGTTAACAGAATTGTGGACCGGCAGCAAATTTTAATGTGATGTAGATATTCTGTGAGACTCCTTTGAAAAGATGTTGAATGAATGAAAAATGTACTCCCGGGGTACGCATTTTGTTTGTGATCCCTTGTTTGAAATATTCACTTTTCTCAAATACCAGGTGGTGATGGGCGATGCATGAGTTTTTGAGGAGGTTTACTTTTCATCTTAACCGGACTCTGGTTGCAGGTGGTTGGTCGGGAGGTCGTTGAGGTTCCAGTAGTAAACTGAACTGTAGTTCCTGTGGTTTGTAGGCCCTGGGCTTTCAGTTAAGCAGTTTAGTAGAGTGAGTTGAATTAATAGTTCAATTCTTGATGTTTTTCGAGGTTTCCTTGGATCATAAACTTTCTGTAGCTATAAACCTCGATTGTACAGTCCCAGGAAACATTTTTTGAGTATCACACATATTGATATACGTATATTTCATTCATTTGTTGTACCAAATGCTTAGTGGCTTTTGAGATTCCAAGCTTCTCCAAAGAGTAGCTCATGAGCTTCTGGGAGCTCTCCAGCTACTTAGAAGTAGCTCTTAAGGTTTACCCAACCTTCTAAATATACGTTTTTTGTTTATTTGAATTAATATATGCATACCAAAATTGAGAGGTGTGTATTTTAAGTGAAAATGTGTTTTTTCAGAACATCAGCTGATGTTTGGAGAAAAAGGGATTTCCAAAATATATTTAAAGCTGATATTTCAGTGATAGATTATGCAATATTGCCAATGTGACCCCGGTGCCAGGGGCGTTGCAACTATGGATGCCATATATTACCCATGTGGATGCATTCCAAAATGAACAAGCCTTTTTACACTATTCCTGGCAGCTCTTCTTGACGCACTGAGTGGATTACTGCTATTAATCTTTCATGGGGTGACTACCAATTTAAACTCTTTTAAGATCGTCACTATTCCAACATTAATTCTATATTAGCTCAGAATCAATTTCATTGAACATAAGTAGCTCTGGTTGCAGAAAGGGTTGGAGACCTCTTTTATAGCAGCAGTGTATATAGCAAGTAATGATATCATGAGAGCAAGGCCTGTCTCTTGTTCAGGACCTCGGTCAGGTTGCTGGGTTTGTAGAACGTAAAAAGAAGTTGCGTGTCCCCTATGTCAGAGTAATAGTCAATTACCTTATTTGTTAGTGTTTAGGGAGGATATTTTCCTTCAAATGTTTCTGATGCTGTAGATTGAGTGTAGGTGAAAGTTTAAAACTGCATTGGTGAATGTGGAATGAGCCTTCCATGGTGGCTAAAGAGAGGCTTATTCTGTCAGTGCAAGGTGCAATTCTCCCTGTCGTTTAAAGAGGGTTCTCAAGCTCTATCTTAGAACTGGTTTTGTTTCTAAAACTGGTTTACTGCTGATGTTAGTAGGACTGATGAGGACCAAGAGATTAGGGTAGGGGGTTGGTGCTTGCAGGCCTTGTCTGGCAGTTTGATTAAGGATGGGAGTAGGGAAGGCAATTCAATGGTTATGGTACCTGTAGTATAGGTATGGTGTTTTTATCTGGTGCTTGCTGCTAAGTTGCCTGCTTGGGGAAAGGCCAGCGCACTCTTTGGGATCATTACTGAACAAGGAGGAGCAGTAATTTGGGCTAATGTATGATGTTTAGCAGGATTCAAGATGGGTTTATCACTGGTTTGCTGGTTGATCTGGAAATAGGAGCTACATCGATGTTATTCTTTGTTTAGAAATGTGTATGTTCTTTACTTTGTATTTTCTTGTGACTGTGCAGCTTGATTAATCTCATTATTTGCAGACACATAGCACATTGGATAGATGTTGGGCATTTTCCATCATTTACGGTGATGCTGTTTTTGAAAGAAAAGCATTTTTCATCCATGTTTAAGTTCTCGCCAAATTTAGAAGTTTGTTGTGAAAGATCTGTTATGTTCATTGCAAGCACTTATAGTGGCCTTTGGGCCAGGTCACTTATCATGATTGGTTGGCTTTCTTGTCTATCTAATTTGCGTTTTTCTTATTGGTTTGCCTTCCATTTCTTGTGTTTGTGTCTCCTTTATCACCTTTTTATTTGGATGACTTGAATGGTTGTATTTAAGGAACTACTTTTCTTTTCCTTTCAGTATGCTATGGGGTGTATATATTTTGTTGCTGTCTCTCCCATGTGCTGCTTCCCTTTGTACATTCGGCTCCCTCACACAGGGTTTCTCTTCCAACTCCCTCCAGCCAGCTTGTACTTGGCTTCCCCGCTTACTTTATCCTTGTTTTTCTTCAAACCCTCCCCACCACCACCATCCGCTCCCTCTGTTGCTCCCCCACTCCTCTCGTCTGTTGAATTCAGTGGCTCACTTCAATAGGGCCGTACACTGCTTTGCTTTTTTATGTATGACAACGTTTTAATGAGCTGGGCCTACCAGAGCTTTTTTCTAACTCCGCAGACTCTCCCCCACCTGACCCCTTCTGTAGTTAAATAATTATTTAATAGGCTTAGTCAATCTATGTATCTGGATAATAGGACCTAGGGACTTTTTCACTGGAATCTAAATAAGAGCTTTTCACCAGCACTTATCTCCAAATAACCATTAATGAGTGACATACGTTTTTTTATTAACTAGATTTTGCCTTAATTTACTGTATTTCTGTTGGCCTAACCTGCCCAAGGATCGTGGTTTCTGTTTCTTCCCCCGTGCCCATGTGATGGTAGTACAGCACAAAGCACATTGAACTTTATTTTATTCTTTCTGTTGAATATCACACAAAGGAGACGTTTTTTTTCCCCAGTACTGAGAATATCTAAAATTAGATCCTATAACTTGGCTCTCGCTCATCTACAGACTTTAGGGAGTACAAAGTTGTGATACACTGTTGAATTTATAACCAGTGGCTTGCGAACCCGAATGAGATATTGAGAGATCGAGTTCATCGCACTTATTAATTCTCCTGTAATAATGGTTAAAATGTTAATTGTATTTTATACTTCATTTTATATACTGTTCGATTGTGACTTTTTATACTGATGTATTGGTTGTTTTTTATTAACTTTTGTGGCTCTTTGCAGCCGAAAAAAGTATTTTGAACTTGAACAATTTGTTGGTATTAAATGCTTCATTTTCCAGAACGGATGGAAGTTTATGCAAGGTTACAGGCGGAGGACTCCAGTTTCAGTTGGTCACAAGAAAAGTAGATGAATACAGCGAGAGATAGAAATTGTTGGACATCATTTTGGAACTTTAGCAGGAGTGAGACCTTAGTTGATCTGGGGGTGGGGGATGCAAGGTGCCAGGCTCTGACCAAGAGAAGCATCATGCTGATAAAAGTGCTTGCTTTCAGGTGGAAAAAAATGTGATAGTTTGAAGACCACTGGTGTAAAGTAAGGTGCTCAATAGTGTTGAAGCCTGTGGCTATGTCCAGGAATGTGAGGAAGGATGATATGTTGTTGTGATGGGCATTGGGTGAACAAGTTAGGTATGTTTGGAAGTGCTGTTTGTTTTGAGTAAAAACCATATAGGTGGTTAAGAAGATTAGCATCCCACATTGTCTCAGTTCCTCTAAAACAGGAGAGCTTTATGCATTCCCGTTGTCTATAGTGTATAATTGTTTTACCATTTCAAAATGGCCTGCACGTTGGTTCTGAATGTGGCAGTCATGCTGGAACTTTAAAACAATGATGGACTATGCCCAGTGTCTCTCCAGGCTGGACACCGGCTGCTATATTTAGTTTCGTTATTAGAGGCAATATGCCCTCCGTTGTGTTTAGAGAGAAGTAGGTTTTCTTTTTTCTACTTGTAATCTTTATTCTTTTAATTTAACTTGCAAATGTTGAGCTTGAATGCGTTTTTCAAAACTGCAAAGGGCGACTGCAAGAATGAGTCAGATGCATGAATGGGTGCGTGAATGCAAAGATGAATGACAGCGCATGCATGTATGACAACTTATTGAGGGCCTAAAATCATCAATGATACAAAAGGCATTTTCTTTCACAAGCGAGACCTATTGTCATTGCTTGTGGGCTTCTTACACAGCATTGCATGTTGTGAAAAATCACCTTCATACCCTGCCAACCCCCACCCCTGTAGGACAAATGCCTCTGCAAGTGGGTTTGTTTTGCACTTATTTTAAAGAGGACTGGACATTCAGAATGACTTGTCAAGATTAGAAAGAGTTCCTTCCTCCTCGCTTCCCAGTGGCTGTCACGAGAAGCTTCACCTCTCATAAACTGCAATGCAAATCCAAACATATGTGCTTGGGGACTTTGTTCTTAATCGCTGTTCAAATAAGCCAGATGGCTGTGGTGTTCTGAAGTGTGTTTTTAAAAAAAAAATGTTAATTGAGCCTGTGCAAATAATGGTTGAGCACCATGTTAGACGGCTATACCACAAACACCTCAGTGTTTTGAGGTCAGAACATAGATTATTTAAATGGTACACATTTTAAGAACGACCCTCTTCCAAATCAATAACTTCTATGTACAGGTTTACGATTATACTCCTTTAATAGCGGGCTGCGCACATTTCACCTTTCAGAAGAGAGTGTGTGATCAGCAGCCTTTGTATTATGGTTAACTTAGACGAATGTGACCATGCAATTCGACTCTGTTCTGTAACCCAAAGGGTGGCCCTTTTTTATCGGGCCCTGCACATCTTCGTGTAGTTTAAAGATACTTTAACGTTGCCTACTGAAATCCGTCGCACCCCGTTGAACCCCATGCAGAATGTTGTATTGGCACATTTAGAATTTTAATGTAGTTTGGAGAAATGCACACCTACTTTTTCAAACCTTTCATTAATCTTGTTCCATCATTAGTTCAAGAAATCTATATTAGTCATTGTCGGCGTGCTAACTTTTGGCGCTCCGCCCGATTGCGTCGCAATTAAGTCAAAACACAAAAAGAACAACATTCTGTCCTCATAGCTGCACAACCTATTATAATGAATTTAATGAATCAAATTCGTAATCAGTTTATATTTTCTCCAATATTTATCTTCTTCTTCATCTTTACATTTTTACTCCGTTTTATTCTTCAATCCATTCTATCCATTTCCATATAAATTACGCTCTTCAAAAAACACAGGAGTCATCATTTCCTCATGCCACGTTTTAATGCGAGATACCCAATGCATTTCGGGAATAATCCAACAGCTGATGAGCGCAGGGCACGCAAGGTTGACGGGTAAATCAGCTAGTCAAGCTGCTGTCGGTTAGAAGAGGGGATGCAACTTGGTAACGGTCCACAGCATGGAAAAGCAAGCAGGGAAATGGTGTTGGGACAGCGTCAGCAGCAGTTGGAACTTCAGTTTTAAATAACAGAAGCCACGAAACCCCCGAAGAAGGGATTATTCCCGAAATGCATTGGGTATCTCGCATTAAAACGTGGCATGAGGAAATGATGACTCCTGTGTTTTTTGAAGAGCGTAATTTATATGGAAATGGATAGAATGGATTGAAGAATAAAACGGAGTAAAAATGTGAAGATGAAGATAAATATTGGAGAAAATATAAACTGATTACGAATTTGATTCATTAAATTCATTATAATATGTTGTGCAGCTATGAGGACAGAATGTTGTTCTTTTTGTGTTTTCACATTTAGAATTTCTCACAGTACAATGGCGCCCACTTCAAGATTTCTGCATATTCAGGTCCCCTTTAGACTTCATAGACTCCATCCTGTAGTCTCACGAGCAACGTCCTGTGAGTCCTTGACTTGGAGTCGCCGCTTTAATCCCAGGGTCATATTGCAACCGACCTCTCCCCACACCACTTGCAACTGGCACTGTCTTGCGAACTAGCCCCCCTGAGACTGATAACCTACCGGATCCTCAAAGTAAGTGGAGGACCGCGTCCAGACACACGCGTTGTCCCCTTTCTTGTACGCTCAGTGCTATACACAAGCAGCCGTCTCTCTTAGCAGACCTGTGCACGTGGAATGGTTGCAGTGCCCTGGTCCCGGTCGAAGGTGGTTCTGTTATGTCTGTGCACAGCTAATACCAGCTGAGCCTCCGCGGTGGGGGGGATTGTCCGGGTACCGGCACAAGTGAAGGAACTAGCAACAACATGCCAACATGCCAGCCTTCAAAACCGATTAATAGACGTTTGTAAAAGACACACAGTCGCAGGTTCGCTCCACGTTCAAGGGCAAACAGATCCAAGTCGGAAAACCAGTTAATTTTCTGGAAATTGGATGAATGGCTTTGTTTATGGGACTGCGTGATATCTAAGAGCACCCGGATTATTATATACGAAATAGCAACAGACTATCAAATACACCAGGGACTAACTCAAACCGCAGGTTCCTCCAGAAACGGATATCCTCTTTTAACATGGGCGCATCTTCAAATTAAGGACGGAGCCGAGCCAAAGTGGATTTATCTTCACTCTGACAATTCCTGATCTTGGAATCCGAATAACTAGATTTTAATTCCGTATTCATTATTTGACCAGTAAACGGTTCAATTCTGGGCCATTCGGTTAGTCTCTCTTTATTCTAAAGAAGTGCAAAACAATAATATAAATGTTTTAAAAAAAGTGCATTTTGTAATGTCTCAATTGATGGAAGTGCTCTGAAGATAGTCCAAGAACTCCTGTGATCCAGGGTTATTGTCAACGTGACAGCCAGTCCCAAGAGGGGAAGAGACCTCACCCGAAATATTTGCAGCTTGTTACAGAAGCTGTAGGTCTGCTAGTGCCTAGAAGACTTGCCTGCCTGCTCAGAAAGGGAAGGAGAGTGCTTGGCCCTGCAGGAGGAGAGATGTTCCAGGAGTAAAGGCCCAGCTGTGTACCTCCTGCTTGTAGCACCCATTGGAACTTCTGGCCCAAACTGTAAGGTGTCACCCGACCTATGGGCATAGTTCATGTGTGAACTGCATGAAGTATTGATATCCCCCAATTGACAGTGTGCCGTCTGACATCAGTGTGCAGCATGACTTTAGGAGCTTGTTTGATTGTTAACTTGATGTCCTTTGTGACTTGCAAGACTTGACAACACTGTCAAAGTAGAGGAGTCCCCCAACAGTTTGGAAGCCACAACTGCTGAAGATGAGCAAATACTGCCAAGCCTGCGGTGGTATTTGTTCCCAACAGAGAGATATGAGAGACAAAGCTTCGCTGCTTCTTACCAGCAAACGGTTAACATGAGGCCTGAAATCAAAGATGGAGAGGCTGTACTTTGAAAAGATAAGCCAATATGTTGGGAAAGAATAAGGATTGTCAGCTTGTACTGATATGATCAGGTATTGCAGAGTCCCAACCCCTTAGCCAGCGAGCCAGACCAATTATGGAGCCCCCTCTCCATCACCCCCTCTTTTGCAGAGACTCACACCACACATTTCTTTGAGAAAACTTTAGGTAGGGTTTGTAAAAACCCAGGCTGTATTCATTACACACAAACATAATTAACAACTTAAAATATCATTTAACAAATTAATACACAGAAACACCAAATACACTCCGTATATTAATATTTACACATTTTTATGGCTAACGTTAACAGAAATTCTAATATATAGCCCTTCCTAACTATAAACTAGATATTGCCCCTGTGTATTCTGCATTGAGCTTACGAATGAGATCATGATTGGTCCACCTGTGAAGTCCACCTCCGTAGTGATCTTGTGCAGGGGGCCCACAAAGCTTCCCCACCTCGGGCACCCCCTACACCTCCACCCCCCCAAGGGGCTCTGCTGTTGACTTTTCCGCCCATGCGCAAGGATTGGCCGTAACGACTTGTTGACAGCGTGCACTCGCACACCCGTACCCTCTAGCCATCTTGCAGTAAGCACCCTCTGGAGGGCCCTGAGAGACCACTGTCGCCACCTATCTCGGGTAAAAGGATGCCTTTTATGGACCGTAAATGCCCCACCAATCCTGACGCCACCGTCACTGGCCAGCATAGTTCACCTAGGCGTCGGGCCGCCTTGGCATTTCCTCAAGATCTGAACAAACTGATCTGTGAGTTACGAACATGGCAGTTGCTCGCACAACCTGATAAATGAACTCAGTCTTGTGTCGGATTCTTGCCTATGACATTTACATCTGCTAAGACACTGTAGATACTGTGAGACGCATTGGATCTGATAAACCACTTCAGACTATGTAAGGAATGCCATACATTGATATTTCCCCATAAATGAATTTGTATAACTGTTGCTGAATCCTCATGCACTGTGTGTAGTGTTTAGTTTTGCTGTGATATTAAAGTACTTTGCTATGCCAGCCAATGCACTGGGCAGGCAGTTATTGTATATGTTGTTTGACTGTAGAGTTCCAAATTCTTGTCCCCATCCTACCTCTGAGAAGCCTTGTACTGCTTCTCCTCGCTACTCAATAGTTAAGTATGGAAACTGTGTACTTGGCCCAGTTTTCAGAGGTGTAGTAGGTTGGATACAGACACCAGAGACCAATCCAGCCACCTCAGTTTGGCCCCGCAACCTCTGCCTGCCATGGATCCTCTTTCACCTACAAACTTTTTGGATAAATGTAAAATTTTGTGTGTACAATGAGAAAGAAGTGTGTAGGCAATAGCTGACATTTAATAGGCTATTTTTCCACTCTCTAGTCAGGATTCCAGTTCACCAATAACAGAAGGTTTCTACTGGGTTCCTTTCTAGCATATGTGATTTTGGGCAGTGATACATTTATGGCCACTTGACCAAAATAAGAAATGTTGCTACGTAATGGACGTACGAACTGAAACCATCAGGCAGAATTGAACACCTAGATTTGTTCCAAAGATTTAACTGTATTTTCTTTTCTAGCAATTCACTACTTCCCCAAAATCCATATGCCATCAACCCTATGCAGTAGACAGTTTGTATTGGTCAACTGGAATTGCCACTAGGTCTTCTGATTCTCCAGTTTGAAAGTGCAAAGCAACAGCATTACTGGATCACACATTGATGATACACTTGCCGACTTTTGCTTTTCAAAGAATACTTTAAGCCAAACACAAAATTTCAGATTTAGAACTCGCAGTTCTTAGAAACCCATGCACAGCTGCCATCTTCCCCTTTTCGAAAAACAATCATGTTAGCAAGTTTACATTATCGGAAACATAGCTTATAATATTTATGATTTTAACTTGTTTTTGTTTCGTTAGGCTAAGTGTGAACTATTATAACCCTACTCCTGTCTCAATATAATACTTTGTTAACTTGTCCATACAGATTGAAAAATTATCCTATAGCAAATCATTTTATCATGGCCAGGAGAGCAATAACTTCTAAACCACTGGGAAATTAATTACTTCATCCTGAGGCAGAGACGCTCAAAAGGAACATCACTTTAAAACTGATCTTCTTTCAGTCTTTTTCAAGACTTCCATTGTGCAGATACCCGCATCAGCAATTCCAGCCCCATCATGGGGACTATAAATGCTTTTAACTGGTGTGGGTTTATAAATCAGTCCCTGCAAACTCTACGTGCCCTTCCTCCACTAAACACACGGCATACAATTTTGCATTGGCGCCCCACCTTAATGCTATATTTATATTAGATATGCATGGGCACTGAAGCAGTTTTAAGCCATACTTAATAACATGAATTGGCAAAGCCAGTGGGTGTCGCCGTGTTTACCTATTGGCTTTGCCAGTGTTTTTTTGCCTGATGCCATGCAGCAGCGAAAATCCTAGTGCTTTTTGCCAGTGCTGTGTGTCAAAGTAAACCCTAAAATATTGCTTTGCCTGCCACCAAGATCAGGCAAACAGAAGTGAGCTGACAACTTGGGCGTGTTCTGGAGGTCAAAACAGCTCCAGGACAATCTGTGATTTTATTATGTTGACTCCAGTTACTTATTAACTTCACTATATTGTGTGGTGGAAACTGTTTTGCATTGTAATTTGTCAAATAGTGAAAACATAGGCTACCAAGCACACATTTGCTTCTTGGTATGCAGTCTAACCAAAAGCTAATCGAAAGTGAACTAACAAATTTTCTGTGTTGTTAAAAGATTGCGACCAATTTATCAAAGTTCCTTGCTCGACCTCGGGGGTCATCAGCTCTTCGTGCACCCTCACTGCTGCAGCTGGAGCCACCACCGCAACAGACATCGTGCTGGGCCGACGAGTATACACTCAGCCAGCTTGGCTCCCAGCTTCAGGGGTACTGCACCAACAGCTGTGAGACTCTGGTCGCTGGAATGCTGGAGAAACCTGCAGAAAAACGAGAGAAGGGGTAAAAGAGAAAGGAAAAAACGATGAAGTCTCCGTCCTGTAGACTGGTCCCTGCTTCCAGCTTCCATGTTCTGGCTGTAGAGCGGCAACGAGAATGGCTGTCCTGCCGCTCCGCAGCCCCTTTTAACTTCCTACGGCTGGGAAGCCGGCTAAATCCGGCTTCCCGGCTTGTCTTCGCCTGAGTCACCCGGAAGCACTTGAGTGCTTCTGGGTCAAACTCGAACTGCGGCCAATCAGGGTGAGAGGTGGGGAGTCAAAAACTTGCTAGCACTCGCGCCAAGAATTTTCAATTCTATTAAGGACACGGAGGCGAGGATTATGCTTCTCTTAACTTTACTGCAAATCACAGCAGGCAATAACAAGCATTTGCAATGCAATAGGTCTCGCATTAGGAAAGTTTGAGCTATTGGTATTGTAACTGACACATTTTTTATTTATGTGTTGGTTTTGAAAATAGCGAAATTAATAGCTTTGTCATTTACAATGCCAATAGTTTTAACTTTTGCAAATGGGACACCAATAGCATTTGTAATGCAATATGTGTTGTATTTACGTGACTTAGATGTATTGATATTACAAATAAAAATGGCTTTTATTTTTTTTGAATAATTAATACTTAAATAAAAGTTATTGTAATTTATAATGGCAATAGCTTTTGTAAATAACTTTTATGAAGATTATAATCATTGTATTTCATTGTGACGAAAATCCAAGAACAGAAGCGAATTAACATCTTTTTGTGACATTTGTACTAAAGCTCGCACCCCCCTCACAGTTGAGAACCACGCAGGCGCAACTCACCTGCATCCTTGAGAGAGGCCCATGCCATCTGGTCCATGTCCGCAACCCTAGGGATCCACCACTCCACCACCAGGGTGCCCAAGGGGTGACTCGTAGGGTATAACCATGGGTTGCAGTCCCATGCCCTAGTTTTTAACCTGCGCACTTGCCACCCCCCAACACACCCCGCCGGTGTACCCATTCACTCCGGGGTGAGCTTACCGTTCCTCCCCCTCAGTGCTGGCCTTGGGAGTATGCAGAGGACTCCCTTTAACAATGCAAGGCAATCTATGTGGCCATCTTACCACCACCACACATAGCACGTCCTACACCTACCAAAAACCTTAGCTGTAAGGGATGGGAAGGTGGGAGATTCACAAGGGGGTCAGTTGCAAAAGGGGACCAGCACTGGAGGAAAAAGAGGATGAGTGCCCGGGCTAGTCGCCCTAAATCGCCCCCCCAAGCGCCGTCTGGAAATGACACCACGTCATTCCTGACCCCGGGAGAGATTTCACGGGGGCGTGGCTGGGACCCCGGGGCTCTGTGCCCTGATGGAGCCCTCCCTTATTTTATGCACTCTTCCATAGGACCTGGACCCCCAGGTTGCTCCCAGCCCCGTTCCCATCATACCCACAAATCAATGATTCTTTAAACAGTACTGTGGGTAAAAGAGGCCATGTTAATTACAAAGACCGCAAATAAACACGACCAATCAAAACTAACAAGGCTACAATTCAATACTTCAACACTAACAAACTTTTCATAACTACATTATTATTTACATATGTATATCATAATCCATCAGCAGTAAAGTCAAATTTGAGAAGATGTTATCTATTGCTCCAGCACTAAGGGGCCTTCTGGATTTCACCCCCTCAGTTGAGAACCAGCAAAGCTTCTCTGAGACTGACGACTCAGCTTCACCATGTCGTTCCTGCCCAAATGAAGGATGATTAAATCCGGGGACTGGAGACCCTCATGCACCCTAGTCTCCTCCACAAACTGCAGCAGATGTCCGATTTGGAGGCCTCCGACGCCCCGCCAAAGGAATGACATCCCGTCCAAACACGCTGGCTTCACCCTAAGCCGCTGTTGCAAATAATAAGCGGCCCACCGCACGAAAGAGTGTCCCAACACCCAGATCACCTTAGACGGCATGCAACTGCACGAAAGAGAATACCAATCTGAGAATAGAAATGCACGAAAAGTACTGAACAATATCACAACCGCCCGGGACGCACCTAGCGCTTGAAACAAGAAGACCACCAATGGCCCACATGCTTAACTTCATTTATGGAGAGGCCTGCTGCCAAGGTTGCCGCCCCAATTCTGAATGAGTGGGGCAGATAGCCAGCAAGGTCTAGTCCCAAACTCCGAAAAGTGCCCTTGAATACGGCTGTGAATTGATACTTAGATAAACACCCTCCAGCCTCATACACAAAAAGGGATCGAGCTAGCCCGTGCTGGTGAATAGCCAAGTACGCTGCCATCCTAGCCACCGGGCACACCAGTGGCCCTGTGGCGGGTCCCAGGCAAATTGTGGTCCCCTTGCCCAAGAAATCTGTCTTTGATCTACGCAATAGAACGTATAGCCCGCTCTGCTCCACTTTTACATGCTGTCATTGCAAACCACCCGTGATATCAGAGTTCGATGTCCCCACCAGCTCGCTTACTTTGAAAGCCCCATGAAAGGCTAATGTGAAAGCAGCAGCAAAAAGGGTTGCCTCATAAGCGGAAGTGCATACTGACTGTAGAATATGCAACATTTCCCCCAGCATGTGCAAGTTAAGAGGACTTCTGTCATCCTTCCTTGCGCTCTCCAATCTGGACCAACCTGCTAAAGCCGTACTAACCAGAAAAGAATTGCCCACCTCCTGCACCCCTCCCAGCTTTGCATAAAAAACTAACCTCTGCCAAGTGTGCCCTTGCGTAGGACACTGATCTGCCCTCTCAAAGCTTGTAAGAAAGCATATATGGCTCTAGATGAGAACAAGTCCACCACCCCTTGTTGCTGCATAAAAAAACCTGTAATCCTGAAAATTACGCTGATACACTTTTCAGGTACGCTCGCTCAGCGAGGCTCCCACCAGCCTTGCTAATGCGAGCTCCAATCCTCCACAGACATTTCGGGAACATTGTCATCTGGTCCACTGCTTGTGGATGAAAGCTCCGGGATTCCTGCAACTTGGATCGAGACAAAACAGCCGTCTGATTATCAACACCTGGGATATGCGCAGCTCTAAAGACTAGATTCAGCTCTAAGCATAAAAGGATAAAATGTTTCAACAGCCTTAAAACATGGCCACAAGAAGCCTCCTGCCTATTAATGGCCTCTACCACCGACATGTTGTCGGACCAAAAGACCACAGATTTGTTGCAAAAGTAATCAGACCACAATGTGACTGCCACCACAATGGGGAACAGCTCCAAAAAGGCAATGTTTTTCGTTAGCCCACTTGTATGACACTCCACTGGCCAATTGTCGCGGCACCATAGAGGCCCCAAATCTGCTCCAAAACTAACACTGCCAGAGGCGACTGTGAACAGTCCCTTGGCCACACTGGTAACCGGTGGCAACAGCCACACCACCTTACCATTAAAATCTTGTGGAAACTCGTGCCACACCCTCAAATTGTCCCTTACTTCTGCTCGTAACCTGGTATGGTGGTGCTTTTTCGTCAAACCCAACATTGCCCTTACAATTGATCTGGAGAAGGGGCGACCCATGGGAATGATGCGCAGTGCAAAGTTTATCTGGCCCACCAATACCTGAAACTGATGCCGCGTCACCGCAGGACCCACCAGGGCAAGATAATAGCCTGCGAGAATGCTTGCACCTTGTCTAACGATAACCTGCAGTCGGCCAAAACTGTGTCAATTTCAATCCTTAAGAACGCAATGCATGTTGCTGGGCCCACCGTTTTACCTGGTGCCAAGGGCAATCCGAATTCTTCAAACATCGGCCCGAGGCCCTCCCACAGGTCCCCGAAGATGCTGGGCCCATTGTTCATGAAGTCATCCAGATAATGCACAATATCTCTGTCACCTGTCCTAAACGTAAACAATCAATGCAACATTGAAAAGAACAGCTTGAAGTACTTGCATGAGACTGCATCTTTGACGGAGGCACCCTTAGGTGCAGATAAATTGTGTATCATTTGGAACTGGCCCGGTTCTTTTTTAGGCACAACCCCCAGTGGTGAGCAAACATAGTCATGCCATGGGGGAGATGCGAAGGGGCCAGCTATCCTATCCAGCGCACCCTCTTTCTCCAGTTTTTGTGACACAACAGTTGAATGGATGCGTGCCGATAGCAGGTTCTCACAATGCAAAAGGGGGGTACCTCTAGGCGGGAATGGGAAAGCCTATGGAAAACCTTGATACAGCAATTGTGCCGCGGTCCTATTGGGATACTTATTCAGCCAAAATAGTAATTTCGCAATTTCAACCGGGGTGGGCAGCGTCTTATAAGGCTGAAGTCTTGGAATGTCTCCCTTTATCTTTGGATTTTATATTACATTTAAACTCTGGGTGGGATGGGTGACCGCAGAAGGAACAGGCATGCTTAAAATTACATGTGCCCGCAGACAGTGTGCAGATTTTTCTGCTGAATGCCCAGCATGACCCCTTTTTCTCACCATATCCCCACTGTGTCTGAAAGGACTGCTTCATAGGTGTCTTGTTATTCATGCTCTCTAACCAGACGTTCACTTCTGTCTGATCCCAACCAATCTCGAGGTCCTCTACTTTAGCCCATCTGAAGTACCTGTCATAATCTAACCAGCCCACCCCGCCTTACATTGCATGTGCCTTCAAAATTTTATTGGAGTAAAATATCAAAGGATCAGCCAACTCCGACCTTTTTTTCACCAGTACCGTGGGGAACACATTAAAACCAAAGAGCCAATTTGTGATCGACTCATCTCCCTTGGTTTCTTGTCCTTGAAAGAGCTCTCCTTCCCTTCATTCTCTTTAGCCTCTGCTTCTCCCCTTTTAGGCCGTATCAGTGAGCATATATCAGTAAATTCGCCCTCCAAATTTCTTCCTTCACATCGGCCGCTACGTGATCAGCCAATTTACCAGGTTTAGAAAGCAACGTATCTTGGCACCCCAAAGCCTTCCCACCACTATTAATGTTCTTGTCCGTGGTCCCTGCCCCCTTACCTGTTGGTAAAGACCGAAATTGGTCGGGAGGGATCGATCTTCCAATCCTTAAAAGATAAGGGACTATGAGTTCCCTTATACTGGGAACAAAATTCTCAACATTAGTTTTTTTATCTACAAAAAGATTGCATGCCTAATCCTAAACAAGATTACCAATTTTATTTATAGTAATCCTTAATGCAAAAAAATGCTTTTATGTAATCCTGTCGATGAACATACAAAATACACACATATATATATATATATATATATCTACAACAAATATATACAACTGACATGAAAACAACAAACAATTTTCCTATAAAAAATCAACCTTTTCACCCAGAAGGTCGCACTAAGTAAATCAAGTGTCCCCCTATTTGTTCAGGGGGTACACTAAGAGGTAGTCCTGTATACACACAATCGGTTCAAATAGATCCAGAACCTCAATTCTAAGATTGTGTTAAATCAAAATTAAATGCAATTTAACAAATATCCTCAGACTCCTCTTGTCAAATATGGCATGTCGACACGGACGCGTTTCGGCCTCCAGAAATCTTGGCCTCCTCAGGACAAGGGTGAATGAACGTCCTAAATGAATCCGCAAAAAATAACTACAAAGGTATTGCACCTATAGCTGTCACTCATCTCTGTGCCACCATGGTCCAAAGTGAAAGTCACCAAAAAACTGAAAATGGAAAAAAGACTGGAACAAAACTAGACAGTGTATGTGTGTGCAGGCATGTACTATTATTTACGTTGGCAAAGGCAGAGGATACTATATCATACAAAACAAAGTACCTAAGGAGGTGAAAGGAAACTAAATGGCACTGCGCTCAAAAAACACCCCTGTATTTAAACTACCTTCACCTTACCCTCGTGAGTAAACCAGAGATGTAAAAGGCTAAAAGAACTTACTAATGTCCCACTGTTCACAGTGCGTACATATGCACCCGGGGAATCGAAAGCAGGTATCTGGAAACAGTGAGAAACCTTACAGGTTGCCACTGAAAAAGTCACAAGTCCAATCGAGACTATCATTCAACAATATGGTAAAAACCTCAAAGACAGAAAAACCTCAAAGACAGAAAAATTCTGAATCCAAGGGCGCCCCACCGGAGAGGTCAACAAACACCTCTTTTTTCCTTTCATACGTATTTAGCAACTCTGCCAAAACAACCAACACTCAAAATTAGACCTGGCGTCCAACGCACTCCGTGTTTTAAAATCAAAACCTGCACTCAATCAACAGATCGTGTCTTAGCATACCTGTATTTGGACGTGCTCTAAACACAGGGAAGACTCTCACAAGGCTTCATCCAGACGCGCACCGGAAATTCAAAGGGGCGCCATTAAAGTATACTACATCAGCGTCCCATGTGATCGGACCCGGGCATCCCACGTGATCGGCCATAGTTACCTGTTGGGGCAACTGTGGCTGTAGTAGCTTGATCAGGGGCCACCTGACCAACTGCCAGAGGGGCTGCATTCATGTCCTCTTTCCTTGAAGCCATATCTGAGTGCCACCCGTCTCTTCAACTCACTCACTGTGCTCCTTAACTCGGTCGACGGTGCCCATGGCGCCACCATAGTGCTACTGCCCTGGCCCACAGCCGCTGATGCCACCAAGTGCGCTAATACAGAGGCCATTGAAGCTAGAATAATTGCTGTAGACCCTTGCGCTACACCTGTCTGTCCCCCAGGCATCACTGGGGCATGCCGCACAACCACCGCCGATGGTGCACTCAGGGGTGGTCCCCCTGCACCCAAACTCAAGGACTGAATCGCAGGTGCTGGCCCCCCAACCCCTGAGGGGCCTGAACCCCGCCCCCCTAATTTTGCACTGTTGTTTGCCCAGACAAAGCGCTTTGGTTTGAGGGAGCCAACACCTGCAAGGCTCTACGTATGTCTGCTAACACAACCCCAACATCTGGAGAACTGGTCGCGACTAGCTGTGCCACCGTCCGCAGCTGAGGTGCAGCTGGAATGCTGGGGGGGGTCCATGCGTACCCCCACCCAAGGGCGGCTGACTTCCATGCCCAGTTCTACCACTTGGCCCAGCCACCTCAACCTCTCTATTGCCAGCTTTAACTTTAGTGGGGCGCGTCCTAGGTTTCTTGGGTACTGGTGGAAATGCCGCCTTCTGGGGCACCCTGGTCCTGCGAGGGCAATCTTTCCCACCCAATGCTGGCTCAGTATCCTGAACAGGTCCCACTACCTCCTCAGCTAAATCACTGCCATTGCCTAACTTGACCAACACTAGTTTCAGAAGGTGTGACAATTCTGGATAGTCTCCTTCCTTTTTTCCACCCTCCCCCCTTTCGCCGGCATTGTAAACTATACTACGCCACAACCGCGTAAAAAAGAAACTACCAGGAAAAATCAACACAGTCAAAAGTCCCAGCTGTATGGATCGCCACCTAAAATGGGGAACAACTCAGGATGTGAAAACTTTCCTCACCACACCGCTACAACGAACAAGCATTTACAATGCAATGGTCTCGGCATTATTAAAGGTAGAGCTATTGGCATTGCTCATGCCTTTTTTTTCTCATTTTTTTAAAAAAAACATAAATAAATGGTATTGTCATTTACAATGGCAATAGGTGAGCATTAGAGAGTAGTAGAGAGTATTTGCAGACACAGACACACACAGACAGAGAAGCGCACACACACAGACAGAGCCACGCACACAAACAGACAGAGCCACGCACACAGACAGACAGCGCGGCGCATACAGACAGAGCCACGCACACAGACTGTTAAAAGGATGGTGATGCACTCAGAGACATAGTCCATATTTGGGTTAGGCAGAGAACTGTATTTAAGTGGCCCCCCCCACCCCGTGTCACATCCCAAGGAGCCCCCCCCCCCTCCCACCCCGTGTCACATCCCAAGGATTGCCTGGTACTTATGGAAGCATGTGATTTAATCTTGACATGGACTGTGTATATGCATGATTCTACTGCGCTTCGAGATGCCCTGAGGTACTTTGCAATCTAATAGCGGGCCACGCCTGTATTTGTTGTATGGCTGCCCATCCGAGCTAGCAGCCACGTGCATGAGTTTAAATCCCTACAAACGACCTGAAAGCAGTCATAATACCGCAGTGTGAAACAAATAAGCAGCAGACATCGTGCTAATTCATTACATTACCTAACGTTAAAACGTACCATTCTACAAGCAATACGGCATGGTGTCACTGTTTAACATCAGCAAGCGTGTGCTTTTTATGAGGGCGAAATGCAGCATGAAAAAAGGCGACAGTGCCTCTGAGCTATCGCTTCTGCTGAGGAAATCAGTTGGCATATGAACACATTCTTTCAACTGCAATTCCGAAAGTCGGCGCGCACCAATATTCACTTAGGGAAATCACGGGTCCTGCAGCGCTCTAGCCCCGGTTTTTCATGTGCAAATCACTTTTTTCAGGTGTGGTGGCTACAATCGAACTAACATACTGAAATAACAGTTCATTAACAGTGTGTAAAGCGCTGAAAAACAAAGGTCCAGGAATGGTGTTCTGCTTTTTTGGATACATTTGGAAACGTTACATAAAAAAACTCTGATATTTAATAATAAAAATCAGCGAAATAAATGCAAGTTACCTGCTTGCAGGTCAGTCTCTGCTTCTTGCTTGGAGAACAAAGGCCCACAACCAATCACAAAGCCTGTGGGCAGGAAGCGGAGAGCAGACACACCTGCAATCAGAGTGGTGTGAATGGCGCCCCCAGGTGAAGGGAAGGAACCATTTTGTAAAGCACCTAGAGAATTATCTGTTTGGCGGTAGATTGGAAGTACTGTCGTAAACTTAGTGCTAGCCAGGAGTACATTTTCATCTCTTGACACATCTCAAGGGAATCTTCCTTTCTTTTGCTGAAAGGTATACAAGTAATTGGGGGAAAGGAAACATCTCCCGCTCCGCAGACACAAACCACGTCATTCCTCGTTTTTTGACGGAACATGGCATCGCGTTCTCTCACTGCATACAGGTACTTAAAAAAATAAAACTGTATTTAAGGAAGGGAGGGAGACATGAAATGCCAACGCATAAATATTTATTTTTCTGCACGAAGAGGAGGGATGGAGGTATGGCTGCGAGACGACAAATATAACTTTACGTGTTTGAGTTTTCAAGCACAGGAATATACGTTATATTGTATGACTCAGTTTAACTGTTGGCCCTTGCTCTTTCTCCTTTTAGTTCTAAGATTAGCCACAATTCCAAGATCATGATTATGTCTCAATGTGTGGTTCACATTATTCTCATAACTGGAGCATTCAACTGGCTCCGTATTTTGAGGAATCTGATCTTTTATCTAGTTTTCGGCCACCCGCACGGTGCATGCTGGAATTGTAGTTTGCTGGTACTATTGCAAGTCCTCCATGTTCTACCCCTGGTCTTTAATTAAACGAGGGTGCGGATTTGCAATAAAACACACAGGGCGGCCGGAGTGCAACTCAGGACTGCACAGAGAAAGCTTGCGGTGCACAAGCACTGGGGGAGGGCAGTTGGGCGCCGTGTACAAGCACTGCGCCGGACAGAGCGCACACAGGCAGAGGCAGGCAAAAACGTACCTGGAATGGCAGCAAAAGCTCTGGGGGAGGGCAGAAATGCCTCGGAGAAAGCATGGTAATTTTCGCATTTGGGGGCGTGTGATTTGTTGTTCTGAGTGACGGGTGGCGTCACTGGCGAAAGAACAGCAAAATGTACGCCCCTAAATCTGAAAAAGACGGAGCCTATTCGGAGGGACAGCTCTCTCCTCCAATGGCTGGCCTCCATTTAGGAAGCCAGCCAATGGGAGGAGAGGCAAAAACAGGGGTGGGACAAATAGTCCAACTAAGCAACATTAATTCTCGGTACTTCCGGTTCTGCCGAACCGGATATTACCGAGACCTAAAAAGCAACAAAAGGCTGTATACTTGAACTTGCTTACACTGGAAAAGACGCCGACTAATAATGCGCTGCACTACAATGAGCTACTACAGACCTTCACAAGCGGTAGTGTGCTCGGTATTGAGAACAAAGAAGACCCTTTGTGCTCACACCACCAACGCGAACAACCCAACAAAGGGGTTTGAACCTGTTACGGAATTCACCGCAAACTCCCCGCACTGTGCAGCCGAAGGCTTTGAGGGGGTTACCGTATTTTAGCCCTCCCTTATGGCTGAATTTTAATTCTAATAACCTTCCCCCATGACCGCACTAGACAAAGCCCGTGGCCCACTCTCCTTACCTGTGTATGCTTGATGAAAGCACACCAACCAACGATCTCCTGAGGGTGAGTGGATCGCACCCACCACAAAGCGCTCGCTGCCGGGGACCGAACCGCCACCAGGGTCTGGCCTGGGCTTGGCGAGTGCTCTAAAGCCCAAGCGGTTCCCGGCCCGGCAAGCGTCGTGCAGAGAAGATCCCACGACGAGCGGCGGCCTCTGACACCGAGCCTTGGACCCTCGATCACCAGCAGGGGAATAAAAAAATAACAAAACTACTCGCTCTGGATTTGCAAGGGGGTCAGTTGTATCCGGGCCCGGCGCTGGTGGAAAAAGAGGAGGAGTGCCCGGGCGAGTCATCCTAATTAGGACCCCAACTTTCTATACTTTCCATAGGATTCCAGTGCCATCTTTCACTGGCTGTGCATGTGTGCATCCTGGTGGAAATCTCTGTGAAAAAAGTCTGCGCTTGTTTGTAAACCGGGGGGAGGGGGAGTTATTTTCTATAATACCCAATGGTGGAATAAATGTAATATACAGTTGCTATCATAGCTGCCCGATTCTCTCTAGTATTGCTATGGTCAGATTTGTTCTTTGTTTCTCTTGTGACTCACAACTCCCCATTCTTTCCTATCGTCTCAATGACGTTTATTAGCACAACATTTTGTCATACACTTTATGGTGTACACTCATGGCCCATTCAGATGTATGTGCAGGAAATTCTTTTAAATAAACGAAAACTCTAGACTTTGTGAATATTGTCTTCTTAGAAAAAGTCTGACAAGCGATGGCTGTCCTGCTGCAGGTACCTGCAAGTAAGCATTGCATGGGCTTGTGTATCATTCCACAGGGCTTTAGCTTCTCACTGCTCGAGGTAAGTGTGTTCTCAGGGATCAGATGAAGTGACTTGGCTGCCTGCCATTTTGTGGAGCATAACTTGTGTCTTGTGCAGCGTGTTAGAACAAATGAGCCTCGGTCGTGTTAAAACCTAAAACTCCCTCGAGCCTGTTTCGGTGACTTGCAAACCAGACTACCTACATTTTTGCTTATTTCCTTCCTTGACCTGTACTAATTTTGAACCCCAAAATCACACTTGCCAATGACGATAAATTCCCTGGCACACTTTTGGAGCTGAATGGCTGCTTCCTTAGTGCAAGTTACATGTACAGTATGACTAGCAATCTCTGCATGTGGTCTACAAGTAACTATGTTTTGCATTTCTCAAGATTCAGCCTGACTTGTCTTTACAGGAGGATGGAAGGAATGTTTTGCTCTCTACCTTTCACCTTCTTCCTATACGTCTTCTCCTCTTCCCCCATGTAGCTTGACTTCCCCTCTCTCCATCAATCTCTCTATTGCTCCATCTCTCAGTGCCATAGTGCATTTGTGTTTATTCATCCTCACAAATGTAAGAGCCAGCAAGGGGCTGCTGAGTAGATGCCAAAGTCAATCTTATGGCAGAGTGTCTTGTGTATCATTTTATTTATGGTACTAGTTAAAGCAGACCTTGCTTTGTGAAGTAGTACTGAACAGAGCATAGCCCAGAAATATACGGGTACCGTAGCATTACAGCTGGGCCAGCAGAATACATGCATGCTACAGATTTTTGGTTAAAGCCTCTGGAACGCAAGGTTATGGCAGATTGCAGTGTGGTGGTCAACCGGTCGTTTCTCTTCTAGCGTTCTGAAAATAAAAAAATAGTGTCCGTAAGTCAATAAAATACAGAAATGTTAACTTTATGAAATGATCCAAGGGTATGTGGCTTTTTCGAGCTTGTATCTAAGTATTTTATTCATTTTAAGCTCCTAGAATTGGGTTTTTACTTTCACGTACCTTTGTGTTGGTATATGTGAGGAAATGTATCCAGGTCTGGGTCTGTGTTTTCCTATGCTTTGATGTACTAGAATGCCCTGGTCTTCATGTCAGAGTATAAGGGTGTCTCTGGGACCAGTCCCTTGTAAGACCTCACCGCTAGCACGTCACAGCTTGTCCTTTTGAATGGGGTCTCTTGTGGAAACTGGATCAGATTAATTCATCACCATAACTTAAAACATGTCAGTCGGCTTAGAAGCCACACTAACCCCTTGAGGAAATGTGGCAGCATTAGGTCTCATCCAGATGAGTTAATTTGGATCTGGGGTTTAAATAAAGCAACTGGCATGAATAAGTGTACATGTCATTCGCCCAGCATTTTATTTAAATTGTAATCAACTTAGCTTTATGGTTTGAGATGTCAATCGCTCTGTCACCTCATGTTAATTAATAAGATATACCATTGTGACATGAGGACTTCACAACTCTCAACAAGCTTGTGGCCCAAAGCTTTAAATGTGGCATACACAATGGCAAGTTGTGGGGGTAGACCTGTGCTCAGTGCCTGGATATTTGTCAATGAAATGTCAGGTCAGCTCTTAGCCACGGGGGCTAGCTCTGTCTCTTTGACTCCACTGTATTTTAAAGCACAGATCAGGCCAATAGAAGATGGTGGTGGCGTGCCTTCAAAGTGAACTAGGCTGAATTGTTTTGTGGGTTCTGGAAAAATGTTATTCATCCCACAATTAATTCACTCTTAACACAGGAACTATGTCATACTACATTCAAAGTAGGATTTGAGAGTGCTGGAACCTTTATAGGATCGCATTAGGAGTGCCTACCTCTAATGTTAATGCTAATTCTACTTGTACCCTACCCACTGACAATGGAGAATTAGCTAGAAGATAGAAAATCTTAATTACCCCCAGGTCTGCTACAAGATTTTATACTACTTTTTAGAGGATACATGAGTGGCCTGTGTCGCCTCTTACTTGAATCTCTGCTTCACTGACTTCATTCCAGCTTTAAGGAAGCCAGTGTCCTGTCCTGGTGGTTCTTGGAGAAAACTGGTCCTGCATGTGCTGACAATCCTGCCTACTATGGAAACCCTGTCTGGCATCTGTGTGGCTACTGTTTATCATGGCTCAAAGTTAAAAAAAAAAAAAGCGCACAGTGTGTGGTTAAAAAACAAAAAAAAAAAAGCGCAGTGTGTGATCGGCGTCAAATAACTTCCTTACAAGGCAAAATAAAAAAACATTGACTGAACCAATGGATCTCGCATAGGCAAGACCGGTTAGCTTTGTCAATGCTTGTTCTAATTGTAGAAGTTTTATGAGTTGCCCCATTTGCTAGCGCGGATTGTTTTGTCCCATTGACTCATCATTTCTCCTCATTGGTCAGACGTGTGGGATTTTGTTAAAAAAGAATTGGCCATCGGACACAATGCTACTGAAATCTACTTGGTCCATTGAAAACCATCTACATCACGCCTTTGGTGCCCGTAAAGTAAAGTAATAAAGTATGACAGTGTTTTCTTATCAGGGCATGGATGATCTACTTTCATTATATCAGGGGTCATATTATGCTAGGTTTTGTTTTACAATGAAGTTCTCATTTTGCCATATTATACACGACGACACCACGGTTCCATGTATGTAGGGTCTCTGAATGTCCACATGCTCTTTGTGTGCAGTGGCTCAGTTTATATAGGGCTGCGTTAAGGCTACTGTTCTGAGCACACTAGGACTTTCAATATTCCAGTATGCTCATTAAATCACATTTCTGCTTAGGTATGGCTTCCATTGGAAGCCGTTTTTGGGAATAACTGTTCAAAATCTAGTTTTCAGATGCTTAGACGTAAAGAAGGAAAACCAAAGTTGTTTCCCACTTTTCTGATGTCATCTGAGGAAGACCTTCCTTCTCCTGTGTCCTGCTGTCTCACCCCGGATGTCCAGATTTCTAAGGGTTGGACAAATGGTTGCTGATGGCCTATCTTGCCTTCTACCGCCTCTCCTGGGTCCCCACAGACTTGAGGGAGGCAGGTGATCTTGGACATAGCTGGCTGCGCCACGTGCCCCCTTGTCCGGTCAGCATAGGTCAATGGATTCTTGCACTGGCAGAGGTATGGTTGATAGGAGGCCAGGTGTTTTTTTAGGTCAATGGCGAGATTATAGTAAGCAGAAAAGAAAGGCTACCAAAACGGCTGTGGATCGTATACAGTTCATGTGATCTATGCGCATGCACACCATCGCCAGCCACATAACACACCACCATTTGTCTGTGCCTCGGCATCAGACTTCAAAGGCTGCTGCTCCCCCCCACCCCCCCCCACCCCCACCCCCCGCGGGCACATCGCAAACCACCATTTGTCTGTGCCCGCTCTTTTTACCCCCCTTTCCCTGTATGTTCCCAGTTCGTCCTACTTTCCTCCCCTCCCACTTCTGAACTTTCCCCATCTCTCACAATCTCATATAGTTTGACCAGCTCTTCTCCCCTCCACTTCTCTTCCTTCAATCTCTTGATTCCTCCCCATTCCTTCCACCCTGCTTTGTCAATCTCTCACACTCTCCTTTTCTCCCCTTCCATGTATTCCAGTCACTTCTTCCAGTACAATTATTCTCTTTCTTTCACGTTTCACTTACGTCTTTCTCTCTATTTTCTCCGATCATTTTCTTTATCGAAACCCTCCCCCCCGTCCATTGCATCTGCTTTTATTTATTATAAAAATAATTATGGGTCTTGGGGTGCTCGGGAGCCATGGGCAGCACACACATTCCAGCAATCCAGCGAGGTGATGGAGCCCCCGAGCCCTACTCTTCACCACTTCCCATCCAACCCCTCCTTCCACTCGGCAGCCTCATATACTCCACTCTCTGTCCAGTCTGATATTTGTAAACTGTTCAGAGCATCTCTTCCATGGACCCTCACCTTCTACAATTTACACCCTGCTGTCTTCCGTTGCTCCTGCCCTCATTTGCTGCGTTTTCTCTCAATCTTCCCCTCTAAGCAAAGAACCCTCTTTTAACTTGTCCTTCGAACCCCCTTGCAGCTGTCTTCTCCTCTTTTCTGCATAATCGTAGCACAAGACTACAGGTCACCAAGTACTCTTTCTCTCTTCAATGCTGAATTTTCCATGGCAACCTAATGCATTCTGGGAAGTGTAGTACTAGTCCACTTCAGTTGCTCTATCCCGAAAATGATGATTGGTAAAAGAAAAGGCCACCAACAGCTGGAGCACTGCTACTTGGTGACATGGAGTCCTCTGTACTCTTACCTCAGAACCCTCAGCCCTTCCACTTACATTCCCGACATCTTCCCCAGCTCCCTAATCCATATAGTGGACTGAAGGAGCAAAGGGCTGCAAGGTCAGTAGAGCGTCCCGGATTGATATTTGGAATAAGGTAGGGACTTGCATTCGCAGAGTTTATTTTGATCTTGAGTTTCACAATGGTGCATTTTTAATGCCATTTTCAATATGCTTGTTTGCTCATTTTGCTGAATTTGTTGGTATCGCCTACAGCTGCCTTTTGTTAAACACCTATTTTGCACAGTATAAACATGATTATAAACATTATCGTTCAACAACCTCTGTAGTTCACTCATTGGATTTTCCTTGTTTTAAAAGAGAGCTTGTTTGGGTGAAGGAATGCAGGCCATGTAGATGGACTCTGCAATTGTGGTTTTATTTCCCGTAGGGACACAGTGAGCAGAATGGCATTGGCGCGGAGCACCAGATCTATTCCAGCAGGCTGTGGGATTCCCTTCCATAGGGTTTACTGTCACTTTCTTTAAGTAGCCTGTTTCATTTTAAAACCTGCGCCATCTTTCCTTTCACCCTTTGCACCCATCGCTCACTCCCTCAACATGCCGTCCAGCCGATCACCCTTCCCCCACCGCTCCCTCATTCACTTTGGATTATTACCGAGCACAGAATCACACTGCAACTGTATAAGCTGTGCAAGCGTTGGAGTAAAAACCAAAAGACTTGTGTGTTGGTATCACAAGGCTGCAGTGCACAGATCTGTTTATTGGGTGGCTTGCAGTGCGCAGTCTGATGCTTCACTTGTTTACAATCTCCTTTTCTACTTTCTCTTTCGTCTTTCTTGATTACTTACAGCTGCCGTCCAAAATGTGCAGGTCTTCCTTCCCACTAACATTAAAGGCATGCAGCAGTGTTTTTTTTACAATTTCCTGCTCGTTTTTTACATCAGTGCTCCTGTAGGAATTTGACGATTACTTTTTGTCTTTAAGACATCTCATTGAATACAAAGCTTCCCATTCAACGGGGATCTTAAGCTTTGGGGCACAAATGAGTTAGTAAACGGTAGTTCCCAATCGCTGCACTCTCCGAGCTCTTTCTCCACACTCCCTAACACTTTTCTGGGTCTGAACGCAGTAAAACGTCAAGTATTTGCGTCACATCAGTGAAAAATTTAGAAGTCACATCAGCCAATCACATCACTCTAAATATAACTAGCTGCTAAGTGTATAACCATGTTTCAAGGAACACATTTGAAACAACGACACCCCCTTCTTTCTCCTCTACCTGTCCCTCTATTCTCCACCATTCTTCACTCTATTCTCCACCCTTCCTCTCTCTCTTTCCCTGCCTATTGCAACGGCGCTGTGGTATATGACCATGTTTCAAGGAACTTGTGTGCCATAGTGAAACTCCCATCTTTCTCCTCTCCCTGTTCCTCTATTCTTTTCATTTCCTCACTCTATTCTTCACCTTTCCTCGCTCTCTTTCCCTGCCTTCTGGAACGGCGCTGTGGGATAGATTGAAAAATTAAGGAGCAGTCTGGAAGTACAAGACGGAAAGGGGTGGCAGAGAGACACAAAAATCTACTTTCTACCAAGTTATAGTCACATATATACCTTTAAGGCTCCCTCAGATCTTGTAGACATGCCTGTTATTTTTATTTTTAGCTCTAGTCCCTGTGCTGCTGCACCACTCTCTGCCCCCCGCACCCACACTTTTTCTCTCCTTCAAACTGACTAGCACATTACTTTGTTGCATTCCGCACGAAGGTTTCTGATTTTCAAACATGCCAACACCACAGTAATCTTGGGTGCGGGCACAATATTCTTACATCGCTTTCCGATGCGATCTTTTCGTGCGCATTGCTTGATCTATTAGCCTCTTTTTCATGCCCTGTACTTTGCCTGGGAGCCATGCCGACTGCGGAAGCCTCGCCGCATCAGGCCGTTTCCTACATTCCTGACGTTCCATCACACGCAGGATAACTAGCTGATAGTGATGCCTTCCGAGGGATGAACGCCCCCTTGAGTCTCTCTTCCCACGGTCTGTTTGGTGCGCGCTATTCACTTGTTTAAGCTTTTCGTCATCACTCGTGTTGTTTACTGATGAACGTGCAATTTGCTCCAGCAAACATCATGCATGTATCGTGTGTGGGTGAGGTCCTCCCTGTTTTGTGACATTTCACGCTGGACTAGTTGCTTCCACAGTTGCCTTGACAATTGCACACCTGTTGTTGCCCGTATGCACTTAACTTGTGGTACATACATAGCCGCCTGACTAGAATACGCGTAACCTGGTGCACTGCACATCACTCAGGGACACCACCACATCACTCGGGGACACCACCACATCACTCGGGGACACCACCACATCACTCGGGGACACCACCACATCACTCGGGGACACCACCACATCACTCGGGGACACCACCACATCACTCGGGGACACCACCACATCACACGGGGACACCACCACATCATTCGGGGACACCACCACATCACTCGGGGACACCACCACATCACACGGGGACACCACCACATCACACGGGGACACCACCACATCACATGGGGACACCACCACATCACACAGGGACACCACCACATCACACGGGGACACCACCACATCACACGGGGACACCACCATATCACTCGGGGACACCACCACATCACTCGGGGACACCACCACATCACTGAGCACCACAAAAGCACTGTCCTTACTTGCTACCAATAAGCATTGC
The DNA here is from genome assembly GCF_964263255.1 of Lissotriton vulgaris. Taxonomy (NCBI): domain Eukaryota; kingdom Metazoa; phylum Chordata; class Amphibia; order Caudata; family Salamandridae; genus Lissotriton; species Lissotriton vulgaris. The sequence continues at coordinate 986,775,449 of NC_141693.1, forward strand.
CATAGCCAATAGGACTCGCATTAGGGAAGTGTAAGCTATTGGCTGTGTGAATAACAATGCTATTAATTTATATATTTTCAAAGCCAGCACACATTTAAAAAAATTGTCATTTACAATACCAATAGCTCCCACTTTCCTAATGCAAGACCTATTGCATTGCAAATGCCTGTTTTCCTTTATCTTTAGGAGGGGATGCCGTTTTTTGTAAGACTCTTCCATTACTCTGTGCTTATATGGATATTGAAACAGGGGCAGGTGATTGAGCGGACATATGATGTAAAGCTGAAGCTGGGTTAAAAAGTGAATAACTGGAGGTGTTTCAGCCTCCAGGTTTTCAGTGACGAAGTAGAAAACTCGAACTTAACGCCCAGTGTCTATTTAAGGTAATTCCGAGCCAGTTATAATTGTGTGGTGGCTCCGTTTCTTACCTTTGTTGCTTGTTTATGTCTCTGACTGAGGGAACATATTTACTGTAACACATTCAATTGGTGTTAAAGAGCGTTTACTGTAAATACATGTAGAGCATGGTTGCAGTGATGTGCTGAGACTGCAGACTGTAGCTCAAGGAGACAGTCCACAGTCCCTGCTTCTCCTCTTGCGCACATTACATAATCTGTGCCAAACCAGTCCTTTCACTGTGAGAGTTCCCTTGATTGCAAACCTTGTGAGCATCTTTGCCAATCACGGTCTCACCAACTCAACTGTCCATTTACATTTTGCAAATTATTTAACTTTCCACGATTTTCAGAGAATGAAAATGATTTGAATGTTATGTTTGCTTTAGGCCTTACACTGAGGCCCTGTTATTTAATAGTTGAAATAGTGACGAGAATCGTACCCATATGGCATAAAATACTAAGCATGCTATGGAAAACAGTCTTTAAAAAGTACTCAATGGGTTAGTAAGACTTTCTGCATTCTTGTGAGATTGTAAGTGTTTTTTTAAAGGTACCAAAATGTTCAGGTACAATAAACACTGTAATTCTTTTTTTACAGTTAATACTTGCAAGCCAAGTAGGTTGTTAGTACATGAGGCTTGATTTTCTTTTCTTCTCCATATAAATACAGACAGACCAGCATCTGCTTTCTTGTCTGCGTATTTTTTGATCCAGAAAAAAAACAAAATATGTCTTCCTTTCAGTAATTCTCAGTGCCATCAAACATGACTGCCTGGCCAGTAGCTGTGCAGATTGCTGCAGGAGAGTTACAGAAAAAAGTGAATCCTTCTCAATTAAGTTGGGTATGCTGCCATTTAAAGTGTCCTACAAGGTTAATATGTCCCGATGCGTTTATTGTATTGCATGTAGCAATTATGTTTTGCTAAAACCGCTTAGGCACTCGAGTAATTGTAAATGTAGTGGTTACATGTGGAAATATACGAGTTGCAGTTAAATTTTTACACTAACAAAACAGAAATATGGATAATTACAGAAAAATGGGGAAATCAAAGTGTGGTTAAATACAGACTTAAATCGAGAAAAATGTAACCTAAAATGAGAGCCTTCTATAAACTAAGTAACATATTTGAGGTTTTGTCTGGGAAGGTAGTGGAAACTCGCGCTGTCAGGTTAGTGGAGTGGTAAAGTGTCATGGGTGCTTCTGCAGTGGCAAAGAGTGGAGTTCACTGCAGCAATGGGTTCATGGTGTGTGTTCAGCACAGTAGTAACAAGATGTAAGCAGGCTTAAGTTTTCAGCTTTCTTTGGGAAGCAACAACTAACATTCGTATGCCTGCTGTGATCTATGTATTGGATCTCTATTTTTCCACTAAACAGAGACAGTTACATCTGTAAGGAACGATAGCTAAAACTAGCTCAATTGTCAAATGTGTTTGTGCATGTTTAATTTGTAATCCGGTTTTAGCAACACAAATTAAGATTGAAACTAATTTTATTTTCTTAAGCACTTGCCCTGACCGGAAAGACTTTGCATTAGTCGTGAATAGGACATTAGATTACAGTGGGCCTTAATAAGAGTCGGCAGTGTTTTCACTGCAAGAGATGTCACTCTGAGCGATTTTGAGTTGACCAGGTGCGGATTTGCAGCTGGAAAATCCACTAGTTTTCGCTCATCACTTCCAACTGAGGAAAGTGGAATTTATGTGCCGTAATGGGCCTGGAGTTTAGGAAAAGTTGGAGGAACGGTTCTGTTGTTTCCTGGACCCGAATGAGATTGCCACAATTACATGCCTGAAACTCCTAATTGCAGAATACAGAGGTGAAAACGGCCATTTCCAATGCGACCATTTCCATGGCCTCTGTACCATACAACTTCTGATGCGGCCCAGTATGGCTTTCCTTTGTAGCCGAGCCAGAGGGTTCCTCTCTAAGATCACCCATCGATTAATTCAGTGGACAGAATACACACAAAGACCTGTCCATGTTCTGTGTGTACATGGTGGGTACACCTACAGATGTTGAGCTGGTTAACTCACAGGGAGGCCGGCGTACTGCTGTGGAATTGATGCTGGTACCGACGCTGCCACGCACCCTTCCTAATAATAATTTTATTGCATGATTAATTAAAATCTTACAATTCAAGAATCATCAATACTCGATCACTAAAACATATCTAAAAAGAGATCATAAAATACATTAAATACGCATGATCAATTCATCATTATTACAATTCATTTGTTACTAATATAAAATTAACAATCGTTTACAGTTATAAGTTGGTTACTTTTGTGCAGAATCTCGTATGCAAATGATGCTCTGTCGGCAGCTTCCCTTCCTAATATGCTTGATTCATTAACTTCCAACCTCTTTCTTGTAAGTGTAATACGTGTACTGAAATTTGCAATTATTAATATATCACTTGGGTTAAAACAAGCTAACAGAGCTTGTCTACATGATCGTATCCCTCTTTCGTTAAAACAGGTTTTTAGATACCTCTTTCTTTCGACCTTCAATGATGTACAAATGCAAACCAAATGTAAGATGTTTTCTTCTAATCGGTTACATAGTCTACAGGGAGTTGGCTCAGTTGGTCTCAGCCAAGGCTTACCATGCATTAGTCCCGGAAGAATACTAAATCTTGCAGGCATAAATGTTTATTTGGATTGTCCATGGTATTTCTAGATATGGTTGCACTTTAAGGGAAGTGGTGTATTCATTCACCATCAACCAGGCATGTTATCTTTTAACAAATAACTCTTTATCCTTTAAAAGTGATAGATGTTTTGTTAGTCTATTAATTTGTTTTTTAAATGATAGTGGTGTTGTTGGTATCTCCCAAATCTCATGTGCAGACAGTTCTGTTAGAGCATTTTAAAGGTATATAAAAAAACGAGAAGTTTTGTTCTGTTGCATTTCTTGCCAGAGTAGACAGCTATTAAGAAAATTTGTTTTGATTTGTTTCCACACCTTTACATACTGGCCCATCCTCGCAACTTGCTGATTACAAAAGCCAAATTCCAGTCGGATCTGAGCTGCTGATGCATTAGTCGGCAGTGGAAACATAATTTTAAATGTTTTTGTTATAGCATTATTCAAAAGTAAACAATCCATACCACAAAGAACCTCACTTCCATAAGTAAGACTGGGCATTCATTTTGCTTTTATAACCTTTAATAGTGGCAGATAAGTTGGACCGCCCAAAGATCTTTACAGTGAACGAAAGGCCGCAATCAGGCAGGTACTTCTTTTTTCAGCTCTGTTTTGTGTTGAGAAAAGGAACTCTTCTCATCAAACCATAAGCCCAAGTATTTGTAGTATTTTACTTGCTAAAGATGCTGACTTTACAAATACCATTTTTGTTTGCTGTGGCTCGATGCCCTATTGCAGGCTACCATTATTTCTGTTTTTGTTTCATCTATTACCATCTTATTCCTAGTAGAATACATTGATATTTTGTTTATAAGTCACTGCAGCCCTATCTTTGGTTGAGTGAAATCACATCAGCATACAATAAATTCGAAATTTGTTTGTTAGCCGATTTTGGTGGGTGAGCCAACTCATTGTCCAGTTCCTCCGTAAGGTCCGCTAAAAATAGATTTAATATGTACGGCTCAAGTATGCATCCTTGCTTTAGACCTTGAGATGTCTCTATTCTTTTTGATGACACCATTCCTGCAGCAGTGGGAGAGGGCATGCAATGTGGACTGGATGACCATACACCATCAGGTTCACTTTCATCACCTGAGCGGGCTTGTGGTACATGGACACACGCACAGGGGTGTAGCTTCCATTCGTGTAAGGGCAATGGCACAGGGTCCGCTGAACTCCGCATATTGCAGTATTTCACAGTTAAAACAGTGGCCATGGAGGCCCATTTCCCAGAAATATTCCTGGACAGCTGCAACATATGCATGTTTCCTTCCGAGAAGGACATGTGACTTAAAAAAGTATCCTATGCAGAATGCCCCACAGCTGAGAAATCCATGCTAGGGAATGAATCCCTCTGTGTAAACTAAAACTTTCTTTTTATTTTTAGGTTTCGCCTGCACAGCGCTTGCACTGTGCTTGAGAAATGTATTGTTTTTAATATACACTTAAAAGGCACTTACATCCCACCTCCTCTCTTTCCTGGTTTCATATTGGTTCCTTTGCGTGCCACCTACCTTTCCGCCATTTCTATCGGCTGTAGCATATTTTCCTGCATTTGCCAATGCCTCTTCCTCATCTGCTTCTCTTATCATTTTCCCGCCACCGAAATACTGGTAACATCTGCTTTGGTGGAACTATATTTTCATAAAATGTTGCCTTTTCCTCTTGAAGCATATTTATATAACAGTTTATCACCCGGGGAGATTGAGTGATTTGCATAGAATCACAGGATGTTGTGCAGCACCGCCGAGACACAAACCGTGATCCCCAGCTCTCAAATCAGCAGCTCTGGCTTCTGCGCCATATCCTCTTCACTCCGGTGTTATCTGTCAGAGAGCGCCTTCCTTCTCCTAAATGGGGATTGATTAAAACAGTTCTTTATTCATTACATAGACAAAACCAGTGCATTACCAAAGTTTGTTTTTTATGCAGGGGAAAACCTTTTCCCATGCAATAAAACCCTCTATTTGCTCCACTGCCAAACATGAGAATGATCCATTTCCCTTTACAGAAGGGACGTTACTCCAGCCCTTTGCCGGAGTAAATCGCTACGATTGAAGGGGAATCGATCCGAGTTTAAGAATGCCCCCAAACGTACATTTTCCACCCATTGAGTGGGATTTACAAGTGCTGAATTATTTGCACGAGTGGTGATAAAATCCACACTTGTAAATGCATTTATGCCTGCCAGGGATCCATTTAGGGACTCCTGGCAGGTATAAAAAAGATTTGGCTGTAAACTTACATTTGGGGCCGAATTTACCATTGTGAATAAGCCCCGATTGTGGGATTCACAGATTTTGTCTTCATGCTCTTTGTGCTCCAGGTTAGCTTCTCCAGAGTGTGCCTGCTTAATTTATCAGATAGTTTGCATCTTCATCCTGAGCATTTCTATACTTGGGTATTTTGTTTTAGTTACATGTTTGGAACATAACTTAAGATAAAGATGAGAAGGATGCGTGTGTTTGTTTGTGGTGGGTTTTGTACGTGATAACACGTTGGTTGCTATGTTCGTGACTTGTGTGATATTGAAGCTTGCCTGTGGATTTCAATAAAGTTTCTCTGAGTGAATGGTTAATTTAGTTACTAGCTGGGTGTGCCATGATTGCTTGCAAATGCCTAGTAGTACCGTAGCGGGTACGTTTGGGGCGGGAGGGGGCTCTTTTTCTACTGCCTAGTGGCTAATCCTCTAATGAAATGAGAGCCCACGTTTTTCTGGTAGTTCAGTTTCCCATAGCGCTTTCCATGTTCAGCTGTTATGTTTCAGATATGAGTGCATTCATGCCAGAGCCTGTCGGTGTTTAGCATGCAGATTATCTGCTGGTTTTGAGTTTTCCCAAAGATAGACCCGCCAGTTGAGGTTGATGCGAGGTAACTTACTTTACTCTCTTTCACTCTCACTCTCTCACATCACCATGAATGAATGATTATGCACTTGTATAGCGCATGGCTACCACAAGGGCATCCCAGCGCTTCTCCTGAGCACCAATCAAAACACCACTGATCAAGGAAAGAGAAAAGTCTTCAACTGCTTCCTGAATCTAAGATGGTCCGATTCAAGACAAATGAAATCTGGGAGCTGATTCCAAAATTTGGCTGCGTTATAAGAAAACAGCCGGCCATCAGTCCGTGCCCGTTTGATCCTGGGAACTGCAAGCAATCGCTTATTATTAGATCTTAAAGTCCTCTTAGCGCAATATAATTGCACCATGGACAGAATCAGGGCAGGACCATTACCAGAGATAGACTTATGGACAATGTACATGGCCTTGAACCTGATTCTTTCCTGAACGGAGAGCCAGTGCAGCCGACCAAGCGCCAGCTTAGCAGACTTACGCTTCAGGATATTCAACAAAAGACGGGCCGCGCAATTCTGGGCAATCTGTAATCTCTTCATAGTTCCCTGTGGCACACACAAGTAGACTGCATTTGCGTAGTCCAGCCGAGACAAAATGAGGGCTTGAACCAACATCTTCCTGCCATCAAATGGGAGCAAGGGAAGAATCTTACGTATCCGCCTAAGAAGGCCATAACAGACCCCAGCAACCTTACATGCTTGAACAGTGAAGTTCAGGTTGCGATCTAGCCAAATGCCCAGACTCTTAATTTATTCCCTTGGGACAGACTGAGAGCCAAAACAGCTGGGGCACATAGGATCTAAATTATATGGGGCTGCATGGCCCAAGAAGATAATTTCTGTCTTGGCACCATTTAACTTAAGAAAGGACAGATCCATCCATTTAGATACCTTTGTAAGGCAAGCAGCTAAGCCCGGCTCAAATTTATCATGCTGACTAAGAGACACCACCAGTTGGGTGTCATCAGCATAAATAACAATATGGATTCCCCAGGGAAGTACCACCTCCACCAAAGGAGTCATGTAGATGTTAAACATGCTGGGACTCAATGACGATCCCTGGGGAACTCCATACTGCATAGGCATCTGCTTCGAGAGTGCTCCTTCAAAGACAGCGAAAGATCTGTGTGCAAGAAAAGACTGCAGTCATTTTAGAGCAATGCCTGCTACTCCCACCTCCCTGAGTCTTTGGATCAGGATATGATGATTCACAGTATTGAAGGCTGCGCTGAGATCTAACAAAAAATAATAGCAGTGCAGCCTCCGTCATCCACAATCTTTCTTGACTCTTCTACCACAGCAAGAAGAGCGGTCTCCGTGCCTTGATGACGCCTAAAGCCGGTCTGAGTGTGATGGAGATAGTTATTTTCCTCAAGATGGGCTTCCAATAAGGAATTCACATATTTTTCTATTATTTTACTGATTCCTGTCAGTAAAGAGATAGGACGATAATTGGCCCAATCCTCCGGATCTAAATTGCTCTTTATCAAGAGGACTTTAACTCTTGCTTGTTTCCACGGGGGGGGGGGCTGACCCGCTGAAAGGGAAGTATTTATTACGTCCTGCATGACTGGGCAGATTGTCTCTGAGACCAAATTAAGGATAGCCGGGGGAGGGGGGGCAGGATCTGCTGGAGATCCTGATTTTAACCTCTTCAGGAAATCCTGGAGTAAGGAGAGGGTGATGGGAGAAAATTCTTCCAGCAAATATTGTTGTAGAGGCAATGGGAGATTTAGGTCTGAAATATTATGCTGGAAACTAGAGTAGATGTTCTGAACTTTGGTAGAAAAAAAGTTTGCTATCTCCTCACAACGCTTTAGAGCATTCTCACCATCAATAGGTGGACTAGGGGGGTAAGAAGAGCTTTCAAGATATTAAAAATCTCACGAGGGGAACTAGATGCTGAGGTGATTTTTCCATGATAATAGCTAGCTTTGACAGCTTTGATTTCCTTTTTATAGAGCTTGATAGCTTCTCTATATTTACCCTTACTTATTTCCGAAAAATTCTTCCTCCATTTCCTTTCAGATTGTTTACAGGATTGTTTAAGCTGTCTCAAAGAATGAGTATACCAAACGTTTTTATTCGAACCTACTCAATGGCATAATTCCTTCTTAGGGAGAACTACGTCAAGGGAAGACTAGCCAATTATTAAACCTAGTAGGACCTGGTGTAAGTGAAGTAGCGGGAAGGGAGGCCAGAGGTGCAGTTGAGTTTGAGTTTAAAATGTTCTTAAGCGCGCGTACACCGAGCGGTTTCATGGCGCTGTAAAGTACTAAAACCCTGCAGGGGAGAAAGACAGGATCACAGAAGAGGTTTTAAGGTGAGAAGGCTTGTGTAAAATGAAAGGTTTTAAGTGCCTTGCGGAAGAGTGTGTACTGGGGGCAGGATCTCAGGTGCGCCGGGAGGGAGTTCCAGAAAGCAGGAGCGAGAGTGGAGAATTTGGAGCCTCCCCATTTTTTGCGTTTAAATTGGGGTAACTACGAGCAGTTGTTGGGTAGATGAGCGTAGCTCCCTGGGAGGAACATAGGAGTGAATTTCGGAAGTGATAAAAGCAGGGGCAGAGCCGGACCGGGCATTCAAAATGATGCAGCCCAGCTTAAACTGGGCTCGTTCCAGTATGGGGAGCCAGTGTAGAGACTTGAGGAGGGGCGTGACGTGGTGTGATTTGGACAAGTTGAATACCAGGCTCTGGTTCTGGACCAGCTGGAGACGTCGCACGTTGTACGCGATCATGCCACAGTAGAGGGCATTGCCATAATCGAGGCCGGAGGTAACCATCGCCAGGACTATGAGTTTGAGTGCGGAGGGAGAGAAGAACCGAGAGACTTTGCGGATAGTGCGGAGGGAGAGAAAGGATGAGGATACCACAGAGCTGACTTGGGAATGAATGGAGAGTTGGTCATTCAGTTTGAATCCAAGAGTTTTTACAGTGGAAGAAGGAATCTGGGGGAGCCTAAGGAGGGGGGCCAGAAGAGAGAAGACCAGGGACTAGAACCACCTGTCAGCACCAACTCCGTTTTGTCGGGGTTTAGCTTCAGGTGGTTGTTATTTATCCAGTCCTGGATGAAGATCATAACAGACTGGAAATTGGATATTGACTCGGGGGAAGAAGATAGGGAAAAGATGAGCTGGAGGTCATCCGCATAGTTGTAGACGGAGACCTCCAGCTGTTGGAGGGCAAAGATGAGAGGGGCGATATACAAATTAAATAACAGAAGGGAAAGTGAGGAGCCCTGGGGAACCCCGCATTGAACCGCACGGAAGTCCGCCGAAAAGTCACCCAATCGCACTGCTTGGGTGCGGTCACGCAGGAAGGAGGACAGCCAGACCAAGGCCGAGCCTTCGATTTCCGGCGCTCTGACACGGGAAAGTAAGATGGCATGATCAACCGTGTCAAAAGCGGCGGAGAGATAGAGGAGGACCAGGGCCTGAGGATGGTTGATGTCCATACCCTCTCTGAGGTTGTCAAGGACCGATAATACCACAGACTCCGTGGAGTGTGCAGGGCGGAAACCAGCCTGCCTGGGGGCTAGAATCCTGTTCTCCTCCACGAAGGTACTCCGTGTTCTGGTTACATGGCGTTCCAGTACCTTCGCCAAAAAGGGTAAGAGTGAGATGGGGCGATAGTTAATAAGAACCGAGGGGTTCGCGCCAGGTTTTTTCAGGATGGGTAGAATAACGGCTGATTTAAGGGGTGAAATGACAATGCCCTGTGATAGTGAGCTATTAGGAAGGGTGAGGGGTGGCAAAACACAGGCAGAGTAGATCTGTTTCAGGATATGTGCTGGGCAGGGGTCTAGAGGGGAACCGGACTCAACCAATGGCAGAAGAGAAAGGAAAGAATCTTCTGTAAGAAGAGGGATGGAGTCGAGACGTGCTGCCACTGGGGGACCCTGGGGGCTAACAAAGGAGGGGGAGGGGGGATGTTAGCTTTGATAGTGGCGATTTTATCAAGAAAGAAAGAATTGAGGGAGTCACAAAGGTGCTGGGAGGGGGAGGGTTTAAGGGTGGCCCTGTCGGAGTATGCAAGGTCGTGCACAATAGCAAAGATTTCTCTGGGCCGATTTTCGGCGGTTAGGATTTTGGAGGAGAAGTAGGCGTTCTTGGTTGCCAAAATAGATTTTTTTGTACAAGGCCAAGAGGGTGATGTACTGGTTTCTAAGGATCGGGTAGTAGTGTCGCAGCCAGGAGCGTTCCGCCCGGCGGACGTTAAGTTTATGAACCTTCAGTTCCTCGTTGAACCAGCGGTTTGCGTCGTTGGAGCGCCTGGATGATATCCGCCTTAAGGGGGCGACTAAGTCGCAGCCGGCTCGCAACCATGTGTTGATGGAGTCCGCTTGTCCGAGAGATGGCAACCCGTGAAGATCCGGGCTGGATGCGGAGAGTGTGGCAGACAGGGAGGCCACATCCACACGGTTCCATGAGCGCGCCCAGATGTATTTGTAAAGGAGGCACAATGTGTCGTACCAAAATTGTATTGAAACAAACTACATTTGCTGAAGCAGTAAGATGCTTCTTTTCTGCCCGCAGAATCAGAACCTATCAAGGAGACCAGGGATCAGATCAGGGTACCCAGTTGGAGGAATACCAACCCCAGCGGAATTTGTGGGAGACAGAAAGCAGACACGTCCTTCCTAGCTGACTATTCTTAACTAATACATATAATTGTAGCGCCCAGAAATTGAAAAGCAAGTGGATAAGAGTGAGAGTTGAGGGCCAATTTATTTACTCTCCTTCATTTCCCTAGATGCTTTGAGTGATGGGAGAGCAGAGGTTTTGATGTTTGAGGAGAATTCCTTGGAGTGCTGTATCTATTGCCCTGACACTGTCCTAGTCCAAGGTGGCTTGGTCTAAGCTACCACATTATAGGATCTCACTCCACATTACCTACATGGCTTCTCTGATAAAGCTCCATGTTCTTGGCCCAGCTGGACATGAGCCAAACAAGAGCTCACCTTTGGACGGCTTCAGGACAAGTAGCAGAAGGCAGGGTGTAGACCTCTGCTGATCTTGGGCTAGGATTTCAAGAGCTTAGACTACAAAAAGACAGTAAGGGCTGAGTGAGCAAATGATTCACTGTGGTGGTTGTAGAGGGTAATAGAAAAGGGACTGGTGTCAGTGGCACACACAGGAGTGCATGGAGTTCTTAGGGGAGATAGATGCTCTCGCAGGGAAATGTACACATTTTAAAATAGAGATAATGTAAGCTGAATCTTCTTTAGTAAAAATGATGACAGACAAGGGAACAAAATCGTGGAGACGCAGTTATTTGCTCAGGCTCATACAATTCTATAAAGCGGGGAAACTGGAATTGGTCTTGGGTCCAAAGTATTTAACGTTGTCATTAAGCTAAATTCTCTCCCTGGTAAACTTCCAAAGAATAACTAATATTGGCATGGGCCTTTATTGTTCCACATGTCAAGTAGAAAGAACCTTAAAATTCACATACTTGCAGTTAAAAACCGGATTTTTGCTTTTTAGGTCATTAATACCAGACAGCTAGCTATCTGGTTGCGAAAAACCTATTTTGGTGTTAGCAAAAATTTAAGTGGGCTCAGGGCTCACTCTGTGCTTTCCATTGACTTTGTAATTCTTATTTGTTTACCTTCCCCTTCTGTTTGTCCTTCCTACGGGGCACTGTCTCTTTAACATCCCTTTGATTGGAGACTTTCCACTGCTCACATTTAGGTAACTACTTTTTTCTTTCTTTCAGTGCCTAATAAGAGTGCATGTACTTTCTTTCTATTGTACTGCGTCCCTCCACCCGTACACCTGCCATCCCACACACATGCTCCATATTGCTGTCTACCTGGCGTGCGTGCTGCTTTTTCTCTCGCATACTTCTCTGCCTCTCCGTATGCCTTAGATCCAAAAGGCTTGACTTCAACACCTTCACCAATGCTGGTTTTATTTGTAAGTACTCACTTTTAATATTCAAATTCTATAAAATATTGGGCAGTTTCTGAATTGCGTTTTTTTTACTTCTTCCAGAAATGTCTCCATATTTCAGCACAAGGCAGTCGCCTCGTTTTTTTTTTTTTCTGTCTACTTGTTTTTAGCAAACTTTCCTCGATAGGTGAAGTAGAGCTATGAATATCCAATTTATGTATCTGAGAGAGACACGATAGTGATAGATTCCTTACCTTAGAATATCCCCAGGCGTCAGACTGGATCCGGAAATTTTTGCGTAGCAGTACCCTTGCGCGTCGGTAGGCGTCGTCTACGGCTCCGTCGTCGGTGTCGTGATGAGGTCGTCGGAGTACTTAGACGCCGCCTTCGCGTGCTGATGTCAGTTCTTCTTTTTTCCGCGCCAGCAGCGCAGATCCGGAAAAAGTGGTACCTTAGTCACTTTTTGACTAACTCTTTTTGATCTTTTGATCATTCCTTTTTCGAGTCTTCGACTCCGATCGGTGCCTAGGGATGCCTGAAATCAAGCCCTGTGAAGATTGCGACCGGCTGATGTCGGTCACGGATCCTCACCGTCGGTGTCTCCACTGTCTCGGCGTCGACCACGACGACAAGACCTGCCTCGACTGCCGGGCCCTTACTTCAAAAGCTAGGCGGGAGCGGTCCCGTAAGCGACTCGAACTCCGGCAGTCGTCCCGCGCCGAGAGAGGTCCCGGTCTGGACGGAGGTCGAGGGACCGGTCGCGGGAGCGGAGCCGTCATAGCTCCGGGAGTCGACATCACTCCTGGGTCGAAGTAGTCAGGTAAGCACAAGAAGTCGAAGAGACGTCATCGCTCTTCCGACCCCCCCCCGACACTCGCGCGACGCGGCCGGGGGGGGGGGGGGGGGGGTTCAGGTGGCACCGCCAACGCGGCTCCGTGGGAATCTCGTCCGGCTTCATACCCTCCGGTCCCTGGGCCTAACGCAACGCTGGGGGTGATCGAGCGGTTCCTCATGGCCATGAGGTCCCTCTCTCCCCCGACGGGTTCCGCAGCGCCTTAGGGCCCAGCAGTCCCATCTGGGGGTCCTAGCGGGTCGGGGGCTTTGGCCCCGACGCCGTCAGGTGCTTCGGCTCCGGCGCCGCAGGGCCCAGCTGGGTCCGGATCCGGGTCGTCGCCAGTGGACTTAACGACCTCCCCGGCGCCGACCCCACAGGTGTCACCCCCCCCCCCCCCACGCCGTCCTCGACGCCTCCCTCGACCCGGTTCCGCCGCCGGAACGGCGCCGATTCAGACGCCGTTTGGTGAGTTCACTTACCATGAACCGGCCCCATCCTTTATTGACCCTGAGTACCAGGTGATGGGTGATGAGGAGGATTGGGAGGGGTCTGAGGACCCTCTGGCACGTGAGTGCCAGTCTTATCAGGACTGGGCAGGTGACCTTGGGGAAGCCAGTGGTTTAGACACTTCGCCTGACACTGGCTTTGTCTCCCCTCCTAGCGTGGCTACGGAGGAGGGGGCAACCTATAGTGTGGTGTTGATGAGGGCAGCCAAGGCCTTGGCTCTTGAGCTCCCTGTCGCGGCCGTGAGGACTAACCTCTGGGACTGCGGTCTTCCAACACCGCATGCATCTTGGGCCGCTACACCCACTCTCTGTGGGATACGGTCGCCGAAGTGCTGCCAGAGTGTCCGTTGGAGGTACGGGCCAAACTCGGCCAGGCCCTTGTGGAAGGTCGGGATGCAGCCAGATATTCGATCCGGTGTGGACTAGATACCACCGACTCACTGGTCAGAGCGATGGCAACGACTGTGGCGGTCAGACGCCACGCCTGGTTGAGGTCCACCAATTTCTCGGCCAATGTCCAGAACACACTGATGGACATGCCGTTCGATGGCCGTCGCCTTTTTGGCGACAAGGCAGACCACGCGCTTGAGCGTTTTAAGGACTCCAGGGCCACGGCCAAGTCCTTGGGCCTCTCGGCCCTACTCCAGCAATCGGCTGCCTTTCACTCCTTTTGTGGCCACGGAAGGGGTGTACCCACACGTGCTGCCAGCCACGCTCCGCAGGGTAATACCCAACGCAATGGCGGCCGTGGAAACCGCCGTGGCGGCGGTAGGGGACAACGGCGAGGTCAGTCCACACCTTCCCCCGCAGCATCCGCCTCAAAACCCTCCTAGTCCGTGCTTTCAGGCCCATGTGACGCCAGTGGGTGGCAGGGTTCGCCATCGCCTCCTCCACTAGCGCACTATCACGTCGGACAGGTGGGTGCTGCAGATCGTCCGAAGGGGCTACGCCCTCCCCTTCGAGGCGAATCCTCCAGCCATGCCACCGCAGAACCACCGTGTATCGGTGGATCATTTGCGACTTCTGCAGGAGGAAGTTACGGCCCTCTTGGCCAAGGGGGTCATCGAGCGCGTTCCTGGGCCAGAAGTAGGGTGTGGTTGCTACTCCCACTACTTTCTGGTACCCAAGAAGGGCAAAGGGGGCCTTCGCCCTATCTTGGACCTACGGAACGTCAACGGCTTCCTCCGGAAGGAGAAGTTCAAGATGCTGACACTGGCTCAGGTTTTAGCTGCCCTGGACCCAGGAGACTGGATGGTAGCGTTGGACTTGCAGGACGCTTACTTCCACATTCCCGTCCTGCCGGCCCACCGGCGCTACCTGCGGTTCACGGTTGGCCACGAGCACTTTCAGTACACCATGCTCCCCTTCGGCCTTACCAGCGCACCACGGGTGTTCACGAAGGTGATGGCGGTGGTCGCAGCTCATCATCGCAGGTTAGGGGTCTCAGTCTTCCCCTACCTCGACGACTGGTTGTTGAAGGCGGGCTCGCCCCAGACAGTCGTCAGCCACCTCCAGACTACGGCGGATCTCCTGCACCAGCTGGGGTTCTCCATCAATGTGCCGAAGTCACACCTGTGCCCCTCTCAGAAGCTCCTCTTCATCGGAGCGGTTCTAGACTCGGCGCAGTTTCGGGTTTATCCGCCCGAACAGCGGGTCCGGGATATTCAGGCTCCCATCCCACTCTTCCAGTCTTTATCTCTGATCTCGGTCAGGTTGACGCTGCGGCTTCTGGGGCTGATGGCCTCCTGCATCCTACTGGTGCATCACGCCAGGTGGCGGATGCGGGCTCTGCAGTGGGACCTGAAGTTTCAGTTGGCTCTGCATCAGGGCAACCTGTCCGACCACGTCCTGATCTCGGAGGGCACTGCGAGACAGCTGCAGTGGTGGCTCACAGACCGCAATTGGGTCAGTGGCAGATCCCTCTCCCTTCCCCAACCGGAGCACGTAGTTGTGACGGACGCGTCCCTCCAGGGCTGGTGAGGCCACATGGTAGAGGCGGAGATCAGAGGCCTCTGGTCTCCGGCGGTGTCCCGGCTCCATATCAACCTTTTGGAGCTGCGGGCGATTCGTCTAGCACTGAAGGCATTCTTCCCCTCTGTCCGAGGGAGTGTAGTGCAGGTGTTCACGGACAACACCACCGCCATGTGGTACTGCAACAAACAGGGCGGGGTGGGGTCGTGGACCCTTTGCCAGGAGGCTCTGCGTCTCTGGCAATGGCTGGAACATCAGGGCGTGACCCTGGTGGTTCAACACCTGGCAGGTTCTCTGAACGCCAGGGCGGACGAACTCAGCCGCAGGTGCATGATGGATCACGAATGGCGTCTGAACTCGGACGTGGCGCTAGGTCTCTTTCTGCAGTGGGGAGAGCCTTGGTTAGATCTATTCGCCACCGAAGAGAACGCGCAATGTCATCAGTTCTGCGCGTTGGAATTTCCAAGGCGGCACTCGCTCGGTGACGCTTTTCGTCGCGAGTGGAGTTGCGGTCTGTTGTACGCCTTTCCGCCTATACCACTTCTGCCCAGAGTGCTGAAGAAGATCAGGCGCGACCGGGCACAAGTCATCCTTGTGGCTCCGGACTGGGCACGAAGGTACTGGTATCCCGAGCTACTCAGTATGTCAGTCGATCCCCCGGTTCGTCTGCCTCTTCAGGAGGACCTTCTGGCGCAGCAGCAGGGGACGGTCCTTCACCCAAACCTGTCCAGTCTCCACCTCCATGCTTGGAGATTGAGCGGCGACAGTTGAGGCCATTTGACTTGCCTCCTGAAGTCTGTAACATCATTCTGGCAGCCAGGCGTCCCTCCACAAAGTCGGTATACGCCTGCAGGTGGAACAGATTTGTGGCATGGTGCACAGCAAAGGCTGTGGATCCTCTCTCTGCCCCTCTTTCTGAGGTTCTTCGCTTCCTTCTTTTTCTTGCCCAGCAGGGCTCTGCTCTGGGCACTATCAAGGGCTATCTTTCTGCCCTTTCAGCCATCTTAAGGCTGCCTAATCAACCATCTTTGTTCAAGTCCTCTATTGTAAATCGATTCCTGAAGGGCATCACTCACACATTTCCACCTGTTCCGTTTGTGATGCCTCAATGGGACTTGAACCTTGTACTTACATTTCTGATGTGCGCTCCCTTTGAGCCACTTCACAACTGTCCTCTCCGCCTTCTTACACTGAAGACTGCTTTCCTGGTTGCCATCACCTCTGCCAGGAGAGTGAGTGAGCTCCAGGCCCTCTCTTGTACTCCTCCTTTCCTTTCTGTCCATCCGGACAAGGTTGTGTTGCGTACTAAGCCATCTTTCCTGCCCAAGGTTGTCACAGCCTTCCACATTGGGCAGTCCTTCACTTTGCCAACCTTCTTTCCGCCACCGCACCCCTCTAAAGAGGAAGAGCGGCTCCACCGTCTGGACCCAAAACGTGCGCTCTCATTCTACTTGGATCGCACACGCCAGTTCCGAGTGGATGACCAACTCCTTGTTGGCTATGTGGGCGCTAAGAAGGGGAAGGCGGTACATAAGAGGACCATCTCCCGATGGATCATCTTGTGTATCCAGGCATGCTACTCCTTGGCTAGAAAGGAGCCCCCTGTTCGATTGCGGGCTCACTCTACCCGAGCCACGGCGACACCTGCCCTGGTCCGGGGAGTGCCCTTGCAGGACATTTGCCAGGCAGCTACGTGGGCCTCGCTGCACACGTTTGCAAGACACTATTGCCTGGACAGTCCAGTCCTGAAGGATGGCTTCTTTGGCCGTTACGTCCTCCAGGACTTTCTGGTGTGATTATTGGTTCGCAGACCCACCACCGGGGTTGGTATTGCTGGGGAATCTATTCTAAGGTAAGGAATCTATCACTAACGTGTCTCTTTCAGATGCACAAGTTACTACTTGTGTAACGATATATCTGTAAGACATTAGTTAGTGATAGATTCCTTACCGACCCACCCATCCTCCCCGTTCTGCGAACCGATATTTAGGGTTAAGGTCATCCCCTTCAGGGAACCTAGTTTCAATGGCACCAGTGTTGGTTTTTAACACGGCTCAGCGCTTCTGGCGCGGAAAAGCTGTGGCTAAGAACTGACATCAGCACGCGTCAGCACGCGGAGGCGGCTTCTAAGTACTTCTAAGTTACTTCTAGTAATCGTTTGGTGCATCTCATCATGCTCCACCTGCAGTTGACTTATGCTAGCATTCTCAGGTGAAAAGTTCTTCCAAAGCAACCTACACCTGTTTTTTTTCCGAAAATGTGAACTCTAAAGAGAAAATCTAAAAAATTTCCACATTTAAAATCGTCCGCTACTGGTCTCATAGTATGGAAAATCAAAAGCATCGAGCAGTAACCGGCGAGTTTCGCTTGGAGAGTTGAGATGGTGGGGAGTACTGCCCCACCCCTCCCCTCTGTAGTGTACACATGACAGGAATTCAATGAAAATGCACGTTTAATGCCTGGAGCCGAGCAATTACAACGTCCGTTCGCTCCTCCTTCAGCCGTTCCACTCCCACTCTCACTCCCTCTCCCTCTACATTCCAGTGCTCGATCACAGCCCTCGACATAAACCTAGCAACAAAGAAATAAAGAACATAACCCCACCCCCCTCCTTTTCAATAAGCAATATACTAAGAATACAAATGCATTACAAGGATGAAATATAGGATTATAGGTCAAAACTGATAAGAGAAGAAAACCTGGAAAGAAGAAACATTACATAATTCCGAACCGTGACCCGTTTCTCTTCTTAGAGTTTCCACGGGGCGTCTTAGAAGGGCTCTGGGCTAGAGTCTTGTGAGGTGATAATGGGTGGGTGGGTTGTTCTGTGTGCGGGGACTCCCCGATTCGAGTGTAGTTTCTTAGTCTCTTGGTCAGTGTATTCCCCGCTTCAGTGTAGTTCCCACCCTAGTGTGGTTCCCACCATAGTGTCTGTGTGGCCCCCTCGAGTGCCTATTAACAGGTTCTTAGCCATTCAAAGTCAAAGGGTTGCTGTAATGGCAGGCGATGAATGAGGCCTGTTTTCTTGTGGTGTTATTTATATGCCTCTCGGCGTCTTTCATGGTTGTTGTTACTTCTCGGATCGGCCTTGTATTGCAGAGGCCGCCGCACCCACCCGCAGGGTGGGGGAGGCTCAAAGGCCGGCGCCATAACCCACGCTGTGCCAACAGGGGGATGGAACTGGTCCTGGGCGCCCCGAAGCGGCCTGGACCAGCGGAAGCGGGGTGCGCACCAGCCACCCCGACAGGAAGTGACCTTGTGACTTTGGCGCCCATGGGGGGCGACCAATGGCCAACCTTGCTACCTTTGAACCCCCCAATCAAAGGGGTTTCACCTGAAAGCCCAGAGGGGGCTCAGGGGGGCGGAAACGGGGTGCGCACCAGCCACCCCGACAGGAAGTGACCTTGTTACCTCGGCGCCCATGGGGGGCGACCAATGGCTAACCTTGCTACCTTTGAACCCCCCAATCAATGGGGGTCTCACCTGGAGCCCATAGGGGGCTCAAGGGGATTTAAGCACCGCCGCTCCCCAGCAAGAATCACAACGTCTTCGAAGGAGCTGGGAGAGCGGCGCGACAACGACATCGTTTGAAGAAGACCGACTGCGACAGGAGGCGGCGAAGGACGGACGAAGCAGAAGGACGACAGCACGGAGCAGCGCGCCGGTCAAGTTCTCCACCCAGCTCCCCGGGATCCGAAGCGTCGGAGAGAGAAGACGAGCTCGGCGACCTTTTCCAAGCTCCAGCGCGGTAAGCATTGTCTAGCTGGAAGCGCGCATCGAGCCGCTTCTTCGGACACACAGCACGCACGTGCAAAGAAGTTCAAAGGCGGGTCCGGAATTCCTTCCGACCCAGCGGCGCAGGCTAGCCCGCTGAAACCAGACCTAGGCCTTGGGGGACAACATGGCGGAAGATCAGCCAGGAGACATGGCGGAAGTGTTGAAGAAGATCCGCGAGATATCGGCGGTACACGGCGACGAATGGCTCCAGCCCCATTTGGCCAGAGGGAAGGAGAATAGGCCAGACGGCCAGGCGGAGGAGGAAGCGGGCCCGTCAGCACCCAAGAAGCCTAAGACCTCGCCGAGGAAGAGGACGGCCAAGAGGAATCCCCCAAAGAAAGTGCGCCAGAAGCTCCCGCCGCTGAAGTCAGTCGACAGCAAGCAAAAGGATACGAACGACAGAACGGTTAATGGTGAGCATATTAGTACCATTGTGAAAGAATGCTTGAAATCGCTCGCTCCGTCGCTACTGAACAGCTCAGGGCAGGGGGCGGCGGGGCCCAGGGAACAACGCACCGACGAGTCAGGGGGCTTAACTTGGCATATGATGGAGCCGGGGTGGGCCCGACAGTCAAGGGTGCATGATCAGGTGGGCCTGTCCCCACAGGGGGATCAGGTTTCCCCATTACCCGGTTGGGGGTATAATACTGGGTCCGGGAGCCCGGGGTCGGGGGGGCTAGGCAGTGACCTGTACGCCAGACCATCCCCCGGTCCTGCCTCCTTGACGACGAAAGCCACGGGACTCGCGTGCCTTATTCCTCTCGCAGTGAAAGAGAGGATATGGCGCAAGGAGTTCATCGATATATTCTCGCTCCTAGAAATACAGCTAGAGGGCCTCGACCTGACCACATGTGACAGGAGAGAGGACGAGAAAAGGGAGAGGCGAGGGGCCAGAAAGGAGCGGAACTTTGAGAATTGGCTAGACGCTTTTAGGATCATGGCGTGTATCATAGTAGAGAGGTTCCCGCATTGCGCGGCTGACCTATGGCTGTATGAGGCTAACATACATTCTGCGCAGAGGCAATTCCCCGGGGATGCATGGTTGGAATACGATAAGGGTTTTAGGTTAAAAATGCAGAGGCACCCAGAGATGGAGTGGAACGAGGAGGACATTTCAGGTTTTATTCATAAGATGCTCGCGGCCAAAGAAGTTAGAGCCTGGACGGGGAAATACGACCAGTCCTTTCGGAGCTCGTCCCACAAGGGGAAGAACAAAAGTCACCAGAAACATTTCCCTAGGCGGTCCAACTCCCCCCCCGCGACCAAGGCCATATGCTGGCGGTATGATGCGGGGGACTGTTCATGGGGCTCCTCGTGCAAATTCCAACATGCGTGCTCAAGCTGCGGAGGGAAGCACGCGGCAGCTACATGCAAAGGCTCCAAGCGGGAAGCAAAGAGCGAAAAGAAGGAGAAACACAAGAAGCACTAGCCCGAAGGCCAGTGGGTGCATGACACTAGTAGACATTAAGCAGTGCCAGCTGGCTAGGTCCCCCATTAATACACAACAGCTGCGCAGTTTAGCAAACAGGTATCCAAACAAAACAGACGCAAAAACGCTGGTTGAAGGTTTTGAAGAAGGCTTCATTATCCCGTTTCAAGGCTCACTGCCATTAACAGGAGCGAAGAACTTACAGTCAGCCAGGCTGCATCCCCGGGTGGTGGGCGCGAAGTTAGAAAAAGAGAGGAACTTGGGCAGAATCGAGGGCCCCCTCCCCCAAGAAGTGTGCGAAGGAATAGTCATCTCCCCACTAGGGGTGGTTCCGAAGAAAGAAAAGGGCCAATTCAGGCTGATACACCACCTGTCATACCCCGAGGGGGGGTCCGTAAACGATGGCATCGACCAGGAAGCATGCTCGGTGGGTTACGCGTCAGTGGATGACGCTATCGCGCTAGTCAAAGCGTCAGGGAAAGGGGCTCTCATGGCCAAGGCGGACATCGAATCTGCCTTTCGTTTATTACCGGTACATCCGACCAGCTTTCACCTGCTGGGCTTCCAATGGGAAGGGGACACGTACGTCGACAAAGCCATGCCAATGGGGTGTGCCATATCTTGTGCCTATTTTGAACAATTCGCCACTTTCCTGGAATGGGCCCTCCACGACAGACATCAAGGGGGCGGGAAGCTGCACTACCTGGACGACTTCCTGTTCACAGGGCCGGCGGGATCGCCGACGTGCGCCAGTACATTGGCGGCGTTCGAGGACCTGACCGAAACACTCGGAGTCCCCTTAGCAAAAGAGAAGACGACAGGCCCAACGACTAGACTGACGTTCTTGGGCATTGAGCTTGACTCCACGACGGGGACCGCCAGGCTCCCCCCGGAGAAGGTACAAGAGTTCAGGGAAGAAATAGCCAAACTAAGAGGCCGGCACAAAGCCACCCTCAGGGACATACAAGGGGTGATAGGCAGGCTGAACTTTGCGGCGAGGGTCATCCCGCCCGCCAGGGTCTTTTCCAGGCGCCTCACCGCGCTTACGGCTGGTGTTACCCACAAGCACCACCACATCCGACTGAGCACGGGTGTAAGGCAGGACCTACAAGTATGGGACGAATTCCTGCAGGATTTCAATGGTGTGCTGATTTGGAAAAAGGGTTGGGTATCAGCCGATCAGCTAGCACTATACACAGACTCAGCCGGGAGCCTGGGATTTGGGGCGGTCCTGGGGAACAAATGGTGTGCCAGCCAGTGGCCAGACAGGTGGCATGCGCAGGGGCTCACCAAAAACATCACGTTCCTCGAACTATTCCCGATAGTAGTGGCTCTGACGGTATGGAAAAAAGAGATAAGGAATCTAAAGCTCACTTTGTGGTCGGACAATTTGGGGGTAGTGCAGGCCATTAATAGAGGCGCAGCAAAATGCCCGGGCATGTTGAGGCTAATGCGAGAGTTGGTTAAATTGCAGCTCGAAGGGAACCTGGAGCTGAAGGCTCGGCACGTGCCGGGGACGGAGAACACGGTCGCCGATGCGCTATCCCGGTCCCAGATGACACGATTCAAACAACTTCTACCCGGTGCGGACGAGGTGATGACCCCCTTTCCAACATACCTGTGGGACCTGGGGGGGTTGACTTGTCCAGACTAATAGGGCACTCGCTCACCCCTGAGGCGCACAAGAGATACAAGAAATACGCGGCCACAGTAATGAGAATCGGGGGCATAGGGTCGCTGGTAGACAAATCAACGGTCCGCACAGCGGCGGAGAAATTCGTGCAATGGGCATTCGACGCCAAGAAAACAAGGTCTTGGGCGCAGGCGCACCTGGCCGCCATTGCATACTTTGCCAGGCTCCACACAGGCGAGGACCCCACGGCAACGGTTTACCTGAAGGCAGCCCTGAAAGGCTGGCGAAAGCTTGAGGGGACCAAAAAGGACACCAGACGCCCCATTGATTACGACAAGCTGGGTCAGTTACTTAGCGCCCTAACCAGCATCATTGCAGACAGGTATGAACGGCTACTCTTCGGGGCCGCGTTCACCACGGCCTTCTTTGGGGCTTTTCGGGTAAGCGAAATAGTAGCCCCCAACAGGTCAGGCCCGGCGCAGCGCTGCTTGCAGGCAAGGGACGTCAAGCCGATGGGTAAAACGGTGGAGCTCACGCTTAGACAATCCAAAACGGATAGGGCTCGAAAAGGGGCGACGATTCGCCTACATTGTATCCCGGAGGCGGGGCGCTGCGCAGTGTGCTGGCTGCTGCAATACATGGCGGTTCGGCCGGCGGGGGATGGCCCCCTCTTTGTGCACCGAGATGGAAGGAACTTGAGCAGGTTCCAGTTCACGGCCATAATGCGCCAAGGCCTCAGCAAGGTGGGGCTCCAGGCAACATCATTTGCCCCGCACTCATTCAGGATCGGGGCGGCCACCTCGGCATCGCAGTATGGCATGCCAGAGGACAGGATCCAGGCCGTGGGCAGATGGCGGTCCAGGGCGTACAAGTCTTACATACGGCCGCATCTCATATAAAAACAAAAAAAAAAAAAAAAAAAAAGGGGGTAGTAGGGGGGGGGGGAGCAGCCGCCTTGGGATGCCGCACGGCAGGGTTTTATTGCCCCCCCTTTCCTCGTCCTCGCCCGGTGCGCAGAAAGCCACCTTAATGGAGCATTTTCTCTCGACAGGAGGACGCCCACAACTGGTATGGGTCGTGGGACACTCATTCGTGTCCAGAATGGAGTCCTGGTGGAGGCGAGTGGGGCACAACCAAAGCAGACCCAAGGCGACGTACATCCGCTGGATCGGACGGCCCGGCATGAAGTGGGAGCAGTTACTACCGACCCTGGACGGCCTCATGGCAGACTCAGCCTGGCTGCCAGATGTGCTGATCATACATCTAGGAGGGAACGACCTAACGCAGTTGGGCCGCAAAGCGGTGGGCCAAGCCATCCAGAGGGATATCGCCAAAGCGGCGGCGTGGCTGGGGACCACGACGGTGGTGTGGTCGGAGATGATCAGCAGGAGGCACTGGAGGGGTGCCGACTCAAATAAAGCGGTGGACAACGCAAGGCGCAAGCTAAATACCGCCATGCACAAGTTTTGCGCAACCAACGGCCTGGAATCAATCAGGCACGGCCTCATCCACCCAGGCCGCCCGGAGCTATATGGACAAGATGGGGTGCATCTGTCCGATAAAGGAATGGAGGTGTTCTGGGGCAACCTGTGGGGCGCAATGACGCTCGCGGGTTGTCGTTGAAAAGGAGCAAGAAAAAGGGGTAGGTAGCCACGAACCAAGGGGCAAAGGGGGGAGCCGCAGAAAGACGTGCGCCTCCCTGCGGCGTGGCGGAAATCCTACAATCGTTGGCTAACCAAACACACCGGTGGGCGGTGTGTAGGAGGAGGGCCACTCACTTTTCAATGCCGTACGGCAGGGTGACGTGGCCGCACAAAGGAGGGGAGGAAAAAACGGAGACGGCACTCGCGGCCCAGACCCGGCCGGACGGCAGGGCTCAAATGGTAGCGAGCTGGGGACCTAACTCCAGGCAAAGAAGCTCCCCTCCATGACACCCAAAAAAGGGGTGTGGCCAACCAACTACCGGAACACCAAGAAACTGATTAAGAACTGGTTGTACAAAAGTGCCATTTACGAACTGATGGGTGCACGAGAGACGGACACCTGTACCACGGGAAGGTGTCGTAAACTGTAATGTGATGTGCATGATTTATGGTTAAAGTTCGCAAATGAAGATTGTACAACCAGTATGTTATTAATATTGTTATTAATAAGCAATATTGTTATTAATAAATCTGCGGCCAACAATGACCATCAACAAGAACTGAGATTGTTGGCTGACATTATTTTGCCAGGATTGTCGTGGAGATGGGGGAGGAATGCAGATGCCGACCGGCAAGTAAGTATATACGGGGACCCACTGAGTAGGCACATGCGAGGGTTATTGCAGAGGCCGCCGCACCCACCCGCAGGGTGGGGGAGGCTCAAAGGCCGGCGCCATAACCCACGCTGTGCCAACAGGGGGATGGAACTGGTCCTGGGCGCCCCGAAGCGGCCTGGACCAGCGGAAGCGGGGTGCGCACCAGCCACCCCGACAGGAAGTGACCTTGTGACTTTGGCGCCCATGGGGGGCGACCAATGGCCAACCTTGCTACCTTTGAACCCCCCAATCAAAGGGGTTTCACCTGAAAGCCCAGAGGGGGCTCAGGGGGGCGGAAACGGGGTGCGCACCAGCCACCCCGACAGGAAGTGACCTTGTGACCTCGGCGCCCATGGGGGGCGACCAATGGCTAACCTTGCTACCTTTGAACCCCCCAATCAATGGGGGTCTCACCTGGAGCCCATAGGGGGCTCAAGGGGATTTAAGCACCGCCGCTCCCCAGCAAGAATCACAACGTCTTCGAAGGAGCTGGGAGAGCGGCGCGACAACGACATCGTTTGAAGCCCACCCACCCACACCGAAGGAACAGCAGAGTCGCAGTGCTGGACAGTGGGGAAAGCGTTGGCGGAAATCCTACAATCGTTGGCTAACCAAACACACCGGTGGGCGGTGTGTAGGAGGAGGGCCACTCACTTTTCAATGCCGTACGGCAGGGTGACGTGGCCGCACAAAGGAGGGGAGGAAAAAACGGAGACGGCACTCGCGGCCCAGACCCGGCCGGACGGCAGGGCTCAAATGGTAGCGAGCTGGGGACCTAACTCCAGGCAAAGAAGCTCCCCTCCATGACACCCAAAAAAGGGGTGTGGCCAACCAACTACCGGAACACCAAGAAACTGATTAAGAACTGGTTGTACAAAAGTGCCATTTACGAACTGATGGGTGCACGAGAGACGGACACCTGTACCACGGGAAGGTGTCGTAAACTGTAATGTGATGTGCATGATTTATGGTTAAAGTTCGCAAATGAAGATTGTACAACCAGTATGTTATTAATATTGTTATTAATAAGCAATATTGTTATTAATAAATCTGCGGCCAACAATGACCATCAACAAGAACTGAGATTGTTGGCTGACATTATTTTGCCAGGATTGTCGTGGAGATGGGGGAGGAATGCAGATGCCGACCGGCAAGTAAGTATATACGGGGACCCACTGAGTAGGCACATGCGAGGGTTATGAAGCCCACAGTGTCAGCAGAAGCCAAGCCACATGTTTGTACTGCTCTCCCCGCTTCAAAGCCTGGGAGGGGCAGCCAGGGGACTCCAGTTTGGATAACACGTCGTTTACTGCTGAGATACGATCAGAGTTCAATGTTGTGGATTCAATGTAATAAACACTGAGGTAAGAAAGGAGGGGACAAAATGAGACACAGGTAGGGAGGTGCGAGGGAACAGGAAGCAAGCATTTGAAATGCAACAGGTCTCGCATTTTTGCGAGATTTAAGCTATTTGCATTGTAAATGACAATGCCTTTTATCTGTTTTGATAATTTACACATCAATTTAAATGCCAATAGCACAAACTCTTGTAAATGCGAGACCTATTTCATTTCAAAGAAGCGGCCGCCATTGTCCCGAGCTGCTTGGAAAGTGAAAGTGCACATGGCTCGCTGAATGTTGCAAGAAAGCATGTCCTGCCTGCAGTAGGAGAAACTCGTTAAATAACATAGTGCTTACAGATTAAATAAGACATACTGTGTAACAGAAGTAAAAGAACCAGTCCTCATGGGAGGTTACAAATGAAGACAAGGCAGTACTAAGGAGGGACCAACAAGCCTATTAAAGAATTAGAAGCCAGCATTTACACTGGCCAATGAAAAATAGGGGCATAGAGTGTGCAGAGCTTCAAGTCCATTGCTGTAACACTTTTTGCCCTAAGTGGGATGAGTATGCCCAGACGTGGGTCCCTTGCTCACTGTGCCTTTGGATTCAAACTGAAGGACGGGGACATACCCTGAAACCGGTCCTAGGATACTTGTTTGCGGTCCACGTTGGACCTGGCCTGGCAGACCCATCTTGACTGTTCCCATGGGGCACAGGGTCAAGATTGATTTGCATATGGCTGGGTTCAAACTCGGGTGGCGCAGTGGGCAAAAGAACGATGGATTTAACCCAGATCTTTTGACTGGGCTAGAATGTTTGCATTGTCAGCATTCCGTCCATCATTTGTTTGCTGTAACACTTTTTGCCCTAAGTGGGATGGGTATGCCCAGACGTGGGTCCCTTGCTCACTGTGCGACTGGATTCAAGCTAGCCGGGCTGAAGAAGGGTGACATACCTTGAAACCGGTCCCAGGATGCTTGTTTACAGTCCAGGGAGGGCCTGGCCTGGCAGTTCGGTCTGGACTGTTCCCATGGGGCACAGGGTCAAGACTGATTTGCATATGGCTGGGTCCAAACTGGGGTGGTGTACTGAGCAAAAGAATGATGGATTTAACCCAGATCTTTTGACTGGGGGAGAATGTTTGCATTGTCAGCATTCCGTCCATCATTTGTTTGCTGTAACACATACTCGAATACGGCATAGAGTGGCTGGACAATCTAAAAAAGCATTGGCAAAAACCAAATAGGTTGGCTTTTGGTTCCTAGTCTTTTGGCTTTGCCAGTACTTGTTTTGTTTCATCGTTGCTTTTGCAAAACTTTATTGGTAAAGGAGTTGCCAAGCCCATGTCAATATATTAAAAGAAAACAAAATTTGTCAAAAATCAAAATAATTTTTTCGTCAAATTGCACACTGGCATTCTAGCCTCTGGAATCAGTGGAGCTTTGCGCATGGATGCGCTTCTTGTGAAGAACAGAATACAGTCGCTCACAGTGAAGTTAGCAAAGGGCTGAAGTGTGCTCACCCACTGCGCCACGCTATATGCTGCTGTTTGGGGAAGACAAAATGAGAATGACACAATAACAGACCAACAGATGAAGAAGGCTAGCTGAAAGCCCCCATAAGTAAGTATACCATGTAAATGATTTAGTAAAATGAAAAGTCATTGCTAATGCAGCACCTAAACAAATATTGGCAAAACCATTAGGTCTGGCATTGGTCTGCACCCTATGAGCTTTGCCAATACTTGTTATGTCATGGTTTTTGCAAAACCCTGTCAGGAAAGCTGCAGAGCTCTCATCAATCTTTGTATAAACAGGAGGCAAAATGCTGTCACCCACAGTGAAGCTAGCCAGTGGCTGAAGTGGATTGACTAACCTCATGCTACGTGCTGTAGTAGGCTGAAGAATAAGCATTGGTAATGCATCGGTTTTGCCTGTACAATGAATAATTTGCTGTTTTTATCAATCACTGTCCGGGACGAAGGTAAGAGCTCTCTTACAAGTATCATGGGAGTGGAGAGGGTGTGGCACAGTGCCTGAGCTGTCCTGGTTCGAGTCTCGGTGGCGCAACATCTTGTCATTCTGGGCAAATCACTTAATCTTAATAAAGAGGCCAAACAATACAAAAATGACATTCTCATCACAGGTAGGTTACACAGTAAAGAACAGATAACTAAAATACATTGACAGCCCCTAATTTGTTAACAGGTGCAGCACTGATGCAGGGATTGCACAGCAACTGGCGTGCGCATTCAGATCATTTTTGGAAATGTTGTCACCATTAAGCCGTCTAGAACACAGTTACTTGGGATGTGGCTTGGCCGCTCCAAATAACCGTCAGGTACTAGATAACGATTAGTTCTCTATATGTGGGTAACAAAAGAATCAACACAAGCAGCAGGTCACCCAGTGACAGCAGAAGGACTTTCAGGATGCTCACATGGACTATCACCTAAGTAAGATCAGTGTCAGAACTTGCATATTCACTCACTCGTCCACCTGCACATTCTATATCATGAGTTAAAACCCCTTACTCCAGAGATCTGTCTGTAACCTGCTTGTCACCTATGACTAAACTTTAAATGTTTTTGGAGCGATTAACGCATGTGCAAGTCTGCCCTGCAGAATATTTTCTCAGGTGTGTGAAGTATTGTACTTGCTTCTTTCTGAGAGAGGAAAAGTTTGCGTTGGGACTGCCTTTCTGTGAGGAAACGAAACTTGCACTGCTGCTGCCTGATTTGTGCATGTCTTGTGATGGGGAAAGCTTGTGCTTCTGCTGCCCTGGCCACATCTATCCTCTGAAGGAGGAATGCATGGACTATTTCTGCCCAAGGTGTACCTGGACTGAGAAGAAGAGCTGTTTCCACTACTACTGTTCCAACTTACAAAACAATGAAGAATATACTGAATGCACTATGAATGAGAGACTGTGTCACAATATTTGATGAGAGATGCCAAGACCTATAGTCCAGACTTAAGGTGCCTGACTCTATAAAGGCAATATTTAAATGCCAAAACATGATTGAAAAGAGAAGCAGGTTCCTTTGCTCGTCTCTTCTGTTTCTAGTCTTGTGATAGGGGTACACCAGTAAAAAATAGTTTTTGCTTACCCTTACACCATCTTAACCCGTTGGCTGCTTCCGTGATTTTGCGGCAGTGCTGCCGTTTTAAAAAACGGGCGGGGCCGCGTCGGCCATTGGCCGACGGCAGCACCAGCGAGGTAGTGCTGCCGTCGGCAAATGGCCGACGGCAGCATGCAAGGGGTTAATACAGGTCTGATAGTTTAAAAAATAGAAAACATAAATATTGACATAATGGTCGTAACCTCATCGAAACTGGGGAACTCATACACAGGAGACTGAGCAACCAGTGAACACTTGTACTCATGGGTTCTTTCCCGTGCTAGATGTTAAATCCACTAATGAATCTTTCCACACCAGGTAGGTGAGGGTTTATCATCCTAGTTGAGTGCATGATGGTTTGATAATGCCGTAGGCTGTTTATTCCAGGAATGTTGAACGTCTTGTATTTTAATGTCTGTTTACGGAGAGCATACAACAGTCCTTTAACACCTCTGACTCAGTCTTTAGTCAATCTACACCAATGCACTCTACGCCACTCTACTCCACTATGTGCCACAGCACTCTACACAACTATACTGTTCAGCAATCTCCGCCACCGCATGTTCTGCCACTCTACACCATTGCGTTCTAAATCACTGGACTCTACACCACTCTATTCTCCTCTGCAGCACTGATCTCTGCCACAGCGCTCTACTCTACACCACTACATTCTGTGCAATTCTATTCTGCACCACTGCAATCTACACTTCTGCACTCTACCCTGCACCACTCCAGCTGACACTTCTCTACTCTGAAAAATCTACTCTGTGCCACTGCATTCTAACCACTTCATTTTCTGCCACTCTACTCTGCCACACTCCACAGTAGTCTTCTCTGCACCACTCTACGCCACTGCACTCTATACCACTGCACTCTATGCCACTGCACTCTATGCCACTGCACTCTATGCCACTGCACTCTATGCCACTGCACTCTATGCCACTGCACTCTATGCCACTGCACTCTATGCCACTGCACTCTACGCCACTGCACTCTACGCCACTGCACTCTACACCACTCTATGCCAATGAACTCTACACCAATCTACTCTGCACCACTGTATTTCATGCCACTTCACTCTAGGCCACTTTACTCCAGACTACAACACAACTCTCTGATGCTGTATTCCATTAAACTCTACTCCACTCTATGCCACTCCATGCTACTTTACGACATTACTTCAATCTATGACTCTATGCAACTGCCTGTATGACACTTTACTCCACTCTATTCTACGACACACTACTCCACTCTTCCATTCCTCTATATGACATTCTGCTCCTCAACACTCTACGCCACACCTTTCTACGCCACTCTGTTGTACATCATTACACACTATGCCACTCCACTCTTAACAATCTACTCCACTCTGACACTCTACTTTATTCTGCGCCACTCAACTCCACACCCTGTTTCTCAACGACAGTCTGCTCCCTCCACAACACTCCACACCAAGCCAATCTAAGCCACTCTGTGGCACTCCACGCCACTCAACTCTATACTACTCCAAGACTCGCAATGCATCCCCACGTCACTCCCTAATAGTCCAGTTTACACCACTCCACAACACTCTCCTTTACTCCACTAACTATTAGCCACGCTGAACAGCAGTCACGCTGGTGTTCAACATGGCTAAAACCTATTGCCAATAGCTCTTGCATAGGCAAAACCATTTGGCTTTGACAGTGCTTGTTTATGAGTTGAGGTTAGTTGATAAAGCGCGCTCACTGCGCCACTGGCATCTTTCTTAGCTCTGCAGAGTAAGCCAACAGAACCTTCCTAGGCAGAAGTGTCCGCGCCAGCCATTCGGAAGCGTCTCAAACTCCTGTTTTCAGGTGCACTTTACAAATAAACCCTGCCGTGAGCCGCTCATGGAGATGCACACGGGTATTTCAGGGTTAGTTCATGGCTCACTTCCCCCATTCCGGTCAGTGGAGGGTGAAATCCCGCCCCGCCCTTTGTGATTCGAGTGTAATTCCAGGAGCCGGGGGACGAGATTCCTCTGACCAGGCCTGAGGAGACGAGCTCGTCCGACGCCACCTGCACGGAGGCGGGAGCACGGGCAGCGAGGGCCTCTCATTGCGGAGCCGGAGGGACTCTCATCCCGGGGCCCGGATCTCGAGGGCCTCTCATCCCGGGAGCTTAGAGGAACTTTCACCCGGGGACCCGGAGCTCGGAGGGATTCGGTGCACCACGAGCGGCGTCCCCGTAAGATAATTTCAGAGAGTGGGGGTAGTCGAAAGAGTTTGTATAGATTTGCTTTTGCTTTTGCTCAATGTGCCCCGGGGTTGAAGGGTTTCTGCAGGAAGGTGTCACGCTGTTTGCCTATTGTCATTTGTGGTGGGGCGGAGTTCAGTGTAGGATGGAGTAGTGCACCAGTGTGAATACATAATGGGGGGAAATGCGAGCCAACTCCCAATTGGGAGGTGTGGGGGAATAGGGGAGGGAGCGTTCGATTCTCAGCCCTGAGTGACTTGGGGATGTGGAAGGTGAGGTCGGTAGAATTTCACCAAGGTTGTTTTTGTATATTTCTGTTCAGCACTCGTGACCAATACCCGGAAGATATAAATGTGTGATTTTGCTCTATAGGAGTGGCCTGTAACAATGGCGGTGCGTTATGGGTGGGGAAGCATCTTTTCCAGTCATTACCCCTCGAAAAAACGGTGGAATTTAAGATTTCGCCAAAAAAAGGCCGTGTTTTCGAAAGTATTTTGACGCAGATGGTTCAGCTAGCAGTTTAGTCGTGAGTTCGGGACTTAAAAAACTAAGCTCGCAGTTTTAAACAGTTGGTTTGCGTAAAATTATAATGCAGCTAATGTTTATTTAAGCAGTAGCAGTGCACGCGATGGTTAAGATGCGTTAACTAACAATGGTCTCGTTTTTTAGCCATAATACGAGATTGTTTCCAAATCTCATTGTAATAACTGTATTTGTGTATAAGTGGAGTGCTAGTTTTATTATCCATATAACCCCATATACATATACTTCTATTTTATTCTCCCCACATGCACAGCTATGTAAAAGATATTCACATTATGTTTTATGTAAATGTGTACTTTGCACCTCGGAGATGGTCAAACGGTTTGTCTCCCTGCCATAAGATAAAACAGTGTTGCTTATGACGTTGGTACTATTGCATTCCAGTCAAATAAGCAAGTCACTCCCTTTGTACGATTGTTTTTCCAAAGGTAACCAGGCCGAGCAGCCAAGGCTTATTCTGGGAGTTGGTGGAAGGTACAATATGGATTTAATGGGCATCTGTAATCACCAGGCAGCATAAATCTTCAGTCGAAGCCGTATTTAAAAAAAAAAAACCTTTTTTGAAATATAAGTGACAGTTAAAAAGTGGCAAGAAATGGGGGGCGTGGCTTGGACGGCAGGAGGAATGGCCGCCTGAACCGAGTGCTCTGCGGAGAAGGGAGAGCGAGCTCGGTGCCTACATCGCTTCCAGCGGCGAAAACCAAGCCAAAACCCAGGATCCGGTGACTGGACCCTAGCAGCACACCTCAATGCCCTGATTTCGGGCCATGCTCACTTTTTAGTGACTTTGCGGGCCTTTTGGTCGACCACGCGTCCCTCGCCCGGACTCAGCCCAAAATGGCGGCGCCCTGTCTCAACTACGGCGCCTGACCGAGTGTGCCGAAGGGGCTCTCACTGTATTCTACGACCTCCCGCCGGCATTACAGGTCACACAGCCCAGGTTAGACCCCAGCCAGCAGTTGTATGTCGGAAGGGGGTGAGCGAGTGATCGGCGGTGATCGAGTCTTTTCGGCCCACGCGCCTGACCCTAAAATGGCGGCGGCGCCACCAGCGAGCTTCACGAGAGAAGACACACCGACCTGCGGTGAGCTCCTATGCCTGTACCTGTGCCTATATGTTTAAGCCCATGTGTGCTGAGGTGCTAATTGTCGGTGGCGCTGATCCTCATAAAGAGCGAGCTTACAGGCGCATACAGACCCTCGTTGTGCTTCAAAAGCCCTCCACAAGCCAATCTGTGACCTTCTTCAGCCATCTGTTGACCTAATCTACTGCCAAATGAAGGTATGTGCAACCCTACCTGCTTCGCCACTTCTCTCGTTGGGGGCCGGGCCTGAGCCCACATCTTTAAAAACCACGTGGGGTTCCTGTCTGACCACATAGCCACAGGCAGCGCTAACATCCTAGGTGGAGTTCTACTTCCACGTTATACAAGAGCAGCCATTACCCAGGGTCATACGGCCTCCTTTTGCGTGGGTGCCTGTTACGACAGCCAGCAGCGTCTCCCTACAGTATATATGGTCTGGCTGGCTCCTCACTAATGTGATCAGGGATCAACATCAGTGATTCCACTGCCATCTCTCAGCACGTATGAGCCCGGCCTCGTCAATAAGTAGTGCCTTTCTACAGCGATTAAGTTCGGGCAGGCTTCCAACGAGGGCGATCTCAAACCAGGCAACAATGGCAAATATAGAGGACAGGAATAACCCAAAAAAAGTAAAACCTGGAAGTCTGTTGGACTCACCCATCAAAAGTAAGACCGACATGGCAGCCAATATAGAAATGATCCTAAAGAAGATGGCAGATCTACATGAACTTTCCAAATCTACCAAATCCAACACCGACTCGATGCAACTGGAGCTCACTGCAATCAGAGCGGATATAAATGTGATTAATATTGGCTTGGGCGCAGCTGAGCAACGAATAAGCGACTTGGAGGACATATAAAGACAATCAGTCGTCAAAATCAAAAATCTAGAAAAGATCACGGAAGAGATGAAGCGCCACAATGCAGAATTGGAGGACAGGAATAGAAGAGGCAACATCAAGATCTTTGGTGTGCCGGAGAATTCCGAAAAAGATGCGGATTCCTGCGTGGCTTTCCTCGAATCATGGATTCCCATGATAACCAAATTGTCCTTCCCACACGGCTTTGAACTGGATAGGGCACACAGGATCCCCACCTTCACTGCAAAGAACTCCAATGGCCCTAGACCGCTGATCTGCAAACCACTTAGATTTCAACACGTAGAGATGATCCTCCAATTCGCGAGAAGAAGCCACGCCATCACATGGGAAGGCCATAAAATCATCTTCACACAAGACTACTCTAGAGACACAGTATCAATCCGCAAAGGGTTCCTGGAGCTCAGAGACAGGCTAAGATCCAAAAGCATTCCTTTTTCTTTTGCTGGACCAGCGAAATTCAGGATCATCGTCAACGGCCATCCGAGATACTTCACAGACCCCAAAGCCCTTGCAGCTCTTCTGGAAGATCGGCAGGAACAAGAAATGGACCTAGCGTTAGGCCTCTCGAACAAGAGGAAAACTTGATGTCATATGTATTGTCGTGCTTTATTGGTGCTAATAATTATCTCGCGGTTTCAGGTCTCCACATGTCTCCACAGGTATCCTCATCTGTAATGTGAGTAGGCCTTGGGCCCCATGCATCATTATTATTATTATGGGTTCTAGTCACATTCGTTGCATCATCGTTTTATAGGCTACGTTTTTTGCAAGTTGGCTTGTGCCCACATAGAAGGAGGTTTCTTTGATGTAAGAATATTGCTCTTTATTGCTCAGAAAATGCTCCTGTGTGCTCACCAACACAGGACTGTTTCAATGTTTTGGATTTCTAGACTATAGAGTTAATGTATTTGTCATGCTTTAATGTTGCTAGTCATTAACTTGCGGCTACAGGTCTCCACATGTCTAAACAGGTATCCTCATCTGTAATGTGAGTAGGCCTTGTGCCCCATGCATTATTGTTATTACGTGTTCTCCTCACGTACGTTACTCCGTCATATTGTAGGCTCCGTTGATGTAACAATATTGTTCCTTATAGATCAGAAAATGTTTCTATATGCTCACCATCACAGGGCAGTTACAATGTTTGTATTTCTAGAGTATAGATTAATGGATTTATAAAGTTATTCACTCCGCCCATGCTCAAGAGTAAGTTGCACTAGTTGTCTGATGTACATTTTCAAGCTTTATCCCAACAGTGTTTTACTTTATGACTGGAAGCTTCTAGTTATCTTCTATGTATCCCTTACTCCGCCTTGCACAGGTCTGCCGTCGCACTCCCGACGTACGTTTTGAGGGGGAGGGGGGGAGGGACAGAGGGTGGGGTTGGGGAGTAGGGGAGGGGGGGGGGGGTAGGAAGGGGAAAAAATGGAGCTGAAAGGGTCCAAAGTGCCCTTACGTCCTTTCTGTACGTTCTATGCTGTTTTGTCCTTAAGGTTACCTATGTCACAAATGTCATTTGTATTTATTTACAGTTCACTATGAGTCCACATATTGTCCCACATGTTGAGCAGCCAGGGGTTTTATCCACTGCCTGCCTTAGGTCACAGCGCACTACCTCAACGACGTTCCTCATCCCCAATGGCTAAGACAAACTCGTTGGCCGACGACCTCACAATAGTCTCTCTCAATGTTAAGGGCCTAAACCACCCAGTAAAAAGGAGGAAAATTCTTGATTATATCACCAAGTCAAAGGGCGACATTATTTTGCTGCAAGAATCCAAATTGTCCGAGGAAGACCTACGTTTCCTTAATATTCATTGGGCATCACACATCCTGTCCTCACCAGCTTCCCACAAAAAAGGAGGGGT
This sequence comes from Lissotriton vulgaris, assembly GCF_964263255.1. Taxonomy (NCBI): domain Eukaryota; kingdom Metazoa; phylum Chordata; class Amphibia; order Caudata; family Salamandridae; genus Lissotriton; species Lissotriton vulgaris. Next base: position 986,810,751 of record NC_141693.1, read on the forward strand.
TATTACCATCCTAGCGAAAAAAGCAAACCTTACTCTAATCTCACACTCACACGACGAAGTAGGCCGGCTGTCCATTACTAATCTTCTCAGGGAAGATGACCCTATTCATGTTCTAAATATATACGGCCCAAACGCAGACGACCCAGATTTCTGGGAATCGGTCTCACAGTCCCTAGAACCTATCCCTACGGATGATCTGTTGATAGTGGGAGGTGACTTTAATCTCCCCCTAGACCCGATCCTCGATAGGCAATCCAAATGTGCCTTCCACCATTCCCGTTCACATGACGCCCTCCTTCGCATATGTGACAGATATCACCTGAAAGACTCGTGGCGCCTACAAAATCCAGACGGTAGAGATTACACGTTTTATTCTGCACCTCACAACTCCTATTCACGTATCGACTTCATATTAGTTTCAAGCCCCTTCACTCACCTTATAGAGGAGACAGAGATAGCCCCCAAACTAGTCTCTGATCACGCATGTATCAGAACCAAACTGGCTGGTTCCAGATCGATCTTACCACCTAGGAGATGGCGATTCAATGACGAGACACTTACAGATCCCGCAAACAAACTATTAATATCGGAGGCCATAGAGGATTATCTTTCTTTAAATGACACCCCCGACACTACACCTACCACCCTGTGGGATGCTCTGAAGGCCACAATCCGCGGGACCATCATCACAATTAGGGCAAGAGTAAACAAGACACTTAACAAAGAGCTAGTAGATCTAGAGCAGCAGATTACCTCACTCGAAACCCAACACAAAGCCAACCCGCTTGACTCTACCGTCTTTGATACTTTGACCAAGAAAAAATATGAATATAACACCATCACCAGCAAACGGGCGGGGGTATGGGTTAACCGATTCAAGGCCCTGAAACTGTGCGAGGGCAACAAAGCAGGGAAACTGTTGGCCTCCTATCTCAAACACAAACAGAAACTGACTACCATATCGTCCATTAAAGACTCAGGCAACGTCACACACACCAAACAATCTATCATCCTTAACACTTTTAAAAAATTCTATGAAGACCTTTACAAAAATGACAAGGTACTAGATGAAACTGCCTGCGCAAATTACCTCTCTTCACTCAACCTCCCGAAAATTTCGGAATCTGACAAATCCCATCTGGCCTCCCCAATCTCTGGTTCGGAAATCAGAACAGCGATTAACTCACTGAAGAACAATAAAGCCCCCGGCCCAGACGGCTTCACCGCACCCTTCTTTAAGGCCTTTGGGGACCAAATTAGCCCCACACTCCTAAAACTCTTTAACTCCACTGCAATCAATGGCGGTGTTTCTCCTTCAATGAGCGAAGCCACAATAATAGTACTGCCAAAAGAGGGGAAGGACCCACTACTCACTAAAAATTACCGTCCCATATCATTGATAAATCTGGACTGCAAGATTTATGCTAAAATCTTGGCGAGCAGACTAAACTCCATCCTCCACAAAGTAATTAGCCCCTCGCAGGTTGGCTTCCTAAAGAACAGGACGTCCAACGACAACACTAGACTACTATGCCACATCCTAGAAAAGGCAAAATCCTCCTCCGCGCCAATGGTAGCAATAACCTTGGACGCGGAAAAGGCATTTGATAAGGTTTCATGGTCCTTTCTGCGCCAATGTATGTACGCCTTCAACCTGGGCGATACCTATACCAGGATGGTGATGGCCCTCTATTCGGCGCCTTCGGCCAGGATTGCTATAAACGGCACCCTCTCGGAACCGTTCCGTCTCTACCAGGGTACAAGACAGGGCTGCCCTCTCTCACCAGCACTCTTTCTCTTGGCCCTTGAGCCCCTCATTACAGACATCAAATCTAATAGAGACATAGCGGGTATCTCCTTTGGGGACACGCGAGTCAAGTTAGCTGCATATGCAGACGATATCTTGATTGCAACCGAAAACCCTACTACCTCCCTTGCTGCCCTAATGACCTCGATAGACAGATACTCTTCCCTCTCCGGATACAAATTAAATAGGGATAAGTCCGAAGTAAAACCTCTAAATGTCCACACTTTGAAAGAGGTGCTGGGCGACTCCGGCCTGCTTTGGCAAACAGGAGTGATTAAATATCTGGGAATCGAATTCACGGATGAGTTATTGAGTACCCTTAAACATAACGAAAACAAACTCCTGACCAAAATCAAAAATCTGCTGGACGGCTGGTCACCCCGTTTCATCACTTGGTGGGGCCGTATCGAAACTATAAAAATGATGATATCACCCTTGGTTAACTACCTTGTCAGGATGCTCCCACTCGTCCTCTCCAAAGAATTCCATGCTAAAGTAGATAAACACATCTCGGCTTTTCTATGGCAGGGCAAAAAAGCGAGAATTAGCTTAAAAAAACTTCGATTGGATAAGAAACTGGGAGGAGTTAATCTGGCGGACTTTAAAACATACCAAATAGCATTCTTAGCAAAACAGGGGTCTTACTGGATATCCTCCCAACCGGACTATAGCCCAGTTTGGCTGTCTGTAGAAAAAGCGATTCTGAAGGGGCTCAGCCCAAGCGCCCTACTCACTGTCAAACCCAGCCCCACCCTAGGTCCAGGTCTAATCTTCAAAAACACGAAAATGGCTCTCTTAAAAGTCAGTAAATATTTACCACATCAATTCCGAAATTCACAGTGGGAGTCGTTATGGCACAACACAACCATCACATACAAAGGGAAACCTCTCAATTACCAATCCTGGATAGACAAGGGCATCATATTCCCCCACCAACTCGTCGGAAACGCGCTACCCCTAACCTTTAAAGAAATTCAGGTTAAGTTCCACCTCAATAATATTGAATTTTATAACTTCCTACACATTAAAGTAGCTATAGCTAAGACTAATCTGAAGGATGCCACTCCTTCACTCCTAGACTTATTCCCCTCCCTTAACAAACAAGGACACCAAGTCTCTAGCTTGTATAAATTAATGCGTCCGCAAGCGTCCTCCCCAAATGCACCCATCCAACAATACTGGGACTCATTCTCCTCCGAACCGAACTCGGACACGATTTGGGCCAGAACGTGGGAATCCACCACCCGCCACAAAATATGCCCTACACTGTCTCAAACCAAGTTCTGGCTTCTACATAAAGCATTCTGGACTCCCAGGAGGTTGTTTCTTCATAAAATCAAGGACGATGACACGTGTTGGAACTGCTCAGGGGTGGGCGGAGATCTGGAGCACCTAGTCTTCAAATGCCCCTGTGTTATCTCGTATTGGGACAAGATCTTTGGTTTCGTGAAGGAAGTCCTCCATATTACTCTACCAAGAGAATTCTCGTCGCTTGTACTAGGTTTTGCCAAAACCGTCACTCTCAATGAAAACGATAGAGCCCTACTGGACCTGCTGCTGACGGCTGGGGTTAAAATCATTCTTAACAACTGGAAAAGCACGAACAAAGCCTCCTTCCCTCACTGGTTGAACTGGGTATCGTACTTGAGAGGTGCTGACAATATCTCCTTGACCTCCACCCCGTGGAGACCCCCATCGAGGAAAATCTGGTCCTCGCTGGACACTCATTTTGATACATACAAACCTCCTTGAATCTCGTCTACGAGGCCTAGAGCGTGTCATCACACAATGTTTCATTCTGATTGTTAGCCAATCTATGTTTTTGCACATTCCTAACCACAGAGTGACGACTCCAGCTCCCGCATGTACTACAGGTTTGGGTTACGAAAATGTACAGCTTATGTAGCCTCTGCGATAGTGGGGTGGTGCCTATCTCCTTCAAGGTCAGGCTCTACATGACACCAGTTATTATCGGAATGTATGTGGACATTTTAAGGGTATTTTATGTAACGTGATGGACTCATTGTTTTATGTTTTATGTACTCAATTGCATCATTGGTGACAATTTTCTGTATTCCTATTCATGTGACTGTAACTATTCGTACTGATCCGACTATTCCTGTACTGATGATTCTCTTTGCAGCTCCTAATAAAAAATCTTTTGAAATTAAAAAAAAAAAAGTTTGTGTAAAGCATAGGCAATGTTGCAAATTTAGTTAAGCTTAGTTAGGTCTTCTAACAGATGACAATTCTAATCATCTTACTATCAACCTCGCTCTCCTTAAAACCTGATCAAATCCCAAGGATCACTATGCAGTCCTATAAACACGTTTCGATGTAGTTTGTCATCAATCTTTTGAATCCAAGCAAGACCTTAATAAAATTAATTTCTGAGGATACATCTTATTCAAATTCCTTTTAACAAAGACATGGCCTAGTGGACTGAAACCTTATTGGAGACTCTCTGCAGGAAGAAAGTTTTAGGAATCACAAGGACTGTGCAGTTGACCTGGCCAGAACCAAGATGACGACAAGGGCTTCACCATAAAGTTCCATACTGTGAGTGTGGTCTGCCCGCAATTCCGAACTCTGTTTTTCAATCACTAACGTTGTAAGAGCCTGTTTCTCCCATACCACCATTCCAAGGGGACATAAAAGTATTTTGCCTCCGCAATCGTCGCCCTAATTCCAGAACCAGGAACGGGTGGGAGCACACTGCTGACCTCCCAGCACAGTTCGCCCCTTAGCATTATGGTAAATGCAGTTTGCAGTGCGCGCTTACTTGTTATTTTGCTGGAGTGTTCCACCAAAGTTTGTGCAGATTAGGGCTGTCATCTCTAGACACATGTGTTTCTGGATTTTATCCGTCATCAGTAGAGATAAAAAACGATTTTCTTCTGGGGTTTGCTGAGCAGGCTGCCACAATTCTTACAAGTCTCAGTCACTCTCACATGCGTTTCTCCACTAGCTCGTCAGGTACATGGCTCAAGGGACCCTTTTGAAACCGGAAGCATTTGATCCATTGCTTTTGCCCCCCGTACACCAGAATGCTACAATTAAAGGGTGCAAGTGCGATTCTAAGGCTTCATTGATCTTGTTATTGGACACAATACGAGACACAAACATTTTTAATGGAAAGTTATTGAGAGAGAGTTCTTAATAACATTGTGTGTCTGTGCTCCCAAGCAAGAAATACTCAACTGCAGATGAATATCATTCCTACTAAATTCATTTTTTTGAGAGCATTTAAATCCATTTGTAAGAGGACGCGAGAGTACAGCAGTGTTGTAATAGCTTAGGTGATAATGCCACAGAGGGTACTACATAATTTGCCTTTAATTGCACAGTATGCTGTATAATTTCTTTGTTTGCCCTGTTAATTGGGCAACTGTTGCGTTTAGTTTGGTCCATAATTCCTGCATAATTCACAGCCCTGCCTTTATATCTGAGAGCGCACACTGGGCATTACTAAGTCACCAAACAATGCTACTCCGCTTATTACAGATTTCGAAACGTGAAACTAATGCAGATGTACATGTTGATTGGGTTAGGATTTGCAACTTGTTTGGTGAAAGTGGTAGCTGTTGAATATTGGTGTGGCCAGTATGGGTCTTAATGACATGTAACTAAAGCCCACCGTGCCCCACACCAAGAAACTATTTTCTGAATCTTTTTTTAGGTCTCGGCTGGCGTGGCTACGCATGCGCAGCTCGCTCCTCGAGATTTAATGTTTTTAAGGTAGTTTCAGTAAAGAGCTTTAAGCCACGCCCCTCTTTTTCATTGGCCGGCGTCACTGTATATGCTAAACGGTGGCCAGCCAGGGGAAAAGAGCTCTTTGTGATGTGCACTTTTCTCTTTTTCGGCCGGCCCACTTGGATGGGCTGGTCTGCCTTCCTCCCGTTACAAACGTTTTCTTATCTTTATGGGGCCATGTGTTCAAAACCCATGGTGTCATAAAGACAAGAAATCGGCGGACCGTGCTTGTCTCTATAGGTCTCTCTTAAGTCTAGATTTTCTCTCTCCCTTTCATGTCTTCACGCACTCTGGCGCAGTCTCTTATGATTAGTTTCCTCTACCTTCCTGATGTCTCTTTGAGTGGTCTCTTGACTCTGACTCTATCATCTAGTTTCTGCTTTGCACGCCTCTCCTCAGTCTGTTCTCCATATATTATTATTTTTTTGCCTCTTCGCTCTCTTCCTTCTAGCCTTGTTTTCATGCTCGCTCAGATCTGTCTGGTTTTCATTCTCTCCTCTCTGCCTCTTTGTTTTCCTGGTCGCTTAGATCTGTCTCTTGCCTCAGTTTTCTCCATCTCCTGTCTACAGGCTTCTATCGATCTGTTCCCCGTCTGGCTGTTCTCAACCCCTTCCCTGGCTGCGCTCTGGTTCTCCTCTCTCGCCCTGCCTCTTGTCTCACTCTCGTTTGCTTCCTCCTCTCACCCTGTGTTTTTCCTCCTGCCTCTTTCTCGCGCCTTTTGTCGTGTTCCTTATCCCTCCTAAGGTCCTCTGATGCCTCCCTACGTCGCTCTCCCTCTCCCCGTGATCTCCCATCCTTGCAGTCTCTTTCGTGCACTCCCTCAGTCGCTCACCCCTGGACTCCAGAAATCTCTTCCGGTGCCGCCCCTGCACGTCTTGTGGTCCGCCCGTGGACAGATCTTCGAAAACAACTCACTTTAGAGCGGAGGAGGAGCTGAGGGGTAGGAGTGAGGATGAGGGGGACCCTTTGCAAGGTCCCACCCCTCCTGTCCAGCCTCAGCCCTCGCATCCCTCTGGATTCTCCAGTCGGGGCGGCTGAGGCCGGATTATTTACACATCCCAACTGTCCAGTGCACTATCTACGTGGTAGCACTTCCGCCATAGTTTTCGTGCCTTGCATCTGGTACATATACCCAGATAAGATTTAAGGCATGGGCATAGTTGGCTCAGGCCCAGGGCCCCAGCATTTCAGCCCCTCCCTGATAGAGGTAACTCCTGTTCTTTAGAGAGTTTTGGCCCGATGACCATGATTAATTGTTAAATAAATTGTTTTAAATTCACTTTCCTTTAATTTATTTTCAATGTGGTTGATCTGTGGGAGCCTAATGCAAAAACTTTGCATAGAAATGTTGTGTATGTGTTTCGTGCAACATCTATATAAGAAGCATTAAAAATGCAATAGGTCTCGCCTTTCATTAAGTTAAAGCCATTTGCCCGGCTATACAATACCATTAGCAAAGCAAATGGCTTTAACTTAATTAAAGGCGAGACCTATTGCATTTTCAATGCTTGTTTTTGTTGCAACCATTCGGTTCAGATGTGCAAGTGGCAACAAGAATAAATGAAACCTATGATGTGTAGGGTTCCAGGACCTAATATTTCAATTTCTGTTTCTTTGGGACTTGGTTTAGCAGGTCATATGATAAGGAATCTACTATGTATTAAAGATGTATGTTTAATCGTGGCTGCTGTTTTGAGCACTCATAAAAAACACAATACAGTCTGCCAAAAGTATCGTCACAATATTCCGTTGATAATACTGCACAAAGAGCCCGAGGCACAGAGGTATTTGATTGTGTAAATTCCACTTCAACATGGAAATACCTGCTTTACACGTGCACAATCACAAGTTGCATTCTCAAAATGTAAATATATACTTGTGAATTAATTTACTCATGCAATATTACGTTAGTATAGTGCAAAATTACATGTGAGTAAGTCTGCTGACATGGGAAATGTGAGGCCATTTCTGAGCAAGAGTGACTTGAAAGTTTGTTCACTCCCACAAACATGGGAGTTTATATGCCTTTGGAAACAGTCCGAGGTTTACTTTTGTCAAGGGCAGCAGTAGTTTTATTTCCTAATGGGAAGGGCAGGATGCAACCTCAGCTTTGGGAGGGTGTAGAAGATGATTCTCCACAGAGAAAAATCTATTTTGCCTGTTAAGTTAATAAAATCAGTTACCAAATACATTCGTAGTGGGCAAATTCTAATAAGCAAATATCCAAATTACACTTTCAAAAAATGAAACTCCCTAAACATTTCCAGGAGAACATCAGACGGTCCCCGACCCTGCACATGTTCAGTAGAGACCTCAAGGCATGGCTTTTCGACTGATCCGGAACCACCCCCAGCGCCTTGAGACCCTCACGGGTGCATAGCGCGCCTGATTGATTGATTGATTGAACTGCTACAGTCGCATACTCCTAGAAATTGACTTCAAATGTAGACAACAGCTACCAGGAGTAAGTTTCAACATTTGGTGAACAGGAGGGAAAGGGAAGTGGCTATCTTCGCAAGCACCATACTTTCTGTAGCACTGGCCATATAATTTAAGGATGGTGAGTCCCAGTCGGAGTTGGACACTGTAAGTATATGGTCACGTTCATATGCTCGGAGTTGAACAAGCTAGATCAGTGGTTCTTGACCTGTGGTCCGTGGACCCTAAGGGGTCCGTGAAGCCTACTCAGTGGTCCATAACTGCTCAAAAAAGGAAATCTTAACAGATTAATAAAATGTTTATAAACAACGAAACAAAATATACAATGGCACATTTTAAAACATTCTGTAAATGTGAAGGAATTTGAAATTGGAGGCTAATGCTTAAGTTTGTATCCTCATATTGATTCTTGGGAGCAGTGCAAATGCATCAAACAGAATTTACAGAAGCTCTAGTCTACTTATTTAAAAATGTGATTCTTTTTTATATTTGTTTGTGAATTCAAATATTTCATATTTTTTGTATTTGTTTGATGCATGCTTGCTTCTGTACATTTGGTGTACAGTTTTACAGTTCAAATCATCGGAAGTGCTTAGGCTGGGGTCCCGGCTTCCGGTTCCTGGATTTCAATCAGGATTCAGTGGGGTCCCCTGGTTCCAATAATGATTAAGTGGGGGTCCTCAGAAGTCAAAAGGCTCAGAGCCACTGATCTAGATAACTTATGAAGAAGAGTGCGGTGCGGAGGGAGATTATAAGTTGACATGAGAAGACTATTGGACGGAGTTGTCATTGGAGCTGTGTTATACCTGTGGAGTCAGGGCCACAACAGGTGGCGTTGGCACATGTGGTGATTATACAAGCTACTCATCTCAGTCGAGTGAAATTGGAGGAAGGTTTATTGTCCACCTAGCCACATAGATTGTGGTAAAGATTGTGGTAACACTTGGCCAAAACCACACAGAATATATCACGTGTGTCTTCAGTAAGACTCAAGAGCGTTGATTGAGTAGATGAAGTCCTTCCATTTTTTCAGTTTTAATTTCAGCTGCTTTGTGCTCAACAGTTTGTATAACAACTTTCATATAAAGAATTGGTGCAGTTAATTGCCTCACCTTTCTTTTGGTGTTTAGGGGCAGGGTGTGACTGACGATGAATTCAAAGGTGTATTGCACTGTGGGAGTCTGATCGAGTTTACAGTGAGCAATTTCGGTCCCACCTGTTGTCCTCCAACCACACACCACTACCTGAAATATTTGACTAGTCAAGATGCGATTCGGAACGCAACCATTGAGTGACAACATTTTTCACAGCACGTGTAACTGTACTAGCTGATTGCTGAAAATCTTTTGTTACAGAAAACTGACTTGCTTGTTTCTGATGTTGGCCTTCCCATTTTCATCTTCCCTGCTCTCCTTCGGTTCAAAGCAACATACGTCTTGACCTTCAGTGCCCTTAACAACTTTTACCCTTCCTACCAATAATACGCAGTACCCACTAGCTGGCCACTAGGATGGCTCGGTTAGGAGAATGGTCACACCAGGACATTAAACAGCCTCTTCTCCATAAAGAAAGTACAATTATGAACCCTATAATAGTCACTATTTACATTCCCTCTACTAGTTTGTTTTGAACGTTCGCAGATGTAAATCCAACCGCTCTGCTCCCTTGCCATGTTGATGGACCTCTGATGTGTGCATTTGTTTCCTGTGCTGTGTGGTGCATTCGATGTGCCCCTGTTCTCAGCTTCGCTGTGATTGTTGTTTAAAGGTTTTGGTAAAAACTTGCCCCAGTAAAATCTCCCACCAGCTTCTGAAGCCATCTTAATATTATTATTATTATAAAGGCTTTTGTAGCGCGCTCTATTACTAAAGAATAGTATCCTGGCGCAGGAAGGTGAGAGCGAAGCATAGGGTTTTTGGGAGGACAGAAGAAAGGTGGATTACAGAGTGATGTTAAACAGATGTGTTTTCAGTCTTTTCTTAAAAGCCATGATGGTAGGAGCTGTCTTGATGTGGAGGGGGAGAGCATTCCAGGCTTTCGCAGCTCTGACAGCGATGGATTGGCCGCCTAATCTACAGTACCTAAATTTAGGCACGGACATTTGGCACTGATTGGCAGACCGGAGGAATCGGTTAGGAACATAGAGGGTGAACCTTTTCGTCAGGTAAACAGGGCCAATTTGGTGGACAGCGCGGTAGGAGAGGACAAGAGTTTTAAACATGATCCTATGAGCAACTGGGAGCCAGTGGAGGCTACGAAGTAGGAGGCGAACACTGGAACTCTTGGGTATATTGAACAGGAGTCTCACGGCGGCATTTTGTATGACCTGAAGACGGTAGATCAAATAGGCCGGTAGCCCACAAAACAGGCCTGTCGCGTAATCTAACCGGGAGAGTATTAGAGCGCGAGTAACAGTCTCAAAAATTCCACGGACTCGATAATTCTCGCTCCGGTGCCTTCTCGACTCACGGGTTCACACTCTGCGACTCTGGGCAATAGCTTGCTTAATCTCCACAACGGCCCCTCGCGGCGGGATGCCTGGCTTTCACCTTGTGGATACCCTGCCGGGGTTATCTCACAGGGGAATACCAGGACGGGTTCCCTAAGCAAGCGTCGGGACACCCACTGCGGGTAGCTGTGCGCTATATAAGCTCAAATACATTTACATTTACATTTAGCCTCTCTAGGGAGAAGGGGAAAAAACCTAGGGTTTTCAAAGTAGAGAAACAAACCCCGTAAGTTTTTTTTTATGTGGTCCTCAAATTTGAGGTCATTTCCGAACCAGACTCCTAGATTTTTAGCTGCGCCGCCAATGGATTTAGGACAGGGCAGATCAGTGGGCCAAAGAAGGTCGCTAAAATTATCAGGGAAGGAACCATACAGCAGAACCTCGGACTTGCCTTCCTTGCATTTTAACTGGGCAAGTGCTAGCCATCGGAAAACTGATGATAGGCAAAGGTGGGCCGCCGACGTATCCAAATTATTCTTAGGCCAGGTAAACAGAAGTTGGGTATTGTCGGCGTAGCCATAATTTTTGCCCCTAGCTGTTATGCTAGGTAAATTAATGGGGTAAGATAAACGTTAAAAAGCAGGGGGCTCAAGGTGGAGCCCTGTGGAACTCCAGTGGCAAGTTTCTTTGGGGAAGAAGCGAAGGGAGGCATCCAGACTTGTTGAGTCCTGTTATCTAAAAAAGATGTCAGCCAGTCAAGTGCAGGGCCGGTGATGCCAATAGTGGCTAATCTGGTAAGTAGGAGGGAGTGGGGTACCGTGTCGAAGGCGGCAGAGAGGTCTAATAAAATCAGAGCCGCTCTGCCACCTCCGTCCAAACACTCCCGGATAGCCTCGGATATTTCAACTAGGGCTGTTTCAGTGCTGTAGGCAGCCCTGAATCCTGACTGTGCTGGGTGTAGTGCCTGAGAGGTTTCGACAAAATTGTCCAGTTGTTTAAAGGCGATCTTCTTGCAGACTTTAGCTAGAGCTGGCAGTAATGATATAGGCCGATAGTTGGAGGGAACGGCAGAATCCAGCCCGTTTTTTTTCAAAAGTGGAAGCAATTTTGCTTGCTTCCAACAAGCCGGGACGGTTGCAGTGAGAAAAGAAAGGTTAATGATCTGAGTGACCTCCTTTCCAACTGTTTCCGCTAGTCCCCCGAGGACTCTAGCAGGGCAGGGGTCATAGGGGGATCCCGATTTTAAGGCCGCGCGAGGACAGCTATGATGTCAGATTTAGAGGACAGAGCAAAGTTAGCAAGGGGGAAAATACAGAGGGAGAGGGAAAGCTGTTACAGAGACAGCAAGCAAGATAGTGATCACTTCGACACTGATGAATGGAACAATCTGTCCAAACGCCAGCAGCGTTACTGCTCCTGCTTCTCTCTTGTGCACTGGTTAGTCCTGTGAACAGGGCTTTAAGTGGGGTGGGTCATGGGTCCTGCCAGGTCTCAGACACAGCACTAATTGAAAACCGTCTTTGAAACTGGTCTGCACCAGACCCTATATATTTGTCTTTAACTTCACAGGTAAAACACAGTTAAGGTCAGTCCATGGCAGCAATGAAGTCCCTGTTTACATTCACATAATTTACTCCATCTTGCATTCCCTAAGAGTATTTGTTTTCTGCACATGGTGTATAGTTTCTCATTTCATTTCACATGTATATTTGTATAGCACATTCTGTGGACTGAGTCGCCTCTAGGTGTCTGGTTGATATCAGGTTGTGACTGTGTTCATGACTGGGTATGGATGAGAGCTGAGGTTGAAGGCAGGGTGTCTCACAGTGCTTGCCAGTTGGTCATAAAGGTGTTCAGATTACATGCCCATGCAATGCTTGGCGCCTCTGCAGAGTACACAGAGCATTTTTCAAATGAATGCCAATTACAGTGATGTGAAGAATGTACATAGATAGCTGTTAAAAATGTACCGCTCCAAAAGTGAGGAAAAAGTCGAGAAGAGAGTGGCAGTGTGAGAGGGAGTGAGCATGATGAAGTGGTGAATAAAGGAATCACATTCAGAAAGACGGAGTGAAAACCCAGCGATGAAGAGGAATGATGTTGTGTGAAAGAAATAGATTTAGGATTTTCAAAATATTGGAGGAAAGGGATGTAAGGGCCTAACAAATTGAATGACTGCAGAGGAAAGTATTGTGAAGGGGAAAACAGAAGTGACAGAGACATTCCAAATACCATAACCCCTTCTGCAGACCTTAGTAAACCATAATCATAGGCGTAATGTGTTCAGTATTGAAACATTTTCAATTCGAATTGTTCAAAACAAAATTGATGATACTTATTTACTTGCTGTTGCTGACAGGTATTGGCAAAACAAATAGGCCAGACTTGTTTTAGCCATATGTTTATTGTTCTATGATATGTCTGGATCCAGTAACAGAAAACTCAGAGGCACCCAAACACTGGGCAGATGGCTTGCTGTGTGAAGCACACGATTTTAGGTCAGATGTTTTAAGCCACGCCCTTAAATACATTGGCCATGCCTCTTGGAAAATTTACCCAGTTATGCTTCTTTGGCTATGCCTTTTTCAGACTCCCCTACCATTTTCATCCCACCTACAGCACTGACTGTCAACAACGTATGTTGTGGAACCACCTTTTATTAAAGCTGTTACCTATAAAGCGACAGGTTGTACTTTGCCTGACAAAAATTGAAATTGCATTTTATAGAGCGCTTACTATCCCTGACGAGGCGTTGAAGTGTAATCTCTGAGGTGAAACTAAATTGTTCTTCTGCTCAGTATTTGAATGCTTTCTTGATGCAGCAGCAAAGATAAAGAATAATTTCTGCCCAGATAGTGGAGCGAAGGTCTGTGTACCGCCCTCTGAGTCAGCATGTAATATTTCACAGCAGGTAGCGCGCTTCTCTTCCTGGTACTTCACTGACGGTCACTGGGATAGGGCGTAGTCCGGTTCGTATACTGCATAGTACTGTTCCAGCGCTGAATAAAATGATAAAAGCGCACCCCTTTCACATAACCAGTGTCGTGGTCGGGCACCCACGTTAGTGAGTTACCGGGGGTAGCATGAAGGTGTGGGGTGTGTGACTGAGATGTTATCCTCCACTTTCAGCTGCTACGCATTGCATCAAGCAGGATTAGGGTCAGTGGCGCAGCGTGTCTCACACAGACAGTGCTCGGTGTGCAGATCAGCCTTCACGAGGTTAACCAGAGTTCAAGTGAGACGATTTTTATGAAGTGCAATTTGGATTAAATAAAGATCGGGGTCAGGCCTATTAGCTATAAAGTGAAGGCATTTAACCTGTACCCGTAAACCACATCGATGATAGGACAAGTTAAAGTAAGGAAGCGGATGTTAAATGAAGCATGCATTCCCCCAAAAGCACCCCCATCCTGTGATTAATACTCCGCCTCCATATTCCCCCCCACTACTCTTCATCATTTTTAGGTCGAAGCCTAAGACCGCACATGCGCTGTTGCGTGCAAGATCTATTGGTTTTTATTGGGTGGGCTTAGAACCCACCTATTACTTACCATTGGTTGACTACACTGTCATTCTCATTTTTGTTGTTGTTGTTATTAGCCATTTGTTTTAGGCTTCCTTCCTCTTCATGTGTTTGGCACTCCCTTGGAGCATGGACCCATTACTTATGCCTTTCCAGAAGCCCCTAGATTTTCCCATTCAAAGGTTTTCATTATAAAGAAGTGCATTATAGCTCAGCTGGCGTAATGGTGTAATTACCTAATTCACATTTTGCTCAGTGTGCTTATTAACCAACACAAAAATAATTTGATTGAACAGCTTTGAGTTAAGATTCATCAAATTAGTTAACATATTATAATCATAAAATCATATAATTAACATAATGCAACATTTATATTAGGAATTTGCAGCAAAGAATAAAGACAGAATTTACAATCTGCAATGCCAGGTTGAGAGAGAGCCTGGGACAATTCATAACAAGCTCTGTTTTGGCGGGTAATAAACCGCCCGGTCTTGTTAGCGATAATGGTCCCGTCTTATGCTATTATCTATCAGCGGGCCAGTGGATGGTGCATTTTGAAGGGATTTACAATGAAGAGTTGGTGGGAGAAAACACAGTTTTGGGAGTGTTCTTAGGAGGAAGACCGCACCTGAGGTGAGCAAGGGTATTCGGGCCCCATGACGTAACAAGGCACCAGGGCCCAATGGGATACCCCTGATTTGTTACTGGATAATATTGAGCTCTGGGGCTGAGTCCTGACAATGGTTTTAAATGCTGCTGTGAAAGTGGGTCCCCCACCAACGTGGTCCACTGCTATATTTGAACCCATTTTGAAGAAGGGGACAAAGATTAACCCTCAATGTTATCAGCCTGTTTCCCTGATTGATGCAGTGGTAAAGGTTGTGGGCAGGGTGATGCTTGATATGCTGATGGGTTGGGCAGACAAGCACAATATAATCTCTGATGTTCAATACGGTTTCAGGCTGGACAGATCAACAACAGATCAATGCCTTAAACTTCATCTGGTAGTCAGCAGATACACTGTTGCCAGGCCCGAATCAATCCACCTTGCCTTCATGAATTTAATGTCTGCTTTTGGTAGAGTCATCCCGAGTGAATTTGTGGTGTTTGCTTGCTTTGGGGGTGGGCCATAATATTGTTCACTGTTTAGTGATCTACACGCACACACAACACCATCAGTTCGATACTCTCAGGAATCAGCTTGCTGTTGGCTTTTTGGCACTAGCAGAGGGGTGTTCTTGCCCTCTTTTTGTTCAGGCTGTCTGTTAACATGCTGGAACAAGCCCTCCCACCTGTGAGGGCTGATTGCCCAAAGGCTGATTCGAGATCGCTACCGGTATTACTGTTTGCCTATGACGTGGTCCTACAGTTGTTACTGAATAACTTTGTTGATTTTATGGCTAGATTAAATCTTCCAGTTAATTTTACCAAATCTTATGTAATGGTCTTTGGCCAGAGAAACACCAGATCGAAAACATTTAAGGTGAGTTTGCACATATTGGCCAAAGTCCCTGTTTTTTCGTACATTGGGGCTCTGTCTGATTGCAATAGATATTGGAAGCTTTGTTCGAAAACTAGAAAATGGAGCCCAGCTAGGCAAATGCTGCAGTTTTTAGCTTTGCTCAGAATTGAGGTCCCGCTCGCCCAGAACCTTAATCAAGGTGTATCAGGCCAAATGTGCCTCAAAGGTCCTATCTGGTATAGAGGAATGGGAGTATGCAAGTGATGACAGCAGCCATTCTGTGGAAAATCTATTTTAAAGGTGGTTGCTGCAAGTTCCCCAAAGCACACCGGCACTATTTGTGCATGACGAACTAGGTGTCCACTTCATAAGTGATATATTGTTCTTGGGCCACTGATGTGTTGGGTCAAGTTGTGGACGAGCGAGGAATCCCAGTTGACAACGCTGATTCTTAGGGACTCTCTTTCCATGGATCATGCCACTAAAATTCAATGGATTGTATATGTCAGGGGTTCTTTTAGCAGGCTGGGCAAGAATGATCTATTCTGCAGCCCTCAATCCTTGAGCACCACAGAATTAAAATCGGTAAGGGATACGTTTTTAGAACACAAGTCGCTACAGAGACTGCAGACAGAACTCTTTAAACCTATGGCAAGGGGGCATATACTGCTAAAATTTGTTAGGACTACGGACACTTTATGCAAATTAGGAACACTGCTTTTTGGAAACACGATCTGGTGACTGGACACTTTATACTAATTGTGAACACTGCTTTTATGCCGAGCCTGGGCAGCACATGCGCTGCTGTGAGGTGTGCAGTATTCGAGTATGGACTTGAAGCCCTGCTCACTCTCCCCCCATATTTTTGATTGGCTTTTGTCATTATCCTTTGTAAACGTTTGCTTCCAATTCGTTATGAGACTTGTTAGTCCCTCCTTGGTACCACTTGTCTACATTTGTTACCTCCCATAAAGACTGGACGTTTTACTTGTCTAGTTACACGGTCTGTGTTATAAGTCAGTGAGCACTATTTTGTTCATAATGGTGACCATAGTGGGCGCTTCTTTTTTTTTTTTTTTTTTTTTTTTTTTTTTTTTTTTTTAACCCCTCCGGTACTCATGACTGCTCCATGCCGTCATGAGTCACGGTAGGCGTGTGCTCATGACGGCGTGGAGCCGTCATGTCACTGCTGCTCTTCCCACGCGGCACTAATTCCCCGCCTGTGTGGGAGAATTAATGAGTGGGCGGGGTTGTGCCAGCACTACGCCTTCATGAGCACATAGCGTCCGTGAGGCATGACGGTGTGGAGCCGTCATGAGCGCCGAAGTGCCACGCCCACACCCTAGCCCCCTGTGCCATGGTGGAATTCGCGGCGCAGGGAAAGGGTTAAAAATGTTAAGTGAACGGAGCGTCTGCTTCAGGGACACCACACTCGGTTTTATTATTATTTTTTTTTAATTCACTTTGATGATGAGCACGGCGCTCGCTTCAGGTACACCGCACTCTCTGTAATGCAATAGGTCTCGCATTTTGCAAACTTTGACCTACTGGTATTGTAAATGACAATGCCTTTTATTATATTAAAATGCCTTTTATTATATTAAAATGCAATGTTATTTACAATACCAAGAGCTCAAAATCTTGCAGTTGCGAGACCTATTGCATTGCAAATGCTTGTTACATGCCGAAATTAGAGTAGGGGGATTCCATGCTTGATTAACTATGCTGCTGTCTCTCGCTCTATCAACCTGTGTTATCTAAGGGTGTGTGTTATAGGATTTTAACGAAAGTCTTTTATTTATTTTTTAAATGTGTATTTTATTCGCTTTGTATGTTGTATTTGTGAAATGTTTTATAGTGGATTGTATGTGGTTTTATGGTTCTAGTATAACCGAATAAAGGTTGTTTGATTGATTGGAATAAATACGTTAATGCGGTTAAGTAAACATTAAGGCTTTTCGTGCAGTCAAGAATGGCAGAATTGAATTGCACATTTGTTCTGCTCATTATAATGTAGTTGAGTTAACGTCATCTTTGCGGCTTCTGTTTCCACTGAATGGGTGTCATCCATCAGTGCCACTTAAAATCATAATTTCCTCCCAACACCAGGTTAAATACTTTAAAATATATACAAAATGGGCTTTGGCTCAACCCAAAAAATTGTATGCATCTCATCTGTACTATTGGTGCATCATTTCACCTCCTATCGAGTGCTTGAATTCCAAAGTTGGACTTTCCGACGAGACAAACGCAAGTGCGGTTGCAACATGCAAGTTTTATTAGGCCTGTAGATACGCCGAGGGCTTCCAGTGCAATACACTGGAGAAAAATTCTTGTATCAAAAGTCCGCCTTTGAGAAACGTACCAAATATCTTCAAGCCCTGATGAAGTTCCCCTTGAGGGAATGAAACTCATTGGCTGAGCTTTTTTTACTACTATAATTACACATGAAATAAAAAATAAAGAACTTGTCTGAAAATACAGATGGTCTATTGGACTTCATTACCTCGCGCACCCCCATTTGTACTAATCTTTCTTGGATCTGGAGCACAGAGGCGCAGAAACAAAAATGTATTGGAACCAGAGTGAGGTGCAGAGTTAGGAGTCCGCCGTTGTGATCTTTTGCCATTTTTTTTAAACCTCAGACATTTCTCTCAAGTTCCCATCAATGGCTTTAAGTGAGGGCCTCTAACGTTGGTGAAATCTCAACCTTTCTCTGACCATATCAGACAATATATCTGCCTTACGTTTGGGCTTCAGGAGTAAAAAGTGAGTACTCTTCAGCACAAAATACGCATAGACTAGCAGTGTGGGCTCCTCGACTCCTGTCTGAAACAAGTCTATGAACAGCGGTGAGGATGCAAGCAGCAGTGACTTAACTATTGTAGGAGATATTTTATTTATGTGAGAGATACGAGAATTTTGAAATATTGAGAGTTTATGAGTGTGTAGGCTTCTGTAACACCGATGAGCAAACTGCATCTCTTGTATGTGCTTTAGTGCTGAACAACAACGTTAAATACTATTAGAACATTGGAATGTTTGAAGCTCTATTGAAGACAGCGACGTTGTTCAGGGCCAATAATGGCTGATACAGGCCTTCCGCTCCAGCATTCCAATAATGTGCTTTCTGTACTCCCTTTTTTTCACTTTGGTCATTCAACCCTCAGTGGGTGGAATGTTCTGATAGCATTATAGCCCTTTTACATTGGTCTATTCCAGTTGTTAAAGGCCCTCACCAGCGGGCCAGTTCCATATCTCTGGGGCAGGGCCTTTAACAAACTGAATAGCTATTGGCTACAGTTATAAGGCAATAGTGTTTCCCTCTTTCCAAGATCTCTCAGCAATGTCAGTTAGATCAGAGGCAGTGAAAACGGGTTTTCCCAAGATGACACAAATTGATTAAACTGTAGTAATCGACGCACAGCTTTCTTCCAAACTCTCCTACAAACAACAATAAAGTGAGGTATATGATTGATTAGAACAATCTGAACTGCTACTAGGGACTGCATGTATCCCATTCCATTGTTTTTTGCTTCATCTGCTCATTAGTTTCTGAGGAGTCCTATGAAAATTCAGTCTTGGGCCTGCTCCAAAAGGGACATTGCAGCCCCAACAGCAATTCAACCTATATCTCCGAGGAAACCCAAGCCGCCCCAGAAGTGGTGTTTTGGCCTCAAACATCCTAGGAGGCTTATCATCTTTTTACAACGTCACAAAAGAGCTAAAAACGGATGGACTAAAATGCATTTAAACCTCATTTCAGATTGCTTCATGCAGTTTATTTATTGCATCGCTTTTTTGTTGTTGCTCTTATTGCTGCTTTGTCTGTGATAAATGTCTGTGACATGACTGGACATGCACTCGGACTGCTTGCACTAGTCAGGCGTTTCTTGCCTATGTTGGAGTTCAGAGAGGCACAAACTGAGAAGTGAGGCAGTTGTACAAGAATATTATTTTCCAAGCCCAACATTCGCCTGCCTCTGCCTCAGGGGAGCCTGCGCTTTCCTGGGTCACGGGCCCCGGTGAACAATGAGGAACAGTTGGTGCCAAAGAAGATTACGCAGTAATACCATCAGGCCTCGTCAAGGGATTAGAGCAGCCGAAGCAGCTAGTGCGGGCTTCCGTGCCGCTGCTCCAGGCCCTCTCTAGCTGTGCAGCTTAAAGGACTGCAGGGGAAGGGTTTTGTCTTAAAAACAATTCCAGTAGAGTACAGATGAAAGCAAGATTTATAGCATAATTATTGTGACCAAAGGGCGCCGGATTGATGATTAATGAATTTGAAGAGGCGATCTGTGCGGAGGGGGTGGTGAGAGCAGTGATGGCGAATTTGGGGAGCCAGGATTGACGGATAATCTGGGGGAGGAGTGAAGAATCAGATGGGTGGGGCTACCTAGGCAATGCTTTTAGAGTTCTTAACCATTGACATGAGCATGGGTTTGTGTGTGTTTATTGGCTTCTGAATGTCTGAACGGGCCGCCACCTGTGTCTGAGGAGTGGTGTGAGAGTATGTGGCCATCGAAGTATATCTACACAGCGCTTACTTCATAAGTCTAATTAAGAAAGTGAAGTGCAGCTATACCGGTTGGCTAGGTGGGCTGGTCACAGACTGATGGGAAATAACCCCAGTAATCATATAACATTGTTGCCAATAGTTTATTTTGATTTTAAAGAACAAAACATACATTATTCAAGTGGAAAACGCTTAGAGGGCTCATCTTCACAACAATAGAATTGTATTCTGTTTAAAAGCATGTTGATGTTGGAACTACATTAGAAGAGTGGCCCAAAAGATCACTCTTTTTTTATATATAGGTTATTTAACAAATATCCTTATGCAAATTTGCACACACAAAGGACATCATTGGGTTGCGTTCTTACCTCTCGCCCTTCATCATTGAGCTCTGATATGTTCATAGCCCCCTCCTCACCTAAACAACTCTCCCTTATGTTATGTAATCCATGTTGATGTACACAGTCCAAAAGGGTAAAACACCTTTAAACGCCTTTGTCTTCAGCTGTTTGCTGCTTTGCCCTGGGACAGTGGGCATAGTTTGGGGTTAACATAAAAGATTCAAGCAAATTCTCTTTGTCTGTAACAAGACCAGTTTCACCTGTATAGTTTTTGAGTGGAAACTGCAAAGTCATATGCCTAATTAGGGTGTATTTGAGGTGCCAGCCTCTTCTATCTGCAGCTTGGTGCAATCACCCAAAGCGTGGTACATGTGAATGGATTTATTAACTTACATGTTGGGTACACACTCGCACTGATGATTAAAGCTTCTGCTACCAAAATAAACCTCTCCCTGCTAAATGCTGATGTTGGCTGTTGAGTTAAAGGTCCAGACAGAAAACCAAATACTGTTGGTGGAAAATGTATCCCCCAGATCTTTTTCCTTCATAGAATCACTGCTGTCTCAGGCAAAATTACACATTGATTTAGGCTGGTGAGGAGCTAACCCTCTAGTATTACTGAATATCAAGAGCTCAACCAAAGCCCTCTCTGCTGGGCTTAGCTGACCACCTACCCTGATTACCAGTGAAATGAGTTTTTGGCAAAGAATAAACGAAGGTCCTCGTTGAACAACAACAAATTAAATTTAAATATTTGTCATTGTATTAGACGGCTGAGAAGTTGTACTAGCATGGAGTCCATAAATGGTCTTGGTTATATTGCTACTGTTCAGTCACTCAGTCCTACAACTACCAGAATGGAAGCACTGGAGAAAAGCACGAGGAACACTTTTTTTTCTTTAGACTATTGTAAGTGGCGGGCTGTCCTAGAAGTTGAGAGGACATATGAGGATGTGTCTCCATATCAAACTAGCTATTATTTGTCCAAATTTAATAGGGCTCTGAAGGATATTTGCAGAATTATTTTTAGGTCAAAGCCTACCAGACACCACAGCTGTCCGGTTGCGAAAGACCTATTAGGACATACTGAAAGCTGACCTAAGAATTCATTCTGCCCATTGCTTACCATTGGCTTTCTGGTCTGTCATTCACATTAGCCTATGTTATATTTGCGCCCTTTGTTTTAGTCCCTGCAGATTGTATTTGTTCCCACCTGGAGCAAAGCATGTTTTCAACCCCATTCATTGGCAACTTTTATTCTTCCCAGAGTGCTGGCTCTCCAAGAACTATTTTCTTTTCATTTTTATTGTTAATTACTCCATGAGATTGTCTGCCATTTCCATCGGTCTCCCATGAATGCTTCCACCCCCTCGCACTGCTTGTTGCTTTATTGCCTGTGTGGTTCAGATTCCCCTCTTCTTCTTTCGTGTCCCTGTGCTTCTCCCTGCCATGTTGTTTCTTCATCACTTCTGCCAACTGCGCTTACACCAAAGAAAGAAAACAGATGCTTCACTGGCTTTTGTTTATTTAGTGGTTGTTGCTCTGGTAGCTTTTTGTAAATGTGCAATTTTGGGGGACAAGTTATTTTGATTACTAATGATTTTTATGATGATTCTAGTCGTAACCGATTAATTATTGATACATGAAAGAAGTTTTATTGGGTGTATAGAATTGTCTTTATTAATGTAGTTTAGTTGTGCCAATTTTTTCAGAGACAGTAATTTATTGATCTGGATTCTTTTTTGGTGTTCTGTTCTTCTTGCTCCTGCTCATTACCACTTTCAATCAGTGACCTTCTACTTGTCTAATCTTTCCCCAGTCTTCGCAGAGCACACCCAACTGTGACTTAACTGGTTAGTTTCCTTAGAGAGCATGTATTGTGAATGAAACTTTATTTGTGTATTGGATGTGATAAATTCAAGGGCACATCCGTTGTAAATTACGATGTGGACCTGTAAACGTGCACTAGAGAATGGGTCTTTGCTTGAAAAATGTTTCATATTGTGTTGTACATCTCTGGACTGTGCTAATGCTGCAGGAGTTGCTAGAGTTTTCCTTTCCTTAGAAATGGGTTGTGTTATATGATCATTTTTACCCATCTTAATTCGGATTTGCTCAAAATTTGTTATCACTAGTCATTTCATGTTGAATTGAGATTGCTTATCACCGATTCATAAAATGTGCATAAAAACCTTTGCCTTTGGGGGTGAGCTAGTTGACTTACCCATTCCTCCTGAGACTCTGCTTTCCTTTTATGATTTTGCTTATTGGGAGTTAGAATAGTTTGGATTTCTCATTGCATACCCTGTGTCTAAATTTTCATGGAAGTGGTTAATTTGAGATTTTTGTAATACAATCCTGTAACTTTAATTGATCTAGAACTCGATTGAGTAGTCCCAGTCATTATTTAAGTAGTCTGCTACATTAATTTTATTGGGCCTAATGTGAGGCTTTTATCACAAGATCAAGGGTGCATGAGCGGAGTTGCCAAAGGTGAATTTCGAGGCTGATCTAAAATACTGAGGTGTGTTAAAATATTGGGATTAATCTCCCACAATGCCAGTCTTACAAAGTATTCTTAATTCAGGTTTCTTGAAGATGTGTAAAATCGGAAATACATGACTGGATCCTTTGCAAAAAAAGTTCATTTATATCTTGTGCTATCCCAGGTGAGCTTTCCCTCGTTACAGAGACAAAGTATTAATAGTTTTATTTACTCTGACTTGTCTCTTATCAGTCCGCAGCCTGGCCACTTGCCGGATTCTTCCTTTTCAACCACACCCAAGGTAGCATCTGTGCTCTCATTGTGCAATGGAGAATGTTTTCTCCGGCCACCTTGAGGAAACTACCTTGATTGCTGCATGCTAATGTTTCTTCCACTTGTCGGTAGCACCTTAGCACTAACACTAATCGGTTTTCAGAAATAAAGTATGATGCACAGGACTGATGTAACATGCTGAAAATAGACACTGACCCCAAGTCCACCCCCTATCTTGATTCCACCTCATTCCTCTTTCTTTCTTTCACCACCAGACACTCCCTGCTCCTTTCAGGGTCGTTTCCAATCCTGTCTTCTTACTTTGTCACTGATAATGTGACTTTCTCTTCGCCCCCCCCCCCCCTTTTGTGTTTGTTTTCTTTTGTTTGCTCTGGGTACAAGCATGATCAAGAAAAATAAGTTACAATAATTGATAAATTACAATACAAGTGTTGGTCCCTAAAAATGAATGCCGGGTGTCCCACCTGCAAGGACCGGCTTAAATTTAGTACCGGAGAAGACCGTGTAAACAAATTACTTTCATGGTGATTCTGGTATTTTTAGTACTTGCTGTTGCTTCTTCGTAATATACACCCTACCATCCACACAGTTAGTGTAGAAAGATTTGCATTCTTAAATTTCAGGGGAAGACATGTTCAAACTTCATGCGACTGTATAGTGCCACATCATATCAAAGAGAAGCTGGTTCATAGAGGCTACACAACATTGCGGGTGACAAACTCTGTTATAAAGGAGCGGTTTGTGGTTTAGCATAAAAGGCTAGGCAGTTCCAAACCTGTTGTGAAAAGAGCAGGGCGAAAGGGTACCATGAAAGTGCGTTTTCCAAGGTTATATATTTAGATTGTCTCAAAAGGTTATAATTAACAACAAACATATTTAAAGTAATCCTATTTTATCTAATTGACATTGTACGGTTATAATAGTTTTATTTTATACAGTTGTTCAGATCGTTTACTTTCACCATTACCTCTGGAGTAGCAACTAGTAAGCTGAAAGCTCAATTAATTGTACCTGATTTTGCCACAATAAGGTCATTCTACGTACAAGTTGTCGTTATCAGTTTACCTGAGTTTCATGCTATCTTCCTTCCACTTTATGTGGACTTTCCCTCACCCCTGGAGCAATTGAATGTACAGTTGAGCAAAGCGACTGTTTATTGACTACATTGTTTTATTAAATCCGACGTGTAATGGCACTTGCGCCATTCATGGCAAACATATTGTACTCTATACATATTCTAAGGGACTTTAGTTAAGTCTCTCTCAGCCTTCTGCTTCTTTGGCTCAGGATCCTTCAGCCATTGGCTTGAAATATTGCCACTCACATCTTGATTCACTCCACAGGAGTGTTTTGGTCTCACCTGTTTGTTGGGTTTTTGAGTGTACCCTTCTGCCTCTGGTTTAATGCACGAGGCACTATTTTACATCTAAAAAGTACACTCTGTTACCACACATTTATTTTTCTTCCATGCATTGTATACACTAAAGTCGCCTTTTTATTGTTTTGGATCACAGTCAGAATTTATTATTGCTTTTGGACCACAGCAGAATTGATTTTCTCAGAAGTCTAGCCCAGCTGTTACAAACTATTGCTTTCTCATGGTCATATTGCTTGCTCATATCGTGTTTAAGGCCACACATTAGGTTCCTCCTTTAGGAAACTCTCACTGTTTTGTGACCAGTTACTTAAAGTTGTTTATTCTTTATGTATTACTTTTCAGTTCTGTAATTTACTATTCATTGTATTTGTCAGAAATGTACTTATGTTTTTTTCTGTACTGTGGCTTGATCTGCTCTTTTATTAATATTTCATTTTTGTTAAAGAGTTCAATTGTGATTCTCCCAATGCCATGACAAGAGAATCTGGATTTCATTAAAGACAGAGGCTAACATTATGCATATTCCTTTTAATGCTAACTCAAAGCTGCAACTTAAAAGCAATACATACGTGATATAGTTCTCATACAGAATCTTCATGATGTACAATAGCCATGAACATAGAGTAGTCTGCCTCTTAAATGCAACGTAAACGCGAAGATTTCTTTAAATAATGTTCCTTTACTTTTCGGGTTTTTTTTGCATTCCAAATGAAGAGAAACAATGAAGATTAAGTGAAAGGGTCACAGAGTTGATTCTTTCTGAACCTCTTCCCTCCAGAATAGGCAGTATTGCGAAGCGAATAAGTTATACTGAGTTATCTGAAAATAAGAAATGCTCTGTTGTCATGTAAGGGAGAAAGTTGAACATCCAAAAAGAAATGTTATATGACGTTTTCAACAATAAAATATAGGTTGTATGACATTTTTTCACAATACATTGAATAAAGGTGTATTATAAATTATGCATCTGTTAACTAATTTATCTATCCCTGGAAAGGGAAGGGTAGGATAATGTTAGCCTCCATGTCTTTTAATAAAACCCAGATTCTCTTGTCATGGTACTAGGAGAATCGCAATTTCATAACAAGACTGGATGACAAACATCGAGCATGGGCGATTTTCTCCCAGGATAAATACAAATGGGGATAACCAATTAAGACCTCAAATGATTTGTTGAGAGAGCTGGAAAATCTATCCCTGGTAGCACTAAATGGTCGCACGCCAGGGGACAGTCCCCAAGCCCCAACCTTCCATAGAAACCTAGTTAACACTGCAATAGACTACACCTTCCTCGCTCTACCACTTTTTGGCTTAACAAAGGACTTAAGAATCGGGGTGTCAGACCAAAGCGATCACCAACCGCAAGAGCTCACCCTTGGTATCCAGGGCACCGCCTTAACATTCGCAAACCCGGACTCCTATCGAACGTCGAGATTTCAACACAGAAGAATTAGATGCAAAATACGCGAACCAGAAAAGCTATTAGCCGTCGCAAAAACCCCCCAAGGAAACATCGTCCCCGCTTGGGAAATCTTCACTAAAGCTTTAGGTCAATCCGCCCCTTCAGTAGTCTCACAACAAGCTAAAAGAGAGCACCAGCATAAACAAAGCGTTGGGGTGGAGAAAAGCCAGCGAATCCATCTCTCATCAAGTCACCACACCGAACTAAGACAAGTAAGGGGAGAAATAAATAGAGCAATCCGCATCCTCCGCCAAAATAACCTTATTGATGGTGCCGCAGAGATACTAAGAAAACTTTGGGCTAGGAAAAATAAAATCATCTGGTGTGCTAAAAAGGACATCGCGGAATCCCTATGGGCAAAACTATTGTATGACACAAAAACACAAATAATAGCGCAAGATTCTGGCAATCAGTTAAGAGCATTGAGATCCCATTGGCACCTGGGATTAATTCACATATAACGGAGGATGTTTGGGCAAAATACATACAAACCTACTTTAATTTAGAACCATACAGCAACCCGCAGAAAAGAGCAGAGTACCACGGCGCCCAACTACCCCGTTCCCTCCAAGAGAATGGATCATCACTCAGTTTCTCTCCTAAAATGTTTGAGAGCAGAATTAAGCAAAACCGTCAAGAGGGAGCGCCGGGGCCCAATGGCCTGCCACCAATATTATATAAACAAGACCCAAAATATTGGTCCAGTGCATTACTACCACTCTTTGACAACATCGCCGACACAGGAACAATCCCAGAATCGTGGAAAGGCTAAATTATTTCCCCCATTTATAAAAAAGGCTGTAAGAGCGACCCAAAAAACGATAGGCTTATACCTCTTATCGATATTGAGGCCAAATATTACGCAGGCCTTGTATTTGGCGAACTACAGGAATGGGCCAGGGAAAAAATGTTAATCCCAATCAACCAAACAGGGTTCCAGGAAAACATGGGAACTACCACAAATATTCTGGCCCTCTCTCTCTCCTAGCTGGCTCCACAAAAGCAATGAGACAACCACTATTTGTTAGCTTTATTGACTAGAAAGCCGCTTTTGATGGCATTGACAGAGGAAAACTATGGTCAAAGCTAGCTGGATGGGAAATCCCTCCCGCTCTCCTGAACCAACTCATATTATTACACACTGAGACATGGGTTCAAATAAAACGGGGGAGCGGCACCATCGTGTCACGGTGGATTCCAACTACCAGAGGTTTAAAGCAGGGCTGCGTCCTTGCTTCAACCTTATTTAACCTCTTTGTGGCCGATCTTTCAATTAAGCTAGACTACTGTAAACATCATGCACCAAATGTGGGTGGCCTCCCCCTTTCAAACTTATTGTATGCTGATGACTTGTTACTGATCACCCGAACCCAAGTCGGCTTGCAACACTTACTCAATACTACAAATAGCTTTGCCACAAACAATGGGCTGGAAATAAACTTAGAAAAGTCGAAAATTATGGTACTAAACCAGCGAAGCGCAAAAAACAATTGAAATGGCAGCTGGGCGAGAGTGAAATTGTTAGAGTATAAATACCTGGGAATAATCTTTGACAACAAGGGGTCGTACGACCAACAAAAAGA
Organism: Lissotriton vulgaris; assembly: GCF_964263255.1. Classification (NCBI taxonomy): domain Eukaryota; kingdom Metazoa; phylum Chordata; class Amphibia; order Caudata; family Salamandridae; genus Lissotriton; species Lissotriton vulgaris. The sequence goes on from NC_141693.1 coordinate 986,838,240, forward strand.
GGCAATTCAAAGACGAGGGACCCTCCTAGCAATCACCTTAAAAAAATCTTAAGAATAAAATAACCGGTCCAAACCTCCTCCCGCTGCTCAAAGTACTCTGAGCGAAGCTCTTACCAACGATAACCTGCGGCAGTGAGGCCATGCGAGGGAAGGACTAAACAACCCTGTACACAGACGGTTTCTAAAGCGATAAGAATAATATTCAACCTCCCACAATATACTTCCCCAGCGCAACTAAGGGTCGAATTTGGATTACCAAAGCAGGCTATAAACCGGAAGGGCATGTACGTTAAAAGCTGGAATAAAATAAAGAGTGCTGCGCCCGGAACACTCAACTAATTTCTTTGGAAAGGAATATCAAGGAAAAACAACTCCCCCCGCCATGGCCTACCTTCAATCAGGGATCAGTGAGTTAGCCCTACAGAATATCTGGGAATCTGGACTTCCTTTCAACAACGTCAAAGACCTGGTCAATAAGTCGATAAACCTCGTCTCCACTGAAAAGACCAAGCAGACTTAAATAAGAGGGCATACAGCTGGTTTGTGATTCAAAGGTATTCAAAATACTCACCACAATTGTACCTAGGCACCCGCTTCTCCAGATCACTGAAGGAAAGCTTCTTGGCAATGAGGATGGGGATTGTACCTGTTAAAACCCACCTGCCCCCATGGAAACGCTCATTTCCAACCACCCTCTGCAGATTATGTGGAGAAACTAAAGAAGATGTGTTGCACCTTTTGTGTAAGAGGAGAGAGAGTTGTTAAAGCCACATACAAATGAAATGTAGATCCGGTCCTGCTGACTGGTAGTGAAGGCGTGTTTCGAAGGGGCCAATGTTAGATTAGTATGCAGTTTTGTCCGTTTTATGAAAGAAGTAAAAACAAAACTAGGCACAAAAACCAGATAGGTGGGTTGACGCGCTAGTCTCCCACTCCGCCTAATCTATTTAGCCCTGCACCTTCCCGCGCAGCGGTGACGCGCAGCGGTAGCGCCGTAGACGACCGGAGAGGCGCCAAAGAGAAGCCAGTCTGCGCCAAGACGCTTCCTGCTTGCTGGCGGCCAGGCTCCTTCACAATGGTTGGGCCCCTACTTTCCTATGACTCCTCATCGCTTCTCGCCCTACGTCCTTGCCCCAATCTGTTATGTCGTCACACGTTCCTCCCATCCCTTACTGAGTACCTCTGTAAAAGTTGTAATTGGAGTCCATCTCACACCTGCCATTCACCCCCTGGTCAAGAATGGAGAATGTTCCTCCTTAACTGTAGGTCCTTATGCAAACATTATACCGAACTGCACTTACTGATTGAAGAGCTCAAACCTGAGGCTCTCTTCCTAACTGAAACGTGGCTTCACACAGATAACGATCCGACTACTGTATGGGCCACCCCACAAGGATACACGCTTAAAAGACTGGATCGCCAGACCGGGAGAGGTGGTGGATTGGCCATCATTTATCGAGACAGATATAAATGCCGTATTACCCCCACCACCTCACCAACTTGTGAGAGCTTCCATTTTTCACTAGAATTCTCCCCCACTACCACCTTTTCTGGCATTCTAGCCTATCGCCCACCTGGCGCGCTTAACAATTTCATTACAAAAATAACAGACCTTGCTGCAAGTCTCGTGTTGTCCTCGCCCAATTTCACTCTGTTGGGGGATCTTAACTTACATGTAGATGATCCTCACGACACTACAGCTAATAATCTTCGCTCCAACTTACAAGCCTTGGATCTACATCAGAAGGGCTTTCACGCAACTCATAATAGGGGTCATCTTCTTGACCACATCTATAGCAATATAGACGCCCTTGTGGTGGATCCCCCTACACCACTACCCTGGACCGACCACTTTTTGATACCTTTCACGAGGCGCACAAACCCCCCTCCCTCGACTCTCCATCCTGCCATACATCGAGGTAGGAAGTGGTCCTCAATCCCCCTCCCTGCATGGGAAGACGCCCTTGCTAGAGACCCACCTAGGAAGGTAACGAATCCCAACACAGCCACCAACAATTTCGATGGCTGGATCTCTAGCACACTCGATCTGGTCCTCCCCATACAATCCAGTAACTCCATAAAAAGACCCAAAGCAGCCCCATGGTACACACCTGCCCTTAAGACCATGAAATTAACTTGCCGGAAAATCGAGAGAGCCTGGAGACAGGACTACTCCCAACTCAGGAAAACTGAATGCAGAGCTGCCATTAAGCTCTACAAACAGGAGATAAAGGTGGCACAAGCTTCTTTTTACGGTGGCAAAATTAACGCAGCCGCTAATGCCCCAAGGGAAATTTTTTAAATTGTCAAATCCCTTATTTCACCCCCTGAAGAGTGTCCCTCCGCCGAGGGCGCCCAAAATCGTTGTAACGATTTGGCCGTTTTCTTTTCCCAAAAAATTGAGGCCATATACTCCTCTTTTAGGGACGCTAACAATGATACGGAACCCCTCGTATCTACAACTTCCGATTCCTCTGCCCTTTGTACGCTTGATACAATCCCACTTTTGGACATTCCTGCCTTGGATAAACTCATCCCCAAAATTACCTCTGGTTCCCCCAACGATCCAGCACCCCCTCAGACCCTCACTAAGGTCACGGATATTATTTGCCCGGTCATATTGGACGTTCTCAACACATCCATCACCTCTAAATCCGTACCACCTCCATGGAAGTGCGCGATGGTGAGGGCTCTGTTGAAGAAGCCCAACCTCGACCAGAACAACTTGGCGAACTACCGTCCCATCTCCTTACTCCCCTGGCTGAGCAAACTGCTTGAGAGGCACGTAAATAACACCTTGATGAACTATTTGGAGTCTAATAGTCTTCTGCAGGCCTCTCAGACAGGGTTCCGTCCTCTGCATGGGACTGAAACCGCTCTCTTAGCGGTGACGGAAGAGGCAAGAGCTGTGTTGGACCGGGGCGGAAAAGTCGCCATCATCCTTTTAGATCTCAGCGCCGCGTTCGACACGGTGAACCATGTCACGCTATTACAACGACTGGCGGACATGGGCGTGTCGGGCGCGGCCCTGGAATGGCTGACATCCTTCCTGGCTGACCGTTTCTTCCAGGTCTTTGAGGGCGAGGCGGTGTCTCCTAAACACCCACTCAGGTGTGGGGTCCCTCAGGGCTCCTCCCTGAGCCCTACCCTGTTTAATGCCTATATGGAACCCCTAGACAGGATAGTCCATCCCTTCGGTGTGCGTATCGTCACCTACGCGGACGATACCCAACTGGTGGTCTCTCTAGACCACTCTGAGGGATCGTCCCACACCTTAGGCCCCTGTCTGGAGGCTGTTGCCAGATGGATGCAATCTTCCTGCCTAAAACTTACCGGGGAGAAGACAGACGTCATCCATTGGGCAATCCTTCTCCCTCTGTTCTTGCATCCATCTGGCCACCATGTTTGGGCCTGCCCCCCGTCCCCAAGTCCCAAATAAAAAGCCTCGGGATCTGGTTCGATAAAGCTTTGGACTTTTCAGTCCAAGCCACAAAGACCGCCGCCACCTGCTTTGGGCTTATGAGGATGTTGCGGAAGGTGCTCCCTCTGCTCCCATTCCAGGCAAGGAGGATCCTAGTCCAGGCCCTCATACTCTCCCGCATGGATTACGGGAATGCCCTCTACATGGGAGCTCCGACCTTTGCCACCCAGAAGCTCCAAGTCACACAAAATAGTGCGGCCCGCCTACTCTATAACCTCCCTTGCTGGCAGTCAGCGAGGAATGCCCTAAGGGAGCTTCACTGGCTCCCTATAGTGGCAAGAGTACAATTTAAGGCTATGTGTATCCTACACAAAGCCTTTCATCGCACCGGTCCCGCCATTCTGCATCCCTTGGCTACTCCCTACGTCCCGTCCCGTTCCCTCCGTTCCTGCACCCTCCGGCTGGCCACTTCTGCCAGGGTCAGGAAAGCTCGATGGGGAGGCCGCTCTTTTTCCAATACTGCGGCCAAACTCTGGAACACCCTCCCTCTATCCCTTCGAGGCAACAGTAACCACCTGTCCTTCAGGAAAGCCTTGAAAACACACTTGTATGTCAAATTCTGCTGACCTGCCCTGAGCCTGCGTTAAGCAAATTCAGTCACAAGCGCTACGAGGCCTCCGGGTAGTTTAGCGCTATACAAGTGCAATTTTCATTCATTCATTCATAATAACCATCCAGATCCATGGCCTCCAGCCAGGCGATTGCATACTCCACCCCACATAGACACTAAAACTAGCGGGCCACGACCCACTAGTCTAAGTTCGGGACTCGCATACAGATTTCGCCTGAATTAAGAAGCTCATTATAATTTTATTATATGTACTTTTAACTAGTTTAAATTCTTGTTTTTAGAATATAGTAACCCTGTTTTTATGAAAATATGAAATTGTGTTATATCTGTGTTCTTTTATTATAACTGTATGAGCTCCTAAGATTTGAATTAATCAAGCAAAGATTTACCTTACCAAGTCTGGAGGCTACCATTATGCATGTTTGTAGCCTTGTAACACCACGTCTGACATATGTTCAATTGGTTTACAATAGTGCTTTGCAAAGGTGGTAAGTTAGACCAGTTCAGTGCTCTAAGGAGGTATTGTAATATACCACCTATCCAGAAGGGTTTACTACCCATAGCTCTTCTAACAGTGTGCTTGGAATTTCTTGAGATCAATACCAGTTAACCGTATTGCACATTTAACCCATCTCCCTATTGAGGCCGAAGTTATGGGTTTAAAAGGTTTTACAAAAGAGAAAAAAAAATTGATTCACACCATTTGTGTGTTGTTCAATCATTCTAGACTCTTATTCTTTCATGCAATCTACAACACAAGGGTTTTTTTACAAGCATCGACCCTTGGGTAGAAAATTGTATCTGACATAGTCTTAGTTCTTCTCATAATTTCGAATCTTACCCCAAACATATCATACCCTCTATTACTAACCTCTAGAGTTTTAACATCTGAAACTCTACGGAAGTAGATTAGACAGAGGAGTGATGCTAGTTTAATGGATAGTCTCTTTTTGTCCAGATGTCTGTGATCAGGCCAACTTGTGAATAAATCCAGCATTAGTTTGACATCCCACAGTATCTCGTATTTAGATTTCAGGGGTCGTCTTAGTCTGATACTTTTCAGAATTCTACATACTATGTTGTTCTTACCTACATTTTCCCCATTAATTAAGGTGTGGCCATTGATCTGTAACTAAGACCCCTCTCAAAAAGTTCTACAAGAAAATTTGTGTACAATAGGAGCTTCCATGGAATCCAGGTTCCTCTCCAGGCATCAACGTACCCATGTTCTCCATGTATCTTTAGTGGGTGCCGGGGGCCCATGATTCGCCGAAAAGAACTGAAGCTCCTCTTGAAAGTGCAGTGATTTTGGTGGATATCCTGACACTTTCCAAGCAAGAAGCTTCAAAGTCCCTGTCTGGACTAGGGGATGTTCTCTTATGTCTGTGTCTCTTAGGAGGCATTTCTCGGCTGAAAGTAGTAATGGAGTGTCGGGAGTGTTCCAAGCTAATACCAATGTCGTTGGAAACTATGCCTGGGAGGGCCAGAAAGGTGCTACTAGTACTAGGGAGAATTGTTCTTGTCTCCCTTTCTGGAGGACTCTCTGTATCATAGCAAAGTGGGAAAGGCATAGGCTTGAATTCCTTTCCAGGGTTGAAGGAAAGCATTGACTGCTAGAGCACCCGGGTCTTGCATCCAGCTGAAATATTTCTTCAGTTGGAAGGTGTAAGGATGGACAAGGAGATACAGACATAGGAGAATGATGTAGGGCGGGTTTTATTTTTCTATACGCTCTTTTTGTGTAACACGCTAGTCTAAATTGTCAGCGAAATGTATTTTATCCTTCTTTCCCTTCTTTAAATGTAGAAATGTAGAAACCCAGTCCGGATAGTATTTCCTACACCGTCTTCTTGGGTCCAGCACAGTCGGTATCTCCTTTCTTGCCCTCGTGCCTACGGGGTGGTCTTCTCTTAATGGCTCCGCGGGTCTGGAGAGAAGAGCTAAGGAGACCGTAAGTCTATTTGTAAATCATTCAGAGTGAAAAGGGAAGGGAGTGGGAGACCACCGGTGCTCAATCACACAGTGTAGTGAATGTCCGGTGAAGGGGACACGAGACCCACCATACAGGGCGGGAAGAGCTCTTTATAAAACAGGCTTTCATCCCACCTACCCCGAGAACTGGTCCTGTACCTTGTTTACCCGGATGTCGCACCATCGTGGAGTTCTCCTGGCTCCCTGCTCGGTACCACGTTCGAAGGTTTAATCAGCAGACTCTCTTCCATCGGTTCCGTCGGCTCCTCGCATCTCCAGCCACCTGCTTCTCTTCCGGCTTCCCTCCTGTTGGTGTTCCACGCTCCCTCTAATGGCCAGCTGCAGTATACGTCATCGTGACGTTCCGCATCTCCCAGCCCTGTGCTCCGATTAAAAGGGCCGCTCCTCGTACGTGTTTCCTGCGAGATGCGGCCATATTCTCTGTAGTCTTCAGGCTGACGAAAGAGGAGGGGTTGGGTAAGAGGCAACTTCCAAAACTTGCTGCTGACTCTAAGGGTCCCTAGAGGAGGTGAAACCTTGACTCAAGGTCAATCTGCTTGCAAACGGTTCTAATTCCATAGGCTCCAAATTTGATGGAGAGCTCTAAAGACTTTCACCTTGAGTTTCCAATCGCTGTGGTCTAAGAGGAATCTCGAGTTCCAGTCTGCAGTGGTGATGGTTTTTCCCAATAGGTATTCTGATTTTAACACAATCTTGTGCTCTAGGCAGAACATCCAGAGTCTTTTAGCTAGGTTCGATAGGTCTGCTGATTTGGAACCCCCTAAGCGATTTATATAGACTACAGCTGATATATTGTCCATTTTCAGTAGAACTGATCTCCCCTGAAGGAAATGCTTGAAGCTCATCAGTGCCTATAAGCCTGCTGTCAGTTCCAGTTAGTTTGTGATGTGAGCTTTCTGCATATGACCATACACCACTCGTGTTCTGGTTGTGTAGGCCAGCTCCCCAACCGTGAAGGCTCGCATCTGATTCTAGTATGAATTTTGGTGAGATTCCACAAATGATCTTGCCATTCCAGCCATCTAAATTCTCTAACCACCAAATCGGTTCTGATTTGGCTTCATGATCTAAGGATATTTGATCTCCATACCATAGTCCTGATCTTAGAGCTTTCACTTTTACACTTTGAAGAGCTCGATAGTGCAGAGGTCCTGGGAAGATAGCTTGTATAGTTGATGAGAGAAGGCCCAGGATTCTGGCTAGTTTCCTTCGGGTTAGAGTTTTTAATTTTAATACAAACCTTATTTCTTTCCGTATTTTGGTTATTCTCTGTTTGGGAAGTAAGAGGAGACATTTCATTGTGTCTACAGTGAATCCTAAGAATTCTAGAGATCAGAATGGGGTCAGTATGGATTTTTCTTTATTTATTATAAATCCTAAGCTTTATATGAAGTTTACTACTACATTCAGATCCTGTAGGATCTGTTAGTGGTGCTGGGACAAGATAAGGATGTAGTCGAGATAGACAATCAGTTGTATCCCTCTTTCTCCCAGGAAGGATGCAATCCTTCACATTACTTTGGTGAAGCACCAGGGGGTGGAAGATGGGCAGAAGGGGGGAGCTTGAAATTTGAACAGGTGGTCGTTTTATATGAATTGGAGGTAGGGTTGATGTTCTTTCGCCATGGGAATGGTAAAGTAAGTGTCTTTCAGGTCTAGTTTCACTAGCCAGTTTTTCTCTAATAGCATATCTCTCAAAAGATGGATGCCCTCCAACTTGAAATGTCTGTAGACAAGGACTTTGTTTAGTTCTCTGAGATTTATAACCAACCTCCATCCTTTGTCTTTTTTTCTGTACAAGAAACAGTGCACTTACAAATTTCATGCATTCCCCCAGTACTTCTAGAATGACTCTCTTGTGCAGCATGAAGGTTACCTCTTCCTCCATTATTTTCAGTTGTTCTTATATCAGTAATAGACTTCTCGGGGCAAAGTTTGTATTGGAGATTTTAAATTTCAATTTTAAAACCTTGGATGGTTTCTAATACCCAGGGGTCTTGTGTGATTGACCTCCAGACCTGTGGAAAGAATCTGAGTCTGCCTCCAACATTTCCTAGGGAGAAGGAAGAATGAGGGGTGAAAGTGCTCACTTTGGAAGTTGCCGGGGGATTGTCCACATGGTCTGAACCCTCTGGAGCGGGAAGGTCTTCCTCTCTGGGGGTAGAATAGCATAGGATTGTTTGCTTGGTAAGATCTACCGAATCCTCTGTATCTAGAGTAGGGCCTTTGGTTGAAATATCTGGTTGAACGGCCCCTTCTCCCAACCCATCCAAAAAATGTTTGCTCTGAAGACACGTCTCATGTTTTTCTGTGCTCTGTCGAGCGATGTAAAGGTCACAACGTATTTTCTTAATGTTTTTATCATGTCTTCACCGAATAGCAGGCCCTTAGGGTTTTGAGAGGGTTCTTTATCGGCCATATATCTGAATTTAGGATTCATTTTGGTAACAATCACTCTCCTCCTTTCTGCATTAATGCCTAAGTTTGCATTCCCTAGTAGAATAAGGGCTCTTTGACTCCACCCTCTGCCTAAGTCTGTGTCAAGAGGTGTTCCGTTGATATGGCTTTCTTCCGCCATGTAGATTATTCTGGCCAGGGGGCCTAGTATGTAGAGTCAGTGGTCCTAGCTGGCTTTCAGTGATCGCTCCATTCCTTTTCTGGGGTCTCTTCCCAGTTTGAAGAGGAATTTGAACAATTCAGGGTCAAGGTTGGGTGTCTGGCATATCTTCTCTTAAATGACTGGTCTGGAGCATTCTGCTTTTAGGATGTTGCGTATTTCTCTCTCCAGGGGATTTCTGAACCATTTTTATTAATAAACTTGGCCACGTGGTCTTGAAGCCACCATTCTGAGCTTCTCATGTGTTTAATGTTCTATGGAGAGAACATCTCCTTGTCTAAAGGGTTAGTTATGATTTCATTTGAGGAGGATGAATGTTCTTCCTGTGCAAGTTGACTTTCAAATTCTAAATCGTCCTGATCTAAGTCAAGTATGTATTCATCCATTAGGTTGGTGTTCTGGTCTCCTTTTTCCTCCATTTCATTATTTTGTATATCGTAATGAGCACTAGGATGATTTGTGCAGCTTAGGACACCCGATACATTTGAGGTGCGTAGACCTCCTCTATAGGTTGAATTGCTTAGACCTCCCATTTTACTTGAGGTGCTGAGAACTTCCAATGTACTCAAGGGGCTTATTTCTTCTATATTCTTAGTTTCCCATAGCCTTTTGCCCCTTTTATTACAATGGTCATCTTTTTGGAGGTTGGGAATCTCGGTAATGTAATTCTCTTCATCAGTGATTTGTTTAAAAATAATCTGATTTAGCGTCTCGAGCATGCATGATTGCATTTCCTGTTGAATAATCTTTTTTAACTCGTTGTTATTCATGATGGCAATGGTTGCATCTACATCATTTGATTCCACATCCAATATTATAAGGCTGAATTTCAATAGAAAGAAATACTAATGGCTCAAAATGAGAGTAGGTAGATGAGGCCAATAATGATTATGAATGGCACTGAATGTTGCGGAATTCACCAGTTAGTATTATATAGCTACCCTCTTTTTTTCTCAAAATGGATATGCCTATACGTGTAGGTTCTGGTTGTAAGAGCTTGAGGGTAGTGTTATCCCGATTTGAAAATAAATGATACTTTCGCTCTGTATGCAGCAGCTGATCAGCGAGGCGATTTAACTGTCCGAGATTTTCTGACGTCATATTCGCACGAGCGATCAGTTACTGCTGTCCTTGCCGGTGTTTTTGTTGCCTAGGCAGGCTTGTAATCCCGGAGGGGTTGCCTAGGCATGGTCATGTGCTTGGTAACTGGTCTACGTTAGACGCTGACGAAACCACGGCCAACCTGCCTTTTTTTTTTTTGTATGCCCCTGCGAGAAGGATCTTGCACTTTGAGGATCGGGGCTGAGGGAGGGAGCATTCGGCCCCCGGATGTCATGAGCGCAGCTCCCGGGAGAGTGTCCCAGGTCCTCCTGAAGTGAAAGGCTCGCAAGTGGCCCTCGAGGTGAGATGAGCTACCAGAGTAAACCGGAGGTTCCGGAGGCACGGAACCCGCACAGGGGCGGGGTTGAGAGCATCGGGTCAGGGACCCCAAGAATCCCAAGCCTTGTGGAAGGGAGGGAGGATGGGGGCCGATCTCCGTAAATTGGGGGTTAGTTGAGAATCCGAATGAACAGGGTCCTAGGAGAGAGCTGATAAAGCAGTGCGATAAGTTGAGAGAAAGATCCCAATACCAACAACCATGCTCTTAAAAATAAGTTGCAGCAAAATACAAGGAATAGTAGCAAAGTTGTACTTATCTGCCTGAGCAGATAAGTACAAAAGAGGCATACTATAGAATAGTATGCCTCAAAAGAGGCATACTATTCTATGTTAATGGCTATTGTACTTCAGGAAGATTCTGTTCTAGAACTGTTTCACTTATTATGTTTTGCTTTTTAAGTGACTGCTTGGCGTTAGCATTAAAAGAAATATGCGTAATGGTAGCCTCCAGTCTTGTAATGAAATCCTGTTGCCTTTGTAATCTTATCTTGTATTTTATAACGTTTATTGACTCCTATTACAGACTTACGTCTAGTAGGTTTTATAAACTCCCTTTCCCATGATTCGTTTAATTGTTTAAATGGAAGCTGGAATTCAGCCCAGAGTATTTGTTTGTTACAGGGACTCCCCTTGCAGCATGCAATAAAACAGTGGTTTGTCGTGGATACTCAGCATTTGGTTTGCAGACAGGTTTCACGTGTCCACTTGCTGTTCTCAGTACTACTAGGAAACAAGCATTTACAATGCAATGGTCTCGTCTTTGTTAAAGTTAGAGCTATTGGCATTGCAAATGGCATTCTTTTCATTTTTTGTTTTTTTTTAAACATAAATAAATGGTATTGTCAATTTTACAATGGCAATAGGTGAGCATTAGAGAGTAGTCGAGTGCATTAGCGGACACAGAGCCACACACCCACAGAGCCCAACACACACACACACACAGAGCCCAACACACACACACACACACAGGCCCCCCCCACACACACAGAGCCACACACACACAGAGACACACACACAGAGCCACACACACACAGCCACACACACACAGAGCCACACACACACAGAGCCACACACACACACAGCCACACACACACAGAGCCACACTCACACAGAGCCACACTCACACAGAGCCACACAGCCACACACACACAGAGCCACACACACACAGAGCCAAACACACACACACACACACACACACACACACACACACACACAGCCACACACACAGACACAGAGCCACACACACAGAGCCACACGCACAGAGCCACACGCACAGAGCCACACGCACAGAGCCACACACACAGAGCCACACACAGACACAGAGCCACACACACACACACAGACACAGAGCCACGCACACACACAGACACAGAGCCACGCACACACACAGACACAGAGCCACACACACACACACACACAGACACAGAGCCACACACACACAGACACAGAGCCACACACACACAGACACAGAGCCACACACACACAGACACAGAGCCACACAGACACAGAGCCACAGACACACACACACACACACACAGAGCCACACACACAGAGCCACAGGTCAGCCGGTGCACTGGCGTCCGTGCCCTCGGCGCCCACTGCCCCTCACCACACGCCCACATCTGCCCAGTAACACCCCAGGAAACCAAGGCAGGGAAGAGAGGCAAGAAAAAACGATCACAACCAGGGAAGAGAGGCAAGAAAAAACGATCACAACCAGGATAGAGAGGCAAGAAAAGCAAGCACAACCAGGGAACATAGGCAAGAAAATACGTAGGCCACGTATACGTCAAATATATACTAGCCAGGAAGAACGTTCAGCACAAGGTAGATATACACTAGCCAGGCAGAATGTGTAGCGGGAAGTAAAAATACACTAGCCAGGCAGAATGTGCAGCAGGAAGTAAAAATACACTAGCGAGACAGACTGTGCAGCAAGAGGTATAATTCCACTAGCCAAGTAGAATTTGCAGCAAATTATAGATCTACACTAGATAGACAGGATGTGCAGCAGGAGGTAAACCTACACTGACCAGGCTGAATGTTCAGAAAATGGAAGCTATGCACTAACCAGGCAGGATGTGCAGCAAGGGGTACAATTACACTAGCCAGGCGGAATAGGCAGCAAATGGCAATATACACTAACCAGGAAGAATGCACAGCAAATGATACATATACATTAGCCAGGCAGAATGTGCAGCAGGAGGTAAAAACACACTAGCCAGGAAGACTGTGTAGCAAGGTTAATAATACAATAGGTGTGTAGACAGTGAAGCATAGAGAAAAAATACAGTAGCCAAGCAAAATAAGCAGGTAGTGGTAAAAATACACTCGCCGGGCACATTGGGCAACAAGAGGTAAAAATACACTCATCAGGCAGAACGTAGTGCAAATGATAAATGCACACTGGCCAGGCAGACTGCAACAAGAGTTTAGGCGCACCGACTGTGCAACAAAGAGAAACCAGTTTCAGGTTACAGCTTAATAAAACACATCTAGCCATCCTCTGCAATTCTCGAAGATGGGGGCTACAACAAGGGTGGGGGTACATATAAAAAGGAGCAAGAACTTCAGCACTGGTGTTGAATGGCCTCAGGTTATCTAACTTCGAAAGACAGACAAATAGGGCAGACTCAACGAATCTCCTTACCTTGGCGCCACCGCTCCGAATGAGAAGCCCCCTCCACCTGTGGAGGTGCCTCCTGTGGTCGCCCCAGGGTGGCGGCGGCGGTACCGGCCCCGAACGAGAAGCCGGTAGCCATTATTCTGACTCAGCCAACGTACCACGTGGGGCAATCCAGGCTCATGCGGGCCACGAAAAGACAGGGGCAGCTGATGACTAGTCGCAGTGCCAGGGCGTGTTTACATCCCAGCCTCGCAAGCTAGAGAGGTGAGGACTCTAAGAACAGTGCACAGCTTCTCAGCGAATAGGCAAGAGAGAAACGCTAGTCAAAGAAAGTGAAAGTAAAAACACGAGTTTTCATAGGCGTGGCGTCCTCGCTGTCACTGGCCCGACTTGAGCCCAGCATGCATTGTGCGAAGCTGTGCACTATTCTTAAACAAGGACAGCAATCCTGTTCATTATTCAGTACCGGCAGCTCGAGTGTCCCCACTTCCAGGAACAAATGGTGTCTTCGTTGTAGAGGAGGGAACCGTAGTTTTGATCCGCCTGGAGGTGGTGGATTCGTCGAACATCAGAATCAGAGGGCTCTGTGCTGCTGAAGAGCAGGGAGGCAGAGTCGGAGGGCTCTAGCCTGCTGAAGAATGGAGAGGCAGTCGAGGTAATGGACGTCGGAACTCAGGAGTTTGATTCCGGCCGTTAAGACACTAGGAAATAGACCTTAGTGGTTTGGGGTGGATGTTGGGGTAAATAGGGGGATATCCCCAACCCGGGAGCTCCTTACTCGGCAGCTGCCAGTGCAACTACTTAGTTCGGGGGTGGGGGTGCGTATGTGTGTGCATGCATGAGTGTGGCTGTATGAGTGAGCGCACGACTGCGAGAAGCTGACTTGTTGTGAATGTGTTTAGGAGATGTGCACAGCGCCGGGCTGGACGTGCGCGTCCTCAGACCCCAATCGCTGCACGTGCGCCAGTCTGTCTCCCTTGAGAGGCATTTCAACGACAATAGGTTTTGAGGACGAGACCTAAAATAGATAAGGAGAGGAAGGTAAAGTCTCTCCTTGAGTGGCAGTGAACAAATAACCCCTTAAAGCCCCGGAGCATCCATGCGCTGTAGTATTGCAAGATATTGTGATGGGGAGCGAGAGACCTTGCATTGAAATGTTTTAGTGGTGTCACCTGCTCCCGAAGATTTATTTGCTGCCAATGTGCAGAGAGACACAGGACATGTACACGGCCACCTATTGAAGGCGGCACTTATGCATCTTGTGTCGGTGTCTACAGAGTTTTTGCTTCTTCTTATTTACGATACATCTCAAGAGGTGAGGTTGTCAGCCTTTCATTGTAGAAACCTGAACATCAGCCATGAAATTCCACATTGCAAAGATGGCTCCACCCAGAGAGGAATGTTTTCTAGTGTCCCACCCGCTAAATGGTAACAAAACCAGTAGTATTTAATCTTCTATATCAAAATGTCTGGAATGTTTAGTGTTAGGTACATATCTTGTGTTTAAAGAGCTTTTCAAACTGGTTTCAATTGTTAGCAGAGAACTTTTTTCCCCGCTTGATGATCATCTAGGAAGAGATCAGGCAGGTGAGACCATCAGCTGAAAGAAACTGTTTCCATACCCCAATATGAAGCTTAAATAAAGAACTGCTTCAAATCGCAAGCAAGGAATAGCAGAATCACAGTATATGACAGAGCATAGCTGTTCTGTGTATTATGAGAAAATTCATAGCAAGTACATTAAATAAAAAACCTTTTGAGTCTGGCAGTGTTTGAATTCTCTGGCTGTCACCTAAGTAAATGCACCTCGGTCTACTGCTGTCACATCGGTATGGAGTAAAATAGTGTAGACTGTGTATCCTGGCATTAAACCAAGCCTGGAGTGCTACTCTTGCATTATTTGAGGGCAGGACTTAACCTTTCTTTTGAATTTTGTTGCAGAAATGACGCTCTCCTCGCAGCCAGAATCTCCGGAGTGCCCGTCAGCTTCTGCTTCCACGGAGAACCCGGAGCAGAGGATGCTGGAGAAGAGGTTGAAGATCCTCGAAGAGCTAATCCAGACGGAGAAGGATTATGTGCGAGATTTGGAAATGTGTGTGGAACAGATCATGGTCCCCTTGCAGCGCTCCCAGGTACAACATATCTATCATGTAACAGATTGATTGGCTGCTTTCCCAGGTATGACATATGTATCATGTAAGAGATTGATTGGCTGCTCTCCCAGATTGACAAATCTATCATGTAAGAGAGTGATTGGCTGCTCTTTCCAGACCCAGTTTGCAACGAGCTAATCCCTCGTATCTTTGAGACCCATGAGCTTGTTTACCAGAGGAGCAGCCTCCTTCACCTGGACCTCTTGGAAGTCTTCCAAGGGAGTGGAGCGCACTGTTATTGTTGTTGCTCAGGAAATATCAAAACACTGCTTTGGCTCTTGACCAAGAAAGATGACTTCAATTAGTTCTTTTTGGGAGGGAGAATGAGTTTGAGCGATGATTTTAAATGAGTGATATAACTGGTAAGCAGCAGTTTGCTGTATAACATACATCACTTTGTTCCCAGCATTGCCCTTTGCATTTGTTGTTGTGACAGAGTTAGTCTCAGATTGACGCTAAACCGTGGCAGTATACATTTGGAGCACACTGGAAAACTCTGCTCACATTTGAAGCTTTGCTGTTGTTGCAGATTGCCTTAAATGACTGGTCGTTGTTCTCACATTTTTGGATTGACCACATTGCAAAAGGACTTTTAGAACCCCAGGTTTTGCATTTACTGCAAAACCTTAATCTAACTCCCTCCTCGGCTCTTTACACCTCTGTCACAATTGTTGTGTGAAAATTGCAGTCTATCGATTTCCAATTGTCATATAGAGTGCTGACACAAATAATCTGCTTTGGTGTTCTAGTCCGAAATGTTTTTAATGTGTGGCCAATCTTAGTCTGGCAAGGTAAATTTGAACTTTCTTTGTGTCCAGTCGGAGCAATAAACATTTACCTAGGATTTGCTGATGGAATTTTATAGGGTACCAGTCTGGTATGCAAAAAACAAAAATGCTGGGCTGAAAAAAAAGTGAGAGTATCGCTAACAAGCAGTACCATGTCCTGCGGATGGCTTCTCCTTATGTATTTGCATTCATGTATTTCTTAAGACTGTGATCCCTTGTGCGGTGTCCTTTTTATCATCTAAGACCTTGAAAAATTCATGCTTTTCATATAATTCAACTCGACTAGCTGTCGATCACCTATGTCTGAGCCTGTCAGTGGCTTGCGTACTTGCTATTACTGTGCCCTAACTTTCACCGCACAGTTACCTCTTGTATTCTGTAGTCTTACAGTGAATCTTAAAGTAGTGTTCTGTGATTCATATAACTAGAGGGGGCTGGCCATCCTTTTTGATGTGCTTCTTTACTCTCTCCTTTAGGCACATAACATTGATTTTGAAGGACTGTTTGGAAATATACAAGTTGTGTTGACTGTCTCCAAGATGCTTCTAAGTGCCTTTGAAGCCTCCGACTCCGTAGGTAAGAATTATTAATTGAACTCTTATACAACAAGGTAACACTTTCTTCAAATTCTGGGTTGCAGAGTAATTATTATCTCTAAAAGGGTATTTTGATGGTGTGTGATATTTTTCTGTCACCATACACGGGGAAAAAGGCTTTATTGGGAAACCTATGCCAGTTATGTTCTAACAAAGTGACTCTGGGTGTCTACACCACAAGGAGAGGAGGACTTCCCCATTGACCTCACTGCGAATGACTTACACAGGCAGTCAATGGCAATGTACCCCTCTAAGCCCTCCCAGAGGCCCAGGCACACAGCTTTGGCTTTCGTTTCCAGGGATGCATTCTCCATTGTGTAGACTCCTCACAGGGGTTCAGGTGGCATTCGGTTGTTGACTCTTCAGCCCGAGTTTGGCTGCTGACTCTTCAGGCCGCGCTCGGCTGCTGATTCAATCTTCAGTTCAAGTGGAGCTTCTAAATCTTTCATCCAAATTTTCATAAACCCGGTGTCCCCCTTCCAGGGAAAGCATATACTATCGGTACTCTCACAGAATTAGCCCCTTTATACCAATGATTGGCATTAATTGACCTATGTAATTTTCGGGCAACTGATTTACAATAACTTCAGGTATTTTCACAGATTTAGCTTGCCGGTACCAATGTATGGCTCAAACTGGCCCATGTACATTCTGGGCAACTGATTTTCTACTATTTAAGATAATTTTCCTATTATTCACCTTGTACTCCAGAGAAATTGTTTCCATCATTTCTTATCCAGCCCCAGAGATTCTTGTCCATTTTGGTATCATGACCTTGTGATGTGTGGCTTTCCTGGCGAAGGCACCGCTGTGCCGAAACATGCGTAGATACAATTTGGTTCAAAGACACTGATTGTTGCTGAAACAAATTTGTTCTTCAGCCCCTTATTGCTGCTAAACAGAACTATTAAGAAAAATGGGGTAACCCGTAAGGTATGGACCTGGGTATATTATGATATGAAAAAACAATGATCCTATTGATTATATGAATTGACTCAAACAATTATTGGTTCCGGATTTTTGACAGTCTAGAGCACCAACATCAAGTCTACTCTAATATACTCAATAATCTTAGTATAAAATGATAAACAGCCACCACGATCAAAGGCGAAAGGTACAATGTATTTAATTCATGGTTTCATCTTTTTAAATTCATTTTTTATACACAATGTATTATTTAAAAAATAGGTAAAAACAGGTGGTTGCCCGAATAGAGCATGCAGAGAAAAGAGTGATTAGAGTGTAGAATGAGTGAGAGACAACCCTCGCAGTCATGCTGCACAAAGGTAACCATTAAGAAAAATGGGGTAACCTGTAAGGTATGGACCTGGGTATATTATGATATGAAAAAACATGACTGCGAGGGTTGTCTCTCACTCATTCTACACTCTAATCACTCTTTTCTCTGCACGCTCTATTCGGGCAACCACCTGTTTTTACCTATTTTTGAAATAATACATTGTGTATAAAAAATGAATTTAAAAAGATGAAACCATGAATTAAATACATTGTACCTTTCGCCTTTGATCGTGGTGGCTGTTTATCATTTTATACTAAGATTATTGAGTATATTAGAGTAGACTTGATGTTGGTGCTCTAGACTGTCAAAAATCCGGAAACAATAATTGATTGAGTCAATTCATATAATCAATAGGATTAGGACCATTGCTAAACAGAACTAGCTCCTAGCCATTCATGATTATATCAACTGTTATGGAGACAGATCAGATTCTTAGGATAAATGAGAAAACATAAGATATTTTCCATGTAAATTGTTGTCTTGATTGTACAGCATAATGTTAGAGTGTATGTTGATAGTGCATGTGGATTTGTTTACCATTACTATTTATTATATAGCTTTAATAAAACTTATTTTTGTATTTAATTATTTATAATATGGTGTTTTTTTCCCTTCATGCTGTTAAGGAATTATTGTCATGTTCGGATTATATTTGAGTTGCCCTAGGTTTTTGCAATTTCTCCTCACTAGTGATGTCAGTTTGCATTGGTAGATGCTCATCCCATGCACTCAAATGAGAGGATGTATTTTCCACCACAATGCCCCCCTGCAGTGATGTCATAAGTACACTCCTGATGCTGTCATTGTAGAGTATGACCTCTTCGTGCATACACTACTGTCCAGTGATGTCGTGTTGGAGGCGTTTAGGTGCCTGTCAGTCTGACACGTGGGAGCATGCAGTCTCTAAAGCATGGACTCCGCTCTATTGACATCCTGGGGTGGGTGTCGAGGTTTGTGCTGGTGGAAAATCAGTGCTGTTTGCACATTTGAAAATCTGATTCTTGGGAGTCTTGGTGACTTGACAGCACACATTGTCTTATTTTGCAGGCACAGTCTTCCTGAAGCATAGGGCCGAGCTGGAGGACGTCTACAAAGAGTACTGCCAGAACCACGAGGAAGCAATAGCTTTGCTCGAGGCTTACGAAAAAGATGACAAAATCCAGAAGCACATCCTGGAGTACCTCGAGATCTTGAAGTATGAGCATTATTTCATGGCAACGGTTCTCTGCTTTTCCTTGCTTGTTTTTCTGTGGTATCTGCGCTGTTAGCCTTACCCTAATGTCTGATCCCCATTCTTCGTTGTTCTTTCTTCTTCTCTGAATGTTATCATTTGAAATTTTAAAGGCTTTTTAAAAAAATCACAGAAGATTAAATAATAGCAATGTGACAGGGACTTTGTCAGATTGAAAGGGGCAGTACCTAAGCTAAGACGCCTCTCAGACCAGAGAAGCCTTTTAAACAGGACGAAGCACAGTCCCACACTGAGCAAGATTGTTGTGCACTAGGAGTGAGCTAGAGAAATGTTTTGTAGTGACTGGCCATAACGTTCAGGGGGAAAGTAATATTCAGTTTTTGGCTGCTAACCTTCCTGGCAGTTCAGTATCCCTGTGAATTACGTTAAGCTGAAAGTGCTGTTGGCCACGTATAGTGCCTGGGTGATCTGCAACTGAGTGTGCCTCCGCCCCCCCAAAAAAACTTTTAAAGGCTGTTAAACATCGTCACTTATGCTACGTGTAGCCCATCTATGGTTCTTGTCACTGTTGGCTGGAGATGTGGACCTAGGCTATTCTGTATGCACTGCTTTACAGTTTAGATGTGCTTTAGACATTTTAGCCATACAGTACCCAAAGAACCTTTGCAAGCAACACACCTTAACGAACAAGCTTTTTTATTTTTTACATGAATGTGAGTCTTCGTCATTGATATTGCATCACCTGAAAGATTTAAAGTATCTTCTCAGCCCCATCTGTGTCATCTTATTCTGCTTAGACTTTTACTTTAGCAAGGTATCTGCTGATCTCTTCCCATGTTGGGAAAGAAAAGATAGCGCAAGGTGCATCTCTGAAGCACGTACTACCTTATAACTCTGGTTCCCATCTGGCTGTCTCTCTGCACCATTTTAAAAGGTTCGCAAGTTTATACTTTTATTATATATGGAACACCCAATAATCCAAGAGGGAATCGTCCAGGTCAGCTCATGTTAGGCAGATGAGAGATTGAAAGGCACACAGGAGATCTGAAAACAGAGCCTTGTAGGTTTGTATTTGGCATCCATACACTCTATACATTATGTTCTGATTACCTGTATTTCAAACACACCCTTGTGTCAGGGCTTGCTCTATCGGGTGTACAGCATTTGGCTCAGCGCCTACCGGGCTATAGTCGCTTGACTTCCTTCCCGCCTAGAAAATAAAAAGCTTTGCCCTGATACTGTACTACAATCTGTGTTGTGTAGTGCAAACTTTATAGAACTGTGCAACTTTAATTGGATGGGTAGTGTAAAAAATGCTTTTAAAAAGCTGTGAAAAATACAGTTCTTTAATTCCCAATTTTTTTCCATTAACATTTATGTAAACAACTTTTTGCACTTGACTCATTTAAGGACTTGTTGCTGGCATATGGTCAGGCATGCAGGTCAGAATTTGGAATCGTGCCTGGGCCAATTTATCCCCTGCTGTACTTAAGGTTGATACATTGAATAACAAGTTATTTTTAATAACACAGCCCTACTAAATTATAAAAACTGTAGCAACAGTTGCTACATAAAGCAAACATTTATTTCATATTATGTTTTAATGGTAATGTCCAACAGTACTAAGACCCACATTTCTTAAATGTTTTCTTGTGGGACCTCCCTGGCACAAACACCCTTTCCCCCCATAACTCCTAGTTTACTT
The DNA here is from genome assembly GCF_964263255.1 of Lissotriton vulgaris. Classification (NCBI taxonomy): domain Eukaryota; kingdom Metazoa; phylum Chordata; class Amphibia; order Caudata; family Salamandridae; genus Lissotriton; species Lissotriton vulgaris. The sequence goes on from NC_141693.1 coordinate 986,858,701, forward strand.
GCATATTGCGCTTTTTCCTGTACAAAAGTTTAGCACAATATACCTACCAAGCTGGGCACCCTCCACCACTTGAATCACTCTTTATTGTGTTGGATCTGCGATTAGCCTTGCTCAGCTCACATGATTGTTCACCAGCTTCACCTGTTCTTTGGGAACCTGTGGATGAGAGAGCAGGGAGCTTTATCAGGAACCGGCCCCAAGTTCACCTGCATCTTCCTGGGTCCAGATCGCGTTTCCTCGTGAAAAAAACACCTATAATTATTGACTTATGATATGAGATTTTTTTATTTTTTGTTACAAAAGCTATTTGGTCATTCTCCAGTATTGGGGTGTCTTTCATAGATTCACATGCCTGAATCATTCCCCGTCGTCGGAGTGGGAGTCCCACTGTATATCAAAAAGCAATAATTATACACATAATGACCAAAAACCTTGGTAACATAAAACCAGGAAGTAAAGTAGCCAAAGCTACAAGGACAAAAGTTCCACATGTATGACTTTCATAGTCATTATATATTGTCCAAACTGCAGCCAATCAGGCGAAAGCACCCACCAGAATGTTCTCCTCAGAGGCCCAGACTCTCAGATTTTCTACTGCACGTCCTGTGAAGGGAGTCTCCCTGAGCTTTGTTCAGTACTTTCCTAATTCCACAGGAATGTCTTCACTTATGATGTCTTATTCAAAGAAATCTCCATTTAGACCTTGTGACTCTTGTGGGAAGCTCTGGCTTTTCTTTGAAGATCCCCACAATAAATGCATTTTCTGTCTTTAACCAGATCACCAGGGGAGAGACTGCAAGATATGCAGGACCTTCCCTCAGAAAACCCTCAGGGACAGAGAATGGCATCTACTTCTGTGGCTACAGAAGATTAAGGATCAAGACAACCCCTTATCTGAGGTAGGAAGTATTGCCTCTGGTTCAACTGTGTCCTCTAGGAAGAGGGTTGCTGATGACGATTTGTCTTCTCCTGGGGCTAAGGTGTTCAGAAAACAACAACCCTCTAAGGGTTCTGAATTGCCTTCCACCTCAAAAAAGGCTCCACCACCTTCTAAGGGCCTCTGCCTTCCACGCCCCCGAGAAAAACTGTGACGTCTCTGGCTTCAAAACTGCCTTCTGCGAAGGATTTACCTCAGAAAAAGACCCCAGCGTCGACGACGACTTCTCAGTCGACGGTTACCTTCTCGTCACCGAGGCCTCAAACGATTGTTATCTGCGTCATCCCCGTCGACGCTAGTCTCCGTCTCTGTGAAGCCCATCTCGTCGACGAGAGAGATAGTGCCTACCGTCGACGTCCCGTCGACGACGAAGGTTAGAAGGATCTCGTCCACGACTGCGTCGCCGACGACCACCCCATCGTCGAAGACTGCCTTGTCAATGGCTGCCTCGTTGTCGAAGACTACCTAGTCGACGAAGACGACGACTACCTCCTCGTCTTCGACGACCACCTAGTCGACGAAGACTTCCTTGCCGACTAAGAATTCCTTGTTGTCAAAGATTACCTCCTCGTCGACGGTCTCACCTTTGACTGCAGTGCAACCGACAACGACTCCGTCGACGGCCCCACATCGACGCTGCATTTATCATCTTGCACAGAATTGCAGGTCTGGTCAGCGTCTACAGCTATGGCAACATCTGCACTGTCTACGACAGCATCTTCTTTATTACAGAGACGTGGTTCTTCACTGGAGACCCTTTCTCCATTTCATTTCTCTCCAACCAAGGTTCCGTTTCAGGTTCCTGATCAATTACTGGATTCGTAAGAGAGTGAGGAGGACTCTGAAGTAGATGACAGGTTTTGCACTGCCTTTCAGAATTGTTAATTAAATATTAGGAGGGTGACCAGAATGAACAGCCTTCCCCAGAGCCTGTGGTCCCACCTCCTGATACCATACCTACAGCTCATATGCCTCTAGCTCTGCTGAACAATCTTCAATATATGTTAGACGACTGTTATCGCCAGTTTCCTCCATCTGAATCGGCGGAGTCCGTTACACCGACACCTGTACCTCAAGCTTCCACCTCTGCATTCATGTCTTCTCCGGTGCAGTCGCATCATTCTCCTGATGCAAATTCATCTGATGACAATAGAGGGGAAGGAGAAGTGGATGATAGATCTCTTATGTCGGAGTTGGACGAATACCAAATACAAACTCCATCTCCTTCAACTCCACCTCCTATTGATTCTCCTCCAGTAGACATCGGTGGCTTCCACCTCCTCATGGAAAGGGCAACGCAAAGGTTCCTTCTACCCATGGAAACGAAGAAGGATGAATGCTTCCTTTACGATTTCAAGGATCAACCAAGGAAACAGATACAGAATATTCCCATTATTGATTTTATCTGGAAGGAAGGATTGAAGGTCATGACCACTCCTGCTTCTATCCTCCAGTTTTGCCTTGTCTCGACAAAAACTATAAAGCGCCAGACAATTCACCGGCATGCCTCATAGGTCAAGCAAAAGCTGACTCTGTAATGGTGCAAGCTGTACAAAGACGTGCTAGGAATCCTTCTTCTCCAATCACAGTTCCTCCTGACCGGGATGGCAGACGATTAGACTCAATTGGCAAAAGGGTCTCCACCTTGGCAGCAACAACAGTCCGTGCTGCTAATTCACTAGCCATCTTAGGGCGGTACGACATGCAAATGTGGTCAGACATTTCACCATATATCAACATGTTGCCGGTACCATCAAAAGCTGAAGCTTTAAAGATCCTACAAGAAGGGGAGCGTATCTCTGCGGAGATCATAGATTCGGCCGTGGATGTCGCATTCACAGGATTTAGGCAGCTAGCGGGTGCCGGAGTTCTACGTAGGTGAGGCTGGTTAAAGTCAACATCTTTTCGCCAGGAGGTTCAGGCAAAGATTATTGACATGCCGTTTGATGGAGAATCATTATTCAGCCAGCACGTGGAAGAGGCCCTACAGACCATAAAAAAAAACAGACAGCTAGATCTCTTGGTACTATGCAATTCAGTAAGCCGCCCTTTCGGGGTGCTAAAGGACGTGGATCATTCTCTAATCGAGGGGCTACAACGGACAACGCAACACTTCCTATTCACAAAATAAAAGGAAGCCCTCCTACCGCGGACGGGATTCAAATAAGAAACAATGAGAACCGTTCCCTGCCACCTCTTCTGCCGCATTCCCATGTAAAAGTTGGAGGAAGAATCTCCTAATTTTACTCTAACTGGTCCGCAATAACATCGGACAAGTGGGTCCTGGACATCATGGCCAGAGGCCATACTTTTAGAGTTCGTAAAGATTCCTCCAAATGTTCCTCCAAGAGGCCTACCTCCAGCTCATCTCAAGGAGCTGTTTTGCCAAAATAAATTTGATGATAAAAAAAGGAGCGATCGAAAGGGTCCCTCAGTTACAGAGGGGAACAGGATTTTATTCGATATTTTTCCAGATAATGAAGAAATCTGGAGAGTGGCGTCCTGTTCTCGATCTTCGCTGCCTCAACAAATACTTAAAGAAGTTGTCCTTCCGGATGTTAACGCTTCAGGAAATCCTTCAACTCCTGTGGGCGGGGGATCACATGGCCACCCTCGACCTCCAAGACGCGTACTTCCATGTGCCAATTCTTCCCAGACACAGAAAGTTCTTGCGGTTCAGAGTGGCCTTCCTTTCGGACTACCGTCAGCACCCCGTGTGTTTACCAAGGTTCTAGCACCGGTAGCGGCACACCTTCATCTAGAAGGGATTCAAATCTTTCCTTATTTAGACGACTGCCTTATCAAGGCAAATTCTTTTTCAGACACCGCCACCCACATCCAGAGATGTTTCTCCCTGTTTCAATTGCTGGGTCTCCCCATCAAACTTGACAAGTCTCATCTTGTTCCTTCACAAAGACAAATGTTCTTAAAGGCACCGTTGGACACGCAGCTGACTCAGGTCTTTGTCTCAAACGAAAGACAGCAGAAGATCTGCAAACTGGCCCGCCTATTAAGATCAAAAGGGTTCGTTTCAGTCCGGCAGTTCAAGTCCTTTTTAGGGATGATCTCTTCTTGCATCCCCTCGATACAAACTGTCGTCTCAGGATGAGGCCTATGCAAGAAGAACTCAACCACCAATGGTTGCAGGTTTCAAGATCGTTCGACAATCTCATTCATATCACTCCTCGGATGCGAGAAGCCTTCCTCTGGTGGACTCGAAAAAAGAATGCGGAGGAAGGATGCGCATTCCTATAAGAAGCGCCACATTTTACCATCACTACAGATGCGTCCCTCGAGGGATGGGTGGCACATCTTCAAGGGCTGACTGTCCGCGGAAAATGGAATATCCAACAGCGGACGTGGCATATTAACCTTCTGGAATTGCGAACCATCTTCTTGGCCCTGAAATCCTTTCAAAACGTCATTCTAGGAGCTTCAGTGCTCATTCGGACAAACAATACAAGAAGTTGCACTACTTGAACAAACAAGGAGGAACAAGATCTGCCCTTCTCTCTCAACAAGCCCAAGAAAACTGGGATTGGGCGATACGACCCAGAATCAGCCTATCAGCGATACATGTACCTTAGCGGATTCCCTCAGCAGATCCACCGTATCCACTCACGAGTGGGAACTGCATCAATCAACGGTAGATCAAGTCTTTTAGGAGTGGGGTCACCCCGATCTAGACCTATTTGCGACCAATCCGAACAGCAAATGCCTATTCTTTGCAAGTTGGCTTCCCCACAAGGAGTCTCGGGGGAACCCGTTTTCGATTAATTGGTCGCCAATATATGCTTACGCCTTTCCTCCTATACCGTTAGTTCGCAGAGTTCTCTGGAAAATGAAGAAAGAACCTTGTCGCCTGAAACTCATTCCTCCCAGATGGCCTCGCCAGTTCTGGTTCTCCAAACTTCTCCTTTTATCAGAATGGTATCCCATTCAGTTTCGACCAATACCGAACCTCCTGTCCATCCAGAACGGACAGATCTTCCACCCGGACCCTGCATCTCTGAGATTAGCAGCCTGGGCCTGAACACCTTGAATTCGCTCATTTAAACATTCATGCAGATTATTATTATTATTATTATTATTACTGCATTTATTGAGCGCACAGCTACCCGGAGGTTTCCCGGCGCTTGCCTTGGGAACCCGTCCTGGCTTTTCCCTGTGAGATAGCCCCTACAGGGCATCCCAAAGGTGAAAGCCAGGCATCCCGCCGCAGGGGGGCCGTTGTGGAGATTAAGCAAGCTTAATGCCCAGAGTTGCAGAGTGAGAACCCATGATTAGAGCAGGCACCGAAGCGAGAATTATCGAGTCCCTGGAAATTTGAGCTCAAGACCCTGCCGCGTCGGGAATTGAACCCTGGTCCCGGGTCTGAGCAGCTTCCGGGTCTGCCTGCTCTACACCGTGAGCCACAGGAAGTTTTAGCTAACGCTCGAGCGCCTGCCACTATAAAAACATACAGGCTTAAATGGAAAAGATTCTGCATGTGGTGTCAATCTGCCAATATTCATCCGATTCAAGCAAAACCTGAGCAGATTTTACCATTCTTTTTACATTTGGCAAGGTCAGGCCTTTCTCATTCTACTTTGACGGTATTTTTAGCGGCCATTTCAAGGTTTCGGCAAGACGGTTCCAATTCTCTCTACTCGGCTAGGATCATACAACAATTCTTTAAAGGACTGTTTTGAATGTTTCCTCCTGTCCGGCGTCCACCTCCATCCTGGCACCTCAACGTTGTACTAGCACAACTCATGCGATACCTCTTTGAGCCTATTCATGGAGTGGAATTGAAGTTTCTATCCTGGAAAGTGTCTCTAATATTGGCTTTAACTTCAACTAGAAGAGTCTGTGACATTCAAGCTTTCATCATAAATCCACCTTTTCTTCAGTTCACTTCAAACTTGGTAGTGCTACTTACTAAACCCAGCTTTAGGCCAAAAGTGCCTTCTGACTTCCAATTCAAAGAGCCAGTCATTTTAAAGACTTTCTTTCCTAATCCGCAATCTCCTGCGGAAAGGACTTTGCATACCCTTGACATCAGGAGATGTCTCAAGTTCTATTTACAACGGACCTCTACGATTCGTAAAACTGACCAATTGTTTGTTGCCTACGGAAGAATACGGCAAGGACACTCCGTATCAAAACAGACCATAGCTCGTTGGATTTCTGCCGCCATTGGCTTCTGCCATCACCAAGCAGGAAGACCTTTGCAAACAACTCCAAGAGCACACTCTACAAGAGCGGTCCCATCCTCTACTGCTCTCTTTGCTGGTGTTCCTCTTGAACAAATCTGCAGAGCGGCGACTTGGTCCAGCAGACACACATTTACCAAGCACTACTGTTTGGAGACTGCCAGTAATGCAGATACGTCAGTGGGGCAAGCGGTTCTCAGCAAACCTTTTAAATAAGGTGAGCCTCTGTTCTTCCCTCCTCCTCTCTACTGCTTCTCAAACGCTTACTATCATGCCTATTTTATATATATATATATATCTCTCTCTCCAAACGAAAATAGCACCCAGGTGAAGCACCACACACAGACCAAACAATTCTCATGGGTGCTCTTTTCGTTTGGATACAGTGGCAGCCGGCCCGGTCGCGAAGCAACCCCGCTGAGGATGAGCAGCTCCTATGCCGATGAGAATTGTTTGGTCTCGGCAGAGAGGAACAGCGTGACTCGACAGCTGGAGGATAAACAGCAGGTTCACAGCTGCACATTTTCTGGCGAACTTTAAGAAATTATAAATGGGGTACTGCAGCATTTGAAAAACTACAGAGACCATAATGCCCTAGAATACGCCTACTGAAGGCGGGACTTACTTAATCACTGCCAGTGCGGTGTGAATCATGATTGCTGCTCCCTTCATCGTGCCAGTGAGCAAGGGCTGACGAAGACCGAAACATGTTTGGCGTTACTTTATGCTGGGAAGATGTAGCTGATGACCCTGCACTCCTGCCGAAATAAAGGTTTCAACACGCTGTGTGTAATGCTTCACATGGGTGCTCTTTTCGTTTGGATATATATATATATATATATATATATATAGTTGCAAGCTTACATGTCTTTATGCATAATTATAGCATCCTTAGTTTGTTATTGCATATGTTTTCAATACACATGGTTGTTACAAATAGCGTCTTCCAAGCATTATTTGGGTACTGCTATCTACTCTGATTCAGGCATGTGAATCTATGAAAGACACCCCAATACTGGAGAAGAACAATAGTTACCTGCAGTCTGTGTTTCTCCAGTATAGGTATCTTTCATAGATTCACATGCAACCCGCCCACCTCCCCTCAGATGCAAAAACAGTTGATGGACTGAATGCAGAACAATGTCATACATTCACCCCAGTACAGATCCGGGCCTAAATCCATCGTTTTTTTGCTCACCACACCAACCCAGTTCAGACATGGCCATATGCAAATCAGCCTTGACCCTGTGCCTCATGGGAACAGTCCAGCCCGAACTGCCAAGCCATGTCTTCACTGGACCGGAATCAAGCATCCTAGGACTGGTTTCTGGCTATCAGTGTCATCAGACAGGATAGCTTGACTCCAGTGGTGTGAAGAGCACGGGAGTCACGTCTGAGCATACCCGTCCCACTTGGGGTGACAAATGCAAAAACAACTGTTGATGGACTGAATGCAGAACAATGTCATACATTCACCCCAGTACAGAGATCTGGGCCTAAATTCATCGTTTTTTTGCTGTACCGCTTTGTTCGCCATAAGTTGGCCTGGCTGAAGACGGCTGTAATGCCTGGAAACCGATCCTAGGAAGCTTGTTTCCGGTCCTGGGAAGGCATGGCTTGCAGTTCGGGCTGGACTGTTCCCATGAGGCACAGGTTCAGACTGATTTGCATATGGCCATGTCTGAACTGGGGTGGCAGAGTGGGCTAAAGAACGGTGATGGATTAAGCCCAGATCTGTTGACTGGGTGTGAGTGTTTGATTGGTTCAGATGCTCCGTCCATCACCACCCCTTTTTGTACCACCTCCCCTCAGAGGCTAGTTTATGCTCTTATCTCTTGGTTACACTCTTGTGCGAGAAAATCTCAGAGCCAGAACCTCTGAGGAGAACATTGTGGTGGGTGCTGTCGCCTGATTGGCTGCAGTTTGGACTATGTATAATGACTATGATAGTCATAGTTGTATAACTTTTTTCCTTGTAGCTTTGGGCTACTTTACTTCCTGGCTTTATGTTTCCAAGGATTTTGGTTATTATGTGCATACTTATTGCTTTTTTAAGTACTGTGGGACTCCCACTCCGACGACGGTGAATGATTCAGGCATGTGAATCCACGAAAGACACCAATACTGAGAACCACAGCTTACAGGTAAGTAACTATTGTTCTTTCACATCAGGATAGATCAGTAAATGTGTTATAATGTACATTGCTTTACAACTGGTGTCCTGTCACTATTCAACATCCAGTGCGATAGACCACTTAAACATAGACTGTTTTTGAAAAAAAGATAATTTCATTACCGTATTTTCCGGCGTATAAGACGACCCGGCGTATAAGACGACCCCCGACTTTGGCAGAAAAATTTTAGGTTTAGTGCTATACTCGCCGTATAAGACGACCCCCCACTTCCAGCGCAGCATAGCCATTCCGAGTATGTACCGGTATTTTGAACTTACCGTATTAGTCTAGTCCTCCTCCCTGTGGGTGAGCAGTAAGGCTTTATCAGTGGGCAGTGGGTACCTATAAGCGTTTATTTTACAAACTGAAAGACTGAACGCAAAGAAATTGGTTGTAGAAACAATCTTGCTTTACTCGGAAACATTTTATTTAAAACCATATCAAAAACTGTCACTTCTGAATAACGGCAAACATAAATAACGTAGTGCATGAAACAGTGCAAGTGCATTAAACGTTCCATAACTTCCCATAAATCCAAGCGATTTCTACAGGATTAATAACGTTCCCTTTAAAAACCTTCAAAATCCTCCTCTTCGTCATCTGATCTCATAAGTAAGTCTATGAGATCTTGTGGTACATCTGTAAGGCAGTCATCGTATGGATCTTGTACCAATTCCGTATCAGATGATGTGGTCTCTTCTTCGGCATCCTCTTCACCTTCCCACAGATAGTCGTCCTCCATACCATCTAATGAGTTCGATATGCCACACTTCTTGAAAGACTTTATGACTGTTTCTGCATCGATGTCGTTCCAGGCCTTTATGACAAAGTTGCACAAAACATCCAACTGTGGCGCACGCATGTTTCCTCCTTTTGTGAATGTTTTTTCACCGCTAACCATCCACTCATTCCACTGTTCTCGGATGCGATCTTTAAATGGCTTGTTTAGGCACACATCCAGTGGCTGCACCAACGATGTCAGTCCTCCAGGTATAACAGCAGCATCCGTTTTCAGTCTTGCCAGCCTTTGCTTGGTGCTGGGAGTTAAATGAGCCCTGAACATATCCCACACCAGTAGACTACGCCTTTGTAGAAGTCCACCTGGTCGCCTGCTCCATACGTTATCAAGCCATAGCTTTACCCCTTCTTCATCCATCCATCCTTTCTCATTCACATGCACAAAACAACCAGCAGGAAACTTGAGTTTCGGCATTGTTTTCCTTTTAAAAATAACCATTGGCCTCAGTTTGCCACCATCAGCTGTGCATGCAAGTACCACAGTGAAACTGGACTTCTCATGTCCTGTTGTTTTTATTAAAATTGTCTTTTCGCCTTTTTGATGGACAGTTTTGTTGGCGATCATATCAAAATTCATCGGAGTTTCATCCATGTTTCCGATGCTACTTAGCGCATACACATGTTCATTGCGCAGCCTAATGACGTAGCGATGGAAGCTATGCATTTTGGCATCAAGATCCGCTGGTAATTTCTGGGCAATTTTTGTCTTTTGCCGCAATACCAGATTATGCCTTCCCAAGAATCTGGTACACCAGGACACAGTGGCCTTAAATCTGTGGCTGAGATCGGGATTAGATTTGGCCCACTGAAGTGCAACCAAGCGGATTTTATTTCGGGTCACGACATACCCGCTTTGCCGATGCTCGGCCACCATGTCTGCCACATGCTTTTCCAGTTCTGGCCAATGTGGGGTGCCTCTTCTTAGTGCACACTTGCCCCTTGGCATACTCCGCAATGCTTGCTCATTTGCTCTCCAGGCCCGAACCATCTTCTCTGTCACTCCATATTGCCTAGCAGCAGCACAGTTATTATGTTCCGTGGCAAAAGCCACAACTTTGAGTTTGTAGCTGGCATCATATTTTCTTCTCCTTGCCACTGCTGGAGCCTTGCTGAGTTCTACACTGCCAGCCATTTGCTCTGGATGCGCTGCTGGAGCCTTGCCGGGTTCTTCGCTGTCTGCCATTTGCACTCGATGTACGGTACTGGTGCTGTACAGAATGGACAGGTGCAGAGACTGTCTTCAACACCACACGTACGGTACGGCAAATACGCTATCTGGTCACGAGACTGTTTTTCCTCTTAGCAACAACCAGCCAATCACGGCAAGTGCTCTACTGCCTTCGGGAACATTCGGGAACATTGTACAGTCCCCTTTCTATGCCACGCCCATGCCAAGGGGAGAGGTGAGCATGCCAAAACGTGCCAAACGTGTCAACACACTGGGCGCTGCCATCTTCGGCGCTGGCTGCCCATTACCATGTACCGTGTTTCGGACGTCCTGCTGCCTCGTCCTGCTGCCTCGTCTGCCTGGGGATGTGCAAGCGGTTGGAGGCGCGTGTACAGCGGCAGCGGCAGTCGAGGTAAGACTCATGGCGCCATTTGCTCGCTTGTGCAGCGGTTTGACACCTTCGAGTGAAGTCCTTGCTATGAAAAAAACGCTCGCTTTCGATACTTCATGGCGCGGGGCCTGGGTGTGGACGTTGCCAGGGTCGGTGGCTGTATTTTTTGACATAAGGTGTGTTGTTTCTTGTTATTTCCTATTGTGAAGCGGTCTGACACCTTCGAGTGAAGTCCTCGCTATGACAAAAACACGCTCGCTTTCGATACTTGCACAATTCATGGCGCGGGGCCTGGGTGTGGACGTTGCCAGGGTCGGTGGCTGTATTTTTGGACGTTGCCAGGGTCGGTGGCTGTATTTTTTAACATAAGGTGTGTTGTTTCTTGTTATTTCGTATTGTGAAGCGGTCTGACACCTTCGAGTGAAGTCCTCGCTATGAAAAAGCGCATGAAAAAATACCATAAAATTTTGTACCCGGCGTATAAGACGACCCCCGACTTTTCAGAAAATTTTAAGGGGTTAAAAGGTCGTCTTATACGCCGGAAAATACGGTATATGGAAAGGACAATTGACAATATATTCCATTATTGTGTTGACAAAATAGAAAAAGATTGAAGTTCCGGGCGGTCTTTAGATGTCAAAAATAAATGTAAGATTTAAGTTTGCATTAAAGAAAAAAATTACACATGGTCTCCAGAAACCCTTGCAGCATAGTTGGGACAATGGAGGAGCAACAGTTGAGAGCTAGAACGATGAGAGCAGCTGAATTGTGAATGCTCCGTAGTCTCCAAGAAACATTTTTCAAAAGGCCCCAATGCAGCGCACGTATGCAGTCAAGACAAAAAGAGATGGTCGTCGCACCACTGTTTGTTTTACCAGCAATTTCTGGATGAGAACTAAAGAAGGAAAATAAAATAAAACAAGATGCATATCTGGAAACACATGCAGTCAAAAGTCATGGATGAAAGGGTCCCCGATTCTTTAGGTAGTTATCATTTCTTCCTTACATTTTATAGATTGTCTCTTTAAAACACAAGCATGATGTTAGTGAGGTAAACTGAGTTTGGTGGCAAAAATTCTATTCAAGTTTGAGCAACTGTTAGTTTTTCAGTTCTAATTACTGATAAAAACAAAGCTAAGTTGTGCACAGTTCCATCTGCCGAGTAACATATTAGTATTAGAATTAGACAATGAGACTTCTGAGCTATTTCTAGTACTTAATTGATCCTTAATCTGGCTCCAGTAGTTTTGCAAAGCTGAACAGGAGATAAACGAATGTTCCATACACTCTACTGTTTTCCACATTTTACACAAATGGCTGTTTCCACAATTGGTCTAGTTTCGAATCATCGTTTACTTCTACCATTTGCTTGCACATCATGGTAGTCCTACAAGGTCTGTCCTTAGCAGTTTGAAGATGCACAGTTTTTATTGTTTCATCCCTCCAAGAAGCCTTCAAGGCCTGACACTGCTATAACATGATGGGGGTAGGTGTGCATGTGGTATATCACCAGTATCATCATTCTCTGTGTTTGTCTACAAGCCTTATGTAGATTGCTTGTTAAATTCTACGTGTTGCATTCTTACTTGCAGCTGTGTTCTAGTAAAGCCACTGATAGTCTCTGTTAGAAACGGGTAGCGTGGTGCAGAGCTGGTGGGCCAAACTCCAGAGGAAATGTGTAAAGCATCCGCGCAGCACACACAGGCGACATACAAGGAACACTACAAAAAGAGACTCCACGCCAGGTTAGGTGAAAAACAGTATGTGTATTGTAAAAAACACATTAGAAGGGAATCGCAGGTGCAGATACAGTGCCAACCGGAACCGGGGAATAATTTGCAGGGGGACTATATACAGGGCAGCTCCAATCGGGCCGCTGCCAGAACCATCACAAGTCCTGGGATAACTGAAAGTCCATAAGCAATAGCGTCTCACCGGCCGTACCTACTGGTGAGTAGACATGCACTTGGCATAAATCACTTTAGGCATTTGTCAAGGTAGGCCTAAACATGAAACCAGCCACGTAGGCATTAGGGAAAAACAGTAGCATAAAGGCATTAATCATGAAAATACATTATGCATAACTTCAGGCATAAATCATTGTTGCCGTAGCCTGGAATGGGAACCTCAGGTTAGGCATAGTATGCAGAACACCAGCATTGCAGCCTTAGGGGAAAATAAACCATTAGCACTAGGCATAAAACACACAGTGGTCAGGCATATAGCCTGAATCAACACATTAGGCTTACCGTCACAGTGGACCTGAAAACCCAAATGCATTAAAGAGGATATAGACCATCTATGTGAAAAGTATGAGGCAGATGTGTTTCTTATCATGGGGGACTTTAATCATAAGTTGATCCCAAAGGAGTTTGACTGTTGGCATAAGGAATTATTGGATGCTTACGGAATAAACCAAGCCACGTTCCCAGATTGTGAAATCCCGAGGCAGGACAGAGATCTAGTGAATTTTTTAGGGTCAAAAGGTCTCCTCTGCCTAAATGGCAGATTTAAAGCAGACTTCCCTGTGAAGAAATTGTTTAAAATCGGCTCACAAAACTGCCCAATTGATTACATATTTATATTTGCCTGGAATTTTTCTTTAGTGCAAGAATTTAGAATTCCCCAAAGTGAAGGCAGCGACCATAACCCGTTGCAGTTGAATTTAGATGGGGGATCTAGGGAACATAGATATAAAATGATCCCACTATTAGTTGACTACCCAAAGCGAGCTACAACAAGGCTGACGGAAGCCTATTTGGAGAAACTAAAGAAATTCCAGAATAAGATTGCACTGGGGGATCTAGGGAGTACTAATCTGGAATGGTATGAGAAGAAGATAGACCAAGTAGTCCAATGCCTCAGAATAGAATTAAAAAAAGGTAAAAGAGAAGAGACAATAATCCCGGTTAGCTGAGCTAAATGGTTCACGGTGGAGTGCCAAAATAAAAAAGGGAGATCAGGTCAGTAGCTAGAAGCCAAAAGAATTTTTTATTTTTTATTTTATTTTTTATTTAAAGAACCAGTATCAGCATAAGACAATACAGTTAAATTAGAAACATTGAATAAAGTATTTACACGGGGATCAAATAGTATGGTGACATAAAACTTAGCAGAAATAAAATAAGAGAAAAGGACAGAAGATGTGGTGGAGGACAATAAAAAGCCAAATGACAGCAATACATTTAGACAAAGAATCTCATTAGACTCATCCAATTCCACTAGGAAATAAACCTTCTTTCCAAATAGAAATTGGGCGCCATATCTCTTCACCTCGAAGCTTTGTTTTAATTCCTCTAGTAGCAAATATTGCCGATTCATAATTATAGACAGCGAGAAAGCGAGTTAACCACATTTGAAAACTAGGAGATGTATCATCTTTCCAACGGGCAGACAAAATCAGTCCTAGTACAGCTGTGCCAATAAATATTAATCTTTGTTCAGATTTGGATAATTTCAAAGAGTCCTCATAGCCAAGAACAAATAGGGTGTCAGACTCTGGAAGTTTGTGGAAGAAAACTTTCTCCCAAAAAGAGGCAATCATGCTTTTTATGGGAAGAAGTTCGGAGCAGCTGCTAAACATATGAACTAGGGTCGCTGGACCCTGTGAGCAGCGTGGGCATCGATCGGTCTCTCTTTTACCCCACGCGAAAAGTTTGGCCGGGGTAAAGTAAAGATCGAATATTGTTTTAAACAGCTGAGCCTTTAAATTGCTGGCCATGAACAGATTATTACTCATATCAAGGACTTTATCTATATCAACATCGGGGTTGTTGAATTTCACCGCCCATTTAGTTTCTGTTTTCTCAATATCATCGTTAATATTAGTTAGAAGTATATCATAGAACGTTCCTATCCTAGTTTTTGAAGTGGTAAATGCTTCTATTAAGTCAATCTTTTGGAGACTAATTGAGTCACTATTAGCTTTTAGTTAAGCGTGAAGCTGGGCAAATTTAAGAAAAAAATTTCCTTCAGAAAGACCAAATTTAATTACTACATCATAAAAAACAGTGTGTGAACCATTTAACCAGACATCCTTAACTGTTTTTATACCCAATTTTTGCCATTTATTTGCCGTGTAATCAAAATCAAGACCAGATGTAATAGTGGAATGGAGCAAAGGCGTATACCAGGTGATTTTGCCTATCTGCATATGCTTAAGTACCTTATTCCAAATTATCCAAGCACTTTGTAAGATTTCACCCTTGTTTTGTTTATAATGGCTAACTTCAGTCTTTCTTAGTAAGAGGCCACTGGCTTCTTGGCCAAGTACAAGCTCATAGATTGAGGGGATTGGAGTAGTAATTATTCCGGTAGCAGGATGCGGCTTTAGAAAAGCTGCCCAATGATACAACAGAATATTTGGTGCCGTAAGCCCGCCCCTGTTAAATGACATGGATAAGTAGGAAAGTGAGCGTCTAATTTTCCCGTGTTGCCACACAAATTTAGACATAAGTTTGTTAATCAGCATAAGTATTTTAGGATCTACAAATAAAATTGTTCGGAAAAGATAAAGACATCTCGGCAATATGTTAATTTTCAAATAGTTCACCCTGCCAATAATGGAAAGGTATAATCCATTTACTCTATCCAGATCTTTCTTGATCTTATCTATGAGTGGATCAAAATTGTTTTTACTAGGGTCTTGGTATTAGTAGACATAATCACTCCAAGATAAGTAGCAGTTTTGGGTCTTCCTATGTCTGAACAGAGAATGTTATCGGTGCATAATATAATGATCTTTCCCCTGTTGAGAGAATAACCCGAGTAGTTGCCATATTGCAAGGACAGCCTTTCAATTTCGTGCATCGCCTCTGTCGGGTGAGATTTTAAGACCGCGATGTCATCAGCGTATGCCAATACTTTTGTTTCATATTGGTTACAGAGAATTGGCTTAATATTGTTACTTTCTAAAAATTTAAGAATTAGGGGGTTAGTGTATAGAGCGAAAAGAAGGGGCGAGCAGGGACACCCCTGTCTTGTACCTCTTGCAATGTTAATATAGCCAGATTCTGAACCTAGCATTAAGAGTTTTGCTTTGGGGAGTTGATACATGGATTTTATAGATTTAAGAAATTTAGGGCCGAAATTAAGACGTGCTATGGCTAACCAACAAAAAGTTCCATGAGACCCGATCGAAGGCTTTCTCAGCGTCCAGCAGGATCATAGACATCTGACCCCCCGTGACCGACATGGCGTCAAAGAGGGCAATAGCCCGACGGGTGTGATCGGTGGTCCCTTTTCCCGGAACGAAGCCATGCTGCCACGGAGAGACCAAATGTCCAAGGATCCCGCTGAGTCTCAGAGCCATCACTTTCGCATATAATTTGGAGTCCGAATTTATCAAAGATATTGGGCGATAAGAGGTCAACTGCTCGGGTGATTTTCCCTTCTTAGGAAATACTATAATACTAGCCTCATCCCAAGAACATGGGGGAATACCGTTGTATTGAACACCCAAAAATAAATCCAGTAGCAGGGGGACTTAATTTCAATCAGCAGTTTGTCTGGGCCTGCTGCTTTACCCGACGATAACAGCGATAGAGCGGACTCTACTTCAGCCAATGTGATCTCGTCTTCAAGTTCTTCTCTTGCCATATCATCTAGTGGCTACTGGAATGTTAAGAAAGCCAGCCAGAAATGTGTCTATCTTCTTCAGAATTGGTTATTTCTTCAGAGTATAAGTTTTGATAATATCGTTGGAATTGAAGGATAATATCGGCAGATTGCACATAAGTCTGTCCACCATCTACAATTGTAGTAATATTATTTGATGCATTTTTTTGACGGGTTCGTAGTGCCAACGGTTTACCTATTTTTTCCCCACTTTCATATGCTTTCTTTCTATAAGCTCTGTAGGTTTGGGCGGCTTTCTGGCTGAGATAAGTGTTAAGTTCAACTTTTAAAACCGCTACCTGAAGCCATTGATTGCTGGCGTCTTTGCCCTGTACAATCAGGGAGGTATGCTCTAATTCAGCTTAGGCCAGTTCAGATACCTTTGCTTCATGATGGTTTCTTATTTTAGTTCGTGCGGCATATTGAAAGCTAGAAATCTCTCCTCTTAGAGTGGATTTATATGTGTCCCAAACTAAATTTCTAGAAGCACTAAACCGATGTATATTAAAAAACTCTTCGGTCCAGTTTTTAAAGTAGGATATAAATTCAATATTTGACAGTAGTTTCCTGTCAAACGACCAAGACCGCTGTTGGGTAAATAGAGGATTAACTGTAATTTCAAGAATTAGTGCATTGTGGTCTGAGATTATTCTTGGGATTTTTTTAATAGTTGCTTGTGAAGCGAGCTCTCCAGTGACAAACATGTAGTCGATTCGAACTTGTTTTTGATAAGGTTGAGAAAAGTAGGTGAATCCTTGATCGTAAATGTTATGTAACCAAATATCAATTAATCCAAAATTAGCTATAAGCCTCCTAACGGCTTTATATACTCTGGGTTTACGGCCCTTATATTTTGTTTTGGAGGAGATGTTGGACAGTGGTGGTATTAGTGAGATATTAAGGTCAACACACAGAACTAGCGAGCCCTGCCAAGTGGCTAATTCGATCTCTAATTCCTCAAATTGTGGGATCATCTTGGTTTGAGCCATATATGGTACAGATAGTTATACCACAAGCAAGTTTGACAATAGCCCACCTACCATGAGGGTCTGAAAGATGACGTAGCCCTAGTCCATGATTATTTTTGCAACTCCCCTTATATTCAAAGAAAAAATTTAAACGAGAGACAAAGTCATCTTAATAAATTAAAAAAGGAATATAAAATTATGGTTAATAGCACAAAAAGGTTGTATAAAGAAAAATGTTGGACGAACCTACTAGAAACAATAAAATCAAAAAACTTAAGACAGTTTTGGAAGCTGGTAAAAACAGCGTCAGCTCCCTTGATAGGAGCACTGAACTGTGTAGTTGGTGAGGCAGCCTGGGTAAAGTATTTAAGGAATTGTATGGAATACGAGGTGAACCTGTGGTTGAAGAACCCCAAGCTTGGCAAGAGCCAACGGAAGATTTTAGAATAGACTTTTCTGCACAGAACGTAGAAAGTATAATATTGAAATTACAATTAACACGTGCGGCAGGGCCAGACAATCTTCCGGGAATAATTCTGAAGCTAGAAATTAAGTGGTGGGCGAAATTTTTTTCCCATCTGTTCCAAATAATACTGGCAGATGGGAGAATGCCAATGAACTGGAAGGGTGCTGTAATCATGCCTATCCATAAAAAAGGGAGCATGGAGGAGCCACAAAATTATAGGCTGATTAATCTCATAGATATTAGCAAAAAAGTTTTCTTCGAGGCATGTGGGCCGCTAAATTCATATCTTGTGCATAGATCGCCGCCTAGTGTTGGGTCCGGATGATTGCACCTTGTTGTCCTAGAAGAGTCTTTGAAGTATCACGAGATAGGTGGCTCCTCCCCTGGACTACAGTGCGCATGGGCATCCTCTCCATCCTTAGATTGCTTTTTTCCGCCATTGGGTTGGGATATGTTCCGTGACTCTCGTTCGGAACAAATAGGAAAAACTTGTTTTCTTCAGGCCAAAAGCCTCTTTAAGCGTCGGTATTGTACTTCGTTCGGTCTGAGTTACCTTATCCGGTTCCCGGATACTTGAGCACGTGTGCTCCCAGCTTTTAGGCCCAATCGAAGATTGACATTGACGATGGAATTCCAGGCCCTGTTTAAGCGTTGCCCGGTCTGTAACGCGAAGTATCCTCTCTCAGACGTGCATCCTGTATGCAACAGATGTCTGTCTCCAGACCACGACGAGGAGAGTTGCTTGGCCTGTTCGAAATTCAGGTCGGAAGAGGCGCTCGCTCTTCGGCGTGAGGCGAGACTACTGGCGCGGAGAGCGTCGGATGTGGAGGATATCTTCAAGGCTGGGGACGACGAGGGCTTCCAAGAGGAGGAACCGGCGCACTTCTCTGACCCGGCCTCCTGTCAAGAATCTTACTACGGAGAAGAGGTAGACGATGAGAACATCGAAGACGATGAAGCCGTCGAGGTAAGAGACAACGGTAGGGCCATTGGAACCGCAGAGGGCAGCTCCAGCGATGAGCAAGACCCAACCGAACCTTCGGGGGTCGAAAGTGACACTGTCTTGTCAAAGGCTCAGGTAGAAGCATCGCAGGAAGGCCTTAGCCAAGATCTTTGTACTTATTCTACAGCCGCGCAATCTGACCCGGCTAAGAATATTTCAGAGCCTTCGGTGGGTACTCCTTCGAAAACAAAACCGAAACTGACTAAAGACAAATCGAAACTGAAACTGGTCAAACCAGTATTCGTTTCGCAAAGCCTCGTTCCATCGGATCCTAAGAAGGCTCGGAGTGTCATTGCCCCTTCTGGGTCACAAAAGGGTGCCAACCCAAAGATCGGTACATCCAAGAAGGTGCCAAAGGCCCAAATAGACGGAGCGACGTCATCTAAGGCTGCCCTCGGGGTGTGGACACTGAAGACTGACTTGAGTCGCAGCCGCCCTCAGTCCGAATACATACAAGTTGATGCTGGTGAAGGTTCTCGAAGACAAGCACAAAATGGCTGCGTTGGAACGTGACTTATCAAGCCGCTGCCATTTTGGGAATCCCAGCGCAACACCTGGCTCGAAGTTGGCGATGGCCGTGAAAAAAGTCAAACAGCCATCGGAGCCTCCACCTATAGTTTTTGGACTTCATCCGACGGCAAGACCTATAGCGTCTAAGCCTGCACAGGGCATCGACCCTGGTAAAATTATGTCAAAACTTAAGGGAACGGCCGCCACTCCTGAAGGCGTCGGTTCCACTCCACCTTCTTCTGAAAGCTCAAAGAAGTTGTACATTGACTCTGCAACCGGAAGACTCACCCTTTTCAAACGGAAGATCTTGCCGGAGAAGCCAATGGAATCCGATCAAATTCCACTCAAAAGGAAAAGAGACTCTGCTTCCTCGCCAGTTCTTTTCGAGTCCGTACGGCCTTATGGACAAGCCTTTACTCATTCCCCCACACTCACTGAGGATGGTGGTGGGGATTACCAGAATGACGAGCAATTCAACTATCCTGATGAATCTACTCAGGATTACTCGCAGGATGTGCTCGACGATCAAGGCACGGCGGACACCCAGTCTTACCAAGTAAAGACAGCCCCCGCGGAGGATACTGCGGCGTTCAACGCTCTACTTGAAAGGGCAGCGTCGAACCATGATGTGGTCATGCATGCAGACCCGGTTGAGGAGGACTTTCTTTTTGATACCTTCTATACGTCGGACAGATCAGTGAAGACACTGCCGATGCTCCAGGGTGTCCTTAAGCACGCCAATGACATTTTCAAGGACACAACCAGAGCAAGGGTGGTGAACCCACGTATTGAAAAGAAATACAGGCCTGCTCCTGTGGACCCTACGTATACAAGGGGTCAATTGCCATTGGACTCTTTGGTGGTCTCCAATGCCCGGAAGAGAGCGAACTCACAAACAAGTGGTGATGCTCCTCCCCCAGACAAAGAATCTAAAGTATTAGAAGCCTCTGGGAAACGGGTTGCTGCGCAGGCAGCAAATATTCGGAGAATTGCCAATACACAAGCTCTACTGGCTAGATACGATAGGGCTCACTATGATACCCTAGAGCAATTGTTGCAACACTTGCCTGATGCATATAGAGAGGGGGCGGAAATGTTGATTCAGGAAGGAAACTGATATCAAACGCTTCTATCAAGTGTGCCCTGGATTCAGCAGACACTGCAGCCAGGGCCATTAACACTAGTGTAATGCTAAGGAGGCAGGCATGGTTACGAATTTCAGGGTTTAAGCCAGAAATACAAACAAGTTTGCTCAATCACCCCATTAACCCAGAATTCTTGTTTGGGCCTGACGTTGACACGATTCTTGAAAAGATCAAGAAGGACACCGAGACATAAACCCGCTGGATGCATCAACACAGAACATTATTTGTTACCTGTTACATTTATACAGATGCAATCTGGCATACAGTTCTATACGTATTCATTTGGCGGCAATAGCGGCTTACTTACAGAACAGGCAACACCTTTCACTGTTTCGAGTGCCAGCCATAAAGGCTTTTATGGAGGGACTTAATCGAGTCATTCCACCCAGAAGACCACCTTCTCCGGTCTGGAATCTTAATATAGTTTTAACCAGACTGATGGGACCTCCTTTCGAACCTCTCCACTCTTGTGAGATACAGTTCCTAACTTGGAAGATTGCCTTGTTAGTAGCGATCACGTCGCTGAGACGGGTTAGCGAGCTGCAAGCCCTAACCATTCAAGAACCTTTTATACAGGTTCACGCAAATAGGGTGGTGCTACGCACTAACCCTAAATTCATGCCCAAGGTAGTTTCTCAGTTCCACATTAATCAAACTATCGAACTGCCAGTTTTGTTCCCTAATCCGGACTCAGTAGCAGAAAGATCACTGCACACATTAGACGTCAAACAAGCTCTCCTGTACTATACAGACAGGA
This sequence comes from Lissotriton vulgaris, assembly GCF_964263255.1. Lineage (NCBI taxonomy): Eukaryota > Metazoa > Chordata > Amphibia > Caudata > Salamandridae > Lissotriton > Lissotriton vulgaris. Next base: position 986,879,829 of record NC_141693.1, read on the forward strand.
CGAGGGATTTCAGGAAGACTAAACAACTCTTTGTTGCTTTTTCACCACAGCACAAGGGCAAACCCATTTCCAAATCAGGTATAGCCAGGTGGATTGTCAAGTGTTTTCAGATTTGTTATCAGAAGGCTAAACGCACACTAACAGTCCCCCCAAGAGCGCATTACACATGCAAGCTATGGCATCCATGGCTTTCCTGGGTAACATTCCATTAGAGGACATATGTAGAGCAGCCACATGGAATAACATACATACATTCACCAAACACTACTGTGTTGATGTACATTCCAAGCAGCAAGCTGCTGTAGGACAGGCTGTTCTTAAGTCCCTCTTTCAGGCTGCTGCAGCTGGCTCGGGCAACCACCGCTAAGGGAGAAACTTCTATTTATTCTATGCACAAGATATGAATTTAGCGGCCCATGTGCCTCGAACGGAATATGCTACTTACCAGTATGCATCTGTTCTTGGCATTTAGGTCCGCTAACATTCATATCACCCGCCCATCCTCCCCGGTGCCTGTCGCAGCTGTAGTAGTCAGAATTATTTGTAAGCATGGTCATCTTGTATTGTATTGGACTCCATCTCTGCCACAATGGCGCAAAACAATCTAAGGATGGAGAGGATGCCCATGCGCACTGTAGTCCAGGGGAGGAGCCACCTATCTCGTGATACTTCAAAGACTCTTCCAGGACAACAAGGTGCAATCATCCGGACCCAACACTAGGCGGCGATCTATGCACAAGATATGAATGTTAGCGGCCCTACATGCCAAGAACAGATGCATACTGGTAAGTAGCAAATTCCTTCAAAAATATTCCTGAATAGGTTAAACGGATGGGTAGGGGAGTGCTCAGGCAGGCGGCACTAGCAGACAGAAATGGAGTTAATTTTAAAACTGACATTTCTGCAGAAGAAATAATAATTAATGATAATCAAATGCCATGCCGATCTTCTGCCCAGCCTCCGTTTTACACCCGTTATCACCTGCATTAGTTTTAGTGTAAAAAAGCAGGTGCCACGGTACTCGTTAAACAAATCAGCTGCAATAAGCTTGATTTTCCGAACGTTAGTGCGGCGCCCCTGGCTACTCATGACGGCGCACCGGGGTGCCGCGGCGCACAGTTTGGGAACCACTGAGTTAGGGGAATAGGAGATCAGTGGGAGGTCGTGCATAAGGCTAGATGTCATAAGTAAAGATAGAGGCAGGGAGGGGAGTTAGGGGGAGGGGAAAGAGTAGAGTGAGGGAGGGGAGTTAGAAGGGCAATCGAGGGGAGCCTGACAGGGGGGCAGAGTGGGAGAGTGTGTCAGATGCAGATATTATGGACCCCGATATTTGTTGAGGAGGCACAATTTGAGGTCTTTTTAGGTCTCACCTGACCCAGCGCATGCGCTGGACTGGTGAGACTTTTAGTGAGGGCTCAAAAAATGCTACCATGGCCAGCCTAGAGCTACAGTGCATGTGCGCAGGCGCGCGCTTAGGAGCAGAGGCACCATATGGCAAACCTCGTCATGCTCATTAAGCACCTGCGATCACTTTCACCCGCGATCACTTTCGCGGCGCCCCTTTGATGTTCTCGCTCAAAGAACATCAAAGAACATGTGTTAATGCTTTGCTGCTGCCCGTTTGACTTGCAACGCGCTTTCTCTTTCTACAAACTGTTGCTTTTAGTAATACTGTCACACACACAACCACATGCACAACCACATGCACAACCACACACACCCACACACACAACCACACATACAACCACACACACACACACACACACAACCACACAAGCACAACCACACAAGGACAACCATACACACAACCACAGCCACACACAACGCCCCACACACACAAACAAACACACAACCACCCACACAACTACACACACAACCATACACACAACCACAGCTGCACACACAACCCCACACACACAACCACACACACCCTCACACACACACACCCACACAACCACACAACCAACCACACAACCAACCACACACAAAACTACACAACCACACACAAACTCACACACAACCTCACACAACCTCACACACACACACATCCCCACACACACACACACACACACACACACACAACCACACACACACAACCACACACACACACTCGCAAACACACACACAACCACACACACACTCGCAAACACACACACACGACACACACAACCACACACACAGAACAACACCCACACAACCACACCCACACAACCACATCCACACACACAGAACAACAAACACACACTCTAGTGTAGTTACTATATTCCCAATAGGCTCTGCGCATTGGAATAATATATCCTATAGATTAGACGTTGGACTGAGGTCGACTAGGTCTCTATCGAATATATTAAACTTAATATTGAATGCCAGCTAGCTCTGAGTTCACTAAAAACGTTCTTGAATTCACAAGAAGGGATTAGTTTCTGACAACCGCATAAACATGACAACTTTGTTTCCCAAGAATAAAAAAAGTATCTATAGAGTCACGGAAACAATAGATAAGTATTTCACTCAGTCACTCGTGCATGCTTCGTTTCTACAGAGGTGCAGAGAAATAGAGAGATGGGGGGTTTCAATGAAAGGTTTTATTTAACAGTCTTCTTTCTCATGCAAGTAAAGTGAACAGCTACAATCGTAATGTAGACTGCAAAGTATAATGTGAACAGCGAGAACAATATAATAAATTAATACTGTAAGAGCATTGTATGGTTTCTAAACCATATATAAATACATACATAAATAACAAGGGCTAAAAGTACTCAACTGGTGCTTCTAAAATACGCCTACCCCAATGTACCTAACCTAAACCTAGTACGAGGGAAGGAGTAAGTGTGGTGTAGCATAGGTTTAATTTTTCTTTGCCAATAATCTCTCCAAGCTTTCTCTAGGTTCTAATCAGCTCCATACCTTTAGTTTAGAATGAAGGAGTTCTGGTATCTCAGTCTTGGGACTCGATTTCTCAACACCCCGCAAGGGGAGCTTGGAAACACTGGAGCTGGATTCTCGCTGAGAGAAATGCAGCCTCTCGATCAGTGCGTCAGCTGGAGGGTCGACTTCCTTCGGCGCTTGCTGTAGTGAGCTGCAAGTAGATAGTGGAACTGCTCCGAACCACGGTGTCTTGCTAGAGCTTTGTACTTCGAAGGTGTCTAGTTTCACGTTAAGTCGGGCATAATAACGTCAGGAAAGAACCCCAAGGGAATAGTAGTTGTTTGTAAAGTACATGAGTTCTTCGACAAATCAATATTCAAGCAAGGGAAGTTACCCCAGTATTGGAACTTTCATAGATTCCCATGCTTTGTATCATTCCCCGTCGTCGGAATGGAAGCTTCGGTAAATAAAATATATCAGAAACATAGGTACAAAAGAGAAAATTAGGCCTAGGCCTCATCTCATTTTGTAGCATATCACCCTCTTTGTGTAAAAGAGCCCAAATTTCCGCAAGGACCAATCGGAACAGCCTCACCCCATAGAACCTTCCTGAGAGAGCCTCAGATTTTCTACCGCAGGTTGTGCAAGGGAGTCTCCACTGAGCTCTGCTCAGTTTTTCTTTCTATTCAACTTTATTCTTCAACTTTTTTCTTCAAAATCTACAATGTCGGACAAGGAGAAGAAGGCTTTATTCAGGGCCTGTGCTACCTGTGCGAAAAAGAGGCTTTTTGTGGAAGACAAGCAGGAGGACCGCATTTATTGCTTGTATCCTGACCACAAGGCCACAGATTGCAAAATTTGTAGGACCTTTTCAACGAAGACTTTGAGAGACAGGGAGGGCCGATTGTTGACCTGGCTAGAGAAGATGAATTCACGGAAGGAAGTACTGTCTTCAGATGAGGAGGATTCTACATCTATAACTTCCTTCAGAAGATCTAAAAAGAGGGGTAGGTCTCCTCCCTCTACTTCATCTGAGCCCCCTGTCAAAGCCCACCAAAAGATCTCTGATAGGTCTGGTAGGGTTAGTCCCATTAAATCTCCTCACCAAGGTGAAAAGGAGAGGCTGGGACAGGCTGCTGAGAAGGACACAGCCAAGAAGGTGAGAAGGGAGGTCTCTGTTCCTTCACAAGCATCCCAGAAGGAGAAGGACAGTAAGAAACTCTCGACGGTCACTCAAGAGACAAAACATGACCAGAAACAGCGTCCGTCGACGACGAAATCAGCAGGTACGTCGACGACTGTCTCTCATAAGGATTTGAGTGTTCCGATGGCTCCGTCGACGGGACCGTCATCCAGCAGCATATTAGGAGGCAAAGGTGTGTCGAGGACGACACCTTCAATGACTGCATCGACCTTTAAAATGCCTTCTTGTTCGTCGACGATGACTACCTTCTCGACGTCGACAATCATGTCAACGAAGATACTGTTGACGGCCGCTTCGACGACGAGAACGGCTGTGATGTTGATGACGACGAGCTCGTCCGCGATGCCGTCGACGATAAATCCATCGTCGACGATGAAAGTTCTGTCTACGAAGATCCTTCCAGCGTTGACGATTCCGTCGACTAATCCTTCGGCGATGGCTTCGTGGTTTCTTTTGACGACGACTCCCGTGGACGACGATTCAAAAAATGCAGATTTCCTCACGGAAACGGCAGATAACACCGGAGATGACTCCAAGGCGAGTTACACCTTTGCCTCCTAATATGCTGCTGGATGACGAGTCTGATGAAGAGGGTGACGATATCCATTATGGGGATGCCTACAGTCCCTCGGATTCGAATGTGAAATGTCAAGATACAGATACTGAAGAGTACTACAAACACCAGTATGTTCAGCAGGAACAACCTCCTCGAGGCTTGGGTCAGGACATGGTGGCCATGCCAGCCTCTCTGGTTTCGGATTTGCAATTGATGCTGCAGGACTATAGAAATAGATTTCCGACTCAACCAGCAGTACAATCGGAACGCTCTTCCTTCTCCAACTGTACCCCGACATCTACAATCATCGTGACAACTATGGTCCCACGGGCTGTGGAACCTGAACCCAGAGAGGAATCCGGAGAAGTTGTGCATGATGTGTCTTCAGATGATGACGTTCAGGAAGATCCTATTCATGACCCTGACTCGGATTATGATGATAGTGGCCTTCAAGATCCAGATGCCACAGGACAGGACAATGCTACTTCTCCTCCAGCTGACATTGGGGGATTCCATAACCTCATGGAGAGGGCATCTAAAAGATTTGGTCTGCCAATCACAACAGTGCAATCAGACTGTTTCCTTTATGACTTTAAAGAGCCATAAAAGAAGTCAGTTAGGTTGATTCCTATAATAGAACACGTTTGGTCAGAAGGGATCAAGGTCATGCAGAATCCGGCCACTGTCATTCCTGTTCTTCCCCGGCTGGAGAAGAAATATGAGGCTCCTGATGGCAGTCCAGCGTGCCTTCTTGGACAACCTAAGCCGGATTCTGTAATATCGCAAGCGGCACAAAACAAATCAAATAATCCTTCCACGCCACTTACTACACCCCCGGACAAGGAAGGGAGGCGCTTGGACAATGTGGGCAAGAGATTCTCCTCTATGGCTAGCCTCCTCGTTCGAGCGGCTAATGCTCTGGCCATCTTGGGCAGGTGCGATCGCCAGATGTGGTGTGATTTGGCTCCGTTTGTAGAACAGCTGCCAGAATCATCAAAAGAGGAAGCCAGAAAGGTTCTCGTGGAGAGAGAAAGAACATTGTCGGAGGTCATAGATTGTGCTATGGACATAGCTTCTACGGCCTTTCGTGCTCTGCCTGGTTCAGCTGTCTTACGACGACAGGGCTGGTTGCGGGCTACCTGGTTTCGCCAAGAAGTCCAAAACAAAATCCTGGACCTTCCATTTGATGGAGAAATGATTTTTGGTAAGCATGTTGATGAAGCCCTCCAAAGTATTAAGAAGGACACGGACACAGCGAAGTCCTTGGGGTCTTTAAATTACCGTAAGGTTCCATTCAGAAGTGCGAGAGGAAGAGGCTTCTCCTCTTATAGGGGTGGCAACCAACAGAGATATTCTTCGCAATCTTCACAATCATACAAGCCGCAGTATTCTAACCAACGCCAGGGCCAGTCGGCTTCTTTCTCTCGTCAATCGCAGAGAGGACGTCAGAATCGTCAAGGACGCGACAATTCCAAGAGGCAATAGCGGCCTCCTGGCTCTTGCTACTGCTCCTTCCTTCCAGAGGACATCAGTGGGAGGCAGGATATCTTTTTGTCTAGACAGCTGGAGAATTAGAACATCAGACCAGTGGGTCCTGAATATTGTTCAGAGTGGCCATACGTTGGAATTTCAAGATCTTCCTCCAACCACAGCTCCAGGCGCCAGTCGATCACAACATCTGGGACTACTACTTCTCGAAGCCCACCAACTTTTCATCAAGGGGGCAATAGAACCGGTACCTCTCTTGCAGAGAGGAAAAGGTTTTTATTCCAGGTTCTTCCTGGTTCGCAAGACTACAGAGACTTGGCGCCCCATATTAGATCTACGGGAGATCAACACCTATCTCATCAAACTGTCCTTCAGGATGGTCCCTCTCCAGGATATTCTTCATCTACTGAATCCAGGGGACTTCATGGCGACTCTGGATTTAGAAGATGCGTACTTCCACGTACCGATCCACCCAGCTCACAGGCAATATTTGCGCTTCACAGTAGGCAAGAGCCATTTCCAATTCAAAGTGCTTCAGTTTGGTCTTCGATCTGCACCAAGAATATTTACAAAGGTGTTGGCCCCAGTGGCAGCTTTCCTCAGGAAGCAATCTCTGGAAGTTTTCCCTTACCTGGACGACTGGCTAGTCAAAGCTCCTTCTTTCCAGGGAACTTCCAAGGCCATTGCAACTTGCATTCAATTGTTCGATCACCTGGGCCTCCAACTCAACAAGAGCAAGTCAGTTCTGCAACCGTCCAGGTCAACGAAGTTCCTAGGGGCCATTCTGAACTCAGAACAGTGCAAAGCTTATCCTTCAGATGAGCGTCAGAACAAGTTGATGCTCTCGGCTCGCCAAGTGCTGAAGAGGAGATCCCTGTCAGTACAGCTCTACAAGTCCCTGCTCGGATCGATTTCATCTTGTATACCATTTTCCGCATTGCAGGCTGCGAATGCGTCCTCTTCAAGAGCAACTCGACAAACAATGGCGCCAAGCAGAAGGCTCTTTCAACAACAACATTTTTGTAACACCAGAGATGGAGGCATGCAAACGGTGGATAGTGAGAAGCAACATCGCAGAGGGTCTGACTTTCAGACTTCCTCCGTCTCCTATGGTCCTAACCACGGATGCCTCGTTAGAAGGCTGGGGAGCAGTGCTCCAGGAGCTGCAAGTCAGTGGCCACTGGGATCCACAGCAACGCCAGTACCACATCCATCTGTTGGAGCTGACTGCTATCCGATTAGCTTTGCAAGCTTTTCTCCTGAGTATTCGAAATCATCTAGTGCTGGTCCGGACGGACAATACAACGCCATGCACTATATCAACAAGCGGGGGGACAAGGTCCCTAACTCTTTCAAAGGAAGCTCAACGAATTTGGGATTGGGCAATTCTTCACAAGGTCACTCTGACAGCAGAACACCTGGCAGGTTCGCTCAATTTCACAGTGGATGCACTAAGTCGTCAAAAAGCAGCCAATCACGAATGGGAGTTAGATCAGTCCATTCTAGAGGAGGAGTTCTCGGTCTGGGGGACCCCGACCATAGAACTCTTTGCATCTCCGGAAAACACCAAATGCCGGTTCTATGCAAGAAAGGATCACCATCCGGGATCCTTTGGGAACGCACTTTCGATTGCCTGGTACGGCGCATTCTTCTACGCTTTTCCGCCAATACCAATAATTACTCAGATTACTCAGAAAGATCAAAACGGAACAGTGCAAAATGATTCTGATTGCACCGGCGTGGTCACGGCATTTCTGGTACACGGAACTCCTCCTGCTCTCCCAGGATCATCCCATTCGCCTGCGACTAGTTCCGTCTCTGTTATCGAAGTCTCAGGGTCAGGTGCTCCATCCGGATCCGACTTCGCTTCACTTGACAGCGTGGGTCCTGAATACAGGGAATTCCAACATCTGAATCTCCCCAGGGAGTGTAGGGAGGTTTTGTCTCAGGCTCGAGCACCAAGCACTAACAAGACGTATAAAGCAAAATGGAAGAGATTCTGCCTATGGTGTCATAGACAACCGCTCCACCCTTACAAGTCAGCTCCACATCAAATTTTACCATATATCCTATCACTGGCTCAATCTGGATTAGCTCATTCTTCTGTAAAAGTTCATCTAGCAGCCATCTCAAGATTCCGGCGGACATCTTCAGGTCTTTCTCTTTGGTCTGCTAGAATTGTCAAGCAGTTCTTAAAGGGCCTGTTTCGGATGTATCCTCCAGTCCGCCCTCCACCACCAATTGGGCAACTTAATCTGGTTTTGTCTCAGCTAATGAAAGCTCCGTTTGAACCCATTCACAGAACGGATCTTAAATTCATTTCCTGGAAGCTAGCCCTCCTTTTAGCACTAACATATGCTAGGAGAGTTAGTGAACTTCAGGCATTGTCAATAGTGGAACCTTTTCTTCAATTCAAGAAAGATGTCCTCATCCTTCGGACAAATCCAAAGTTCATCCCCAAGGTTCCCTCTGAATTCCATCTGAATGAACCTTTGATTTTGAAATCATTCTTTCCACGGCCTACTACTCCGGCAGAAAGATCATTGCATTCTTTGGACGCTCAGAGGTGTTTGAAATTTTATTTAGAGCGCACAAAGTCCTTTAGAAAATCCTCACAACTGTTTGTGTCTTACAGTGCACCGCGGAAGGGATTTCCTCTAACTAAAGCCAGTATTTCCCGCTGGATTTCCAGCGCTATTCAGTTCTGCCATCAAGGAGCGGGCAAGCCCCTTGAAAGAAAGGCCTGTGCTCATTCCACAAGATCAGTGGCATCTTCGGTGGCTCTTTTTTCTAGAGTCCCTATCAAAGACATCTGCAGGGCAGCGACGTGGAGCAGTACACATACCTTCACGAAGCATTACTGCCTGGAGTCTTCAGGACAGGACGACGCTGCTGTTGGACAAGCAGTCCTCAGGAATCTTTTTCAATGAGAGGTGAGCTTTCCCTACAATCCCGCCTTCCTGTGTAGCACATTTTGTATCGGTGATGCTTCTTTTTCTATGATAACAGTTTTTCATTGTTACTTTGAGCATTGCTATGGTGTCATGCAATAGTATTTGTTACAAAATGTGCTTTGGTGACTTACTGCTAGCTATTCTGATACAAAGCATGGGAATCTATGAAAGTTCCAATACTGGGGTAAGAAAACAAGTTACTTACCTGTAACTTTGGTTCCCCAGTATTGGTAACTTTCATAGATTCCCATGCGCCCACCCTCCTCCCCTGGGAAAGCTCTGACTTTTTTACTGAGATAGTGGCTGTTTGCACAACGGGTACAAAAATCTGAGGCTCTCTCAGGAAGGTTCCATGGGGTGAGGCTGTTCTGATTGGTCCTTGTGGAAATTTGGGCTCTTTTTACACAAAGAGGGTGATATGCTACAAAATGAGAGGAGGCCTAGGCCTAATTTTCTCTTTTGTACCTATGTTTCTGATATTTTTTATTTACAGAGGCTCCCATTCCGACGACGGGGAATGATACAAAGCATGGGAATCTATGAAAGTTACCAATACTGGGGAACCAAAGTTACAGGTAAGTAACTTGTTTTCGTCCCCGACTGCTTAAACCGATTTTCCAAGAAATCGTTGTGACGTTTTGATACGGGTGGAAGTAGCCATACCTGTATTTGGCCTGCAGGGCCTGTGTCTAAATAAGGGAATGATTTCTATGCCTATATTAGGGCAGTGTGAATTGTACCTATGTAACAGCATGAATCGGGAAAATTCACTCTGATCCTAAAGCGCCATACAACACCCACTCCACTTTATTTTGTAAGACATTACTAAGTTCTAAAACGCATAAAACATATCTAAACGTGTTAAAAACCCCACCCAAAATACATAAAAAGGCATTCAAAATAGTTGTACAGGAAAAGAGTATTTGTGCTGTAAACATTTAAAAGCAATGTTTCATTCAAAGCATATAGATGACATTTAAAAAACGCTATCCGAATGAATCATGAAAATACATTTATGAAATGGCTCTTAAATACAGACAGAATATATAAATTGTTTGGTTGTGGACAAGGTCAATTATTGTTTCTCGGAAGTATTCAAAGAATTCTTGTTCTCTAGAAATAGTTCTACTTTAAGTAGATTACATTTGTGCAAAAAAAAGTTCAATTTTGGAAACAAGTCAAATCATAGAAAAAGAGAGTTCCAAAGTTGGGAGGTTGTTTTTGAAAAGTGGAGTTCGAATTCGGAGAACACTGTGCTAACTTCAAAAGTCAGTGTCATTGTTTGGAGAAAACATCAAATCCTTGTCTACTACTGTAGGTGAAAGTTGGACTACCTCGTTAAGCAGATCAATTGCACAAAGATGAGAAGCATCGCCATCAGCGTCAGCCGCATTAGCAATGTTTGAAGTAGATGGTACCTGTGTGCCTGTTGCTCCACGTATCTCACCGTCTGTAGTTTGTGTCTGTGAGATTTCAACGAATGCCGTCATCCGGATTGGTAGCCGCTGGGGACAACACAGTGCATGAGCTGTTAATAGTTCAAGCAAAGTATCAACTTCCATTGGCAGGACTAATGGGACTGTCAGACAGATGTCTAGCACGCATTCTTCTCCACATAGCAGGCATCGTAGAACAGGTAAGTTGCAATCTTGCCAGATTGGTCGGAATGATAGAAACCTCGTGGTATTTAGATATCCAAGCCAAGCCCAGAATTTATATCATGCGCTCACGACACTTCATTGCCAGGAGGGTGTTCTCCAAGGTGATCTGGGTGTCGATGGTGACTTGGCTTGCCATACCGAATGAATAAAAATAGTATTCCTGCTACGAGACCCAAAACGAGAGGCAGGCCGCCAAACACACGCACGAAGTTTGGAAATATGCCTAGGACTGCTTCAAAGGGTGCTAACAGTCCCCCAAAAATCGTCTTAAATACATGTACAATACCACTCTTATCAGACATGTTTAAGATACGCGGTACAAAAGGGGGTGGGGATGGACAGAGCATCTGAATCAATCAAACACTCACACCCAGTCAAAAGATCTGGGTTTAATCCATCACCGTTCTTTAGCCCACTCTGCCACCCCAGTTCAGACATGGCTATTTATTTATTTATTTATTTAATTGCTTATATCGCGCCAGAATCGACCTAAGAGGTATCTCCGCGCTTTGCTCGCAAAAGTTCTGGAATATGTTGACTCTGTGGAAATCAGTCTGTCCCTGTGCCTCATGGGAACAGTCCAGCCCGAACTGCCAAGCCATGTCTTCCCTGGACCGGAAACAAGCTTCCGAGGACCGGTTTCTGGCATTCCAGCCGTCTTCAGCCCGACTTGCTTGAATCCAGTGGCAAAGTGAGCAAGGGACTCGCGTCTGAGCATACCCTGCCACACTTATGGCGGACAAAAGCGGTACAAAAGGGGGTGGTGATGGACGGAGCATCTGAATCAATCAAACACTCACACCCAGTCAAAAGATCTGGGTTTAATCCACCACCGTTCTTTAGCCCACTCTGCCACCCCAGTTCAGACATGGCTATATGCAAATCAGTCTGACCCTGTGCCTCATGGGAACAGTCCAGCCCGAACTGCCAAGCCATGACTTCCCTGGACCGGAAACAAGCTTCTGAGGACCGGTTTCTGGCATTCCAGCCGTCTTCAGCCTGGCTTGCTTGAATCCAGTGGCAAAGTGAGCAAGTATCCTTGCAAAAATTACCCTACCACCTCTTTATGATAGGCCATTTGTTATAAGTTTTATAGTGTTGGCTTTCCTTAAATTTTCTGGGATGATTATAGCATCCAGGTCATCTTGTTGGAAACCTGTGACGTCTAAGACAAGTACGGCTGCAGCTGCTGCAGCTCCACCGGTTGCGTTGTTGTTGCTGTCCGGCATTGTTTAATGAAAGTTGCAGAGCAAGTTTCAAGGAAACAAAGATAAGGTGCACAATATTTTGGAACACTGTATCCTTCAACGTTGAATAAACCAAAAACTAATACATAGGATTTTCGTCCTACTCAGTTATGGCAGATATTTTATCCTTTTAACCACTCCAGACGTCTATTGGAGTATTTGGCGGGAAAAGGGGTCTCTGAGAAAAGCACGACTGAGTTACTTTAGTATCTAGTGTTAAATTAGTGCCTTACCAAACGTTGGGCGCCATGTAGTGTAGTTTCTATATTCCCAATAGGCTCTGCGCATTGGAATAATATATCCTATAGTTATGACTTAGGACTTAGGTCAGTAGGTCTCTTTCGAATATATAAAACTTAATTGTGAGTTCCAGCTAGCTCAAAGGTCACTAGAAACTTTCTCGAAATCACAAGAAGGGATTAGTTTCTGACAACCGCATAAACATGACAACTTTGTTTCCCAAGAATAAGAAAAGTATCTCTAGAGTCATGGAAACAATAGATAAGTATTTCACTCTTTCACTCCTGCATGCTTCGTTTTTACAGAGGTGCAGAGAAATAGAGAGACAGGTGTTTTCAATAAAAGGTTTTATTGAACAGTCTTCTCATGCAAGTAAAGTGAACTGCTACAATCGTAATGCAGACTGCAAAGTATAATGTGTACAGCGAGAACAATATTATAAAATAATACTGTAAGAGCATTGTATGGCTTCTAAACCATATATAAATACATACATAAATAACAAGAGCTAAAAGTACTCAACTGGTGCTTCTACAATACGCCTACCCCAATGTACCTAACCTAAGCCTAGTACGAGGGAAGGAGTAAGTGTGGTGTAGCATAGGTTTAGTTTTTCTTTGCCAATAATCTATCCAAGGTTTCTCTAGGTTCTAATCAGCTCCATACCTTTAGTTTAGAATGAAGGAGGTCTGGTATCTCAGTTTCGGGACTCAAATACCAAACACCCCGCAAGGGGAGCTTGGAAACACAGGAGCTGGATTCTCGCTGAGAGAAATGTAGCCTCTAGATCAGTGCGTCAGCTGGAGGGTCGACTTCCTTCGGCACTTGCTTTAGCCAGCTGCGTCGGGCAAGTAGATAGTCAAACTACTCCGAACCACCGTGTCTTGCTAGAGCAAGTGAAGGCATATTTGTACCTTGAAGGTGTCTAGTTTGACCTAAAGTCGGGCATAATAACGTCAGGAAAGAACCCCAAGGGAATAGTAGTTGTTTGTAAAGTACATGAGTTCTTTGACAAATCAATATTCAAGCAAGGGAAGTTCCCTGACTGCTTAAGCCGATTTTCCAAGAAATCGTTGTGACGTTTTGATACAGGTGGAAGTAGCCATGCCTGTATTTGGTCTGCATGGGCTATGTCTAAATAAGGGAATGGTTTCTTTGCCTATATTAGGGCAGTGTGAATTGTACCTATATAAGGGCATGAATCTGTAGGGAAGACTAGGGAAGAAGGGATTCTGCTCGTCTCCAGGATCACAGGAATGTTAGAGTGGTGGTGGGAGGGTCAATTGGATAGTTAGGGAGGTAAGTGATACAAAGTTCGAGGAGGTTTGAAGGGTAGAGATGGCTCGAGGCACGGGGCACCTGTGGGAACAGTTGCAGTGGGCGAAGGTTTTCCACTGTTGAAGGGGTTTTGTGGGTCTGGGCTTGGTGGGATTGCGCGGTTTAGGAGGATTTCAGAGGAGAGGGAGTTAAAATCTATCCTGAGTTGAGAGTTTGGACGACTAGGTAAGTAGATAGCTTTCAATGTTAGATAGAGTCTGTGTTAAAGGAGTGAAAGGGACTGAGGGAGAGAAGGTGGTAGGGAGAAGAGTAGGATCCAAGTTGTTCGGGGAGACCGGTCTGTGGGGTGTGTGGGTTGGGAGGCTGGGGGGGGGCGTTCACAGGTTGGTGGACTAAGGGAGGTCCGTTTAGTCGGAAGAGAAGTGCGTGGAGTCATAATCGGTGTTTTGAGATGGTAAGATGTCTTGAGGGAAGAGAGGGGAAATAACATCCAGGCTAAGGTGGGGGAAGGCAGTTTGGAGAAGGTGAAATTGGTACGGGCAGTCAAATAATAGGAATATCGGGCCGAGGGGGCTGGAGGAGGAAGTGAGGTAGGGGGTGTGCCTAGTGGTGGGTGGAGGGAAGTCCGAGATAGAGAGAGAAAGGGTTTGGAAGACTGGGCATGCTGTTGAGTTGTCCGGATGAGGGAGGGTTGCTATCGAGGGGGAGTAATTGGAGGATTGGGTTTGAGAGACATCATAGGCAGTAGAAGTGCCTGTAGGGTAAGGGGTTGGGGACAAGGAAGGGGAGGGTGAAAGGGCGTCAATCTGTTGCGGGGGTGGGATGGATACTAGGTAGCATAAGGTGCGTAAACTTTACGATTTGGTCAAACGGTATTCTTGAAATCTGCTTGATTCAAGTTTTTCAAAAATCCTATTTAATTTCCATATCCAGGGCATTGATTTACCAACTGAAACTTGCCTAAATTTCAATCATCCGTACTACATCAGTTTCTTGCTTCCATCAAAGTTTTCTTTGCACATAATGTGTTTCAAATTATTCCTTAGCACTATATGTAAAGGGTTTGAGCATAGAATGGCATGTTACGGAACATTTCCGCCCCACGTTCAAATGAGAGATTGCCGCCTCCAACTAAGTGGTTTTATAGTAGTAACATTAAAAAAATTATTTTAAGCACATCACCTTATTCATCATAGATGTGAAATTCTTTCAATCCTTTGTGAGTTTTTCACGTGACTCCTACACATAATAAGTTCATAGATACGGAGAATTGCTTCACTAAAGTGTTCGTAAGATTGTGACGTTTGATATATATTGCCTAAAATGAATAAAATAAAAATTCTTGTAATCCAGGCCTACAGTGCACAAAGACTCCCTTTTAACATTTGTTGTACTTCAAAGCATGATTGTGGAGCTGCTTGCACCCAGCTGCTTTACCTGGTTTCTTATCATTGCTGAAAGGGCTCAAAGTTTTAACCAGAAGTATCCGTTTTGCAAGTCTTCTGTCTTTGTGAACTGAAAGTTCTGAGGAGACATTGCTAAGCTTTCTTTTTTATTGATCTTTAGAAATCCTAGAAAGGGAAGGAACTAAGTAATTTGCTTGAAAACATTAACTATTAATGTTCTCCGGAATCCTGTAGTTTTTTTGTTTGTTTTGGCTCTCTGTTTAGAAATTATTAGTTCTACACAGTAGCGCCTGGAGGGTGTCATCTATTCTCAACTGAAATGCACTTCCTCTGTCATATAATCAACATGCTTGCCTCCTTGTGGACGAGGCAAAACCATGATTCATAAACATTTGGTAATGTATCTGGGCTGTTCAAAGCATAGGGGAATTATATGGATTGTTGTACACCCTCCCTGCTCAAACCATATCCTACAACCAAGAATTACAACATACCTCTGCAGTTGGTTGCCAGACATATTGGAATTACCATTAATGCATATGGTCGCATTAGATGGTAAATCCTCACTCACCCTAGTGTGGCATGCTTCATCATTGGGTTTCCCCCCTAGCACTTGCAAGCACCCAAGGGGGCTGTTGTCCTCCGATCGTCCCATAACTTAGACAAGGAAATCATTTATTAGGTGGGGTTTAGGTCTTGTTAGATCCATGTAAGTATGCTGAGAATGTATTTATGTTGCCTCCCCATAAACTGAATAAAATTATGTGGCCAAGAAACAGACCCTCCTTTTCTTGTCTTCATGTTACAAATTTGGTAACCGCTTCTAGGAGGGTTTCATTTTTTTAAATGTTTAAAGTATCCAGGCACCCTCATGACAACACGTGTACTTTGAGGATTACATTTACTGCTACCCCTCACAGTACCTCAGATTTGAGGCATCCTTTGGTTAGGGACTTCCTGCTAGAAGACGCATCCTTGTGAGCAGTATAGTAGGTAAATATTGCACCAACCACATACTGCCATTGAGAAGTTGTGCAGTTACCTACAGGTGGATGGCTAATGGCACTTGCATAGCACGCTATATGTTGCCATTCTTTACGCTCTGGCCTAAAATAAAAGTCCTCAAGAGGCTATATACTCATAGTTTTTTGCATCTTAAAAGTTCTCCAGACCGAAGCTTGCGTTGCAGATTTTTAATAGTACATACATTTTGTGAGATAAATAATTCATTCAGTGTTGTTTTTCAATTTATGACTTGTAATCTGCTACTGTTAGATTCTTCTAATCAAATCCTTATTTCTTTCCTTTTCATTTCATGTCTCCTTTACTCCAGGAGTATGTACCGTGAGTGGTAAGTATTCATAATCTTATCTGTCATTCCCCTTGTCAAATAAAATATCAGAAAATTAGAACCCAAAGTAGTTATTGTTGCTATGGTGGGATCCACAGTACAACTCAAAGAAGGATAGGTAGGTCTGCACTCTGGACAGTGGGTTCCGAGGTAGCTGTGAGACTTTACAGTGGTTTCAAAACTTTTGAAGCTGCCAAAATGTATGAATCCAGCTTCGCTTTACTGCACAAGAGAGCGGTCGATGTACAAAAGCTCCTACAAGTGCGCAAAACAAACACAAATCAAGCATATTGTTTTAGTGCCCTGCTCAGTGTGCTTGAACTCCTGTTTCTATTTGCAGGTCCACAGTCTTATTGTTCTGTGGGTAAAATCCAGAATGCACTTTTTGAAAATAGATGTGCGTTTCTACCTGGTGGTGTAGGTAATGGCACAGTAATGCACAGGCGTGCTGGAAAGGTGCAGTTACAGTATGAAAGCAATGGTACCATGACTGCTGCACTGCTACTTCAGTGTATAAATCATGTTTGTGTGAGAATATTTATTCTACAGTGAGGTGCCTCGGCCAGACTAGCGACACTGCCAAGGAAAGTAGATAGTATGTGAAGGGTAGTGAAGCACAGCAGACTTTCCCAGGGGCGAGTCTTCTATCCAACCACAGGAGTGTCTAGTCACTGGAATGTCACCGTATCGCCCTATCATCCGGCACACGCTCTCTTACCTTACACTTAACCTATTCTGTTTAGGGGATAGGGTAATCATTAGCGCCAATTCAACATCCAGGTAATACATACTCCTTTTGCCTGGTATGGCTTAAAATCCAGTTCTCTGATGCCCTCACTAATGCCCAAAAATCAACGATGTTAGCCCCTCCCCTCCCCCCCACACACACACACACACACATTGTTGCATATATTTGGATGAACACTGGGACCTTCTGCAGTGGGTACATTGATTGTTTTAATGTTTTATTAATCCTCTTTCCTGCAGGGGTGGTACAAACTACATTAATCTGGGATCCTTCCTCATCAAACCAGTCCAGAGGGTTATGCGGTACCCGCTGCTTCTTATGGAGCTTCTTAATGCAACTCCAGAGTCTCATCCCGACAAAGCTCCACTGACTGAAGCTGTCCTTGTTGTGAAAGAGATCAATGTCAACATCAACGAGTACAAACGGCGGAAGGACCTAGGTAAGCAAGACGGGCCCATTCTCTCCTCTGCACTGGGTTCTCTGCTTGAAAGGGGTTCTAACTAGATGTACTTATGCAGAAATGCATTTTCTTCTAAATCCTGGGCAAACTTCCCACTAGTAAATGAGGGCCAGTAGCTAGAGAGGTTTTGGAATCCAGGCCAGAATGCTGCCTTCTGTCTGTACCAAGGTAGATGTATTATGACAGTCTCGGTTGAACACTGCACTAATGTTCTCTTATGGGAGAGCTGAAGCTGCACAATCTCGTGTGGGACAGTACGAGATTGCTTATTAATAAGTTTGCCTCAGATGTACAGATACATTTGTCTCACCTTGTATTAAATTACCAATGTATCTTTTCACATATTGTTTTCTTTTCCCAGTTTTAAAGTATCGCAAAGGGGATGAAGACACACTAATTGATAAAATCTCCAAGCTTAACATTCATTCCATCATCAAAAAGTCTAACCGCGTCAGCAGCCACCTGAAGCATCTCACGGGCTTCGCCCCTCAGGTAATGAAACACACACATAACTGAATAAAAATATGATCTTTATGCCAGTTACTAAATATACCAGGTGTTCCAGCTTGTTGAAACCATCTTGCAGCTCGTGCTATCTGTCCCTCAGCCCACTGGATAGTAATGCAAAAGAAAGACCGAATGGATGCAGATTCTGTCACTTGTCCCTTGCTCCAGAGGTCCCAACAATACTGATATTTCCTGGGGACACTTTCCTTGTTGACTTTGTTGGGGGCACCTTCATTCCTTGCCGCAAACACTCTGGTGGGACATCAGTCCCAGGGTGCAACAACTATTGATGACATCGCCACCTAGCCCGCAGCACATCCTGGTGAGACCTCAAGTCCCAGGCTGCACCTCTCCACATTCCTGCTGCTGCTGACGAGGGGGAGGGCACCTACATTGCGCTTAAATCGCAGCCTCCTCACCCCTCGGCGCAGGCCGGGCCAAGGGCTGGCCCATCCACGTCAGGAAGAGGCCTGGCTGGGCCCCTTCTTGGCTTTTTGTCTTAGCTTTAACATAAAAAATATCAAGGTTTGTGACAGGTAGAAACTGAAACAGAGGTCCTCGAACCTGGGTAATAAAGCAGGACTACCGGTCGAAAATCAATTTTTTTTCTTCTATTTTGTATTTAACCATTTGTATCCAGCAGTTTGCCTTGCCTTTGTCTTTTTATTTCCCTCTCAAATTAGCTGAAGTGTTGGTGGGTTGGTTTTTAGGGGTGTTTTCATTGTATTACTATCTAACCAACAACAATGGGGAAGCTGGCCTGTCCTGGTAAACAACAATCCCTGCCCCAAGTATCCTCTTCCTCCTTACCACCAACCTCATTAGAAAGGATGCCAAAGAGGATCATAGGTCTGGTAGCAACAGAAATGGAGCTCACTGAGAGATGTTTGTCCCTAATACCAGACCCTTTCGCTCTGTGACTGACTCATTCAACCCCCTCAAACTGTACCAGATATTCCTGTTACCACAGCTAGGGTAACCGATCTTCTGCCATCCCCACAAGTTGTAACGAGAAGGGGCCGCACCTAAAGTAGTCACACGAAATGGGGGTGTGGCAACCGGTATACCCAAGGACGGAAAGCGTAAACAAGTGACTGGGGTCGGGTCAGAAAGAAAGAAAATCAACGAATGGTCTTCCAAAAGTGCAGAGAACTTGGACAATCCTGACTCAAACTTAGGATGCATCGCTAGCACATCAACGGACAAGGAATACCCAGTCATGGGTGATGGACCTGATGATGGACCTACAGAGCCAACTTAGATCTATTGTGAGGGAAGAACTTGCCCCTCTGGTTGAACGTATTGATAAATTGACGACACTGTTGGAGAGCAGGCTAGGAAATAACAGCGAAAGCTGCACCCAAGCTACTGTGAGGGGAAATGATTTCAGTTGTCATACAGATAGATCAAGTATGAAATACATAGAAAGGACAGTCTCACTGTATGCTCAAGATCCCACCACCATCCCTGGTTCTAGGAGTACCGATTGCAAGGCTAGGTGCTACGAACCAGTACAACACAAGAGGGGTATAAATAAAAACAGTTAGCCCACACATGGGTCTTTGATGAGAAAAGAAGGTGGGGGTGAGGTGGGCATAGAATGGAATGTAGGAATGAAAGAGCCAGTCTACCTACCATAAATCTACCTCCTGCCTCATCTCTGTATGTAATCATACTGACAGGTGTACCTAAAATTAAAAGTGGCTAGAGGGAAACCCAACTTGATTTAAAGAATAAATGTCTGTTCTGTCTGGCGAGGCATAGACAGCGCTCCTATGATAGGGCGGGGGAAATCCTCATGGTCTGTAGAGTTAGCTGGGTAGGTGACAGACAAAAAGATATGCAAGGCAAGGGGATTGTGTAGCCATCATTTTTTTTAAAACCCAGACCGTCCGTAGACTATTAAGCAAGACCCATTGTAGTCGGGAACTAGCCACAGTGATCAGGCTCTTTGCGCTGGATTATTTTTATTCTCCTGGTAAAGTGCCATCTAGGGACCACAACAGATCAGAGCAGGCCTGGTGGTCTCTAAAGCAACAGCTTGCGGCCAATTGTAATCACCTCCCAGACCCTTGCTCTTTAACATACCGGTAGCCAATAGATTCGGGGTTTTGGAAGAAGTAGATTGAAAAGCAATGATACAAAGCCTAGCCCAGCTGATTAATAGCCCGAGGTTTTTAGGGAGCTAGAAGAGACAGCGGTGGCCAATGCAGCCTGATTATCCACCATTGGCAGAAATGGAGAAGCAACAAATAGTAGTAAACGAGAAGACCAAGGTTATTGAAGGAGTATTGGAAAAGCCGTTGGTTACGTGTCCGTCACAAGTTGGTATTACACTGGCCCCTTTTACATGCTCCCCTACAACACAAGCCCTGACTAAGGTACCAGGAATAATAGCTGACCCAAGCCCCGCTCCCTTAAGCAACAGTATACTGTGGGGAGGAGCCCCACTGAGGTTGGTAGAGAAGCACCCTTGTGCCCAAATGAGGGCTATACAACCTCCCAAAACCCACACCCTTGACGCTACACCATAAAAATGTAAGTAACTAAACAAGTTGAGGGTCTTATCCTGGAACGTTGCTGACCTGAAAAACAAGCTGATCTGCCCCGATTGGGGGCATTGGCGTATGTCTATTTCAGGAAACATAGGCACAGGAAGATGCACTGCGGGTGGGATTTGCGTCATTTAATGTACCTGCCTCCACGGGGGGAAGAGGCAGACCATCTGCTGGCCTTTGTATTTGGGTGGGTACACACTTGGGTTGCACGGTTGACCAGCTGAAATCTCCTTCTAATGAAATCCAGTGCATATTACTTACCTTTACCTCTAAGATTAGAATTGCTTTTATTAATGTTTATTCTCGGCCCGTAAGTCTTAGTCAAGAATCCCGGACCTTTGACCAACTGGGACTTTTTTTTCCCACAATTACTACAAACATGTGGTTGGTCGGAGGGTGGGGGATTTTAACTGTCAATTTGAGCCCCTCGTCGATCCTAATGATGCAACCCTCTGTGAAGAAGATTTGCGATGGGCAATTCCACAATTCCAGATCCATAAATGTAGCCAATCAAGGCATGGTTCCCGCTGGCACTCCAGATAAACTCACTTACACTGATTCACTCCCTAAGAGCTTGTAATGGCCACACAAAATCTGATACACCGGGAAAGGTAACATTTAATAGAGCTGGCCAAACTTCCCTGTTAAACCACATCTTCGTGGAGACCACGATATGGCTTAGGGTTGTTGATTTTGCTGTCTTGCCTCGACACAACAGCGATCACAATGCTCTGACCATGGAACTGGAGCTACCGGACTTGGGGAATCATTTGGCTCCCAGTTCTCCACCAGATGAGAGACTAATACTCTCCAATATTTGGAGAAGAATACAGTCGGCGGCAATTCAACAGTCCCCCAACAAGCTCGCCTAACTATACTCAACAGTCATCCCGATCCTTTTGGAAATGGGAAATGAAATAACTTAAGATGGTATTCTATCAACTACAAACAGAGTTGCAGAGCTCCATGTAGTACTCGCATCTAAACTGGCCAAAATATTCTATCCAAAAGTACTTTCTAGGGGGGGGGGGTTAATCGATCTTGGTTTGATGCCAATTGTTGATTGGCCAAGCTGGCTCTGATAGATGCCATTACATCGAAGGATAGGTGCCAAATCAAGCAAACACGGGCATTGTGTAGAGACGGCATGCATCAAGCAAAAAAGACATGAGAATTATATGATGGGATGCATTAAAAACTGCCCTATCAAACAGACATTAAGACATTCTGTAGTATAGTCAGTACAGGTTGTAGCGAAGGGAAGCGAGCCATAGAGCCAAACATAGCAGCAGATGCGTGGAAGACACATTTCGAGGCTTTATGTACCACAATGGAAGCAGATGGCTCCAATGATGAAATAGCCACAGCTACCTCAGAGATTACTTCTGAAGAGGCACCCGGGTTAACCTTGATGGAAATAGCAAATGCCATAAGTAAGTTATCCCCTGGCAGGGCTTGATAAAATACATGGGGACATTTTTCCGGCAGAACCAAAAATATGCGGACCCTACCTATGGATATTATTTAATGCTATTCTGCAGAGAATGGTGATCCCTGTAACTTGGGCTAGTGTAGAATAGCTCCTAGTATTTAACAAGGGTCCCCCACTTTTGCCCACTAACTACAGACCCATCAGTTTGATCGATATTACCCAGAAATTATTTGCACGGTTACTATTGGATCATCTTCAGGTATTGATGAACGACCATGAAATCTTGAACTCATACCTAGCCGGATTTAGGAAAGCATCTCAACCGTCAACCAAATATATAGACTCCAACTCTTATATTGGAAAACGGTGACATTAAAGGGTGGCAGTCTCTATTTAATATTTGTGGACTGAAAAACAGCTTTCGACCTGGTGCCTAGGGACAAATTATGAGGTGAACTTAGTGATCTGGGGGTCCCTACTTATCTTTTACGCATGCTTATGAGATTGCATCAAGGTAATTGTGCACAAATTAGGTATGGGAAACATGGTGAACTCACCTCTCCACCCCCAATTAATAGAGGAGTAAGGCAGGAGTGCGTGCTTGCACCTACCCTGTTTTGCCTATTTATCTATGCACTGGCCGATCAACCTATTGAGGTGAAGGATAACAATGCCTCAAAGCTAGCACATAGAAAAGTGCCATCATTGATGTTTGCTGATGACACTTTTCTGCTTTTGCCCATGGGAATCCAGAGGATCCTCAATAGTTTTGCTGTCTTATGCAAAAACAGGGGGCTGGAGATTAACACGCAGAAGACTACATTTATGGTATTCAATCCAGCGAGTACGACACAATCTATTCCGTGTTTGAATGCCATCATGCTTGAGAGGGTGTCGGTATTTGAATACCTAGGTGTTACCTTAACAGAAAATCTGGAGTGGGGGCTTCAAATGGCCAAATAAAGTCTTAAATTAGCACAGACTACGGGGAGACTAGCAAAGCTACATTGGAACTCCTCCCATAAACCAGTCTGGCCAATAGTTGAGATCTATAAAGTGCAAGCAAGGGGTGCTGCAATGTATGGGGCTGAACTTTGGGGGTACTGCTCTTCTAGTAACTTGAATAAGTTAGAGAATAACTTTATGAGGTAGTTGTTAGGCCTTCCCCTCCAGCACTCCTCTCACTCCTCTAGGCCTTGACCTAGGAATTAGGCTAAATCGTGGACGAGATTGGTCTTTGCCCAGTAACCTTTTAGCGTCGTCTGTGGGTGACCCCTATATTGGCCGGTTATCGGTCAGAGTTAAAGGGGGCACTGAGACTTCCGGGTGCAGGTGAAATAGCATGGTTTGTTTACGTTAAGGATAGATGCAGTATGTTGGGCAAATCGAGTTTATGGAGTAATCCCGAGGAAATGTGCCCTGCAATCTCAAGATCTGAATTGGTAAGATGTTATAGGGTAGGCAAACTTGCTGAAATTCAGGAGAGCTCAGTAACCGGATCTTTAGCAGCTAACGTCATGAGAATTAAGGACCCGTACATAACAGAGTCTTTCCTAGATTGACATCCAACCAGCTCTCGCCAGGAAACTATATATCCAGTTTAGATGTGGGACCCTCTCACTGCACGCATTTTCCAATAAATGGTCTGGCGCCACCCCTCTAGGGTGTCCCGCCTGTAATTGTGAGGAAGAGTCGGAGATGCATGTTTTTTTCTTTTGCCCGGGTTACAAAATAGGCAGCGCTGACCTATCCAGTTGTGTAGAAATATAGGGTCCGAGCACTGTGAAGACTTATTTAGGATCCTGAAACAGGACACCTACATGCCAATCGTACATGCAATGTCTGGATTTTTAACCTCTTATGTGGTGCGTGCGAAGGTCGTTTTTAAAACTCTCCCCACTGCCCTACGTGGTTGTATTGCTTTCTCTTCTCCCCCTCCTGTTTTAAATTTTATATTTAAAAACATTTCTTAATGCAAATTTTATCTACAATCAATTTTTAGATGTTGATAATGTGTGTAGCGACTCTTGTTATATTGGTCTGCCTGATTTATGAGGATTGTTTTAATGTTTGTAAATTTACTACATATGCACTTTTATGGTCTATTTTGACCAAAATAAAGTATATGAAGAAGATATTTCTAGGAATAGACAGAAAGGTGAGATCTTTTGCAGTGTTGCGCCCCTGCATGTTGGCTCTGCACTCCTAAGTGCAGCTGCTCAGCCTGGTTTCAGCATGCAAGGTTCATCTCACAATTACACAGAGTTCTCTTTTGACCGGCGGGTCGCACAAGGTGATGCAGATGCTGTTACGTCGTCAAAAGTGCATGATCAAAGTTTGGGTTTAGTTTATTAGCAATTGATATAACAAAAAACACCATTATGCTTCTACAACATAGAGCAAATTAAAATGACAACAGTATGACAGAATTACGTCAGAAAATGGTATCTGCCATACTGGTGAAGTGAACTCTTGCATATGTAACCTTTACCTCCTTTAATCACTGCAGATTGGTTAAAAAAAAAGTGACCACATGAATGTTACAACGCGAGTACAGTGCTTATTGGTTTTACCTTTTAAAGTTAAGAAATATTGACTTATGTGTAGTAAATGCCTTTTAATCATTGCATTTAAGAGCCGGGTTTTCGTAGGAATTGCTTCAAGACAAAGATCAAACCATTGAAGCTTATTTCACAGATAATTAACTGTACCTCTTGACAGGTCTCTTTATTACATAATTCTTCTGAATCTGTCTTTTTTTAATCATATGATGCATTTTATCCTTTGAGGAGTGAAAAACTGAGTTCCTCCAGTCAGCAGGTAAACCTGCGACATGCAGTAAAGGTGTCCACCCCTCTAAGGTATTCTAATGGCCCATCTGTTAAGTATAATTGTTACGTCTTTTAACAGATGTTTTTATCTCTCTGGGTGGGAGGGGTGCCACATCCAATATTTAGAAATGTACTGTCAGTGCCAGTAAGAGTAGGCATTTGACCAGCCCCCTTCAGCCTTTGACCTTTGTGTGTTTTCTATGATTATCCTTTGCTTAGGTGGGCTGTCTATAAAAGCCATCCCATTTTGTGGATACATACATTGTCCCATTTTTATTCTCACTAGTGTTTGCTTATGGGCAGAACGTTTTCTTTTATTAGATTGCAGATGTAACATGAGGTGTAGTTGGTAATATAGTCAATGTGTGCTTTATTTTGCTGACTCAATGACATTTTAATTTCTGGTTTATGGCAGTTTTGTGTTTCTGGGTGCATTACCCGGTCTTACAGATATAATACCATTAAGTAATTGTTGTTACATATTCATTTGTTTACTTTGCTGTCATGATAATATTTGTTGGATTTAGAGATTGTTTTGCTGACAGTGTAAAGCTGCATTCACCATGGCTGTTGTGGAAGCAGAACCCCGTACCCGAAAATTTAAGACACTCCAGAATTCAGATCACCCAAATGTTATCTCTAGCGATTGCGCTCCAGGTTTGATCTTGTGCAAAAGGCACGCTCCTCAGCATCACGCCCAACGTTAGATAAGCGAAGTAGGAAATAAGTAACTGGGACAACTCCATAACTGAGTTCTAGATGAGGGAAAAGTTAAACAGTTTTATTGCAAAATCTTATGATTAAGCAAATGCAGAGTAAATGTAGAAATGTAAGGAAGGCTCAAAAGCAAAGTACATAGTCCGAAATCAAAATTATTTTAAGTTGCATATAAACGGCAAAATCATAAGAGGAATGGACAGCATCCCTGGTAGATAAGGAGTCACCTGGCTCACCCCTCACAACTAAGGGGTTCTTTTGCACAATTCTCACATAGAAAATGAGAGACATTGCAATGTCCTCTTAGCTTAACTAAACAATAACGCATATTGGGCTAATCGGATTATGAATCATCATGTTAAGGCCTATAACACTATCCCACTTTCTCAAAAACACAACGAGCATCATGTTGTCATAGGAAAGTTCAACTAATATGCAACATTTCTAAACCACAGAATATACACAAGTGAAAGAGTGCTAACCAAGCAACCGAACTACAGCAGAAGGACCTTGCGCACTTGCACCATTAAGAACACCAGAAAGTTAATTCACAATATAGGCACATTTAGGAAAACTCCATTGCACCATCTAGTCTATGCTCTGCAGAGCTGTAGAAGGAAAAATACACGAGGGGAGGGGTAAGAGACAGGATGTGATGACAGTGCATTATCAGAACAGTATTCATGTTAATTTAAAATGGAGTTTTCACCAAAATGTAGACCGACTAAAATATGTTAATAAACACACATCTGTGCATTATTTTAAACTCGTTTTAACACAATTCATGTTGGTTCTGTATTACCACATTGGACCCATTTTTAGAATGCTTATTCATCAATATTTATAGTCCACAAAAAAGCAACTCTTAATAACATTTCAACACTTTCCTAATGATGAAGTATAAATGCTGTTAAAGTATCTGCTGTAGAATCTGTTACGGTGTATGCCTTTAAGTTTACTACTTAGAAATCCATAATTTTTGGGCTCTTATTTTACAACACTTTTCATTGAGGTTACTGTTTAACTCTAATGCATCATGTACAACAGATTGGTCCTAATGCTGGCATACACATTTTCGTAGCCCAAGATGATGCTTTATGGGATTCTTCTTTCTAGGACAAGTTGGGCAACATAGACAGTCACTCAGCTATTACCCTAGACTTCCTGTAATAAAAAGTATGGCCAATTGTCTTTACCAGTTCTTGCTAATCTTGACCCATAGAACTCTCCATTTGATGAATACCACCCTAGGGTTGCTTTGCTTCCACCCAGCAAAATTACGCAACTCAATGTTCTTTTAAAGAAACACAGCAAAGCTTGCAAAGTGCATACTTGATTCACATCAGAGGAACACTCCTGGCCATCCTATATGATGCAGTGTTTCACATTATCTTAATAGAGGGACCATCTCCACATGTCAACCGAGGGTGCTAATGTCTTAGCGTATATTACTTTCCACCGGCAATTTTAACCTTTGCTGTCTTACCTGACCGAGAGTAAGAGAAAGGCCCTTGTATATGCTTGCTTGTTCCCCTGTAAATAAGACACAACCAGTATTAAGTATATTCTGCTTCCATGCATTGTTTAGGTAAATAACCACTTACCCCAGTATTGGAACTTTCATAGATTCCCATGCTTTGTATTATTCCCCGTCGCCTGTAAATAAAAAATATCATAACCTAGGTACAAAAGAGAAAACCAGGCCTAGGCCTCATCTCATTTTGTAGCATATCACCCTCTTTGTGTAAAAGAGCCCAAACTTTCCGCAAGGACCAATCAGAATAGCCTCTCCCCATAGAACCTTCCTGAGAGAGCCTCAGAGCCTCCACTGGGCTCTGCTCAGTTTTTTCTTTATTCTTCATCTGTTTACTTCAAAATCTACAATGTCGGACAAGAAGGCTTTATTCAGGGCCTGTGCTACCTGTGCGAAAAAGAGGCTTTTTGTGGAAGACAAGCATGAGGACTGCATTTATTGCTTGTATCCGGACCACAAGGCCACAGATTGCAAAATCTGTAGGACTTTTTCAACGAAGACTTTAAGAGACAGGGAGGGCCGATTGTTAACCTGGCTAGAGAAGATGAAGGCACGGAAGGAAGTTCTGTCTTCAGATGAGGAGGATTCTACATCTGTAACTTCCTCCAGAAGATCTAAAAAGAGGGGTAGGTCTCCTCCCTCTACTTCATCTGAGCCCCCTGTCAAAACCCACCAAAAGATCTCTGATAGGTCTGGAAGGGTTAGTCCCATTAAATCTCCTCACCGAGGTGAAAAGGAGAGGCTGGGACAGGCTGCTGAGAAGGACACAGCCAAGAAGGTGAGAAAGGAGGTTTCTGTTCCTTCACAAACATCCCAGAAAGAGAAGGATGGTAGGAAACTCTCAACGGTCGCTCAGGAGAAACAGCGTCTGTCGACGACGAAAGCAGCAGGTACGTCGACGACTGTCTCTCATAAGGATTTGAGTGTTCCGTTGGCTCCGTCGATGGGACCGTCGACGACGGCTGTGTCGACAACGACACCTTCAATGACTACGTCGACATTTAAAATGCCTTCCTGTTCGCCAACGATGGCTACCTTCTCGACGTCGACAATCATGTCAACGAAGATACTGTCGACGGCCGCTTCGATGACGAGAACTACGTCGACGATGTCGACGAGGGCGGCTGTGATGTTGATGACGACGAGCTCGTCGACGATGCCGTTGACGATAAATTCATCGTCGACGATGAAAAATCCGTCAACTAAGACCTCTCCAGCGTCGACGATTCCGTCGACGACTCCTTCGCCGTTGACGATTCAAAAAATGAAAATTTCCACACGAAAACGACAGATAACACCTGAGATGACTTCTCCAAGGCGAGTGACACCTTTGCCTCCTAATATGCTGCTGGATGACGAGTCTGATGAAGAGGGTGACAATATCCAGTATGGGGATGCCTACAGTCCCTCGGATGTGAATGTGAAATGTCAAGATACAGATACTGAGGAGTAGTACGAACATCAGTATGTTCAGCAGGAACAACCTCCTCGAGGCTTGGGTCAGGACATGGTGGCCATGCCAGCCTCTCTGGTTTCGAATTTGCAATTGATGTTGCAAGATTATACAAATAGATTTCCGACTCAACCAGCAGTACAATCGGAACGTCCTCCTTCTTCAACTGTACCTCCGACATCTACAATCAACGGTGGTCCCACGGGCTGTGGAACCTGAACCCAGAGAGGAATCTGGAGAAGTTGTGCATGATGTGTCTTCAGATGATGACGTTCAGGAAGATCCTATAAAGGACCCTGACTTGGATTGTAGTGTAGTTCCTATATTCCCAATAGGCTCTGCGCATTGCAATAACATAAACAGCAGTGTAGACGTAGGACTGAGGTCTTCTAGGTCTCTACTGACTATGTTAGACTTAATTAGTTTTTGCCAGCTAGCTCAGAGGTCACTAGAAACTTTCTCGAATGTTCAGGAAAGGGTTAACCGTCCTGAGTTAGACAAGAAGGGATTCGTTTCTGACAACCGCATAAACATGACAACTTTGCTCCCTCAGAATAAAGAGTATATCTCAAGAGTTGTGTGAAAACAATAGACAACCTTTTCACTCAGTCAATCGTGCATGCTTAATTTCACCAGAGTGCAGAGAAATAGAGAGACGGGCGTTTTCAATAAAAGGTGTTATTTTATTGAGCAGTCTTCTTTCTCATGCAAGAGAAATGAATTGCCACAATTGGAATACTTATTATAAAGTAAAGTGCGTACAGTAAAAGTAGTGTTATGAAATAATACTGTAAAAGCATTGATATGGTTTCCTAGCCATATGATACTTTAAAATGGATCAAATATATATACATAAAAACATTGACTAACGAACTCAACTGGTGCTTCTAAGATACGCCTACCCCGGTGTACCTGACCTAAGCCTAATACGTGGGAAGGAGTAAGTAAGTTGCAATTTTAAGTTAAGTTAGGTTTTTGGCAAGAATCGGAATCAAGAATTCTCTCTAAGGTTTCAATCAGCTCCGTACCTTGGTTATAGAATGAAGGAGGTCTTGTATCTCGCTTCTCAGGGCTCTATCTCCCAGCAACCCGCGAGGGTGACTTGGGAACACCGGAGCTGGATTTTTTTATCGGCTGGAGAAAAAGACAGCGTCTCTCTCAATGCGTCGAAGGGAGGGGCATTTTCCTTTGGCTCTAGCAACAGCTGGTCTCCCGGGCAAGTAGAACGTCGCTCTGCTCCCAACCACCGTGTGTTTGCTTAAGGCAACGTTGGTATATTTACACCTGAAAGGTGCCGGGTTTGATGTAAGGTTGGACATAAGACGTCACTAAGAACTAACAGTTCTTTCTGGACTCCAGGAGTTCTTGTGCAAATCAAAACAAAAGCAGCGGGGAATTCCCGGGCTGCTGGAGGCTTGGTTTGTTTAAAGAACACGTTGTGCTTTCTAGGAGTCTATGGGAGTAGCCTTGCCGTGTTTTGGACTGCATGGGCTATTACTAAATATGGATATGATTCCTATGCCTTTATAAGGATATTATTTGTTATAGCCACATAAGGGCATGAATCGGGAATATCGAATTAGGGTCCTAGATAGAAATACAACAGGATTATGATGATAGTGGCCTTCAAGATCCAGATGCCACAGGACAGGACACTGCTACTTCTCCACCTGACATTGGGGGTTTCCATAACCTCATGGAGAGGGCATCTAAAAGATTTGGTCTGCCAACTGTTTCCTTTATGACTTTAAAGAGCCATACAAAAAGTCAGTCAGATCGATTCCTATAATAGAACACGTATGGTCTGAAGGGATCAAGGTCATGCAGAATCCGGCCACTGTCATTCCTGTCCTTCCCCGGCTGGAGAAGAAATAAAAGGACCCTGAAGGCAGTCCAGTTGGACAACCTAAGCCGGATTCTGTAATATCACAAGCAGCACAAAGCAAATCCAAGAATCCTTCCACACCACTTACTACACCCCCGGACAAGGAAGGGAGGCGCTTGGACAATGTGGGCAAGAGGTTCTCCTCTATGGCCAGTCTCCTCGTTCGAGCGGCTAATCCTTTGGCCATCTTGGGCAAGTACGATCGCCAGATGTGGTGTGATTTGGCCCAGTTTATAGAACAGCTGCCAGAATCATCAAAAGAGGAAGCCCGGAAGGTTCTTGTGGAGCGAGAAAGATCATCTTCAGAAGTCATAGATTGTGCTATGGACATAGCTTCTACAGCCTTTCGTGCTCTGTCTGGTTCAGCTGTCTTACGACGACAGGGCTGGTTGCGGGTGACCTGGTTTCGCCAAGAAGTCCAAAACAAGATCCTGGACCTTCCATTTGATGGAGAACTGGTTTTTGGGAAGCATGTTGATGGGGCCCTTCAAAGTATTAAAAAGGACACCGACACAGCGAAGTCCTTGGGGTCTTTAAATTTCCGTAAGGTCCCATTCAGAGGGGCTAGAGGAAGAGGTATCTCCTCTTATAGGGGTGGCAACCAACAGAGATATTCTTCGCAATCCTCACAATCATACAAACCGCAGTATTCTAACCAGCGCCAGGGCCAGTCGGCTTCTTTCTCTCGTCAATCTCAGAGAGGACGTAAGAATCGTCAATGACACGACTCTTCCAAGAGGCAACAGCGGCCTCCTGGCTCTTACTACTGCTCCTTCCTCCACGAGGACATCAGTGGGGGGCAGGATATCTCTTTGTCTAGACAGCTGGGGAATTATAACATCGGACCAGTGGGTCCTGAATATTGTTCAGAGTGGCCATACGTTGGAATTTCATGCTCTTCCTCCAACCAAAGTTCCAGGTGCCAGTCGATTACAACATCTGGGACTGCCACATCTCGAAGCCCACCAACTTTTCATCAAGGGGGCAATAGAACCGGTACCTCTCTCGCAGAGGGGAAAAGGTTTTTATTCCAGGTTCTTCCTGGTTCGCAAGACTACAGAGACTTGGCGCCCCATATTAGATCTACGAGAGCTCAACACCTATCTCATCAAACTGTCCTTCAGGATGGTCACTATCCAGGACATTCTTCGTCTACTGACCCTAGGGGACTTCATGGCGACTCTGGATTTAGAAGGTGCGTACTTCCACGTACCGATCCACCCAGCTCACAGGCAATATTTGTGCTTCACAGTAGTCAAGAGCCATTTCCAATTCAAAGTGCTTCTGTTTGGTCTTCGATCTGCACCAAGAATATTTACAAAGGTGTTGGCCCCGGTGGCAGCTTTCCTCAGGAAGCAATCCCTGGAAGTTTTCCCTTACCTGGACGACTGGCTAGTCAAAGCTCCTTCTTTCCAGGGAACTTCCAAGGCCATTGCAACTTGTATTCAATTGTTCGATCACCTGAGCCTTCAACTCAACAAGAGCAAGTCAGTTCTGCAATCGTCCAGGTCACCGAAGTTGCTAGGGGCCATTCTGGACTCAGAACAGTGCAAAGCTTATCCTTCAGACGAACATCAGAACAAGTTAATGCTCTCGGCTCGCCAAGTGCTAAAGAGGAGATCCCTGTCAGTACGGCTCTACAAGTCTCTGATCAGATCGATTTCATCCTGTATACCATTGATTCCGCATTGCAGGCTGCGAATGCGTCCTCTACAAGAGCCACTCGACAAACAATGGCCCCAAGCAGAAGGCTCTTTCAACGATAAAATGTTGGTAACACCAGAGATGAAGGAGGAATGCGAATGGTGGCTAGTCAGAAGCAACATCGCAGAGGGTCTGACTTTCAGGCTTCCTCCGTCTCCTATGGTCCTAACCACGGATGCATCGTTAGATGGCTGGGGAGCAGTGCTCCAGGAGCTGAAAGTCAGTGGACACTGGGATCCACAGCAACGCCAGTACCACATAAATCTGTTGGAGTTGACTGCCATCCGTTCAGCTTTGCAAGCTTTTCTCCCCAGGATTTGAAATCTTCTAGTGCTGGTCCGGACGGACAATACAAAGCGATGCACTATATCAACAAGCAGGGGGGGACAAGGTCCTTGACTCTTTCAAAGGAAGCTCAACGGATTGGGGATTGGGCAATTCTGCTATCAGTGACCTTGTGAAGAACACCTGGCAGGTTCGCTCAATGTCACAGCGGATGCACTAAGTCGTCAAAAAGCAGCCAATCATGAATGGGAGTTAGATCAGTCCATTCTAGAGGAGGAGTTCTCGGTCTGGGGGACCCCGACCATAGACCTATTTGCGTCTCTGGAGAACACCAAATGCCGGTTCTACGCAAGCAAGGATCACCATCCAGGATCCTTGGGGAACCCACTTTCGATTGCCTGGTACGGCGCATTCTTCTGCGCTTTTCTGTCAATACCCCTAATACCGAGGTTACTCAGAAAGATCAAAGCGGACCCGTGCAAAATGATTCTGATTGCACCAGTGTGGCCCCGGCAGTTCTGGTACATGGAACTCCTTCTGCTCTCCCTGGATCATCCCATTCGCCTGCGACTAGTTCCGTCCCTGTTATCGAAGTCTCAGGGTCAGGTGCTGCATCCGGATCCGACTTTGCTTCACTGACAGCGGGCTCCTGAATACAGGGAATTCCAACATCTGAATCTCCCCAAAGAGTGTAGGGAGGTTTTGTCTCAGGCTCGAGCACCAAGCACTAACAAGATGTACAAAGCAAAATGGAAAAGATTTTGCCTATGGTGTCAGAGACAACATCTCCACCCTTACAAGTCAGCTCTACATCAAATTTTACCATATATCCTATCACTGGCTCAATCTGGATTGTCTCATTCTTCGATAAAAGTTCCTCTAGCAGCCATCTCAAGATTCCGGCGGACATCTTCAGGACCTTCTCTTTGGTCTGATAGAATTGTCAAGCAGTTCTTAAAGGGCCTGTTTCGGATGTATCCTCCAGTCCGTCCTCCGCCGCCAATTTGGCAACTTAATCTGGTGTTGGCTCAGCTAATGAAAGCTCAGTTTGAACCCATTCACAGAACGGATCTTAAATTCCTTTCTTGGAAGCTAGCCTTCCTTTTAGCACTGACATCTGCTAGGAGAGTTAGTGAACTTCAAGCGCTGTCAATAGTGGAACCTTTCCTTCAATTCAAGAAAGATGTCCTCATCCTACTACTCCGGCAGAAAGATCATTGCATTCTTTAGACGTTCAGAGGTGTTTTAAATTTTATTTAGAGCGCACAAAGTCCTTTAGAAAATCTTTACAATTGTTCGTGTCTTACAGTGCACCGAGGAAGGGATTTCATTTAACCAAGGCCAGCATTTCCTGCTGGATCTCCAGCGCTATTCAGTTCTGCCATCAAGGAGCAGGCAAGCCTCTTGAAAGAAAAGCCCGTGCACATTCCACAAGATCAGTGGCATCTTCGGTGGCTCTTTTTTCTGGAGTCTCTATCAAAGACATCTGCAGGGCAGCGATGTGGAGCAGTACTTATACCTTCACGAAACATTACTGCCTGGAGTCGAAAGGACGACACTGCTGTTGGACAAGCAGTCCTCAGGAATCTTTTTCAATGAGAGGTGAGGTTTCTCTACAATCCCGCCTTCCTGTGTAGCACGTTTTGTATCGGTGATGCTTCTTTTTCTATGATAAGTTTTTCATTGTTACTTTGAGCATTGCTATGGTGTCATGCAAAAATATTTATGGGACAAAATGTGCTTTGGTGCCTTACTGCTATATATTCTGATACAAAGCATGGGAATCTATGAAAGTTCCAATACTGGAGTAAGAAAACAAGTTACTTACCTGTAACTTTGATTCCCCAGTATTGGTAACTTTCATAGATTCCCATGCGCCCACCCTCCTCCCCTGGGAAAGCTCGGCCTTTTTACTGAGATAGTGGCTGTTTGCACAACGGCTACAAAATTCTGAGGCTCTGAGGCTCTCTCAGGAAGGTTCTATGGGATGAGGCTATTCTGATTGATCCTTGCGGAAAGTTTGGGCTCTTTTACACAAAGAGGGTGATATGCTACAAAATGAGATGAGGCCTAGGCCTGGGTTTTTTTTTTGTTCCTAGGTTCTGATATTTTTTATTTACCAAGGCTCCCATTCCGACGACTGGGAATGATACAAGGCATGGGAATCTATGAAAGTTACCAATACTGGGGAACCAAAGTTACAGGTAAGTAACTTGTTTTCTTAACTGATCTCCTATGTCAATTCATTGTGCTGCCATTTGAAGGGGCAAACTCACAAAACGTGTGTAACACGTTCATTCTGTACAACAGATAAAAGATGAAGCATTTGAAGAAACGGAGAAGAATTTCCGGATGCAGGAAAGGTTGATAAAATCCTTTATAAGGGATCTGTCTCTCTACCTCCAGCATATAAGGGTGAGTACTGCACAGTCGTGGCTATTGAGATTGTGACTAAGGAATTCACATGTATTTTTATACAATTCATGTATATTTGTCAAGAACTTGATGATGTGCTCATTAGGTGTCGTCTCGTCACATCCCTTGTAGGAAAACTATTATTAAAACCACTTACATTGTTGGTGCATCTTATGTCAGATATCACCCATGGTACATTGAATAGTTACAATTTGGGTCGCAATGCATGTTACTTAAGATGCGAAAAACAATAAAACAAAATGCATGTTAGTTTGACAAACCAATAAATTAACATGGTGAGACAGGAAGTGAAGAAGGTACAACAATATGCATATAAATGCCTGCAACAGGTGTTGTTTTAATGTTTATGGTAATAATCCCATGCAGATATTTAGTAGTAGACGTAAGAAAACCTTAATCTTGCAGGTGTCGATGTAGGAAAACATACTTGCAGTGGCAACAAGTAGTTTCTTACAATACAGTGTAACATAAGAACAGACAATAACAAAAGGTACACTTCCCACACTCTGTGGAGTGCCCAAAAGGTGTATTTTTGATGTGTTGATGATCTAAGGATTTAGGTGTGTGCAGATGTACAAATACTCTGCATATTTTGTCGCATGGCAATTCCTCTTAATTGTAAATAAATTTGATTTAGTTGCGTTCTTGCAAAGAATCCGTCATAAACTAGACTCCATTTTACTAGATACCGTTCTTGAAATGGCAAACATTTACTTAATCAACATAAAAGGATTGTGGTCGTACCGCTTTGGCATTAAATATATTGAAAAATATACTCTTGCATTTAAGCATAGTTGTATTAACGTCGGATGGAGTGTAGTAGAGCACCATAACATGTTATAAATCTTTGCCCTCTAATAAGCATGACAAGGTGGCGAATACAAGCCATTCAGGAAGTTGCATAATATAGATATTATTGCACCATAAGCTTTATCTGTCACTGAAATTGTTTCCTTATTTTCCTTTTGTCAAATACGCCAAATTATTTATCCATCATACTTCACACAACTAGGATCACCTTTTTAAGTGGATCCGTTTACCACAAGTACCTAAACTGTAAAATGCCCCCAATCTGATCCCGATTGAGTCAAATCCGTTTTTTACCATGGCTTCCTTTCATTGCTGCTCGCCGCGTAATTAGTTGCTTACTCTCTTGCTCAACTGTAACCCTTGATGTGCATCTTTCCACTACCTATTCTGCCTCTTATTGCTAAAAAAATAATTCCCATTAATAACAACAAGCATACCCTTGCCCCAACACCATTCTACACCACCACACATAACCTGCTCTTCACTCAAGTCCAAGTTATCATCGTATCTCTCACCTGTGAATGTTACCCCCTTACTTAAGGTTGTACCCCCTTGTTGACCTTTTCGGATCGCAGTAATTTAAACTATTGTGGGGGCACCAGAGTTGTGTCCTGCCTTCCCCCAATCATTACCCTCTTGCTACTCCCGGGGTAGTTGCCCACAATGTTTTAAATCTTAGGTGGTCATGCCACTTCTCTGTCAGTCTCTTTTCCATCCCTCTACTGCCCTTTTTCTCCAGAAAACATCTACTATTCAATTACCTTATTCATACCCTTACCTCACACTGTACTCAATCCCCTATAATGTGACATCTGTGCCTGCCACGTCACACAAACTGTTCTCACACGTGTATCTAAGTTAACAGCTGCACACTGGTCCAGCGTTTTGGGAACACAAACATTTCTTTAACCTGGATCCAATTTATTACCTGTCACTTCTCTCCACGCTGCAGGAGTTTAGACCAAACTTACAAATAAGTTAATCACCTCTGGTCTTACCTAAATGATGGACCTTTATTATGAAGGCAGGGATTGGGAAACAATATTCATAAACTGTCATACCATAATGACAACAAACACCATTTATTAGTAATAGTCTTTATTTAGAATAATGTAATGCTCATAAAGTACAATACAGCTGAAATCAGAGTTATCCACGCAAAGAATTTTAGAATACTAATGAACAAATAGATCTTATTGTTTGGTGCAATGAGAGAGTGGCTAGGGAGAGAAACAAAAGAAGAGAAAACTCTTGCAAACAGTTATGCAGTTCAGTTTAGTAATAGTTACCTATTCATTCAAGATTTAGTAAATGCTACCCTCTGGCCATGAGAGTAAGCAGGACCCTTCAAAGAAGAGTTTGAAATGCAAAGATTACAAGTCCGGAACGGCAGATCGTCAGCCAGCCCATAAGAATAGGACACAGCGCCACAGCTCTCGCCTCTCGCAAGATTAGAAAGATGCTGACAACTCCTCCTACTTTACTAGGTATAATTATACCCCAAATTCACACAAGTCCAACCCCTACTCTATCCATCCCACCTAACTAAAGATTCTAATGGGCTAAAACAAGGGGTGTCTCGGTCAAACCACTCCAGACAAGTTCTAATTTTCAAGTGCACTATTGTCCAAACTCAATACGTCATCCTCCGCCCCCGGTATCTCTCTCTTCCGCAGCATGTTCACATTTCGATCTTTGTAAAAGTATCCTTTTAGTCCACATGTCCGCTCCTAGAGGAACTCGCTCTCTGTAGCTTATTGTTTTTCCTCCACGTAAACTTGGTCATCACCGGTGACACACTGAAAGCTGATTAAGCACTCGCCCTTCCTTGCACTATGGTTAATATTTCCAACAACATTTTCTGAAGCCTTTCTCTCCAACACAGAAAAGCCCTTTTCTAGGAGAGACAAACACAACATGAAAATCATAACTTTTACACAAGGTGGTTTTTTTCAAAAATCATTTGTGCCTAGTAATATTAGTGGTTTGCGCAATAGTCAAAAGCATTATTATGATTTAAACTTGTCGCCTCTTGTTCATTCATTTCTGCATTACTTGTGTACAGACTTTGCGGCCTACCCCAAGTTTTCTCTTAACGCGTTCAAATTCACGCATGCACAGTTTAATTTAGCACGGTTAATAACGCACAATGAGCTGCTATTGATTATTCTTCACAAAGGGAGGTTCAATTCAAGCAGGTTTTGTTTCGCAAAAACCCTGCTCCATCAAAACCATGTTCACCTCTCATCCATCCTATTTTTCCCTTAACTTTCCACAGCATTAGACAGCATGAATGATCCCACCTTGGTAGCTGTTCTTACTTCCTCAGGAACCAGTAGCACAACAGGACATGTTTTAATTCTGTGTCTCGAATGGTTATTTCTGTGCTGCGCTGTCCCACAAATGGCCATACCTGAAGGCTATATCCTGATTATTCTGATGTATTCCAGCTTCACCAGTGCCTTCTGTCATGCAATACCTT
The DNA here is from genome assembly GCF_964263255.1 of Lissotriton vulgaris. Classification (NCBI taxonomy): domain Eukaryota; kingdom Metazoa; phylum Chordata; class Amphibia; order Caudata; family Salamandridae; genus Lissotriton; species Lissotriton vulgaris. Next base: position 986,917,924 of record NC_141693.1, read on the forward strand.
CTTTATCAGCATTTTCCAACACCGATATAAGATGCAAAATCTTTTCACCTTACCATCTTTCCACATCACAGTTGAAATACACTGCCTGGCAGCCATTTGTCGTGGACATTGCAACTGGATTTTGTTTCACCAGCTCCTGATGGCAACTTAAAAAAACAGAGATGGGCTACTTTGGCACATCCTCTGCCTTTTTCTCCCACCTTCTTTTTTTTCTCCTAAGCACAGCGGCCATCAGGTCTTCAAAAGATTCACCTTGAACACCTCTTCTAGATAGCCACCTCCCTCGTTAACACATTTCTAATGTGCAAACAGGGCTGTCTCCTCTGTTGAATTCCAGCCATATTCCTTCTACCCCTTAAGAAGAAAATTCGTTTTGGGATCTGAATACCTTTAAACCTCCACGCACACATACGACCTTCTTGTATTACCAGCATAGAGCAAGCTTTCCTGCCATAGGAAACATTACAAACGCCAAACCCATCAAGACTGTCTACGAAAGATCTTAAATTTAGCTTTCTCATTATTTCTCTCTATGCCCTGTCAGTTATTGTGCTCTTCTATTTACTAGTAGTTCACAGTCCATCATAACCTCTGCTTGGGAACCCTCTATTGGCATGCACTCTCAAGTCGAGAGCGTCTCTCGCACTCCCATGCTTTATAAGAGACACGTCCTCCAGTTAGTGGACCAGCAGGCACAACAGCCCAGTAAACTTATGAGAAGAATCCAATTTAACTCATGTTTTAATGCCTTTTGTAAAGAATGCAACATAATTCATATTTTTAATGTTGTCTTCTTTGCAACTACCATGCTTCATCCATAGTTAATACATCTGCCTTGCTAACACTTTTCTGTGAACATACTAACCATCAAGACTCAAAAGTCAACAGAATGCTTGTCGTACTTGATGCATATAGTGACCCACATATTGTTGTTTATTGTGATCTATTCAGGGCCATCGTCCTGATAAGTGCTACATGGCAGTCAGCATTCGGGTAATGTGACTGGTTTTATGCTTCCCAAGGCAACGCTGCAGGTGAAGGGCCAGAATTAACCTTTAGTTTCAATACCCAGCCAGTCTGTAGCACAGTAAAATTACAATTAGGAAACTGGATCTATTTAATTTAGATCATGTAAATGTTTCTTGGTATATGTCATCTAGAGCTTGCCATGTGATTTCTACTGTGGTAAGCAACAAAGCCTACAATTTAACTACTTTACCATCAGCTCATCATTGGAGTGTGCATCGAACTGCTAATCTAGGTCCTTCCAGTTTAGAAAATGTAATTCGTTTTTCATCTTGATCCTGTTAAACAAATATTGGTTTGCTACCTGAATGGAAAGATTTGCAAGAATATCAGGTCATAAGGATTACTTCTCAAACTAAAGTCTCTCTGCAAATTGGGTTACCAAAAGTGCTGGTTTAACTGGTGCTACTAGTACTGGAACTTAGAGTACTGGTTCGTTTTATTCTTCATTTTGTGACTCTGAATCCAGTGGAGAAATTTGCAACCGAAATTAAGATTGAGGTGAGTGGATTAAGTCACTACATCAATGTGTCCATTTCACATATTATTTTGAGTATTGTTCCATTGTGAATATTAATGTACTACTTAGGCACAGATGCAGTTATTTGCTACGTTGCTCTGAAAAGGTATGTTAGAACCGGTTAATAAATTCTGTTCTATATCCAGGAATCTGCGTGCGTTAAAGTGGTGGCTGCGGAGAGTATGAGGAACCTCTTCGTGGATAGGGGAAGCAAAGGAAGCAGTGACCTGGAGTTGTTGCAGGAAGTGCACCGTCGCATCAGTGAGAAGTTGTTCACTGACTTCGTAAGTCTCTGATATTTGTTTAAACATTCGATCAGCAGTGCTGATCGCGCAATCAACCTAGAGATGCAAGAGCAACTCTGTGCTATACAAATGCTTTTGTCAATGTCTCAATAGAATCAATGTTTGTACTCTTGTAAACTTGATTTTGTAGAAAGGGGCCAGATAGGGTCAGTCACGTCCTCTGCGTCATGAGTGTGCCCCATTACTACTGTTTGCATCATCGCATTTTACATTAACAAAGTAGTCTTGTAATGTCACATTACTATGCAGTGAAAGTGAATGACCAAGTTTAAATAAACGCTGAGTAGTTTTTTTCTCTATTTTGTCATTATTTGATGTTTTCAGATATACGTTTTAATGCCACATAGATGCATCTGATTGTCTTTATAATGTATGTGTTATGATCTTCCCTCTGGATTGTTACAAAAAGTCTAACAGAATAATTTTGTATTCACCTAAAGCGTTATAGCTGTGTGGAGTCTTTAGGAGTTTATACTAATTGTAAATGTTGTACTTTGTGTGCCCTTTAGAAAGCAAGGACGGACAAACTGGTCATTACACCACTCAACCAGCTGCTAACAATGTTCGCTGGGCCTCACAAACTGGTCCAGAAGCGATTTGATAAGCTCTTGGATTTCCACAACTGCACGGAGCGGTCAGAAAAGCTGAAGGACAAGCGGACCTTGGAGGAGTTGCAGTCGGCAAGGAATAACTACGAAGCTCTGAATGCTCAGCTTTTAGATGAGCTGCCCAAATTTCATCGCTATGCCAAAGAACTTTTTGTCAGCTGCGTGCGAGGGTATGCGGAAGCACACAGTAACTTTGTGAGGCTTGCAATGGAGGAACTAAAACCTCTGCTATTGGTGAGTTGACTGAAAAATGGTCGAAAAAAACTGTCATGCATTCAATTCTACCCTAGTTTAGGGGAGAGGTGTGCGCAACTTTTAGAGCGGCTGACCGCGGAGCTCACGGTTCGATTTTCGGCGCTGGTGGCAGCTCAGCATCATGTGACTCGGGGCAATAGCTCACTTGAAACCTTAAGGGGTGATATGTTCAAGCTTAACTGATATGGATTTTATTGTTACTCCAGTCATTGGACTGCAGGATGGGTGTTTTGTGAATACACAAACACAGCAGGAAATTCAGTATTGTTAGGCACCACAGGGCTTGAATTAGCAAAAATGGGTGGGTAAAAAAATGTAAAGTTGTTCCAAACAGGCACCCAAAATATTTCTTGCCTTGGGCTCCCAAAATACTTAAGATGGCATTGGACTGCTGCAGTGACTAATTACAACTTTAATTGCCAGGGGAATAACAATAGTAAGAATAAGTTTTAGATTTGTAGCTTTAATTCTATGTTAAAGTTTAAGATGCAAAAATACACTGAAGGAACGAGAGAGAAAGTTCACTTTGTCAAGGGGTCAATGAAAGGCGGGGCATTGCGCAATAACCCCCTTTGCCCATGCCTTAAAATGCATCTGCTTTCCCCTAAAGTTTTAAAGCTATGAATTATTTTAAAGTCAAGTGCATTAATGATAACAAGTGAAGCTGGGTATGTCTACTTTTATAATAGACGAATCCTGGCCTATGTTATAAATAAATTACTCTTTGTGAATTGTTTTAAACAAGGATACTTCTAAGTGTAGTACGCCTACTCTGTTCCTTTTATTTTGTTTGTACAGGTACCTCACTCATCCAGTATTTTCCCTGAAAGTAATGTAATTAAGGCAGAGGATGAGATTTCATAGTGCAGTTTTAAAAAACATCTTGAAAACTATACAGCAGATGTTTCCAAACTGCACAAAGCATACAATCTTGTTAAAGTTACTTGGAAAAGTGAGACAAGCGCTCCCCACGATAGAACGGCCGGCGAACAGGTGTTGCGGTTGAAAATAAAGGCTGTCTAGTTCTTAATTATGCAAAAATGTAGACTGGGTTTGCTGCATACTCACCTTTCCCTTGCTGAAATATTTTTTTATTTTATTAGCATTTTTAAAAGACATACAATGTCCAACTCGTAATTAACATACAGACCGTTGCACAATAACATCCTTCATCCAGTTACATTTATACATTATCTTCTAGGAATGTATTGTTACAGCATGACTATTATGCACATCTAGGCCACTTGGTACGTTTGTATATTTTCAACCAGGTATTTCCAGTAATCTCTAGGCTTCGGACCGTGGGCAGCTCCTCCTCATAGGTTTGCAAGGTAATCTTTACAATACGTCAGAACTATGATCCACTGTTTAACCTTTGGGGACTTTTTACTACCCCAGCATAATCATATTCTGCGCTTGGCTAGCAATATTGCGATAACACATAATTTGCGCTTAGTGACCCTTACATCCGGCACCAGCCCTAGTAAACATGTACGCATGGAGCAATCAACATCAATGCCCAACATAACCCCCAACATCTGTGTTACTTATTACCCAAAAATTGCCACTGCTGCATATGACCATGCTAGGTGTATGAAATCCGCTATTTCAGCGTTGCATCATTGACATCTAGAATCAGTATGTAAACCATACCTACACAGTCTTGCAGGGGTATAATAGGTTTGATGTAAGTATTTATAGTGTAACATACATAAGTTCCCATTAGGCGTTAGCAAGCCCGTCGGTGAGCAAGTGATAGACCATTCCTCCTCCGTTAACTGTTCATCTAAACCTCGGGTACTCCTAGTACGACCCGCGGGCCTCCAGCGGCCTAGCACGCCTTCCCTGGCGGCCCGCGGACCGTGCAGACATCGTACCCGTGTTTGACCAGCAAACACCCCGGCAGCGCGACTCTGAGACTCTGCTGCTCTGTGGGGGCCGGGCGATTCCTGCCATAGGCAGAGTGGGGCTGCAGGGTTGCTAAGAGGTGAACAAAGCCTCATTAACATGTGAATGGTCTTTTAAAGACCTTTAAAGTGCTGTGGTGCGGCTGTGTGTGTGTGTGTGTGCACGGAAGCTATCTCAGCCCGGGCACACCCAGGCATGGTAAAATGAAGAGGGTGACAGAGGAAGAGGGAGCGTGGTAGAGGGAAGGAAAGGGAGGGAGACAGAGTCAGAGGGAGAGCGAGGGAGGGAGAGCGAGGGAGGCAGACAGACAGAGGAAGAGCGAGGGAGTGAGACAGGCAGAGCGAGGGAGGGAGACAGAGGCAGAGCGAGGGAGGGAGGCAGAGCGAGGGAGGAAGACAGAGGCAGAGCGAGGTAGGAAGACAGAGACAGAGAGGGAGAGCGAGGGAGAAAGACAGAGGCAGACAGAGGGAGGGAGAGAGAGGGAGAGAGGCAGAGCGAGGGAGGGAGACAGGCAGAGCGAGGGAGAGAGACAGAGGCAGAGCGAGGGAGGGAGACCGAGGCAAACAGAGGGAGGGCAAGGGAGGTAGAGCGAGCGAGGGAGGGAGACCGGCTGACAAGGAGAGCGAGGGAGGCAGACAGAGGGAGAGAGAGGGAGACGGAGGCAGACAGAGGGATACGGAGGCAGACAGAGGGAGAGCGAGTGAGGGAGACAGGCAGACAGAGGAAGAACAAGGGAGAGCGAGGGAGGCAGACAGAGGGAGAGCGAGGGAGGGAGACAGGCTGTGGGAGGGAGACAGAGGCAGACAAAGGGAGAGGGAGGGAGAGTGAGGGAGGGAGGCAGACAGAGGGAGGGAGAAGGAGGGAGGGAGGCAGAGGGAGGGAAAACGAGGGAGGGAGGCCGAGGGAGGGAGACCTCAGAGTGTGGGAGGGGGAAGGAGAGAGAGGGAGACTGTGGGAAGGAGGGAGAGAGAGTCTGTGGGAAGGAGGGAGAGAGAGACTGTGGGAAGGAGGGAGAGGGAGACTGTGGGAAGGAGGGAGAGGGAGACTGTGGGAAGGAGGGAGAGGGAGACTGTGGGAAGGAGGGAGAGGGAGACTGGGAAGGAGGGAGAGGGAGACTGGGAAGGAGGGAGAGGGAGACTGGGAAGGAGGGAGAGGGAGACTGGGAAGGAGGGAGAGGGAAGGAGAGTGAGGGGGAGACAGAGAGAGGGAGACAGAGAGAGGGAGACAGAGAGAGGGAGACAGAGAGAGTGAGACAGTCAGAGTTAGGGAGAGAGAGAGGGAGACAGAAAGAGAGAGCCAGAGAAAGAACGAGAGAGAGAGATGTGTGTATGCCGGGTCTGGTGGCTCAGTGGACGAAGGCGTCCGCTGCAGGGACCTGTGATCAACCTCATGGTCACAGTATTTTTTGTTGCTCTAGCCCCGCCCCCTTCCCCACTGATCCCGCCCCCAGTGGTGCGGCCCTCGGACACAAACCACACTGTAAATTTGGCCCCCCGAGAGCAAGTTTGTGAGTACCCATGATCTAAACAATCATTCCACCTCCCCATTGCCTTGTGTGTAGTGTCCGCTACATCTTCCTGCAGTTTAACATATAGCCTAGACACCATATGTTTAGCGCTAGAAGCTATAATCAGTAGCTGTAGTGTGGACCGTTGTGGTGGTTCCTCAGGGTAGGACAGGTATGGTTTTTTTATCGCACCTTGTAAGCTATGATATGTAAATGTAAACAATAATGTCTGATTGCTTATGTATGCATGTACGAAAGTTCAGTAAGTGATTTAAAAACACCATTACAGTATAAATCCCCCATTGTATTGAAGCAAATCCATTCCCACCTTTTCCTGGGTAACCGATATTTCCGGATGACAATGCAGTGGCAGTGAAGGAGCATAGAGCAGTAGTTTATTGGCCTTGCGGCCCATTGTTCGCAACGCACTATTTGTCGTGTCTATGGTGTTTATGTCCCTATTATGCAGCGGGCCGACAGTGCTTCAAGATGGCGTCCAGCGGAATTGGCACAGCATCGCCCTCTTCAATTGCGACATGTGTTAGATAAGGGACCTTGTGGTACCAAAAATGCCAATATAGAGCTTGAGCACATAAATAATAGAGTAAAAAGTCTGGTACTTTAAACCCTCCCTGTGAGTAAGGTAAAGTGAGGTTGCGCAACCAAATTCGGGCCTGTTTACCTGCCCATATTAGTCGAAGCACCATGGTGGATATCCTACGAAATTCTTCTGCTGGAGGTTTGATCAGGATATTATTAACCAGATACACCAATTTTGGCAGGATAAACAATGGCCAATCGGCCGGGTAATGTGAATGACAGCTGAATCCATCACCCTGTTTTCTCCTCCATTACACCAATAGCCCTTCCATAGTTGGTGAGAATCACAACTTCTGGGTCGCGGTGATACCAAACACCCAAGTATCGAACTGGCTCAGTTTGCCATTCCATTGGGTAATCTGTGGGATGCGGGTGTGTAGTGTCAGTTAATGGTACAATTAGTGACTTGGACCAGTTTATATGCAGGCCTGATTGTTGTCCAAATTTACTATATTCTCTCAGTAGAGGATTAAGGTGGCTTACTGGGCCTCGCACATACATCATGTCCTCTGCATATAGTGATATATGCATGTCATCTGCATATAGTGATATATGCATGTCATCTGTATATAGTGATATATGCAAGGGCCTTTGCGGGAATTGGAGCGCGGAATAATGATGCCTCTGTCGGATTTTGCATGCCAAGGGTTCCAGGGCAATCACAAATAGTAAAGGTGACAGCGGACAGCCCTGTCTTGTCCCCCTAGCAATTGGTATGGCGCTAGATATATATTTATTGACTCTAAAGCGTGCCGTTGGAGCTGTGTATAGTAGTTGTATCCAGTGCAGGAAAATGGGAGGGGAATCCCATTTGTTTTAGTGCTGTGTGTAAATAGGACCATTCAATAGAATCAAATGCTTTTAGCAGCATTTAGAAGAATCGCAGCAGCTTTAGTATCCGGAATCAGATAGTGTGAGAGTGCAAATAAAGTTCTAGTATTGTGGGCTGTGGATCTTGATGGGATAAACCCTGATTGATCTGTCAGAATTAAATTGGTCATCGGTGGTTGTAACCTAATGACAAGAAGTTTGGCCAAAATGTTGGTATCTACATTTATCAGAGACAGCGGTCTATATGATTCACAATATTCCGGATCTTTGTTTGGCTTTAAAAGGGCAATTAGCATGGCTTCCCACATTGTTGGTGGTAAAAGCTGTTTCTCATGCGCATCCCCATGTAGTTCTACCAAATGAGGCACCAGTTGGTCAACAAAGGACTTATAAAACCCATCAGGGCCTGGCGTCTTACCATTTGGCAGAGATTTAATTACTTCAGTCACCTCCTCAACTGTGATTGGTAACACCAGGTATTCTCTTTGTGCATCAGATAACCATGCTATTGCTACATCTGCTAGGTAGTCCATTATTTCATCTGAGGGAACTGAATGTTGTGAAGCATGCAGGTTTCCATAGGTGTACATGAATTCCTGTAGTATTCCCTGTGTGTCGTGGTTCAGGTTCTCATTTTCATCTCTGACTGCCCTGGCAACCTGGGGTGCATGACCTGAACATATCTTTGCAGCTAACACTTTACCAGGTCTACCACCTTCTCCATAAGATATCGCTACCTGACGCTTTGTCACATATTTGAGTTTGTCTTCTGCATATGTTTGGTATTCTGACTGAACAACCCTAATGTCACCCAGCACCTTCGTATATTTTGTGCGCTCATATTCATGTTCCAGTGCACTCAGCTGTTCTTCGCACATAGAAAGCTGCCTGCTTATATCCCTAAGAATACCAGCTTGTGGTGCTTATACAGATACCTCTAATCGTGGTCTTAAAAGCCTCCCATAAAAGCCCAGGATCTTCAGTGGAGGGTTAATTAAGGTCAAAATAGTCAGTGATAGCGTGGCTAATGGTGTCCGTGTATACTGAGTCCAACAGGGCTTTTGCATTGAACCTCCAATTATGTGGTGGTATATAGTGTGGCATGTCTATGGTAAGCATTACCGGATTGTGATCTGACAGCGTCCTAGCCAGATATCTTACAGAACATGTCCATGGCAGTACGTCATCAGACACCAACCAATAATCAATACATTACCAACTATTATATGCTGCTGACACATGCGTGGCCTCCAACTGCCCACGGTGACGGGATCTCCAAACGTCAGTGAGTTGCATTTCGGTCATAATATCTTTTAATTTACTGAATGCTCGTTTGTGAGGTTCCATTGATGCACCTGATCTGTCAATTCCGACGTACAATGCAATGTTAAAGTCCCACCCCCCACCCCACCACCTCAAATTAATGGGATGTCTAGTAAGTCGTGCAGTTTGCGCCATATTGCGCTGTAGAAATCAGGGTCATCTACATTTGGGCCATAGGTTTTAATTATAGCTAGTCGTTGTCCCCTCAGTGTACCTGTTATTATAACATAGCACCCCAAGTCGTCAGAGATAGTGGTATCTATACTAATATACTAAATTGCTATCCTTTCTTAATCAATATAGCAACTCCTCTAGAGTATGAGGGGTAAGATGACTTGTGTATTGACTCTGCCCATCTTCGTCCTATGTGATTGTCAGTGTGAGGTGTAATATGCGTCTCTTGCAGGAGTGCAATGTCAACCTGCTGTCTGTCTAGATACGCAAACACTTGTCTAATCTTTTTAGGGTTACTGAGCCCCCGTACGTTCCAAGTTAACAGGTTTAAATGTTTAGGCTGTAATCTCTCAGTGGACATTCTTAACCATTGTTATCCTGTATGTGAACACTTAGTGTCCACAGCATGTGTCATTGTTTCCTAGAGTAAAAATTATAGTGCAACATTTCACGTCATAGTCTTGGATTTCAGCGATGTCTCTCAAGTACATTGGTCTGCATAACAGTTCCCAACATCCCCCCCCCCCCCCTCCGTCCACCCACTTCAGCATCCCAACCATGCTAAAGCCATGTTCCCATGAGAAATAACAACATAGCTTAACTTTGATTGGGGTACACCTGCCTAGGGGCTCCGCCAAGTGCACACAACTCCATCCAGCTAGTGGATGTGGTCAGGTATATATTAGTGATGCAGAAAACCTTTTCCGCATCTGACAGGTGTCCATATCAATCAAACGTAATTTATACTTGAATCATATAACATACTATATCAAGATGTCCTTTACTTCACAGTATACTTTTCATAGACTACAGTATAATCCAACAAACAGGCCCAGTGGAGCAACAGGGTCACAACTGTCCCAGCAATTCAGATCATATAGCTCAAATACCACAATGTGCATGAATCTCCTCTGGCTCCATAACCCCATCTAAAGTCTCGCACATGAGCATATAATTAAAGGGGTTAATGGTAGGTCATCCATTGGGTTCCGCAGTGTCTAGTCTCTCCTTGGAATGCAGTGCAATAAGTAACATGCAGACATTGTCTAACCAAGGAGGGTAAGTTCTCCATTCATGTCCTTGTGCACAGTAGTTAGGCGTCAACTGTTTCCAAGACATCAGACGGTGCTCGCACCACGTGCCTACATCCCCGTACAGTTCTGATTGCAATTCAGTCCATTACCACTGTGCACACTTATACCTTACCCTTCTGTAGTGTCTTGTTCCTGCGATATTCTTCCGTTCTAGCATTAATCACTCAGAGTCCTGATTCTGCTCTGCTCTGTTTTGTTCTTTCCGCTTATTGTTTAGTTTCCTTAGATAGTCCTGCGCTGCCTTCTGTGTCTGGAGAATTTTAGATCGACCCTCGAGTGTAACCCGCAGTCGGGCCGGGTATAGCATAACGTACTCTATTCCCATCTTGCGTGTTTTTTTTGTTGCTGGATTAAATTCTTTTCTCGCGAGCTGAACTGTCATTGTGAAGTCTGGATAGAATTCTAACGTATTTCCCTGATAGGCAATCTGCTGTTTTTCTCGAGCTAGTCTCAGAATTACAGAAAAACACACAAGATGATGGTCGGAATGTTGCACAATGGCAAAACATTCAGCCCCAGTCACAGATCTGGGTTTAATCTATCGTTATTTTGCTCACCAAGTCTCAGAATTACGTCTCGATCTCTATAATTGAGGACTCGAGCTATGATGGGTCTTGGAGTGGCACCAGGTTTGGGTCTCTGGGCAAATGATCTGTGAACTTGCTCTATCAGGAAAACTGCTGAGAGATGTTCCGCACCAAACACACTCCGAAGCATTTCCCCCACATAGGTTTCCATACGGCCTGTGTTTGTGGACTCCGGAACTCCTGCGATTCTGATGTTATTTCGCCGAGATCTCTCTTCCAAATCCTCTGCTTTATTTTTGATAGTGTCAAGTAGCCTTTCCATCTCTTTACACTTTCGGGTCGTTCTGTGTGATTCGTCTTCCAACGCAGATATACGCGTTTCAGCCTCCACAAGACGCTCTCCATGTTTGTCCAATTTAGCCGCCATATTATCAACCCACAATGTGATGGTATCCAGTTTTCCATTTATGTCCTGCAGACTTTCTTGAATGGCCTGCAACACCCCTTCCATGCCGGTTCCAGAGCCACTATCAGCGTCTAGTTCAGTATCCGAGTTTGCTGTCATACTTCTGTTGGCCTTTTTCGCTTCAAAAGACAGCTTGGTCTGCTGCTTGTCCGATTTGCCCATTTTCACCTAGTTAAGTGCCTCAGTCACAGGAATGGAGTATAGCTTGTACACTTGATGCGCTCATGGTGGAGCGTAAGCCTTTCTCTATAGTGCGTGGTCCCGGTTGCACCACGACCCCACTGCCGATCTAAATTCTCTGCGGATATGTAGCGGGCGTCTTGATCTTAGTGCCTCTCCAGACTCGACTTCCCCCACCACATAAACAGAGCAGTCCATGATAGTGCCAGGAAAACTGTTCTCTCAGAGCTCCTCGCCTTTCTCCCCAATTTTTGGCGCTATTGTCAGTTCACTGCGAGCCCATTAACCACGCATCATGAGTTTTACGGTTCATTAGCCATCCGACCAGGAACTTTACATTTGCCACACCTCCTTAATGCAGCATTCTGGCATTAAGTAGTGGGATCATCTGCTTTGATGCAATTTGATGTGCGTTGATGCAGGTTACCTTCTCTTGCTTTGTAATCGCGCCTTACATCCGATCTTTTATTGATGCCCTTTCACACCGGAGTACCTCCGTGGAGCGCCATGCAGTAGGAGCACCAGGTAATGCTAATATACAGCGGCTACGAACTTAGCAGTATCCGTGCTGGACCCGCCCCACAGAGCACATGCGACTTAGCCGGTTATAGCGAAAGCGTCGGCCTCTTTTAGACGCTATTACGAAGAGCCGCTTTCCTTCGCACTTTGCACGCGTCACACATTAATGGCCGCCGCCTCGCTGTCCGCCCGCCATCTTGTGCCGAATGATCACAGCCACAACCATCAGTGCCTTATTAGTTCCCTTTAAACACTGCTCGGCATCCCGATATCAATGCGTGGCGTACGCCGTCTCTAGCGAACATCAATCACACAGTTTGCTTACTGAAATGTGTTGTACCCCCGATTACAGCACCGCACCCGTACTGGTCCTAGTACACCGTTAGGGCCCCGCCATTCTGAGCGATTTCAGCGCAGATCACACGCGCAGCTATTTTTCCCAATTTGTCATCTGTAAGCGCATTTCACCACATTCTCGTTGCTCTTGCCATGTGGACAACACCTTCCGATCTCCAGTTCTGATATTTGCTGCTGGTTTCACGTCCGCAGATCGCCGTTATTTACACATCTTGGTCCTGACCGGCGGAGCCGTCTTGGGAGGCAGCCAACCCGCAGTGCGCCCTCTAGCGCCCCCTTCCCTTGCTGAAATATAATGTAAGTTTGGCCATGCCATTTATTGCTTCTTTCTATAACTCATCCTCTAGCGCAACAAAGTGAAGGAGCTCATTTGAAAAGATGTATTATAATAAGTTCTGTAAGTTACTGAAGAAAAGATATCTCTGTAGTGATAGCCAGGCAATATCATAATGCCCTTTGACACCACTGCTAGTGTTTTTAGGTCTCGCAGAGAGACCTATTGCAACCAAACCACAAAACTGACTTTTTACGATGAGGATTTCCAACAGTTCACGTGAATCACGTGTGACCACAAGCTCCTCGTGCACGAGCTCGCATTTGATCATCAAAGGCAGCCCTGCCTCCCTCACACAAGCTTCTCCCAGCAGGCCGTCCACCCCCCTTCCTCTCCATATGGTCGCTCGAGTTGCAGGCAGCCCACCCCCTCCCTCTCCAGCGACTGTCTTCTGTGACTCGCATTCCATCATCAAAGGCAGCGAGAGCTTCAAAGGCATCAGATTCCCCGCCCACTGCTTCACACTTCACGCCGCCAGGCCGTGACTTGTTTTACTTGTTACAGTAGCATTGATGTGACTTGTTTCCCATGGCGCCTGGTTCGCTTCTCGTTGTTCTGTTGGCTTAGGTCCTCCAGCCTGTACAGGAAGCCGTGCCGGCTCTGCTTGTTTTTTTTGGATCCATTTCACGGCAAAGCACTGACGTCTTGCAGACCCATATTTGCGTACAGTCAGCCAGCCGTCAGCTGCACCATGAGCAGAGACTCTAACGACGGGACAGCACGCACATACACCCACAAATGCACGCACCTCCTGAACCCTGGCTCGGGGTCAGAGGAGTTCTTTGTTTGTTGCAAGGTTTAGGAATCCTTCCCCCTACCGGATTCCTGTGCCCCCACGACTATTTTTTTTTATAACCGTACATGGGTCACTTCTTTCTTCCCAGTGGCCACTTACGTTGATGGGAGTGACTGATCCACGATCACGTGCCTTTGCTGTTGAAAGTGTTCAGTGAACCAAAATGCACTTTTGATGCTTGAGGGCATCTTTGCAAAGCTCCCGGGGTGGTGGTGTCTGAACTCGGCACTGCTCGATGTTACTTTACACAACATGATTGTTCCAGACCTGTCACAGCCGGACATTTCTTTGCCCTGGGTTGGTTGCAGCGGATCTGAGACTGACTGCCTGACAGCTCCTTGTAATTTCTCCGTAACTAGCAATGGCTGGCATTTCTCAGTACATCTGCCGATTTACCCATCTCTCACTGTCTTCCGGAACAAGTCAGGGGGAGGATCCCATGTATTGTTTAATGTCCCCCAAAATACCATCTCCCTGTCTGGGTTTCTAAGCAAATCTTTCCCTGAACGACTTCCAGTTATCTACTGGAGAAAGTGGTCCCGCCCCTCGCTTCTATGCTCCTCCCCCACACACATTACCAGCAGCACAAACTTATGCGCACACAGTACGACAAACACACCAGCAGCAATTTACTCACTCACCCATCACCACACCCAAGTATGCAAACACACCCACTGGTTAATTAACACACAAAGCGCAATACTAGCAGAAGAGTACTTCACCATAGACAGAAACTCCGCTACACACGCATCTTGCACACGCACATACAGCAAATACACACCACTTACACCATAAGCACCAACACGCTTGGAATAGAACACATTAGCACTAGACTTACCAGCACAATGCACACAACGAGAGAAAACATACACTAGTCACCCCACCAGGGCAGTGTATCAACATCAGCAACCCATACTCACAAGCACACACCATTACTATGCGCGCTGCAAACACAGCTTGCACACACAGGACACACATTCTGTCATAACGCACACATCATGCGTACATAAAAGAAAACATGCCCACAGCATACATTGCGGGCGCAAACTAAAGACCCTGCACACAAAAAACACCACCCCACGCACATATATGACCAATTAAATGCACACAGCAGTCGCGTGTATCACCCAGGCGCACGCATGCACAGCAGAGACAACGCATCAACAAAGCGCACATATTACATACGAATGCAGCACTCCAGCAACACCACACACCATACATAAGGAAATGCACACAAAGCACATCGCCATCACACAGGCGAACCCAGATGCATATCCTAACAGCACCTCATGCACAGCGTCACATATCACCGGCACCACACACACACAATGTTTATTATCCCAGCCTGACATGACATTTGTAAGGACAGCTGCAGAACTGGTATTTTTTCATGTATGTTGTATTTATTGAAAAGACAGGGAACACAAACACATCTCCTGCCTCAATCCCAGACAAAGGGGAAGGACAAAGTGTTCCAGATGTGCACTTCTGCATATTCCCAGCCCCAACCACGATTTTGTACCACGCTTTATTTTCACAAATTGTGCTTTTAAAGGGTTGCGATATTTCACAGTGGAGTCTAGCACTAAGTAACCATGGTTTCTGAAAAATGTGGCTCTGAGCTCATGACAATCTTGCTACACACAGGGTAACGTGCACAGACTCAACAACCAGGTCAAGAATGTCGCCGTCCTTAAACACAGTGGAGAGAGATCTCCCAAGCTCATTTGGTCTGCACATTAGTACTACTGTGTACATCGGATTTCGGATGTATGTGTACATGATTTCGTATTCATGTGTACATCAGATTTCGCATGATTGTGATTTCGTTTGAATGTGTTAAGTAGGAACAATGAAGGCTACACAAGAGGCTCGTCCCCTGCACGCTGTGGTTTCCCACCTAGTGGAGTGACCCCCAGCACGGTGCTGTCCACACTAGATGCTTGGGAGGCTGGTGGGGTTCACATCTACATTCTTGACACTAGAGCCGTGCCCTCAAACAGTAGCCGGGCCTCCTCCTTCTTCACGGTCCCCACAGGAGCCCAGAGTCCACAGCCAGGAAAGTCTGATTTCCCTCAGACCAGTAGACATGGCCTCATCTGCTCGTTCAAGTCCAACCTCTAACCTCACCAAAGGGCCAGAAGAAAGTCTGTGCAGAGGCATTCTCCCCTCACTGAAGGGGAGTTTATCATTAAAGGAAGGTGCCCCTACTTTCCGCTAGTGCCCTCAAAGATGAATTAATACTGTCCTGGGCATGGAGCCAGACAGTTACGTGTATTTGGCTTAAACTTTGAGAGGGAACTCTGTGCACCAGCCCTGGTTCTTTCTTTTCCTATTTCATTCTCTTTATTTTTTCTCCTTTTCTCTGCATCGTTCTTCCTTTCGAATTCTCTTTTCTTTCTTTCTAAATATTATTTTCCTTTGTTCTTTCATTCTTTCTTTTTCGTTCCCATTTTTTCTCCATACTCCATTTACTTTACCTTCATATCCCCTGTTTCTTCCTTCTCTGCTTTCTTTCTTTTGTCCTACTTCGTTCTGCCTCCATTCCCTTCTTTCCCACCCTTTTCTCTTCTTCTTTCCCTCCTTTCTTTCAGCCTTATCATCTTTCCCTGTCTTGATCTTTCGTCCCTTCTTCTTTTTTCTCTTTATTTGTATTTATTTCTTGTACGTTTCTCCATGTATCTCCTTTTTTCCCATTTTATTTTAACTTCTTCTCTCTTTGCCTTTGTACCTCTCATTTTATTCTTGCCTTACTCTCCATCCTTTTCTTGTTGTCTTTTTTTCTCTTGCCTTCTTTCCTCTTTCTCCATTCTGATGTTCTTATTTGTCTCTTTATGCCTTTCTCTGTCATTCTTTTTTCTTCTTCTCCTTTCATTCATTCATTTCACTGTTTTGTTTTTTCTTCCTTTCATTTTCTTCTCATGTATCTTTTTCCTTCACCGCCTTTCTTTTGCTCCTTTCCTATCTATTTCTCCTCATTTATTTCTTCTATTTTCATATCCTATCTTTCTCTGCCTTCTTTTTCTTTCTTTCTCTCTTACATGTTTTTCTGCACTCTGTCATCCTTCCCTCTCTGTTTCTTTCTCTCCTCTCCTATTTTTTCTCTCACATTCTCTATCTCTATTTATTTGTCGTTCTTTCTCACTTTTGCTGTCTTGGAGCAAAGGGGCAAAAACTGATCCTCAGGGACCACAAATGTACACTTTTTGCAGTACAGCTCATGTGTCATCAATGCTGTGTGCTGCTTGTATCAGGAATAGGGTACTCTAGGGGCAGTACCCTATGCCCTCACTCTAACTATCGGCCTCCCTCTATCTATCGCCCTCACTCTATCTATTGCACTAACTCTATCGCATCACCACAGCATCACTCGGCACCACCACAGCATCACTCGGCACCACCACAGCATCACTCAGGGGCACCACAGCATCACTCAGGGGCACCACAACATCACTATGCGCTACCACAGCATCACTGAACGCCACAGCATCACTCAGTGCCACCACAGCATCAATCTGTGCAACCATTCAACAACAACTAGTTCAAATATGTTCTCTCAATGTTTCAAGCTTTATTACAAATGTCACAAAAAGATGTTAATATTTCACTTCTGTTCTTGGATTTTCGTCACAATAAAATACACTGAACATAATCTTCACAAAAGTTATTTACAAAAGTTTAAGCTATTGCCATTATAAATCACAATAACTTTTATTTAAGTATTAATTATTTAAAAAAAAGACATTATTAATTGTAATATCAATACATCTAAGTCACGTAAATACAACACATATTACATTACAAATGCTATAGGTGTAACATTTGCGTAAGTTAAAACTAGCTATTAATTTCGCTATTTTCAAAACCAACACATAAATAAAATATTTGTCATTTACAAGACTAATAGCTCAAACTTTCCTAATGCGAGACCTATTGCATTGCAAATGCTTGTTTTAGGATCATATGAACTGGTATCATCTTACTCATTCTTTACTTAAGTCGAAAAATCTATAAACACAATGTTAAATTAATATAAAAATATAATATACAAATTATACAGGAAATGGTAAAGAAGATGGGTAGGCTAAGATTTTTATCATGGCCAAAAAGAAAGGAAATTTGACAATGTATACTTGTGCATAGGGCTTTTGCTGCCACATTCAAATATAGCTCAGGATATATTGTATGCTGTCTTGTCCCTTCGGTATCTTTAGTAAATAACCACGAGGAACTAAGATAAACTCGTAGATTTTCTAATTCTGCGCACTGCTTTGTTGACTTGGCCCAGAATGTGGTCTCTCATGAGAAACTAAACTCATGTACACCCATAAGCAAGGATATCCAAGGACACGTTGATATCTACGAGGTGTATTTTCATTATCTGCCTATTAAATCTATGCACCTGGATTCCAGAAGCATTGAAAATTGATATATCCGAGCCAAATTTGAAAACACATGATCTCAACGTAAGAAAGAATCTCTAATCCTCTTCTCTATTTGGCACTGTGACTCTATCGTCAGCCCCAAGCATGTCGTGACATCTCACTTATGACGATGTCTAGTTAAGGCCCTTTTTCAGTTCTGCTTCCTTCTTACTGTGCATGCACACTTTGACCTACAACCAGTTACACAAGACGACAGCCCTGGCATACCACACAAGTTAGAGATGCGCAGTATAACAATATTAAGTTACTATTACTGATTCTTTAACAAAACAATATTCTACGTAAATGTTGCTTGTGCGCGTGCAGTATTTTTGCAATTCTGCTTGACAAGAGTTCTAGGATATTCTTTGTACTTTGCTGCTGGTATACATTTTATAACATTCATTCCCTCTCGGGTTGCAGCTGCTTGGAGTTGCTGGCAGCGAAGGGAACCTCGTTGCTGTATTCCAAGAGGAGCACAACCGCGTTCTACAGCAGCTCCAGGTCTTCACCTTCTTCCCAGAGGTTATTGCAGCAGTCAGAAAACCCTTTGAGCGAAAGAGTGTGGAACGCCAGTCACAGTCTCAGCCTGTGAGGAAAACAATCCTGGGCCCAGTATGTATATTTAATCCCCCACCTCCTCCTCAGGTTTTGTTGTTTACCTCCTCCTCAGGTTTTGTTGTTTATTCAACATGTTTGTGATTGTGCAAAATAAGGTTCTCTTGTGTGGCTAGTTTTAAATGGACTTTCACTTCATAATGGTCTTTTTGTTAAGTTCCCTTGCTTACAAAATGGGAAGCAGCTTGGCATTTTGCTTGGGATTAGTAATGCACCAACATAACATTAAAATGCCTTCACGAGTATAAAGCATTTAGCTAAAATGCATTTAGCGGCAGATAATCATAGCACCTAAAATTGCTGCCTTGTTTACTCACTACAGTTACATTTTTTTTAACAATATCTAATCAGGTATTGTAAGTGGTATACAAACACATTTACCCGTGTGGGCATTTTTGCATGTGAAACTTAAACTATGCATCATAATGTTTAAACAAAATATATATTTAATTCATTGAACTTATTAGCAGATTTTTACAGTCTTTTGTATTCAATAAGAAGTCTCTCTTATGGCTCTAAATTCGAGGAAGGACAGACTGCTGAACTGTTTGCCCGTTTTAATTTATAGCCTGCAGTTTTAAGATGATTTTGGGTGCTTACCGTGGTATTGCATGTCGAATGAATACGCTGTGGCCTCATAGCTCTTCAAAATGGAAGTGGGGGGAAAAAGCAGGTCATATTAGCAATCTTTTCACTCAATGTCATCAGTGATTTCAGTGATGTAATTTAACATGTCTGAGTGATGTAATGTGAAATCCTAAGCAGTGCATGGTGGAGGAGCATTTAGCCCAGTACATTATAACTGATTTTTTTGTTATCAAACATTAGTTTACATCTCATTTAAACACCTAACTAGAACTTTACTTTAACATTTGTGAATTTCTGGGGTGTGTTTTTTAAGGTAAGGGAAGATCTTATTACCATACCTAAATATACCAAATCTTTAACCCTTGTTTTTTCGGTGATTTTCGGGTGTTTTCTGTAATCCTATTCAGCTAACTTGCCCAGTGTGCATGGCGCACAGCTGGAGGATGCCTGCAGGGCCCCCTTAAAGCCCAACCCCTCCCACACCTCTCTCTTGCCCCCCCCCCCCAAAACATTTTCCATTTACCACTTAGGATTGGCAAGTAGTAACAGTGAGACAGGATAAGGTCTATAACATGTTATCCTTTTTCATTAGTTTTTGAGCACTTCTGTTAAATACATTTTGTCGGATGAGCCTCTAACTAAATCTTTTGAATTCACTTGCAGCCAAACTACACAATGCAGTCAGACAAGCATAGAGTTGCCCTCCTGGCTAAATATCCCCCAGAGAAACTATTCCAAGCGGAACGGAACTTTAATGCGGCACAGGAATTGGACGTCTCATTGCTGGAGGGTGACATTGTTGGTGTAATCAAACAGCAAGACCCAATGGGCAGCCAGAATCGCTGGCTCATCGACAATGGAGGTGAGAGACCATGGAGACCTTCTCAGACCTACGTTAGTTTTATTAACTTTATGCAGAGGTCAGCTCGGCCTGCGATGCTGCGCTAGCTCTTTGCTATCTGTTTTTATAATTCACTGAATTGTTTTTAAAAGGCACATTTCTTACCTATAATTTGTCGCTCTGTGCTCGCCTACTCCCCGGTCCACCACAGAAAATCCTATGCTAATTGAGTGGAGGGAGAACACCGACCTCTACACTTCCTGATTGGGACATTCTTGGGCGGCCATCTTGGCAGGGTGACGCTCCAACTTTCCTCCGGCCCAATCTACTTCAGCATGAATGGCGCTAACGTGCAGCTGGCGCACCAAAGGCAAGCCCGTCTGCGCCAGACCGGGCCCAGGGGCCGTTGACCCCTGTCAATTTTTCTGGAAATTGTTTAACTTGTAGCTCCAGTTTCCTGCATGAGCTGAGAGGGGATACTAATTTCAACTGTTTACACTCTGAATATTGCCAATAACCCCTCTTACTGTCCCCACTGTGATTTTAAGCTTTTGACTCACAATAATTATAGGCCCCAAGCCAGCACCCCACTAAGGAGGTTTCTTTTAAATTGTAGATCGCTCCCTAAACATTCTGTCGAATTAGCGCTACTAATAGATGAGCTCAAGCCAGATGCTCTTTTCCTAACAGAGACCTGGCTCCAGATGGAAGCCGATCCTGCAATTATCCAAACCCTTCCTCAAGGGTACTCAATACTCAGAGCTGATCACATGAGCGGTAGAAGCAGAGGCTTGGTCATTATATTTAAAGACACTTTCAACTGCCGAACCACACTAAATACGCTATTAGATTGTGAGAGCATGGCCTTCTCCCTAGAGTTTTCACCTACAAGCACATTCTCCGGTTTGCTGATCTATCGCCCCCCGGGAGCCTTAGGGTAATTCCTTCCTAATCTCTCAACCTTAGTCGCCAATCTAGCACCGGCTCCAGCTAATTTTACGGTGCTTGGCTATTTTAATATTCATTTGGACGACCCTTCCAACCATGTAGCCAGTGAACTAGTACTGAGTCTCCCGGCGATCCAACTTAAACAAAAAGGATTTGCCTCTACACATGTCAAGGTCCATCTTCTGGATCATGTATTTAGTAACCTGCACAACCTTGTCGTAGGTACCCCTACGCCACTCCCATGGACGGATCACTTCCTGATTCCCCTAAGTTCTGAGACTTTCGTGCCTTCTCCCCCCATAGAGCAGTACCGATCCTGGAAAGGATATGGTCTAGGCCAGGGGTACTCCTAGTACGGCCCGCGGGCCAGTGGCGGCCCGGCAAGCCTTCCCTGGCGGCCCGCGGACCCCCGAGACATCATAACTGTGTTTCCCGAGTTTTTTTTTTAAAGTGTCTGCAGCAGCGAGAGAGACTCTTGCTGCTTTGTGGGGGCTGCCGGCCGGGCGATCCGAGGAATGGCCAGAGTAAAGCTGCAGGGGCCTAAGGAGAGGTGAAATACAAAGGCATCATTAACATGCAAATGGTCTTTTAATGACCTGTGAAGTGCTCGGGTGGCTGTGAGTGTGTGTGTGCCCCAGCTGGCGCACAGGCAGGGTGAGGTGACAGAGGGAGTGGGAGGGAAAGGGAGGGGGAGGGGGAGGGGGACGGAGAGGGAGAGAGAGAGAGAGAGAGAGTGAGAGGGAGTGAGTGAGAGGGAAGGAGTGAGAGGGAGGGAGGGAGTGAGTGAGAGGGAGGGAGTGAGAGGGAGGGAGTGAGTGAGAGGGAGTGAGTGAGAGGGAGTGAGAGTGATAGGGAGTGAGGGAGAGGGAGTGAGGGAGAGGGAGTGAGTGAGAGTGAGTGAGTGACTGAGAGTGAGTGAGTGACTGACTGAGAGGGAGTGAGTGGCAGAGGGAGGAGAAAGAATGAGTAAATGAGTAGGAGTGAGTGAGTGAGTGAGTGAGTGAGTGAGTGAGTGAGTGAGTGAGTGGGAGTGAGTGAGTGGGAGTGAGTGAGTGGGAGTGAGTGAGTGGGAGTGAGTGAGTGGGAGTGAGTGAGTGGGAGTGAGTGAGTGGGAGTGAGTGAGTGGGAGTGAGTGAGTGGGAGTGAGTGAGTGAGTGGGAGTGAGTGAGTGGGAGTGAGTGAGTGGGAGTGAGTGAGAGGGAGAGTGTGAGACAGAGAGAGAGAGGGGTTGAGAGGGAGTGAGTGAGGGAGAGGGAGTTAGTGAAGGAGAGGGAGTGAGTGAGGGAGAGGGCGTGAGTGAGGGAGAGGGAGTGAGTGAGGGAGTAAGTGAGGGAGAGGGAGTGAGTGAGGGAGAGGGAGTGAGTGAGTAAATGAGTTGAGTGAGTGAGAGGGAGTGAGTGAGAGGGAGTGAGTGAGAGGGAGTGAGTGAGAGGGAGTGAGTGAGAGGGAGTGAGTGAGAGGGAGTGAGTGAGAGGGAGTGAGTGAGAGGGAGTGAGTGGGAGGGAGTGAATGAGAGGGAGGGAGTGAATGAGAGGGAGAGAGTGAATGAGAGGGAGAGAGTGAGTGAGAGGGAGTGAGTGAGTGGGAGGGAGGGAGTGGGATGGAGGGAGTGGAAGGGAGGGAGAGGGAGGGAGAGGGAGGGAGGGAGGGAGGGAGGGAGAGGGAGGGAGTGAGAGAGTGACTGAGAGAGTGAGTGTGAGTGAGTGAGAGAGAGGGAGGGAGTGAATGAGAGAGAGAGCGAGCGAGTGAGAGGGAGGGAGTGAATGAGAGAGAGAGAGAGCGAGTGAGAGGGAGGGAGTGAGTGGGAGGGAGTGAGTGAGTGAGAGAGAGGGAGGGAGTGAGTGAGAGGGAGGGAGTGAATGAGAGAGAGGGAGGGAGTGAATGAGAGAGAGGGAGGGAGTGAATGAGAGAGAGGGAGGGAGTGAGCGAGTGAGAGGGAGAGAGTGAGAGTGAATGAGTGGGAGAGGGAGGGAGAGGGAGTGAGTGAGACGGAGAGGGAGTGAATGAGAGGGAGTGAGTGAGTGTGAGGGAGGGAGGGAGTGAGGGAGTGAGTGAGAGGGAGAGATGGAGTGAGTGAGAGGGAGAGAGGGAGTGAGTGAGAGGGAGTGAGTGAGTGAGAGGGAGAGAGGGAGTGAGTGAGAGGGAGTGAGTGAGTGAGTGAGAGGGAGAGAGGGAGTGAGTGAGAGGGAGGGAGTGAGTGAGTGAGTGAGAGGGAGAGAGGGAGTGAGTGAGAGGGAGTGAGTGAGAGAGTGGGAAGGAGACGGAGAGGGAGGGAAAGGGAGGGAAAGGGGGTGAGACAGAGAGTGAGTGAGAGGGAGGGAAAGGGAGGGGGACGGAGAGGGAGTGAGAGGGAGGGAGTGAGCGAGCGAGAGAGAGGGAGAGAGTGAGAGTGAATGAGTGGGAGAGGGAGGGAGAGGAAGTGAGTGAGACGGAGAGGGAGTGAGACGGACAGGGAGGGAGAGGGAGTGAGATGGAGACAGAGAGGGAGGGAAAGGGAGGGAGTGAGAGGGAGGGAAGGAGACGGAGAGGGAGGGAAAGGGAGGGAAAGGGGGTGAGACAGAGTGAGTGAGAGGGAGGGAAAGGGAGGGAGTGAGAGAGAGGGCGTGAGAGAGAGGGAGTGAGAGAGAGGGAGTGAGACAGTCGGAGTGAGACAGAGGAAGACAGGAGAGAGGGAGGGTGAGAGGGAGAGAGAGCTAGAGAGAGGGAGGGAGGGAGACCGAGAGAGATGTGTGTATGCCGGGACGGCTCAGTGGACGAAGGCGTCCGCTGCAGGGACCTATGATCAACCTCATGGTCAGTTTTATGTTGTTGCTCTAGCCCCTCCCCCTCCCCCACTGACCCTGCCCCCCCACCAATGCGGCTCTCGGACACAAACCAAACTGTAAATTTGGCCCCCGAGAGAAAGTTTGTGAGTACCCATGGTCTAGGCTATCCTCTAATCGTTGGATCGTAGCTCTTGAAGACACAAGTCCACTCAGAGATCCTAATCCCAATCTGGCCAGCAACAATTTTAATGTGTGGATCCAAACTTCCCATGACCTAGTTCACCCCAAGGAGCCGACTCACAAAAAAAACATACAGAAAACAGCCCTGTGGTTCTCCCCCAAACTGAGGGACTTAAAGCAATCATGTAAAAGACTGGAAAGAAGATGGAGACACAATTTTTCAGAGGCTAGGAAAGTGGATTACAGGAAGGCAATTAGGCTATACAAATCAGAAATCAAAATAGCCCAAACCACATTCTATGAAGAGAAAATAGTTACTGCCGCAAATTCACCTAAGGAGATTTTTCGCTTTGCGAAATCACTTACCACCTTACCATCACCTCCGTTATTGTACCCACAGCATGGAAATGTGCGATGGTTAGGGCCCTCCTGAAGAAACCTAATCTGGATCAATCCAATCTGGCAAACTATCGCCCAATTTCCCTTCTCGCTTGGCTGAGTAAGCTGATTGAGAGACATATTAATATCACACTTGTTGACTATCTGGAATCCAACAACTTGTTGCATGATTCTCAAACAGGCTTTCGTCCTCAGCTTGGGACGGAAACAACCTTACTTGCAGTAACGGAGGAGGCAAGGAGGTTATTGGACCAGGGAGGTACGGCGGCAATCATCCTCCTGGACCTCAGTTCCGCGATTGACACTGTTAACCATAACATCTTGTCCCACAGACTTAAAAGCATGGGAGTGACGGGCACGGCACTAACCTGATTTCAGTCCTTCCTGAGTGACCGCTTCTTCCAAGTCTTTGAAGGAGATGTGGTGTCCTCCAGGTTGCCTCTTAGCTGTGGGGTTCCTCAGGGCTCTGTCCTGAGCCCTACGCTTTTGAACATCTACCTGAGTCCCCTGGCGGAGATTGTCCATCCATTCGGTATCAAGATCATCACCTATGCTGACGACACTCAGCTAGTAGTAGCATTAAATCACTCCAATGGGTCTTCTAGCTCCCTAGGTCTATGTCTAGTGGCAGTGGCCGAGTGGATGGAACTCTCTTGCCTCAAGCTCAACGGGGACAAGACTAGGATTATGTTCCTGGGCAACCTTCCATCTTCCATCCCTGCTCTCCAGTGGCCGGTATGTCTTGGCCCTGCTCCACCTCCAAAGGCACAGATCAAGACCCTTGGCATGTGGCTTGATAACTCCCTTAATTTCAACCACCAGGCCACCAAGCTCTCAGCCATCTGCTACGGGCTGATGAGAATGTTGCGCACCATGTTTCTCAAGCTTTTTATGTAGCTGTTCGAACACATTTCAAGATTTTGTCTCTGACTTTTCAATGTATTTTGTTAGGGGTTTTACATTTCCTTGCCGCATTTCCTTTCCAATATTTGGTTAAGATAACTAATGGCATTTATATTCCTTAAGAGTATGTTTTTTATGCTAACATTTAGTGTCTTATCTCCACAGCATCCAAAGGTTTCGTATACAGCTCATTTCTCAAACCATATAATCCACGCCAAAGTCACTCTGATGTTTCTGTTGGAAGCCACTCCTCTACTGAATCGGGTTATGGTGGCTCGTCCCCCATTCTGTCAAGGCAGAACAGCAATAACACTTTGACATTTAACGCAAATAACCCATCTGTAACCTTTTCAACGACAAATCCGCAGAAGTCTAATACAGATGGTTCGTCTACAGCAGTCATCAACCAAGCAGATGCATCTCATGGGGACTCCTACAAACGGCCGAAAGACACAGATTGTCCCAATCTGGCCAACCAGTGTGATGGTCGTGAGAGAACAATTGTTGCAGACGTTGTACAGTCATCAAATATTCGCCGCTCTAGTCAACAAGACGCTGTGAATAACACTACAACACGGAATAAGTTGGAAAAGGGACGAAGTGTGGAACCCCCCAAATCATCTCATAGGATATCTCCTTCTCCAGTAGAGCAAGATTCTGAGCAAGACAGCAGCGAGTCTGAAGGCAACCAGGTAAACATGTAATTCCAGCTCTGTTCCTAATACGCTGTGAACACTTCCTTTAAACATGATCTCCATTAACATAATGGCAACATGTTAAGTGGGTAATGACCACGTTTGATGTTTTCTGCCACAAAATCTGGCATTTAGGCTTTTTTTCAGACAAATTTGTATATTTATAATTGAATATTTCTCTTTGTTGGATAGCTTTAAGTACTAGATTAGAAAAAATTTCTTTTGTCTGACGAAACAAATGTCTGCAGTAGGTTACTTCAAGAATTCGTACTTAATATGTTAAGCAGCTTGATGGCGTCTGGAGTGAGAATAGTGAACAATTCTTTAATTGACTTTTCTGAACAGAACTCTTCCAATAGTTAGAAAACACATCTCGCGCTTGCAGACTCCTGGACTTGGCAAGTATTTAAGAATGTCATGCTGGCAAGGTGCTAGTGTGTTAGATTTACTGTCGTTTTGTGTGTATTAGGCAGTGCAGAACAATGCTTTTTAATAACATTTATCATTTGGTGATTTTTTTGGTGAAAACCAAAACACTATGTCCACAGATATCCCCTGTTCTGCTGTCCAGACCATAAACATAATCTCTGATTAATTTATGTAAGTAATTGGCGACCTACACTTGTAGGGTATTTATTTCTTTATTTATTTCCAGAGTTTTATATAGCGCGAACAAGATCTTTGCAGATATCAGAGCGCTTTACATAGAAGAGTACATGAGGGAACAAAGTCAAATAGGTAGGTCGATAGTTCACAGAGTACAGAAGGGAACATGAGGGAACAAAGTCAAATACGTAAATCAGTAGATCATACAATACAAATAATACAATTGGGTGGCTGCAAAGCAGTCAAGTGGGTGATAAGACAGCTCGTACAAATAGATAAGTGGTCAAGCAAGTAATAAAGATCATCGCAGGGTGTTGATAGGGTTCGAGATAGTAGTACAGGTGAATTTAGCCATGAGGATAGCTTTTACTTCTTTTTTGAAGAGTGTAGTGGAAGAGAGAAGCCTGGTTTCGGGAGGGAGTGAGTTCCAAATCCTAGGCGCCATTCCTGAGAAAGAGCGCTTGTATGTTTTCTCCTTCCGGAATCTTCGAGGTTTCAGCAGAAGATTGTTTGCGCCTCTCGTGTTTCTGGTTCCCCCAGAGATTGTCAATTTCTGAGCAAGGTAGCCGGGTGAGTTTAGGTGTACAGCCTTGTGTGTCATGCAGGCTATTTTCAAATGTATTCTGGCTTCAAACGGCAACCAATTCAGGGATTTCAAGTCAGGGGTGATGTGGGAGTGCTTTTTTGACCCCGTGATAAGTCTCGCTGCAGCATTTAGAGATGCTTTTAGTGGTGCGGTTGTAGTTAGTGGGAGTCCGCAGAGGGAGGTGATGCCGTATTCAATTCGTGGGATGACTAGTGCTTGCACCGCTGTTTGGAAGTCTTTGGCTGGGAGGTAGGGTTTAAGTTTCCTCAGAGTATTGATCTGGAAGTTCGCTCCCTTTGTAGCTTTGCTGACATGTTGCTGCATGTTGAGATTGGTGTCGAGTGTTATGCCTAAAGATTTTGCTGATTCCACGATGGTGGGTTGGACATTGAGTGCGGTTAGGAGTTTAAGCCAATGTTGAGTGGTGGTTATCTTCGCTGGAGGTGCGATCAGAAGGAACTCTGTTTTCAGGGCATTGAGTTTGAGGTGATTGTCGGCAAGCCAGGATTGGGTGCATCTGATCGTTGAGTTCAGGAGCAGGATGTCATTGGGAGATTGCAGTTTGAGGTAGAGTTGGGTGTCATCGGCATACATGTGAAAGTGTACATTGGATTCTTGTAGCAGAGTGGTGAGCGGTTCCATGACTAGGTTGAACAAAGTTGGGGATAGAGAAGATCCTTGGGGGACGCCTAGCGTTACAGGTACTGGCGTGGACATCAGGTTGTTGCTCTTGAATTTCTGCGTCCTGTTGCGGAGAAAGGAAGTGAACCATTTGAGGACAGTTCCAGATAAGCCCATTCTTTTGTTTAGTAGTTCTATTAGATTCTCATGTTTAACGGTGTCGAATGCGGAGGAGAGATCGAGAAGGATGAGGAGGCAAGTGTCATTTTGGTCTAGCTTTTGAAGTGCGTCGTCAATTATGTGAGTCATAGCCGTTTCTGTGCTGTGTCCTGCTCAGAAACCTGATTGGTGAGGGTTGAGGAGATCGAATTGCTCAATGTGTTTAGTCAATTGTAGTTGTGCACATTTTTCCAGCAGTTTGGCGAGAGTGGGGATATTGGTGATGGGACGGTAGTTGTTGAGATCCGCGGGGTCGGCTGTTGGTTTCTTTAGTAGAGGTGTGACCTGACCAACTTTGAGGGAGTCAGGTATGCTTCCTTGTTGGAGAGAGCTGTTGATGATTTTAGTCCAGAGAGGGAGAATCAGTGGGGTAAAGTCTTTTACTGCGAAGGCAGGGAGGGGGTCCGTGAGGTGATTGGAAGGTTTCAGGGTGCTAAGTAATTTGCCAATTTCTTCTTCCGAATATGTGTCAAAGGTTGACCATGTCGCATTGTTTTTTGGTTCAACGGGTGCTGGGCATTTGGGTTTGGAGTAGAGGCTTGCGTCAGTGAGGAGATCGCTTTTTATTTTGTCGGTTTTTTGGATAAAGAAAGCAGCGAAGTCTTCACATGAGGGTACCACACTCCCAGTGTTGAGTGGTTGTGGTAGCTCTTTGGATTGTGATTTGATTAGCTCAAACAGTTTTCTCGGGCGGTTCTTTGCTTGGTTAAGTTGGAGGCGGAAGAAGTCCGATTTTGAGCGTTTTATTTTCCTGAAGTAGGCGTTTCTCTTCTTCTTCAACTCTTTTAGGTGCATTGCAGAGGGGGCTGATCTCCAGGTCCGTTCTGCCATTCGCATGTCTCTTCTATCTTCGTTGAGACTCCCGTCGTACCATGGTTTGGAGATTTTAGTGGCGACTCTTTTTAGTTGCATAGGTGCAGCCTCATTGATTATCGAAGTCATAGTGTTGAGATAGTGGTCAGTCAAGGTTTGGACGTCCGAGGCGCCTGCAGGAGGGAGTAGGAGATTGCAGCTGTTAGGGGGCAGAGAGCCAGGGTTGAGCTTTTTCGTGTTTCTTTTCCAGACCTTGGGCTTGGAGAGCTGCACAGGGTTGACTTTGACTTTTTCGTTGATAAAGAATGTGATAATGTGATGATCCGACCAGTCACAAGGTTGGATGGATTCAAGTTGGATGGATTGCTCCTTGGAGATGATCAGGTCGATGATGGAGCCTTTCTCATGGGTCGGGCTGTTGCATATTTGGGTGAGGTTCAGGGCATCGAGGAAATTTTTAAGACTGTTTACCACTGCGTCGCTGCTGTCATTCCAGCGGAGGTTGAAGTCACCAAGGTATATTTGGGTGAGCTGGCGACCGGAATTGGTTGAGATCATATCCATGATTTGTTGGGAGAACGTGAGGTTGTCCCTGGGTGGGTGGTATATGCTGTGCAGAGTGCATATCGGTTTGCCCTCACTGATGATGTTGAGGCAGATGTATTCACAGGATGTTGGGGATGGCAGGGATGTGGAATTGACTTTCTGAACAGAGAGGTTGTTCTTGTATATGCATGCGATTCCGCCACCTATTTGGCCTGTTCTGTCGAGCCTGATAATGTGGAAGTTGGGAGGAACCAGAATGTCCATTATGGGTGTCGAGGATTCAGTTAGCCACGTTTCAGTCAAGATGATTAGGTCAAGGCCCTGCGATAAGAGGAGTTCAGCAATGGCTGCTGAGTGTCTCGTCGCCGATCTGCAGTTGAGAAGCGCGCATTTGAGGCGGGGTGTGTAGAGGGTGTTAGATTGTTCTAGCGAGAGAGGGACTTCTCTAAGGTTAGTGGGGATGGAGGCTCTGCTGTTTAATGTGGGTGGTCTAAGGGGATTTGGGTGTATCGTGGGAATGTTGCGGTGTGGGGTGCTTGTGTGAGTTTGGGGGGCTGGATCATAGGAGCGTAGTAGGGTGAGTGTGTCGAGGTCAGAAGAAGAGTTGTGGGTGCGGCGAGGGCGGTTGTTGCGATTAAGAGCTGGGATTGATGTCAGCTTGGGGCATAGCTGAGTGCGAGAGTTGGCCTGAGAGGTGGGGGACACATTTGGCGGGGAGGTGTGGACGTGTGAGGCGTTGCAGGGGCGATGCTGAGGACTACGGGAATTGCTGCGCCTATGAGCAGGGTTTGAAGCCTGGTGTGGGGCGTGGTGAGGGTGGGGGACCGCCGGGGGGGAGGGAGGCAGGCTGGGATGGGGGGTGGAGGTGGCTGGGTGGTGTGTAGGACATGTGGAGAGTCGTTCTTTGATGTCCTGGATGTCTTCTTTGATCTGAGTGAGGGTGGCCATGATGAGTTCCATCGTAGGGTAGGTGGTGGGGGTGGGGGTGGCAGTCAGGGGTGATTGGCTGGCCAGGGAGCTCGTGTGCAGGCGAGGGGGAGGGCTGGTGTTCAAGCAGGTCTGCGTTGTGTTGGAGCGTGGGATAGGGTTAGGGAGGTGAGAGGTTCTGGACTGTTGGGGAGTGGATGGGATAGGGAGGAAATTGATGTTATGGGTGGGGGCATTGGCGGTAGGCGTGGGGGACAACGTGTAGGCTGGGAGACTGGTAGCTGTGTTGGAAGGAGGATGGTAGGGGCTGAGAGTAGGAGGGGGGGTGGGAGTGGAGATGATCCTGTTAAGGGGAAGGGACGTTAAATTAAGAGAGGGAGTACGTTCTGCGCAGTAGATTGGTGGGTAGTGAGGACTGAGAATGGGGGGGGATAAAAGGGGGGAATTGTCAGAATGCGTGTGATTCTGGTGCTGGACTAAGTTGGGAGTGTTAAGTGTGGGGATCGTGCTGTCAGCGCCGAGCGGGGTGTAAATGCCCGCTGTAGGTGTGGAAGGTGTGTTGAGGGTATGTGTGGAGGTCCGGACGTTGGTGGAACGGGCGGCGTATGAGGGGGAGCGATCTATGTCTGAGATGGGGTGCTGAGTTGGGATAGTGAGGTTGTGGGTGGGGGATGGGAGGTCAGGGGTGGTAGGTGTGTCCCTGATTGAAAAGTATGCAGCTGAGAGGTCATGGTTGGTAGAATTGGGGTAGATATGCGTGTTTGTCCGTGACTTGGAGAGGTGTTCTTTGAAGGTGGGGAACATGTTGTCTAGCAGTTCCAGGTTCTTGTCTGTGGATTGTAATAGGACAATCCCGGTATTGTAAATAGTGATGGTGGCTCTGCCTGGAAAGACCCGGGACGGGGAGATGGAGAGAGTTTGGCTGTGTGCGGATTTTCTAGTCGAGGAGACGGTGAGTAGGGTGAAGAACGCTTTTCTCCATTGAGCTCTGCGTGTGGTGTGGAAGATGATATCGGTGTTCAGGGATCCATTAACCGGTGAGAAGTAGGTGTCAGCGAAGGGCTTTTCCGAGTGTGACCTAAGGAAGTTGTGTTTAAAGCGTTTGGCGGCTTTTTTGGTGAGTGATGGTGGATAAATGATTTTGTATGTATGTTTGCCGATGGGGTCCATGTTGCGTTGCAGGATTAGGTGGGTATGGGAGGATGCAGTAGTGGACTATAATAGTACCAAAGTGCAGAAAGACAAGCTTGCAGAAACGGGTGCAAACAGTTGGAAACACAGTGATAAGTCACAGCAAGCAAGATGTTATAAAAAGTGACACTAGTACTCAGCCAGCCTTTCCAGGCTATGAGAGTGAGCAGTAGGGCAAATACATACGGTAATTAGTAAGGTACAAGGTGTAATAATAGGCATAATACTGATAAAAAATAAGGGTGGGGTACAATGGGTGAGTGCACTATACTATAGTTGATAATATTGATATTGGAAAGGATCCAGATACACAATTTACAAAACTCAAAATTCAAAAATCGAGGGTGCCACTGGTTGTCTGTTCAGCTGGTGTGAGGTAGAAATCTGTGCATTTACAAATGTTCAGAATACAAGTGAAAGTGGTACTCGTGAGGGCTCCAATATACGAGGTAATAGTCTGTGCGTACAGGTGTTCAAAATACCGATATAGGTGTAGTACTGCAATGATGTGTAAACTCTCTTGCCTATGTAAGGTAGTAATCTGAGTAATACAGATGTTTAGAGTAGAGCTAGAGCGTACTAATGCAGTGATGGCAAACACACTTTCCTGTATGAGGTAGCAATCTGTGTAGTACATACATTCAGATAAGGCTAAAAGGGCAATATTGCACAATATAGTAATAGGTAGGCATTCTTTCATATATGAGGTAGTAATCAGGTCTAAACAAGTAATAAAACTATAGTGAGTATAATAATATATAGGCATAGGCCGGCATTCTGTTATACTAGTCTACAATACTATAGTCCCATAGAGGCTGGAGACTAGACTAAGATGGCCGCCAAATAGTTCAGATCAGGCAAGTAGTCCTTTGTTTGTTGCTAAGCAGGTTGGGAGTAAGAGAGAATAGTCCTCTTTTTGCTGCTATTGCTCTGAGCACCGGGGAAGAGATTCCACTTCCTGTTCAAGCAACCAGAGCTCAAGTCTGGCTGGGAGTCTTATCTCTATGTGGGGGAGTTGAGCTGAAGGGGCGCGTGGAAGATAGAAGGTATGGGGGGATTTATTGTTACAGTTTTATGGCCCCCGCCATTTTGTACAAAGGGATAGAGTTTTTCAGTGAGTTAGGCTTTTCAAAAAGAGAGTCGGTGGGAGGGAAAAGTAAATACCTGAGTTTTGTGATTCAGTCCCTCTTACCAGCAGAGTTAAATAGAAGCATTACAGAAATCCATGGTTGACTTCCTTCCCCTTCGTGGGTGTATGTGACTGGTTAAAAAATGCATCCCAGCCGTATACCGATGTCACGGGGGGCAGACTTCGGTGTTCCGCCGCCCCAACTGGTCCTAATTTGCTCCTTGTGATTGTGAGCTGTGTTAGCTCTCACTGCTCCGCTTCGTGATCTAGTGACCCCCGTCGTGTGAGCCATCACCTGTGGTCAACGTCCCTCCCTGCTCTCCCGACCGCTCGTGCTCCTCTGCTGCGGTGTGCGGGGGGGGGGGGGGGGGGTCGCCGTGACCCGGTGCTGCCTTTTCTGCCGTCGGGCCCGACCATCGACCGTGTCCGGTGCTTCTCCCGCCTTCGCCCTGGTGTCCGCTGCCCCGCTCTCATTCCTCTACTGTGGCGGTGGTGCAAGGGGTGGGGGGGCTCCGTTGTCTTGATCCGATGTTGTTGTTGTTGTTGCCTCAGCCCCCTTCGGTCCTGGGGTGTCCGCTGAGGTGTATCCCTGGTTCCCGATCACCGCTTCAGTTCGGGGGTGGGAGGAGACACTCCGGTGTGCGTTCTGTTCCTGGCTGTGTCGTGGGGTCCGATGCTCCGCTTTGTTCCTGGTGCCCTCTGCCCCGCTGTGATTCCTCTGCTGCGGCGGTGTTGCAAAGGGGGTGGGGGGGCTCCGTTGTCGGCTGGCTCCTCGCTGCTCTCGGTGATCTCCTGTCGATGCCGGTGCAAGTGAACCGAGCGGCGTCCTCAGCAGCAGACAGGGGGATGTTCCGAGGTTGTTGTTGTTGCCTCAGCCCTCTTCGGTCCTGGGGTGTCCGCTGAGGTGTCTCCCTGGCTCCCGATCTCCGTGTCTGCCTTCCGTTCGGAGGAGGGAGGGGACACTCCGGTGTGCGTTCTGTTCTGTCCCCGGCTGTGTCGGGTGTCTCTTGCGACCGACCCGAGCCTCACTCCGCCTTGTTGTTGTTCCGCTATCCCAGCACGTTCCTCCACGGACGTTGTGAAGCTGGCGGGTCGCGGCGGTGTCCAGAACAAGATTCCTGTTCCTGGGGAGGTCGGTGGCTGCTGCTAACAGGGATATACCCACTTAAGGGATCCCAAGCACGGGGAGCTCCTTCGAGGAGCTCCTACCAGGCGGCCATCTTGCCATCCAGCCGTGAATGAAGCATTGACGGCTGAATAAATCTTCTTTTGATTCCTCTTCATGGGACCATTGCAGTTCCACAGTAACATTAAAGGAGAACATTGTGGAACAGGGACGACCACATAAAGTGGACCACACAGCCAATTTTAGGTTCTATCAGAGCTCCAAGCATCTTTTCAAAGTGTCTAGCGGTGGTTGTAGCACATCTTTGCCCGATGTAATTCACATGTTTATACATCGCAATGATTGGCTGATAAAGAGCGCTGGCCAACAGCAGTGTCTAGAACACACTCTGGCAGCAGTATCACTCTTGCACAAGTTAAGGTTTCACAGTGAATACCAATAAGTCCCATCTCAATCCATCTGCTTCTAGGAGCATCGCTAAACTTGATTATCACTTTCCTCAAACTGACAGCAAAACAGTTGGCTATCTGCACCTTGTACGCTCTCATATAGAAAATACAGTCCTAGTAAAGACAGCAAGCTTGAGCACTGTGTATCATTCAAAAACAAGATGTGCACTGACTCACCTCCGCTGTTTTCTGTAACCCAAAAGATCTGTCAGTGGGCCATTCCCAATCAGATACAGCTCTTAGCTTAGCATGTGTAGAGGTGTGGAAAAAGACTTTGTAGGCCTGCTAAGTAGGATGCATCAACAAACATACAAATGGGAAATGAATCCCTACGTCAGCACTAATTCCACAAATGGGTAATGACTGTAATTGATCTGTTCACCACTGTAGAAGAGCAAAATGCCTAAGCTCCACCTCTCCATTTAATCACACCCACAGTCCTGAACAACACACTTTGTGTGAATTTTGGCAAGGACATTTGGCTTAGGCTTTTCGTCCGCTACCTCTGCTTCCACATGTAATGAATAAATTCAGACAAATGTCTGCCACGTGGTACAGTGGCACCAACGTGGGCACAATAGCTCTAGTTCTGTTATTCTAGAAATGTCAGCCCTTCCATGCTAGAAGCTTCCAATCAGGGCAGGTCTTCTAACACAACATCAGGTACATCTGAGACATCCAAAACTCAAGGAATTCAACCTTGCAGTTTGGCATCTGAAATCCTACATCTTCATTATCTCTATCTACCTGAGAAGTGTATGCTAATTCACCAAGGGGCATGCAAGCCTGCTACGTGTATGTTATGCAACAAAGTGTAAATGCTTTGTCCATTACTGGCTAGGCAAGACTACATATGATATCTGTTGTACCTTTAGAAGGCAGTGTTAGAATACACTTCAGTCCGCTTATGTTTCACAACAGTATTTGCTTACTTCCAAAACAGGCAACCCAATTACCTCTTTAGTATTTCAAAACTTCTATGCCTTCATTTGGGGACCTAAAGAAAGTAGTCCCTGTAAGAACACCACTGGTCCTCTCATGGAACCTAACTGTATTGCTTACAAGGTGAACTGATTCATTCCTGCACATCACAATACTTTTCATGGACCATACCTTTTCATGGGGCAGTCATCTAGAGTCCTTGTTTTTCCCTTAGAGTTCGAAATAAAGGATCATCCATCATTGGGTAGATATTTACAGTGTAAGTAACATTGTGTTTCTCTTTTTAAAAGTGTTTTAATTCAATGTTTTATATATCATTTGTTGAAATAATTTTTCTTTAAGTTCACTTTTGCTCAGTTTTATTTTACCACAAATGTTATACTGTGTCAAACCTCTAAGTTTTTTATATAATTATCACGTTTAGTTATGCATACATATATATTAAAAATATATAGTCAAAAGGTACACACATTCTGTGTCTGTGTGTGTATATATGATGATATGTTGCATATATATATATATATATATATATATATATATATATATATATATATATATATATATATATATCCATGCCTGCCTTCACGCTTTACTTATTTTATATCTGCCAACGCGTTTAAAGGTCGAAACCTCTTCTTCCAGGGCTGCAAAAATGACTCGATTGCGTGATCATACTGTTTCCGGCTTTCTTTATTTCAAAAACCTCCTGTGGGCGTTAGTGAGTTAGAACGCCTCACTGTTGTTATCTGGAATTTGAAGTCCGTGATACACACGGTGTTGTGCTTTAAGTAAGTTCCAGTTCATTTGTTCAATAATGCTTTTAGTTTATTTCCTTAAGTAGGCTATATTGCAGCGCTCCTATCCTAATCAAGCCTGCTTCTCTGGCCAGTGCCCATTCTGCGGTATATATATATATATGCCGTGAAGCTCGCATCTCTTCCTCGGATCAGTGAAGAAACGAGCGTAGACCCAGATTTAGTGCCAATTTAGTTTATTCAGAAACACCACCAGCCGCCATCACAACGCGTTTCGGCAGAACCCTGCCTTGATCACATGACAACATTGACGTGTACCACCTCCATTTTTAAAGTGACAGTGCATTCATGGACATAGAAGACGTATTGAATTTCGGGCTCAGGTATTTGTCAATGTTTCACAGACATACCATTTTTTTGTTTAATACATGTAGACAAAATAATTAATAACGGCTCAAATGCCTATTTTTGTCAGTCTATCCTAGAGATCCAATCCTGAGTTTAATACAATTCATATATGAAAGGATAAACAAAGTCCTAGCCAGATACTCTGTGACCTCATGGCTTATAGCACAATACATGTATATATTGTCTGAGAATCTATTGATTTTAACACTTCATTGCATAAATGCTTAATTATTCCTCAAAGGCCCTCTTGTTGTTCTTGTCCCTGCTAATCTAAACAATTTAAAGTGATAACATGGAACCCATATGTAGCCCTAAAGGAAACATATTATCTAAAGTGCAGAGTGTGCTAGGAGTAACACCACCCGGTTTTCCTCCTAAATGTGCAAACTTACAACTTAATATACCCAAAAATTGGAAAAAAGTGCAGATGTGCATATTTAGCAATTACTGAGACTTGATTCAACTCCAGCTTATTTTTCTTGCCTTTGACTCAGAATGTTGCTAATGTAACGATGTTATGTGCAAAATTACGTGCCTAAAAAGCAATTTGTGCAAAGCTCTCCTATTCTCATAATATGGGGGTTACAAAAGAAGGATATATAGAGATATAAATTGACAAATTTTTCCCACAATTATGAATACAACCTTTTAAAATCAACGTTAAATATTTAGTAATAAATAAATGCTTATGTTAAAAAGGTCATATAAATATAATTCATTCATCATTAAAATCTCTATAAAATCCACAATAGAAAAAGTGTTCATAAAAATTATATATATCTCTCATAAAACATTTCATGATCTCATAGTGCAAAAAGCTCCTCTCTTGTAAATACAGTGCAAGTATGAGGGTACAAATTATCATAAAACGCGGAACAGGGATTGATTGTTCTAAGAATGTATAAAGATCCTCACTCATATTGAGCCCGGTGGGCTGTTTGGTGTCGAGCTGCAATATGTAGTGGGTTTCCAATAAGTTCCCTTCCCTGTCTCCACCTCTTCTTTGGATTGTAACAGTGTCAATGACGTAATACCTCAAATCCTTCGTATTTCCCTCATGATGTTCCTTAAAATGGCGCGCTACAGGGTAATTTGGGTCATTGTTGCTTATAGCCCTAATATGTTGCAGCACCCTTTTATGTGCTGCCAACTTAGTACTCCCAATATACATGAAGTTGCAGCTACATTCTAACACGTACACCACAAATTCACTTCTACATGTTAAGTGATACTTGATCATTTGGGGTTTCGCACTAAAGGCTGCCAGAAATGAAGTTTTATTGCACCCATAATTACAGGCCTTACAGTTCGAACATTTAAAAAATCCCTTCCTGGCCATAAGCCATCCGGCTTCTTCCTTACACTCTGGACTACTTTTGACCAGAATATCGGCCATTAAGGTAGATTTCCTGTAAGTTATTAAAGGGAATTATGGGAGTAAACTGCCTATAATAGGATCCTCTTTGACTATGTGCCAATTAACCTGAATGATCTTGCTAGTTCTTTTTGTTGTCTGCTAAAAGATTAATCTAGCAGGATCCCCGGTTTCTGACATGTTGCTCTCCTGAATATTTTTGGGGAGTTTCCTTTCCTGAAATAAATCCTACCTGGCTTTTAGCCTAGACTTCCTGATTGCTATATCTATCATCTTAGCACTGTATCCACGGTCAATGAAGTTTATCTTGCTTTCTTGTTGATGTTTATCTAAATCCCTAACACTGCTGCATACCCTCCGCAATCTAAGCATCTCCCCTTAGGGAATGCTATGAATTAAGTGCTGTGGATGTAAGCTTGTTGCATGAAGCAACCTGTTGCCTGCAGTTTCCTTACAGAACAAAGATATACTTATGTTGTTATGTAGAGTAACCTTTACATCAAGAGGCAGGATACTTAGATTACTTATGCTGGACGTAAACTTCAAGTTCACATCATTGGAATTGATACATCTGATAACATCCTCAGCTTCACTAAGTGTTCCATTCCAGATATTAATAAGGTTGTCAATATATCTTAACCAGGACACTACCTTTTCTCAGTATGTGTACTGATATTGCCTCCTGAGGACTAGCTCCTCCCACCAGCCCAAAAATATACAGGCATAACTGGGGGAGAAGCTGGCCCCCATTGCAACACCTTGCACCTGTCGGAACATTTGTTTTTTAAAAAGAAAGAAGTTATGTTCTAAACAGAAAATCAACAAATCCATCAATATTCTATTGTGTTGCGTGAATTCAATAGGTCTTTTGGATAAAAAATGTTCCACCGCTTTTAAACCGTCATTATTCCTTATACAGGTGTATAGCGAGGATACGTCTAATGTAATGAGTTGGTATCCATCTTGCCATTTTACTTTACTAATTTTACATATAAAATCACCTGTATCTTTAATAAAAGACTAGCAGCTTGTCCCGACGTTGTCCGGATATGAATTGCTGCCGGCCAGTAGTATATTGTTTTGTAGGATTTCGTTTAGATAGCATTTCTTATCTGTGACAGGCCTGTGAAACGCTCCGATTCACAGTGCACTGCTGATGCACTTAAAAGTGCGTGTTCAGTAGTGTGTGAACTCGAGTTTCCCTACTTTATTTTTCCTTGCAATATTATATAGCGCGAACTCGACAACATGGCATGAGCACAATTTACATTACAGAAGAACACATTCATTTGTGGTAGGCACGGGGAGACAAAGCGATTTGCCTGGAATCACAGGATGTTGAGCTCATGCCGAGATTCAAACATAGCTCCCCAGCTCTAAAGTTCGCAATTCTAGAACTTGTGGCGGGAGGTGTGTCTAAAAGTGTATGTCGGTGTTGGCCATCAATGAGAGAGACCTGTGCATTTTTCAAATGGGTGGTGAAAAAGTAGGAGTATGTTGCTGGAGATGTGGGCCGCCGTGCCACCAATGTGCTTACCGGGGGAGGGTAAACACCCATTATTCCGCAACAATTTTTTTTCCGCAAACCATCACTCCGCATACTTTCCTTACGAAAGTACCATGACTCCCCAATGCCATTATAACGCATGGCCATTACATTTTATATGCTTTTACCAAGCATACATTTACAACAAAATTCGTTGTAAATGCATGAATGGTAAAAGCATGTATTTTTTTTTAAATGTTTGGATAAGGTAAGTATGGCTATAGGGGTATATGTTTTGGGTTACTGAGGTATATGTTTTGGGGTGTTTGGGTATTTTAAGTGTTCAGATATAGTTTTGGGTTATGGGGTACAGGGGTAGTTTTAGGGTTTAGGGATAGGGATAGGTATGGGTTTTGGGGTACAGGGTTTTTTAGGGTTCAGGGCTAGGTTTGGGTTTTGGGGTACAGGGGTATTTTAAGGGTTCAGGGCTAGGTTTGGGTTTTGCGGTACAGGGGTATTTTTAGGGTTCAGGGCTAGGTTTGGGTTTTGGGGTACAGGGGTATTTTAGGGTTCAAGGGTAGGTTTGGGTTTGGGGGTACAGGGGTATTTTAGGGTTCAAGGGTAGGTTTGGGTTTTGGGGTACAGGGTTATTTTTAGGGTTCAGGGCTAGATTTGGGTTTTGGGGTACTGGGGTATTTTTAGGGTTCAGGGGTAGGTTTTGGGGTACAGGGGTATTTTAAGGGTTCAGGGCTACGTTTGGGATTTGGGGTACAGTGGTATTTTTAGGGTTATGGGGTAGGGTTAGGGGTACAGTGGTATTTTTAGGGTTCAGGGCTAGGTTTGGGGTACAGTGGGTTTTTTTGGGTTCAGGGCTAGGTTTGTTTTGGGGTACAGGGATATTTTTTGGGTTCAGGGCTAGGTTTGGGTTTTGGGGTACATGGGTATTTTTAGGGTTTAGGGATAGGTTTGGGTTTTGGGGTACAGTGTATATTTATAGGGTTAAGATGGGTTAGTGTTTAAGGGTGTTGGGGTATTTTAAGGAGTAAGGGTGGGTTATGATTATGGGGTGCAGGGGTATTTAAAGGGAGCAGGGTGGATTACCACACGATATGAGACATGGCATGAAGGGCGGAACGTACCACACGCCCCCAGCGTTTGTCACGCCCACAGCACAACGCAGACACGCCCACAGCACAACGCAGACACGGCCACAAGGGACTACTTTGCTGGCACGGTTCTTTTACCTTTTAAATGTATGTGGTAGGCGTCTGCATAGCCTATGTCCTTCTGCCGCAACTGCCCTTTCCAACGCTGTATTGGGTGTTGTGATTGGTGCTGTGGTTCCTGAGATTACCTGCCTCAAAGGTTTGGGCTCTCTCTTTATTATATTAGTATGGATTCCAACCCTTGTACATGCTCCTGTAAAAAGAAATCTATGTATTTAGACAAATTTTCCAAGGGTCCATCGCAGACCGCTATAATCGGCCTGCCTGGCGGTCGTTCATTATTTTTATGAATCTTCGGTATAAAGTATATAACAGGCGTTTTGGGATGTTCATTTTTTTAAATTTTGAATTCATTTAGACTCAATAGTCCCAAACTTCTCCAGGCAAGTAATTTGTTGTGTAACTGATCCTGCATAGTTTTATACTGGGTAGGGGAACTTCTATGATAACATTCAGTATCATTTAGTTGACTATGTGCTTCTGCCATGTATTCTGAAAGCGGCCAAAGTACTATGTTCCCCCTTGTCAGAATTTCTGATCACAATGTTTTTTTCTTTCTTTAATTTATCCATTTGCTGTCCCTATCTTCTTTCTTGACTAGTGAATTTTCTTCTGGTCATGTTTGTTGTCACATTAAGTATCTTGACTTGCGCCACTACCATTTCATTGAAAATATCAATTGGATCTTTTGCCATTACTGGAGTGAATTTCGATTTGTTCTTGAATGGAGTTATAGGTTTCTTATTGCCCATTCTCACCATCTCCTGCGCATTTAATTGAGGAAATCCTTCCATATTGGTTCCACTTTCCTCAAAAGGATTCGAAATCTGAGATGGAGTAGTTGAATTGACCAGCAATATAAGGTCTGACAGTAGGTCATAGTCTCCTGCTACTAATCCTGGAGTAACAGACCTATGTGGTGGATGACGTCCATCACCCTCAGCGTATGTTTACAATTTATGGAATTTTTGAAGTTTAAGCTTCCGTATATATTGAAAGACATCTGCCCTGGTTTGTGCATATATATATACATACACATATATACACATGTATGGATATTTATGTAGGGGTTGGGGAATTCCGCGGAGTTGCATAAAAACTCGGTGGAATTCATGTTCCACTTCACCCTACAATAATACATTGTGCTTCTGAAGCACACCTAGTTTATAAAGATTGGCTGTTTCCATGATTAGGCACAAAGGGAGAAGGTTTGTACAAACGCTCCAGCACACTGAGGCTATTCCGGTGGTATGTAGGTACCATATAATTGCATGATTATTGAATATTATATTACTAGGCACCAGAATGAATAAAAGTGGTTTGCCACGACCCGAGAACTTTGTGATATAGTTCACTCCATTTAAAGAGCAAATTCCACAGTTCCCTACATCGTACCCGACATGTTTCTCCCTCACTCCATGCACCAACTTCCTGTCCCACAAACCATGCACTGACCTCCCGCCCAAAGGACAGTACTCCAGAGGAGCAGCTATGTTTTAGTTGTTTACAAGGTGCACTAACATCCCTCCTCCCCGACACAGGCACCCCTGGCGTGGGCAGGTACTCACGCTGAATTTGCCAGGGGTTGATCTGCTTCCTCTGGAGTGGCATCTCTGCTGCCAGTTCAGGGGTGGGAAGGAGTTTGGCTTCGTTGAGCATCCAGAATGGATTCCATTCCCAATCCCAGGGTGGGGTCAGGCAACTCTGCAAAGCATGGGTAGCACTAGCAGCACCCTGGTGCACTCACTCCCCGTATCGGGTGTGTTCCAGGTCCACCCTGCACCCGAGCTAAAGTTTGACTGGAGTAGCCAAATGGTCCCAGGCCTTGTCCGGAGTCCGGACACAGGAAGGTACTCTGGACTCTCCCACCTCCTGATGAATAACCAGAGGTGCCCCAGCTCTGCCTGACCTTAAAATGCCAGTGCTGGACTGTCTCGTTATCCACTGCCATCTTTAGGTCAGGCAAAGATTGACGTTTGAGGAATACTGTATGTTCCTGATCTTCTTGCTCTAAGGCTAAAATGTACAAATACCATAAGCACCCTCAGAGACCCATAGTCTGGGTAAGAGCACCAGGCGGACTCCAGACCCTTTCGGTGAGGCACTATGTTCATAGTAGGGCTGAGCGGCGGGGGTAAACTCCGCCACATGGCGGAATCAGAGTTTTTTGCAAGCCCAGTCTCCTGCGGTTGCTTTATAACTGCGAAAGCGAAAATGGGGCAGGGAGACACGCGGTCACCATCCTCGGCGAATTTGTCCTGGAGACCCAATCCCCTGCAGCATGTCCGAACGATGGTATAGGGAGGGGGCCACGTGGCT
This sequence comes from Lissotriton vulgaris, assembly GCF_964263255.1. NCBI lineage: Eukaryota > Metazoa > Chordata > Amphibia > Caudata > Salamandridae > Lissotriton > Lissotriton vulgaris. Next base: position 986,960,339 of record NC_141693.1, read on the forward strand.
CCACGGACCCCAAACCCAAGGGCTGGGCGTGCAATGGAAAAGGGAGGAAGGCAGCTCAGCTCCCCTCTTAAAGCCATTAATGGGCTTGGGGACCCCATCCCTCAGGGCCGGCTCAGCGATACCCTGGGGTTGCCCACCAACAGGATATAGCGGTTTCCCTGCCTGCACTGTTGCGGGCAGGGAAACCTATTTGCTCTTGCTTGGTGGGAGCAATTCAAAGCTCCTGCCAAGCGAGAGCAAACTGTAAGGCCACTGCCAATGGGTGCCCAGGGAGAAGCATTTTTAGCATGCCCCCCCCGTAGTCCCCAACAATGGTGAAGTGGATGCCCTAGGTGGGCTACAGGGCACCCACTCTTTTTTGGTAAGGAGCCGGGCGATGGGGACTCCTTAACTGATTAGCCAGGCCCTGAGACCAATATCGGTCTGGGGAGGAGAGATGTGCGTCTCCCTCCACTTGTTAAAATTGCAGGGCCATGTGAGATGGGGGGGCCAGGAGACCGTATTTGGGCCAGGGAGGGGTTCTGGATGTCCCCCTCCCCCATAATATAAACGATGGACCCCGGTGGAAATTGTCCCTGAGGCCAAATGCAGCCCAGGGAGGGGGCAACGTGCCCCCCCCCCCCTAAAAAGAAAAGTGGCGGGCCATGGGGGAAGGGGTCCCTGGGCCTAAAACATACCGGGGAGGAGGGCTGCGTGCCCCTCTCCTGGGTTGGCTGCTTTTGTGGGGTTGGACACAGGGCCTGGCTGGAGGCTGTGGGCAACCCCCGGGTGCCCACAGTTGACAGCCGTGCGCAGTGTGGCTGTAGTAATGTACGTTAAAAAAAAAAGATACATTCACTGAGAAAAGCAAAGATTACTGGGATGATATAGTTAGTTCATAGAATTTAAAAAAACATAGAAATTCTCTAAAAATCCAAAGGTTACTTGTTATATATGGATTCATATTTGCTCAACCGCCCCTTCAATGATGAACATCTCTTTGGTGGATCAAATGTTATAAAAGATCAGGAAGGGCACTGATTCCCCCCCCCCCCCCCCCCACCCCAAGCCATGGGTGCTGTCCAGACTTCATCTTCTAGAAGCTCTTTTCAGAGACACTAGTATAAAGCTTACCTAACAGAGGCAGCAGCAGTCTTACCACCATCAGGCACCCCAATGGTACACGAAGGGTGTATACAGGGGCAAAGGAAGTTCCAGGGAAAGAGGCTTTCACCTCAAAACACCTCTACCCTATTTCTCCATAGCCTCGGGTTCACTATAAATGCCACCAAGTATCATGTACCACTTCTCTAAATCTAGTCCACTTAGGGGCAGTACTGAACCTGGTCATAACCAAAGCCTACTCCAGCCAACAGAAGTCCTGACATTCCAGCAGCTCCTAACTATTTTTCAGCCAAATAGTCATCTCACAGTCAGAGCTTTTATGATCCTCTTTGCATGATGGCCTCAGGCATTGCCATAGTACCCTAAGCCTGGCTACACATCCACCTGCTGCCGCAGTGCCTTTCAGCCAAATAGTCACAAGCAGAGGATCAAATGGAGGATCTAGTGTTTGTAAACAAACTGCAGTGCACATTGCTTTCTGCAGTAGTGGAACACCAATAATCTGTTGCAGGCATTTCTTAGACCCTATTCCGTAATTAATTAGTTAATTAATTGTGGGTTTGTAATGCGCTAGAATAGACTCCCGAAGGAGTATCTCTGCGCAGTAGACCGCTGGGGAACCCGTCCGGGCTTTCCCTGTGAGATAGTCCCTACTGGGTATCTCCAAGGTGAAACCAGGCATCCCCGGCGTATGTGGGGGGCCGTTGTGGAGATGAGGCAAGCTAATGCCCAGAGTTTCCGAGTGTGATTCCTGGTTAGAGTAGGCACCGAGATGAGTATTATCGAGTCCGCTGACCCTGGTCCACGACCCTGCGGCGTCAGGAATTGAACCCTGGTCCCGGGCCGTCCTCTGCTCTCGGGTCTGCCGCCTCTAACCAGTGAGCCACACCACTCCACGAAGTTAACATTACCATGGACGGCTCTCAAGCCGGTTGGGGGGGTGCATCTCAACCATCAACTATCTCAAGTTATTTGCCTTTTATCTCGCTGTCAAAGCCTTCCTTCTGCTCATTCAGGGCAAAGTAGTCCTCTCTTCATCAGGCCGGACAACATGACTGCCATTTACTACATACAAAAAGGGCGGCACTCCTTCTCTTTCCATCTCCCTGTTTACCCACAACACCTGGCAATGGGCCCTCTACTGCCACATCCACCTCATGACAGAGTACCTTCTGGTGGTGGACAGCATTGTCACATACCTGCTCAGCAGAAAGCATCAACAAGTCAATGAGGGGAACTGCACCCACAAGTCCTGCACCAGTACTTTCGATGCCGAGGCACTCTACAAATGGACCTATTTGCCACCCCCGAAAATGCCCAAGCTTCACCTCCAGATAACCTCATCCACAGTCCATTGGCAATGCACTATAGATGAACTGGTTAAGAATCTTTGCCTACATTGTGTGCCTCTCCCTCTCCTTCTATTAGTGGTATGAAAGAGGTAGCAGTCATCTCGAGCTCTCATCCTCATAGACAACTACTGAGCCAGACCGCTCTGGTACTCAGCACTATTTGAGATGTTTTCAGTCACCACAAGAATTTCCTGGTTACGATAAGGATCTTCTTCTCGTAACCAGGGTCAGATCAGGCACCTGGACCCCAGACAGCTCAATCTAGAGATTTCACACCTGAGATCTTAGAGTTTTGTTACCTACGGTTACAGAAATGCCTGGACATCTTCTGAGAGTCCCGCAAACCTACTGCATCTGCCAACTCCTGGGCCCTCTAAAATCTGCATTCCAGGATATCTTCTGCTACCTGCTCCATTTCCAAAAGTCTGGCCTAGCCTACACCCCCAAACCAATGCATGTAGTAACCGTATCCGCCTACATTCAAAACAGAGAACATTCCTTCCTCTTCCATATACTCATTATTAAAGCCTTCATGAAAGGCCTCAAAAGCGTTTTCCCTTCTAGAGTTCCCCATGCTCTGGTGTGGAATATTAAAATAGTCCATACCAGACTCACATCCCCCCCTTGAGCCCTGACACTTTCCCTATCTTGTTCCTTTCCTAGAAAGTAGTTTTCATTGTGGCCATTACATCTCTTGAATCAATTCGTGAGTTACAAGCCCTTACACCATAGGAACCCTTCATTCATGTTCATATAGACAGGGTTGTAGTAATAATAATCATACTAACAATAAAGTAACTTTTAAAGCGCATAGCTACCTCATGTGAGGTGTCGCAGCGCTAGGTACGGGTCTCCGCCAGCCTAAGTGCAGCTATTAAACCCCTGGAAATCCATAACTAAAAAAACAAGTTTTAAGTCTTTTCCTGAAAAGACATTCTGACTAGAGCTGACGAATCGCATGGGGAAGAGCAAATTGCAGTTTAGGTGCTAAATAACTGAAAGAGCTACCCCCTAACCATGCACTCTTTACTTTGCGACCACTGGCCAACAAGGCCCCTGATGATCTTCAATTCCTCGATGGACATATGGTCTGACAAAAAGGATTGAAGATACCATGGGCCTTTGTTGGCGAATGCCTTATGACAATAGCACTAGACTTTGATAGAGGATCTCCACTTCAAGTGCAGCCCCGGTAGATGCCCGCTTTGGCAGATTTAATAGGAGACGTACATCAGAGTTCTGCACTTTTTGAAGTCTCTTAATCCGCCCCGTGTGACTCCAATATATACAAAATGTTACAATATTCAAACCTGGACACATTCAAGGCTGAGCCACTGTTTTTTTTCTGTTTTTTGCAGACTTTGATGGGAGGCACTGTATTTTCCTCAACCTCTTGAACAGTACAAAGCATTTTCCTGCCCCTGCAGTTGTTTTGCTGTCAAAAGACAGTTTTTCATCAAACCAAATGACAAGATTCTTGACCCTGGGTTTGGGTAGTGTAATGGGCCAACTCATTAAGCCACAAAGCAGTGGATTTGATGTTTGAATTATTGCCCAAGGTCAGAACCTCGGTTTCCCAGCATTAAGTTTGAGACCATTTGAATCCATCCACCTAGTGACCTCGGCAAGGCAAAGGCATAAATAGGCGGCCATGTGGGAGAATTCTGTGACAGCTTACTAATAAGCTGAGTGTCACCCGCATGTGAGATGATAGTAAACCCATAGCTTTCAATGACCTCAGCCAGTTGGTGCACGTACACATTAAACTGGGTTGGACTCGGAGAGGAGCCCTGCGGCACTCCTTGCTTCAGTAGAAATACTTTTGACTGATGAGGTTTTTATGACACCTGAAAGGTGCACCCTTGCAAAAAAGAAGCAAACATGCTCAACACTTTATGGCCCACACCACATTTCCAGAGTCTTTCAATTAGGATGTTATGTGATACATAATCAAAAGCGGCATTGAGGTCCAACAGTAATAGTGCCAGTGCCACAAACTCACCAGCGCCCACTATCTGATAGATTGACTCAAGCCAGCAACAAGGCTGTCTCAGTACTGTATGAGGGACGAGAACCTGATGAAGTCCTGTGAAGCAGGTCATTACTCTCAATAAAGCTTGAAAGCTGCTTATTAATAAACTTCTCTGTATTATTGGAGTAGAGTGGTAGCAATGAAGCCGGACGATAGTTTTCTGGCTCGATGGGATCCAGCAAAGGATTTTTTAAGGAGTGGAACCACTACAGCATACTTCCATCGCGGAGGCACCCTATCAGAGGCTAGAGAACAGTTAAGCAGCTCACTGAATACTGTGTGGACCACCTCCGCACCTCACCTCAAAATGGTCAAGGATGCTGGTTCCAGCAGAGAACCTGACTTCTCAGAAGCAAGTAGCAGAGTCTGCTCCTCTGGCTCAGTTGGCTTGAACTTCAGCAGCTTAGCTCTATCCTTCGAACAGTCGAACCAAGCACTTAAACAAGTGGCATCTCTAGCTTTTGCAGGAAAGGAGGCATATATCCTATCAACGTTTTGAAGAAATGGGCTACGGCTGCAGACCTCCTCTGATGGCGAAGTAGAAGCTGAGCGATACAAAAGGGGATGATGGACGGAGCGTTTGAGCAAATCAAACACTCACCCCCAGTCAACTGATCTGGGTTTAATCCATCACCATTCTTTAGCTCACTCTGCCACCCCAGTTCAGACATGGCCATATGCAAATCAGTCTGACCCTGTGCCTCATGGGAACAGTCCAGCTGGAACTGCCAAGCCATGTCTTCCCTGGACCGGAAACAAGCATCCTGGGACCGGTTTCGGATTCATAATCCTCATCAGCCAGGCTATCTTGAATCCAGAGGCAAATTGAGCAAGGGACTCACATCTGAGACCTACAGGTAACGAAGAAAGTGACTTCAATAGCTAAAATATTTGCATGACGAGTTTTGAGCTGACTGAATTTTATTAGTGTAGAAGTCACGATGGTATTTCTTGATATGACAATGGTAAGTTTTAAGTGCTGCCATTTAATCTATTTTACAAGCTGGATCATATGCTCTGCGCCAAAGGCACTGACACTTTTTTAATACTAGCAGACCCTCCTCAAACCAGCCAGCTGATGGTTGTTGTCTGCAAAAGATCTGGTTCTCTGCTAGAGCTATTTGATCTAATTCTCCATTAATCCGCTTATCCATTTGTGGGTCGGCTATGTCAGTACAGCTATCCATAACAAGCTGACTAGAGGGCAGAGCACCACAAAATTTAGGAGGGGTAACCTTGGCCCACTCTGTGTTGCACATGTGGGTACATGACGGATAGACGCTTTCTCATAAGAGACCCAAAAAGGGATGGCAAAATGGTTGGACCAAGTAAGTGGAATAGGGTGATCAGTCACTATACCAGCCAAATTTGAAAAAATAGGATCATGGAAGTTCCCAGTCTGTGTATACGGGAGGAAACATGTTGAAGGAGCAGTAAACCCTCCAAATCTGCAGCCAAAGTCGTAGCTGCTGCACAGGTATTATCAAAATGCAGATTAAGATCTCCAACCACTGTAAAAGTATCGAAGTACCATTGGGGACAAAACATGTTAGAACTTCACCCTAAGCTCTTTCCTAAGGTGGCCTCCCCTTTTCATGTCAAGCAAACCATAGAGCTCCAAGTATTTTACCCACAACCAGACTAGTAGAGAGAACCCTCCACATCTTAGATGTCAAACGCACTCTCACGTACTACATTGATAGAATCAAGCCCTTTGGCAAGGCGGACCAGTTGTTTGTAGCCTTTGCTGAACCTCACAAGGGAGAACCCATATCTAAAGCAAACATGTGAAGAGGCCAGTGCAGACCAGTGTGCTATACCACAAAGCTAGAAGAGCCCTCACTGTCATACTTAGGGCATACTCTACACACAAGAATACCACAACCATAGACTTTCTGGAGAATATTCTCATAGCTGACATATCTAAAGCAGCCACTTTGTCAACCTCACACACGTTCACTAAATAATATTGTGCAGATATCCATCCAGACGGCAGACAATGGTTGACCAGACAGTCTTAAGGACCTAATTTCAGACATCTCAATCGTCCACAAGCTAGCCACTATTTGTGAGGGGTACAGCTTTAAAGGCTATACTGATCATTTGTATCCACAGCAACATGTTACGAAGGGAAAATACTTCCCTTTCAGCATCTACTCGTGTGTAGCACTGTAGATTCACATGCGCCCACCATTTCCCTGTCATCTTGTGGCTTTGAGCACAGAGCTCTTCTTTTATTAACTAGCCTAATTTAGAAATGTAGCTGTGCTCCATACTGAGTTTGCTCACCACTCTATTCTACTCTCCCACTCTGTGCTACTCTCCCACTCTGTGCAAAAAACAATCCAACATAGAGATGGCGTACATGTGCATGACCAACTAAGGGAGGACTCGCACTATTCCTCATGACTCAAAACACTTCTTCAAAGAACAAGCATTAGAAATGCAATAGGTCTCGCAGCATTAGAGTTAGTGCTTTTAGAATTGTTTATGGGTTTTTTTGTAAATCTTTAGCATGAGGTTGAGGGTGAGTGAGGGTGAGGGGTTGAGGGTGAGTGAGGGTGAGGCTGAGGTGTTGAGGGTGAGTGAGGGGTTGAGGGTGAGGGGTTGAGGGTGAGTAAGGGTGAGGGGTTGAGGGTGAGTGAGAGTGAGAGTGAGGGTGAGTGAGGGGTTGAGGGTGAGTGAGGGTGAGGGATTGAGGGTGAGTGAGGGTGAGGGGTTGAGGGTGAGTGAGGGTGAGGGTGAGTGAGTGAGGGTGAGGGTGAGTGAGGGTGATGGGTTGAGGGTGAGTGAGGGTGAGGGTGAGTGAGGGTGAGTGGTTGAGGGTGAGTGAGGGTGAGGGTGAGTGAGAGTGAGGGTGAGGGGTTGAGGGTGAGTGAGGGGTTGAGGGTGAGTGAGGGGGAGTGAGGGTGAGGGGTTGAGGGTGAGGGGTTGAGGGTGAGTGAGGGACCGCAAAGCTATGGGGGGCAGAAATACCACAGGAGGGGGCTATAGCATAAATACCACTGGGAGTTGATAGAGCGGGAAAACAGCCAGAGATTTGCAGGGCAGAGAGAGCACCACAGCGAGACAGCAAGGTGCGAACTCTGTGAGATATTGTGACCGGCGCACGGTGGGGCATTCCCAGGGTAGAAATGCACTGGGACAGTGGCAGGACAGAGAACCCGCGCGTAATCTCAAATGACGGGATTACGTCCAAGTCTTTAAACTTTGAATAAGCAGTGTGCCATGAAAATACGTTTCAGGAAAGAAGAATGTATGTTTCTTGACTTAGATTTCTTCTAAGAGCCAGCGGCTGGTTTTTTTTATGTTCTCGACGGGCCTGACAATGTCTTCTAAAGCACGAATTCACTTTTAAATTGTAAAATTATATAATACGGCCAATTTTTTTCATTTCTTGGTACAAAACCATGAGAAATACAATAGCTTTCTGGGGGCATTAACGTGTGTGCATGCCTGCAGTAGTAAAGGGGAGCGACGAGGGAGGAACAGGGGGAGAGAGTAGACCGAAGGACCCCCTGATGAAATAAAAAGTTAATGGGTGAGAGGGCAGCCGTGAATCGTGATGAAAGGAGACGTGAATCGTGATGAAAGGGGAGGGCAGGAGTGACAGGAGGCATGTGATGATATAATGCGAGGAGTATGGAGATAAAGGGAGCCTTAAATGAAAGAAAATACAGGGGAGGAGAAGAGAAGCACCGTTGTGATGGAAACGAAAGCATAGAAAGTAAAGAAGAACAAGTCGATGGTTTTCATTACGTTGTTTTTAAGGAGGGAAGAGAGGGGAGGGGGGAGGAGAAATGCGAGACGGCGGGAAGGGGGCAGACATCGCGGGGAGGGGGCGGAGCGGGGGAGAGGGTGTGTGTGTGTTGTTAATTTTTTTCATTTCTTGGTACAAAACCATGAGAAATACAAGAATGTATGTTTCTTGACTTAGATTTCTTCTAAGAGCCAGCGGCTGTTTTTTTTTATGTTCTCGACGGGCCTGACAATGTCTTCTAAAGCACAAATTCACTTTTAAATTGTAAAATTATATAATACGGCCAATTTTTTTCATTTCTTGGTACAAAACCATGAGAAATACAATAGCTTTCTGGGGGCATTAACGTGTGTGCATGCCTGCAGTAGTAAAGGGGAGCGACGAGGGAGGAACAGGGGGAGAGAGTAGACCGAAGGACCCCCTGATGAAATAAAAAGTTAATGGGTGAGAGGGCAGCCGTGAATCGTGATGAAAGGAGACGTGAATCGTGATGAAAGGGGAGGGCAGGAGTGACAGGAGGCATGTGATGATATAATGCGAGGAGTATGGAGATAAAGGGAGCCTTAAATGAAAGAAAATACAGGGGAGGAGAAGAGAAGCACCGTTGTGATGGAAACGAAAGCATAGAAAGTAAAGAAGAACAAGTCGATGGTTTTCATTACGTTGTTTTTAAGGAGGGAAGAGAGGGGAGGGGGGAGGAGAAATGCGAGACGGCGGGAAGGGGGCAGACATGGCGGGGAGGGGGCGGAGCGGGGGAGAGGGTGTGTGTGTGTGTTGTTAGGAGACGGACGTGCACGCGCTTTTAAGGTCAATGCGCATGCGCATAAGCTCAATGCGCATGCGCATTGACCTTAAAAGTCACGGGCACTGCAAGGAATCGCCACGATTCCTTGCAGTGTGGATAAAGAGTGGATAACTCGCAATAGTCTCGCTTGCTCGATGTAAACTTGTAAACTTGGGGATTTGTAGAGCGCAGTTGTTGCCCGTGGGCGTCCAAGCGCTAGGGAAATCGCAAACCTACAGTGCACATGGAGGGGAAAGAAGATAGCGGGGTTTAGCAAACAGATGTGAAGAGATGGGTCTTCAGTTGTTTGCGGAATAAGTTAAGGTTCTGGGTGGCTCTAAGATGAAGTGGTAGGGCATTCCAGGCCTTCGCTGCGTTGTACATGAAGGTTCTCCCGCCTGTTCTGGATCTCTTAATTCTTGGGACGACTGCCAAGAGGGTCTGGCTAGAGCGGAGATTCCGCTTCGGAATATACTGACAGATCAGGTTACGGGTGATGATAGGACCCCTGTTCCAGAAGGCTTGGTGGGCTATACATAGCGCCTTGAACAGAACCCTCTGTCGGACCGGTAACCAGTGGAGGCTTATTAAACTGGTCCTAACTGAGTGTCTGTGAGGGATTTTAAGTAGGAGACGAGCAGCGCTGTTCTGGACAGTTTGTAGCCTACGAAGGGTATATTCAGGTGCACCCAGGTAAAGTGCATTGTTAAAATCGAGCCGGGAGTGGATGAGTCCTTGGATGGCTGCCTGTTTGGCTTCCAGGGGGAGGATGGGGAAGATTTTGTTTAGTACCCTCAAATGCGCATCGACAGGCGAGACCTAAAAACATGCAAACCTCCAAGTTAAGACACTAGATGGCAGGAGCACGCAGAGATTGTGAATCTAGAGCACTACGAACAGATGCATACAGTGTAAGTAACATTTCCCTTCCTTTTTGTCATACTTTGAGACATACAGATTGTTTTAATGAAAGAATATTCTGGCTTTAATCCCGGAATACCTGTTACTCGTTTAGTTCCCCTTAAATTGTATGTAACTTTCACGGCTCTTGAAAGGATATTTATATTTTTCTCGTTCCTTATTCTACAGGTTTATTATGCTGTTTATGCTTTTGAAGCCAGATGTTCAAACGAGCTGAGCGTTACGGCCAATCAGAAACTAAGGATCTTGGAGTTTGAAGATTTGACGGGAAACAATGAGTGGTGGTTAGCGGAACTTAATGGACGGCAAGGCTATGTGCCATCCAGCTACATCCGCAAGTCAGAATATACGTGATCTTTACTTGACAGTAAAATAAAGACAAGCACCTTGTGGTTGCCTCTGCAAGCTTTGACCCACGCCAGCGCTTGTTTGTGGTGAATCTGGGAAAGTGATCTCTGGATGCGAAGGGCTTGATATGCCGATGACATCACTTTCAGTGTTGTAAGGACGACAGTCTGTGTCACTTCTTGGATCTCATGCAGTGGTTTCAAACTCCAGGAAATGGATATGATTTTTGCTAAGCTTCTGGAGAAGAGCTCTTCCACTCGAGCAAGAAGTGAGACAAATGCAAAAACAAACATGAAATTGAATGATGAACGATGAAGGTTAATTGGCAATGGAAGACACTCGTTGTGACAGTATTAAGGCCCGCCGAACAATAGTCGGAGGCAACGGTGACATAAGCATCTCTGTTAATGACGCTAATCAGTGCTGCTGAAGTGGCAGTTCCTAGGTCTCTAGAACGGAGTTGTCCCTGACCCCTTTTACCCACTGTAGCGTTCCATCAGTAGTTCTTGGAACCGAGTGAATTGACTAAAGACATGCAATCCACGTGCTTTTAGTCCCTGTGTGTGGCTGAGAGATTTGCAGTGGGTTGCATTGTGGTAGAATTTGTGAGCTGGCAGATGATTTGTGTTATTTTTTTAAGAGTATGATGTAAGAAATTGCATATTTTTTTATTGTTACAATTATTTTGCCTTTTAAAAAAAACAACAAAAATAGCTTAAAAGGGAACAATTACTTTTTTAAGGCTACGGAAGAGTTTCTCTTTGCACCTAGTTCCCTTTCAAAGCAGGGCTACACTCTTGCTTGGGAGATATGAATTTGTGATCTTTCTAATAGCTCTGAACCAATCTTGCCTCGACTATTATTTCCCATGAGTTACTCTAATTATCGTCACTGGTTGCCAAAACAGTATTAATGGCAAGGAGTCTGCGACAAAATTTGTAGTGACTAGTTGAGGAGTTTCAAAGGTATTGTGAGCAAGATGGGATCGTGGGATGGTAGGAGCCGGGCCTAGGAATGAGGTGCAATTGAATGATCTGTTCTTGGCCCAATCTACCATGAACTGATGGAAATCGCTTCCAAAGTAGAAAATTGCATCCGTGACAAGCAAAGGGTAAAATGGAAAATTGTCTTGTTTATTTGCATTACTTTAGTATTAAGAACTAGTTTGTAAAGGATGCTTCCTGGGACTTGACCACAAGACACATTTTGCAAGTGACACTAAAATGCAGAAAGGAGACACAGAACCACCTGGGTGCCTTTAACTGGTAAACCCTGAATGCTCCTAACTACCCCACCTCTCCCCATGTCGAATTCTGATCTGTTCTCATCGCAGTAATTTTTTTTTCTTTTTCTTGCCCTGCTCTGAAAAGAGTACACAGGAAATGGCTGCCAACAACCATAAACGCGCTCCTAATATCAAATAAATCTTCCATTGTGCTGATTTTTTAGTGTCCTATTTATTACTCCAGTATCCCTTCTGTTGATATAAGTGCAACTATGATTTCACTGCATTGGTTTTATCTACAACTGTTGTGCTACTGTAAATAGGAGTTTGGAAAGTCTTTTTTCACAAGAATGTATAGTTTAAAAAAAAAATCAAATGTCTTCTGTTGGACACATTTGAACACATCCAGTATTTTATATCTCTTTGAGCAACTAGCAAAAACTGTTATTATTGTGGCCTTTCTGGGTAATAAAGACTCCTTTTTCTCTTATAATGCTGAGCTTTCTCTTTCCTTGACATGTTATGTCTGGCATTTCAGAAATATAATTTCTCTCCTAAGAAGAGACCTTTATTTGTGAAACACATTAATCTGCATTTCATTTCACATAGTCAGTTCTCCATTTGCTTCTGTTATCTTCAATCCCGAATTCATAAGTAATATTACTGCTTCATTACGTTTTCGTCCAGATTGGTAATGAGTCTTGGTGAAAAATAAATTGACTAATATGTAAGCTGATATACAAATGTTGAATATGTGCATCATTGTACATTATCTAAAGTAAAATACAGACCAGGCTTGTAAAGTTTGTATTGCTTGTGTTTCATGAGCTCAAGCTAGTCTCTAAGGTAAATTATTGCTTGCAATAAGCAATCTTTTTGTATGGTTGTCTCATGTGACAATTGGACATGTCTGGCTTTGACCAAAAACAAACATCAAATTCGGGGGGCTAGAGTAGGAAATTCATTAAAAGATTATTTATATAAAATGAGATATACAAGACGTTTTCAGTGTCCATTAGCATAATTACTTGTGTGATTCGTACCGAGTGTCTATACTATTTCTAGACAAACTAAAATAAACTTTGTGCGGGGCTTGGACTAAACAATTGCCTATAGGTTTCGTGATCAACTTTCAATATTAAGCTTTCAGCAAACTAAAGGAGATACTTCTTAAGTGTTAGTGGCCCTGAGGAAGCGATGTTAATTTCACGAAATACGTTTTGGCCTGATGCTCTGCGCCATTGCAAAATTTTAATTCATGCAAATTAATAAGAAATTGAAAAAATAATGATTTTAGGTTTTTAGTAAAGAACCTTTTATGAGCTTCCGATTCGAGGTCCTAGAGTTTGAGGTTTGTTTAATTTGAGTATACTAGTTTAGGTAAACCAGTATGAAAACAGGGTGCTGTGAAGCCAGTTCATGTATTTGATATTAGCCAAATTTGTAATTTTAAACATGTCTTCTAGTGCTTGGACGGGGCACTGCCTACAAGTTAAAAAAAAAAAATACTTAACCTAATAGTAGTTGATTCAAAGCTGCGTTTGGAAAGGGATCCCATGTGCATCCTCCGAACCTCATGCCTAATTTGTATCTGCCTTAAGATCTTTTCTTCTGCCATTGTGTGAAGACCGGTGTGGAGCTACTGGTAAAGCATCTGGTTTCTACATGGAACTGAGGATCCTTGTTGCCTGTCATCTGGTGGAGGCGTTGTGCTGTAGGACTGTAGGACAACAGTGGTTTTCTGAGCTTCTCTTCTTTTTTTTTTTCTTTTTAAAGATGTGTTATGTAGAACTCAGTATATGCAATACAGGAACCCTATGTGAAGGGTCCAGAGACCTGGTAGGTGTTGTATGGTTACTGCTTGATAAGTCAGTGTGTACCAAAAATATGTAGGAAAGAAAAATTTCTTTCTAGAGTCCCCTCACTCACCGGGGTTGCCCCACGGTGACATGCTTCATCATTGGGGCCATCCCAGTTCTCTACGAAAAGGGGCGTGCTGCGACAAGGCGACTACGCTGGAGCACTGGTTTTGTGAGATGACTATGTGTGGTGCAAGTGTGGTGATGGTGGAGTGGGTGTGGAATTATAAATACCGTGCTAGTGGGCCTCAACAATTTATTTTGCTCCTAGTGTGGTATAAAAATTAAAAAGGGGTAACACTGTATTCTAACTTTTATTGAGCTAGATCGGTGTTATGGTCAACATGTTTCAAGCTCCCCCAAGCTTTTCTTCAGGACCATACAGGGTCCAGCCCTGTATTGCCACTCCTGTTTTCAAATGAAAAAAGTGTTGCTAAAAAATACTTATCAACATTAACCGCTGTTGTTAATAAAACATGCGTGTTGTTGTACATACGTTTTGTATTCTACTTGGAATTCTGTAAAAGAGAATAACATTTGTTAAATGATGGACAACCCCTTCAGAGAAGGGGAACAACTCACATGCATCTCACTCCATCTAGGGCGTGGGTGTGCCCTTGGCATCATACTGATGCGTGCTGGTTTTCAAACCGGTGTGGAAAAATAAATCACTGTGAATCAAGTGGTTTAGTGGTTTCACACACAAACATTTAAACTTACTGTGACTATTGACAAGACACACAACATATACACACGAAATAGAAACATGGCAGATGGTTATATTTACATAAAAGAGTGTTAGATTACACCCCATGGTCTTAGGCAAGGGCAGGAACGCCTCGTGGAAACATTGCTGAAAAGGAGTTTCAAGATTAGAGTTAGAAGGCTCCTTCTCTGTTTGCCCATTTCAAATTGTCGGCATCCTTGCATTCTAGCCTCGTATTAAAACTTACTTCCTATCAGCAGACCCGCTCGGTACTACCTGATGCTTCCTCACCCGACCGCATACTGATGTGAAGCGGGGCTCGCGGTGTAGTTAGAACGCGCGAGCTTCCGGGTTTGTCAGGAAAACTATGTCAGCTAGAGCGCTCACTGGGGCGGCCATCTTGGTAGTATGCTATCGCGCTCGGCGCGAGTGCTGGTAAATAATAGTGATTACTCCTGAATTGTGCCGAAGTTGGAAATAAAGAATAATTTAGAGTGATGCTAGAAATGGGGGCATCGTAAATAACTAATTTAGAACACAGGTTTTTTCACGGATGGATGAAGGTTTTTTAATACTGATTGTGTGGTGAGGCTAATCAAGTCTTTAAGAGAAACGGGTTTTTTTGGCATTGGGTAGATAGAACGGCTAGTGCCTATCATTTCTGGGATTTTAGTGAAGGATGTTAAGTTCTTTTGGAACTGGGGTCTTTTTATATATTATTGTGGGGTCAGTATTTCCATAGTGATGATTCAGTTTTGCTTCAGTTCGTTTTTACAGATTCGTTTCATACAGATAGCTTAGGGGCGAAAGGCCCCCCATGGGATTTCATCATTAAGACCTTGGGTGTCCGTATGTAGACGATACACCCATCTTTGTTCCTTCTCATGGAGGATTCGTTCCTGATTGTCTTTGTTTTTAACTGTTTCTATGACCACCCAGGTTAGGTCATTGGGTGTATGGTTCTGTTCGATGAAGTGGGTGGTCATTCTCGTTGTAGCTCGTTTGCACCTGATGTTGCTTCTGTGCTCTACTATGCGCGTACTGACCTTTCTAGTGGTCATACCTACATAATGTAGGTTGCATGTGCAGGTTATCAAGTACACAACTCCACTGGTGTTACAATTGGAAAATCCCTTTAACTCCCATTTCGTAGTGTTGTTAAAAGTTATGGTTTTGGTTGGGGAAGTCAGATGGCAGACACTACAGTTGTTACACGGGAAATGACCATCAGGTAGTGGTTGTGATCTCGCTGTCTGGATTATTGATGTGGGACGGGTATGTACCAAATAATCTTTCAAATTTTTCCCCCGCCTATGACTGAACATTGGGGTAGGTATGTTTAGGCCACCGCTGTTAAGTATTGGCCAATGTTTCTTGATTACATTGGCGTTTAAATTCATCCCGGCTGTAATTGTGTTTCTTTAAGCAAAATAAGTAACCTGAGGCATCGAAGGTTGTGAACTTGGTAACTTAATTGATGCAATGCATTTTTAAACAAGTTGTTATAGTCGAGTAATGCTATATGTATTAATTTAAATTGAGGGGAGGTTATTATTATTAATATTAATGGACTTCTTTGTAATTTTCAGCTACCCCAGATGAAGGGCAAAAAGTGCCCGAAATGCATTGGGTTAAGAATAAAGAAGCTGCTTGGAACTACTTGTTGTGTCGGATTTGTATTCACAAAGAAGCCTGGATTGGCGCATGTTGATACGTAAAGTTTCCAAAAAACGCAATTAGTTACATATGTGGTTATTGAGCGCAAGAAAAAGTGAAAAAAACTAGATAAAACATGTTTTGATTAAAACACGGATTAACATTGAAAATGGACAAATGGAATAATATGAGTTTGGATCGAGTATCCTATAACTGCAGTGCATTTTGGAGTGGAGCGTGACGTTCGCGCTCCCTATCGTTGTTGTTTATGCAAAGTGCATGATGGTGAGGCACAATCCAGTTTGCACGCAAAGGCAAAAGGAAATGACACAAATTCGGTTGCAATCGAATAGAAAAGAAAAAAAACATGGTGTGCATACCACTTCATTCATTGTTTATAAATATATCGCCATACGTTGGTTTTGCACCCGAGGACTAAAATGTTGAAATTTCTAAATCAAAAGAACTGACCGCGAACAAAAGCCACATACAAATTAACAGCAAGTTCCTGGCAGTGTGGAATAAAGAGGTCGCTTGAAAGTACAAACACATGGAGTGCAGAAGATGGACTTATGACTTTAATACATATATTGCAATTGAGAGGAAATAATGCATGTTGGGATTAGAAGTTTAAAAGAAACATAGGGTGTGTTAAACGCATTTTCATTGGCAGCACCTGTAGGGTGGAGCATTCATTAGGCTAACGGCTAAGCTGCTAGTGGGAGAGCTTGTTTTTGAAGCTTGGACTCATTCCTGCCTCGGGAGGATAAGAAATACGAGAGCAGGTACGCTCGGCGCATTGATAAGAGTGGGGCAGATAAATACTAAGCACGTTAAGATGAAGAAAGCATTTGGCTTTTATTGAGCATATGAACATGCTAACACTAAGAAATAGTGAGAGTTTAATACGCCTCGAGAAATACCTGGTATTACATTTTGTGCAACCATGAACAAACTAACCAAATAACAGAACTCAGCTTGTTACATTGGCGTTTAAATTCATCCCGGCTGTAATTGTGTTTCTTTAAGCAAAATAAGTAACCTGAGGCATCGAAGGTTGTGAACTTGGTAACTTAATTGATGCAATGCATTTTTAAACAAGTTGTTATAGTCGAGTAATGCTATATGTATTAATTTAAATTGAGGGGAGGTTATTATTATTAATATTAATGGACTTCTTTGTAATTTTCAGCTACCCCAGATGAAGGGCAAAAAGTGCCCGAAATGCATTGGGTTAAGAATAAAGAAGCTGCTTGGAACTACTTGTTGTGTCGGATTTGTATTCACAAAGAAGCCTGGATTGGCGCATGTTGATACGTAAAGTTTCCAAAAAACGCAATTAGTTACATATGTGGTTATTGAGCGCAAGAAAAAGTGAAAAAAACTAGATAAAACATGTTTTGATTAAAACACGGATTAACATTGAAAATGGACAAATGGAATAATATGAGTTTGGATCGAGTATCCTATAACTGCAGTGCATTTTGGAGTGGAGCGTGACGTTCGCGCTCCCTATCGTTGTTGTTTATGCAAAGTGCATGATGGTGAGGCACAATCCAGTTTGCACGCAAAGGCAAAAGGAAATGACACAAATTCGGTTGCAATCGAATAGAAAAGAAAAAAAACATGGTGTGCATACCACTTCATTCATTGTTTATAAATATATCGCCATACGTTGGTTTTGCACCCGAGGACTAAAATGTTGAAATTTCTAAATCAAAAGAACTGACCGCGAACAAAAGCCACATACAAATTAACAGCAAGTTCCTGGCAGTGTGGAATAAAGAGGTCGCTTGAAAGTACAAACACATGGAGTGCAGAAGATGGACTTATGACTTTAATACATATATTGCAATTGAGAGGAAATAATGCATGTTGGGATTAGAAGTTTAAAAGAAACATAGGGTGTGTTAAACGCATTTTCATTGGCAGCACCTGTAGGGTGGAGCATTCATTAGGCTAACGGCTAAGCTGCTAGTGGGAGAGCTTGTTTTTGAAGCTTGGACTCATTCCTGCCTCGGGAGGATAAGAAATACGAGAGCAGGTACGCTCGGCGCATTGATAAGAGTGGGGCAGATAAATACTAAGCACGTTAAGATGAAGAAAGCATTTGGCTTTTATTGAGCATATGAACATGCTAACACTAAGAAATAGTGAGAGTTTAATACGCCTCGAGAAATACCTGGTATTACATTTTGTGCAACCATGAACAAACTAACCAAATAACAGAACTCAGCTTGTTACATTGGCGTTTAAATTCATCCCGGCTGTAATTGTGTTTCTTTAAGCAAAATAAGTAACCTGAGGCATCGAAGGTTGTGAACTTGGTAACTTAATTGATGCAATGCATTTTTAAACAAGTTGTTATAGTCGAGTAATGCTATATGTATTAATTTAAATTGAGGGGAGGTTATTATTATTAATATTAATGGACTTCTTTGTAATTTTCAGCTACCCCAGATGAAGGGCAAAAAGTGCCCGAAATGCATTGGGTTAAGAATAAAGAAGCTGCTTGGAACTACTTGTTGTGTCGGATTTGTATTCACAAAGAAGCCTGGATTGGCGCATGTTGATACGTAAAGTTTCCAAAAAACGCAATTAGTTACATATGTGGTTATTGAGCGCAAGAAAAAGTGAAAAAAACTAGATAAAACATGTTTTGATTAAAACACGGATTAACATTGAAAATGGACAAATGGAATAATATGAGTTTGGATCGAGTATCCTATAACTGCAGTGCATTTTGGAGTGGAGCGTGACGTTCGCGCTCCCTATCGTTGTTCTTGATTATTTTGGACACATTGTCAGAGACTTGATTGTAAGTAGTGATACAAATTGGTTTTTTGTTATCGGGTTGTGTTCTTTCTTTAGGTTCTAGTAGTGCTTCCCTATTATTGTTTGCCGCCCGTTTCTTAGCCTCTTTGATTAATTTGTTCGGGTATTTCCTGTTTCTCAGCTTGTTGCTCAAGTCCTCCGCTTGGGCTAAGTAGTCAGACTTTTTGCTGAAGCAACGAGACAGTGGTAACATGCTGTAAACGCCGGCAATTTGGAGAAAATAGCTGCGTGCGTGAGCTGCTCTGAGGTGAACAAGATGGCGGCGACCTAGAGTGAAAGAAGATCAGGGCGATCGCGACACTCAAATTGGAGGTGCGGCGCATTTCAGTAAGAAAACGCTGTATTTATAGTACGCAAGTGGAGGCGAACCCCGCGCTTTAATGCCAGGCGCCCAGAAGTGCCTGAAGAGAACTCGTTAGGTGCCGATGGTTGAGTTTGCTATCACTCGGCGCAAAATGGCGTGCGGCATTCAAGGTGGTGACCGTTGATGTGGGACGCGCGCTAGGTACAAAGGATAGCAGCTCTTCACGATAATGTGGCAGTGAGACTGGCACTTGTATTACATCCGATGCTGATGAATGTATTTCCCGATGCGGGTCCCGCACTGACGCTGCCGCCAATCCCAGCCATTGTGCATATGCCTTAACTAGCGCTCCTGCAGTATAGCGCTCCACGGGAAGATACATGCCGCTCAGATGTGAAGAAGCACGTATAAAAAATCGGCTAAACGGCGTGGTTGCCGAGCAAGCGGTTGTGCCAAGACTAAACGCCAGTTTGGCTGCATGAGAGCTGGAAATCCAACTACTTGGTACTAAAATGCTGAGGAGAGTGGGATATATGACATATGTGATGTTCCCGGTCTGATGGCTACTGTCATGCAAGACTCAAGATGTGTGGATATTGGGATCACAGTGAACTGGTAATCGTGCCAAAAGCTGGTTGAGAAGGACTCGAGGCTTGGAGGTGGCTGAACTATTTGTGGTGGGGACGCAGAGTCTGGAGAGGCACTGCAAATCCTGCCACGTCTTGCGCCTGCTGCTAGTCGGATTTTGCTAGGCGGTGGCAATTTGTTAGCAGCTGAAAGATCGTAGTGCGGCAGTGACCACGCGTTGCAGAGTGAGACCTGTGCACTAACACGTGCACACCAAGTGTATAAACAATTATTCATTCCTGAGACTGAGGTGCATAATAAAGCGACAATGGGAAAGCCGGACAGGCAACAGACCAAGTTGTCATTTGAAGCGAAAAAGATCAACAGGAGTGTGACGGCGAACTCGGATACTGAACTTGAAACTGACACCGGTCCTGGCACCAGAATGGAAGGGGTGTTGCCGGCCATTCAACAAAGTCTACAGGATATAAATGGAAAACTGGATACCATCACCTTACAGGTCGATAATAGGGCGGCTAAATTGGACAAGCACGGAGAGCGTCTTGTAGAGGCCGAAACACGTATATCTGCGGTTGAAGACGAATCGCACGGCACAACCCAAAAATGCAAGGAGATGCAAATGCTGCTGGACACTATCAAAAATAAAGCGGAGAATTCGGAAGCGAGATCTTGTCGTAATAACATCAGAATCGCGGGAGTTCCGGAGTCCACAAACACAGGACGGATGGAAACCTATGTGGAGGAAATGCTTCGAAGTGTGTTTGGTGCAGAACACCTTTCAGCGGTCTTCCTGATAGAACGCGCGCACAGATCCTTAGCCCCGAGACCAAAACCAGGCACTTCTCCAAGACCCATTATGGCTCGAGTCCTCGAATATAGAGATCGAGATAGGTATTACCTATCAGGGAAATGCGTTTGAATTCTACCCAGACTTCACAATGACAGTTCAACTTGCTCGCAAAGAATTCAACCCAGCAAAAAAAAAAGCTTTCTTGATTTGGGAATAGAGTATGCTACGCTTTACCCCGCCCGACTGCGGGTTACGCGTGAGGTCCGCTCTACAATTCTCCAGACACCGAAGGCAGCGCAAGACTATCAAAAGAAACTAAACAATAAACGGAAAGAACAGAAAAGAGCGAAGCAGAACCAAGACTCGGAGTAGCCATTTATAGGACGGACGAATATCACTGGATCTAGACACTACAGGCTGGTAAGGTGTATATATGCACAGTGGTAACAGACTGTATTGCAGGCACTATTGTGCGGTGATGAAGACCCGTGGTGCGAGCACCACCCGGTGTTTCTGAAATGTCCAATGTCTAACTACTGTGCACAAAGACATGAATGAAGAACCTACCCTCCTTGAAGGACAGTATCCGCACATTGCCTCTTGTTCTGCTTTTGTATGGGATATTAGGTACTCTGGAGCTCAGTACATGACCTACCCGATTGACTCTTGTAATTACATATTAATGTACTAGACTACATCTGAGGTTATGGAGTCAGAGGAGGTTTATGCAAATTATGGTACAGTATTTGTAAGGTTTGAACTGATAGGAAAGTTATAACCCTGTGGCTTCACTGGGCCCTCCATTTGGATCCTACTGCAGTCTGTGCGGATTATACTGTGGGGGGGACGGACATTTTTGATATAGACTGCTATGACTCAGGGATCAATAACTGGTGATTATTATGGACATATGTCAGATGTGGAAAATGTTCAGTCTGCATCACTAATGTATACCTGACCATATCCACCATGCTGGATGGAGTTGTGTGCACTTTGCGGACCCGTAGGCGGGTGTACCCCAACCAAAGTTTAGTTATGTTGTTCTTTCTCATGGGGTTATGGCTTTGGCATGGTTGGGATGCTGAAGTGGGTGGAGGGAGGGGGGTGGATATTGGGAACTGTTCTGCAGACCAATGTACTTGGGAGACATTGCTGAAATCCAGAACCATGGCATAGAATACCACACCATTAGTTTTATTTTAGGGAACAACAACAATGTATGCTGTGGGCACTACTCGTTAACATGCTGGATATCAATGGTTAGAGATGTCCACTAAGAGATTACAACCTAAACATTTAAGCTTGTTTAATTGGAATGTTAGGGGGCTTAATAACCCCAAAAAGATTAGGCAAATGTTTGCGTATTTGGACAGGCAACCGGTAGACATCGCACTCCTGCAAGAAACGCATATTGCACCTCACTCTAACACCCACATTGGACAGAGATGGGCGGAGTCAATGCACAATTAGTCTTACTCCTCATACTCTAGGGGAGTTACTATACTGATTAAGAAAGGATTGCAATTCATTATAGACACCACTGTTTCTGACAAACTGGGGCGCTATGTTATAGTAACAGGTACACTGAGGAGGCAACGACTGGCTATAATTGATATATACGGCCCAAATGTAGATGACCCTGAATTTTACCACGCAATATGGTGCAAACTTCACGAATTACCAGACATCCCATTGCTTTTGGGGGGGGGGGGGTGATTTTAATATCGCACTGCACAACGGACTTCACAGATCAGGAGCATCAGTGGAGCCTCACAAACGAGCACTGGGTAAATTAACCCCTTTGATGCTCATGATGAGCTCAGCTCGTCATGAGGCACGGTTGAGCTGTGCCGATGACGAGCTGAGCTCGTCATGAACAATGGGAATGCAGAATAGTTAGCATATGAGGTGAACTGCTGCAGCAGCGATGGTGTTAAAAGATATTATGACCGACATGCATCTCACTGACGTTTGGAGGTGCCGTCACCCTGGACAGCTGGAGGCCACGCATGTGTCAGCAGCACACAACTGCTGGTCTTGTATAGATTATTGGTTGGGTTCTGATAACATACTGCTATGGGCACGTACCGTAAGACATTTGTCTAGGACACTGTCTGATTACAATCCGGTAATGCTTTCCATGATCATGCCACACTATGTACCACCCCTTATAGTTGGAGGTTGCTATCACAGAATATTTTGACCTCAATCAACCCACCACTGACGATCCTGGTCTATTATGGGAGGCTTTTAAGGCTACTATTCGAGGTATCTGTATAAGCACCACAGCTGTTATTCTCAGGGATATAAGAAAGCAACTTTCCATGGGCGAAGGACAACTGAGCACACTAGAACACGAATATGAGCGGATACAATGCGCAAAGATGCTTGGTGACATTCGGGTTGTACTGTCAGAATCCTTCACACACAATTCCACTTGGGAAAAAGGGTCCACGGGACTGTGCAATGACCATCTACAGATTCAATCCCCAAATAGATTTGATTACATAAACAACAGAATCTGCTGGTGTAAACTAAAAGATAAGGTGCAAACACTGATTTGATAGCCCCCAACCTATGTATGTCCCCAAACAACCCCTCACTCATTTGGTAAGTCTAATGTATGAGAAAGTGACTGTTATGAACAGAGTTGGATTTCCATCAACTACCCTTCGTGGCCAGTGTCATCATCTGGATCTCCTCCTTTCCTACCACAGCATCTCTTAGTCCAAGAGGGAAAGTATGTGGATCAGATATCATACTAGTCACTGACCGCTCTTAAAAGGAGACACATGAGCCCCAGTGATCCGCTTGGTACATAGTTTATATAGTAGCACAAAGTTCCTCCTCTGCCTGCTCTGCGCTCGTGGTCCCAGCCTCCGCGCCAACAACAAAAAGGATAGGGACCACAAAAGTCAGCAAATGTTATTTATTTAGCTACACAGAACCAAAACCAGCGACGCGTTTCGAGCACAAGTGCCCTTGTTCACGCTGCAACCAAATGAACAATCACAAGCCTTTTATGAATATGCTAACACTCTGTTACTACCCCATGGTGGTAACCTCCGGTGTCACGTGAGTAACAACAGTGAGAAAAGACTTTTGCTGCAAATGTCAAATATAAACAGCACACATAAAAAACAGTCACAGGTTAAATCCACATGATGAAAGTAATGACATTATAGCACAGGAAAATATTAATAACTGGTTAAATCCAGGAACTAGGATTCAGGAATGAATTCATAAAGTGCAAATACTTGGTACATCACAATTGAAGTGATCTACAAGCCACATTACAAACCCATCAAGATAAACGATGGTGCAAACAGTTTAAATTCCCAAGCAAAAGCTGATAATAGGGAAATGTAAACATATCGACTGTCATGTGCAAAGTAGCAAAATTTGGTAGCAGCAAAAGGGAAAAAAAGTGCATAAATGGATAAAGTGCAAAAAAGTGATTGTGACAAAGTGCATAGTAAGCCGCATTATCACAGGACAAGAGATACCATATGAGATATAATTGCTCATAAAAACTCAGATCCCTGAGAAAAATGACCAATATATATATAATAGATAACAGCACTCTAAAATCACATATGATAAAAGCTAGTATCAAAAAAGCATATCAAAACTTAAAAATGGGTCTATATATAAAAAGCACTATATCCCATATATCTACAAGATAAAAAGACAAAGCACAATATCAAATACACATTTCATAGGGCACAGACAAATATACTAAACATTATATCAGGAATGAATAGAGTGAAGCAATGTACAAAAATTGTATCTACATGATAAAGAGCACTCCGTTAAACACCTACCTCAGCACCAGTGTGGGCAAATAAAATGCATGTCACAAATAGGGAACCTAACTTGTGAAGAAATGCTCCTGTTAAGGCCAAGACCGTAGAAAGGAAGACCGGGACTAGAAATGCATACATAAGGTTTGATGGAATAATAGGGCAATAAATCATACTAAAAAGTGATGCATTTCTTCAATATTATTTAGCCCATTGGGCCAACGACTGTCGAGCTCTAGGATAAACCGAGCTTCAAGCTTTCTCAGTGATAGTTCCCTGTTACCTCCCTTTCTCTGCAAAGGAACAGACCCGATCACGAAATAAGTGAGGCAAGATAGGTCTCTATTGTGGACCTGATTGAAATGCCTAGCGACCGGATAGGCAGGGTCGTTATGCAATATAGCCCGTAAGTGTTGTAATATCCGCAAATGCACCTGGAGCTTAGTACTGCCAACGTACCTAAGCCCTCAGGTGCATGTTAGGACATAAACGGCATGATCCGTTTTGCAGGAGTAGTTGCCTTGAATGGGTTTCGCCACCGTGCTGATAGTATAAACCTGGAATCTATAATAGGACAGATTATGGAAAGTGTTAGTGCAGTGCAGTGAAGTGAAAGTTTAAAAAGGATATGGAAGAGACAACCTATTTTATTTTAATATCACCTCCAAACCTGTTAAAAAAGTGCAGGAGCGGCTTGTACCAAATATGCCGCTGATCTAATTGGTCTACTAGTTTCAGCAAAGTAGGGCTGTAGCCCTGGCTTTCTTCAGGACCCAATCTTTATCGAGCTACTGCATTTATGACAAAAAAAATGTTGTGCAAAATATAATTATCTAATTAATACCTCCATACAAGAAGGGTGATCTTCACACCTGTAAAGAATGGTGACATAAACAAGAAAGTTTTGAGTACAAAAAAGTATTCACAGTTGTTCTGCAATATACTCTAAAAATACCTTAATCTTAATATAAGGACAGATTCACTCACCTATCCTATGCGAGATATTGGCCTCACCTCACCTGGTAACCACTCAGGTTTCTGAGACACCGCCCTGTAAGAAAATCAATTTAAAGATCTGGGGATGTCTACAGTCTTGATACTACATCAGTACCACTCTTATTCCCAATCCTTGATTTAAAACGAGTCGTGAAAAACAACCTTTTTCTCTTGAAAAACACGCCTCTATAATTACATTCTCTGGCCTGCCGGCCTCAGTGTCAAAGTTCTATCAAACATTGCTCTTTTGTAATGTGCTTAGAATATTCTTAATGTCGTAATATATGCCCAGTGGCTAGCCTGCTTTAGACTGAGGTAACACTAATATGTACTAGACCTACAAGGGCCCGTGCGACCTTGAGCTCACACAGTATCGTCACTGGTCTTTAATAAGCCCCGGTACTATTGACACTACCAAACAGGTGAGAGCACATCTGTACTCTCTATTCTGTCTAGGAAGGTTAGAAACTGAGCAAAAGGCCTCTTATCGCATAAACCTACTTACGCATACAATATACAGTAGTCTTCATGTGTTCTTAATGTCTGACAGTCCTAATACTTCACAAACACGCAAGAGCGCCTTCAGGACTGACCAAGAAACCTTCCGTTAAAACGTGGTCAAGATGTTGGTCTCAGTGCTCGTACTCATTTACGGTTTCTGAATGCAAGAAAAGAAAGTGTACCAAGGCCTCTTTTTGCCTTCAAACAAGGGCATAATCTAAGAGACAGTTTGATACACACACGTCCAAGACTACAAGGACCTAAAAAGACTGGGACTCTTTGGGACCTGCCACCTGTCCAAGGCGATTTTCCCTGTGGCGGTTGTACTATCTGCCCCCAGACCAAACAATCCAAAACAATAGATATTGGGACATCTAGGCCTTGGATACAAGCAAGTTTTACCAACTGCAACATTGAGAACCTAGTATACTTACTCATGTGCCCATGTAGTTACCAAAGTGTTCGAATGAGAACACGGAAAGTGAGATTGTGGATGTTAGAACAGTACGTTCCGCTGTAAAAAGGTCAATACCAAATTAACAAGGCATTTCACTGAATTCAATCATATGCCTGATGAGTTCTCATGGACAGTGTTAGAGAAACCGTATATACCACCTCATGTTAATAACAAAGCCAAGTTTCTGTTTAACAAAGAACAAAAATGGGTGTTCAAGTTACAGAGTGACACAAGGAACTGAATGACACGATACCCTGGACGTCGTTATAAGAGCTCTTGGTTTCACTTAGTACTTTTATATAGTGATGGGGCATCTTGAAATGTCCGGAGACCACTGATATATACAGGTTGAGTAGAAAGTGAGAAATAATTATGGTACAGCAGCCACAAGCATGAGAAAAATTTGAGGGATCCGTCCTTCAACATAAGAAGCTGACATAACGCATTAAAGTAACTTACAATATGCAAAATATTGCATGGGTAGGAATCACTTTATACAATAGAAGATATATCAAACTGTACGTAGGGTTGTTTAGCGACTTCTGTAGCACACTCCTGGTTTGCTGTTAATAACTAACAATTGGTTTTTGCAAGATATACATTATTGATATATAACTATTGATATTCAACCATATAAGCTTAGAGTAAAGTGTATCTATAATATCAAGTCACTTGGGCTTTGGTTAGTTGCACTCACTCTCCCTCTTTACGTTTGCGGTAATTTCGAGCGAAGTCTAAGTCAGTATATCAGAGACTTGTTGCCCCATCTCCAAATACTGGTTCTTATAGAACAGAACAAGCCCCGTTTGACATATTGGGGACTGAGATAAGCTCCAGCGCCCATTTAGAGCTTTATTGTTCACTTATTGGCATGACAGCCAATGAGACTGGGAAGAGAGTTGTTATTGACATTGAAAAAAAAACACTTTATTATCCACATATTTCTAACACTAACACAACTGACAGATCAAAGTGATTTGGTGTGGGACTACATACGTTTCGTGACATATCTAGAACATACATTGCCGCGCGGATCACCCGTTTGAGCATTAGCATTTCGGTCACGATATATATATATAAATCAACTTAAGATTAAGAGTATAAGCTTTCCAGCAGTACTATCAGCTGGTTTCGGGAACTACTGGTCTTGCACTGATGACGCAATTTCGTAGTCCAAGCACGTGACATGACGTATACTGAGCGCCTGAGTTTTAAAATGGAGTCTCTCCAGTGCCTCGGGACCTCCCACGAACTCAGGAGAAGCCCGAGGGACCAACGGAGAGGTAAGGCTCAAGAATATAGTTTTAAAAGGTTTTGTTAATTGACAACCCGGCGATGGGTGGACTCTGTAAATGAGTACCAGCGCCGAGACCAACATCTTGATCACGTTTTAACGGAAGATTTCTCGGTCAGTCCTGAAAGCGCTCTTGCGTTTTTGTGAAGTATTAGGACTGTCAGACATTAAGAACACATGAAGACTTCTGTGTATTGTATGCGTGAGTTTTATGAGATAAGAGGCCTTTTGCTCCGTTTCTGACCTTCCTAGATAGAATAGAGGGTATGGATGTGCTCGCATCTGTTTGGTAGTCTCAATGGTACCGGGGCTTATGAAAGAGGCGTGTTTTTCAAGAGAAAAAGATTGTTTTTCACAACTAGTTTTAAATCAAGGATTGGGAATAAGAGTGGTACTAATGTAGTATTAAAACTGTAGACATCCCCCATACAAGTAAATTGATTTTCTTACAGGGCGGGGTCTCAGAAACCTGAGTGGTTACCAGGTGAGGTCAGGCCAATACCTCGCATAGGATAGGTGAGTGAATCTGTCCTTCTATTAAGATTTACCTTATGCACGGGGAAGATTTAAAGTACCGGACTTTTTACTCAAGCGCAGTATGTGCATTTTTGGTATCGCAGGGTCCCTTATCTAACCCACGTCGCAATTGAAGAGGGCGATGCCACGTCAATTCCGTTGGATGCCATCATAACACACTGTAGACCTCCACTGCATAATCGAGACATAAACACCATAGACACGATGAATAATGTGTGACGAACAATGGGTCGCAAGGCCAGTAAACTACTGCTCTATGCCCCTTCACTGCCACTACACTATAATCCAGAAATATCAGTTACCCAAGAAAAGGTGGGAATGGATCTACTGCATCAAGTAGTGATTGATACTATGGGGGATTTATCTGTAATGGGGTTTTTAAATCGCTTACTGAGCTTTCATATATAAGCAACCAGACGTTATTGTTTAAATTTACACATCATCGATTACAAGGTGCGATAAAGAAACTATACCCGTCCCACCCTGCGGAGCCACCACAACTGTCCACACTACAGCTACTGATTACAGCTCCTACTGCTAAACACATGGTGTCTAGACTTTATATTAAACTACAGGAAGAAATGGCCGACACTACACACGAGGCATTGGGGAGGTGGAATGAATACTGGTTTGGAGACCCCTGGTCAAGATGAACCGTTAACGGAGGAGGAATGGACTATCACTTGTTCACTGACTGGTTTACTAACGCCCAATGGAAACCTACGTATGTTACACTATAAATACTTACATCAAACGTATTCTACCCCTGCAAGGCTGTGAAGGTATGGTTTACGTACTGATTCTAGATGCCAACGATGCCACACTGAAGTAGCGGATTTCTTACATCTTGCATGGTCCTGTGCATCAGTGGCGACATTTTGGGAAGCAGTAACACAGATATTGGGTGCTATGTTGGGCATTGCTGTTGATTGTTCTGTGCGTACATGCTTACTAGGTCTATTTCCAGATGTACGGGCCACTAAGCGAAAGTGTAATTGCATTATTGCTGACCAAGCACAGAATATCTTTATGCTGGGGTAGTAGAAAGGCCCCAAAGGCTAAGCAGTGGATCAAAGATCTGACGTATTGTAAAGATACCTTGCAAACCTATGAGCAGGATCTACCCACGGGTTCGAAGCCTAGAGATTACTGGAAATATCTGGTTGAATATTTACAAACGTACCAAGTTGACTAATTGTGCTTAATAGTCATGCTGTAACAAGGCATTCCCAGAAAATAATGTACAGGTGTAACTGGATGAAGTATGTTGTTGTGCAACGGTCTGTATGTTAATTAAATGTTGGACATTGTATGTCTTTTAAAGTGCTAATAAACAAAAAAATATAGAATTATTGGAGAAGCAACGCTACTCCTTGGAGGTAAAGTTCTCACCAAAACTAAAGGTTTGCAGAGGAAAACATAAGCATCTCGGAACACAGTCGAATGATAGAAAAAGCAATGACCACTAAGTGAGCACAAAGAGAGTACCAGGTAGTTGCTTTGGCTTGAGAAGTAATCTGGAGGTAAATACTAAGAGTAAAGAGTAGCGGGTTACCTCAATTCAGATGTAAGAGCATGGATGAAGTGAAAAAGAAAGGAGAATATTAGAGGGGCCCAGGTATTATGTAACCTGCAGCAAGCACAAAAGTGGGAGTGGAGCACACAAAGTGCAGAAACCAAGAGAAGGAAACTATTCAAGCAGACCCTACATATCAAACATATTATATTTGTAAGCACCCCAAAAAGCAGACCCTACATATGAGTGTATGAAATCAGTAAGCACCCCAGCAAACTAGGAACAATCAACCCTTCCCCCAAATCCTGCTCCAGTTTAGGAAAGAGTTGAATATGTGGCTCTTTAAAAAAAACACTACATCACAGACCACCTACCTCTCCTATTGCATGTTGACTTTATGGTCTTCTTTGGCACTGTACAGTGGTACGCAGGCTGTTGGCACTAGGTTTGCTCTATAGAAATACTACATGAATACATACAAAAGGTGGCAATAACATGAAGGAGAGCAATATGCCGGGATCCATATTTAGCTGCTTATGCCATCAATATATTCAATATGGATTCTAACTTGATTCAAGCCAACGTGAAAACTGAAAGACCTTCAATCATGGTTGGAGCATCTAAAAGACAGGAAGAAACACTGCTACTCTAAAAGCTCAAACAGAACCTTACCTTGTGCAAATTCAACAGCTCAAGACTACTCCAGAAACACTCACACCACTGATACCCCCATCTACAAAATTCACCAGAGGTGTAAATGTCCTTGCAAATCCTTCGAGGAGCAACCATACTCATTAAGTAGACCGGGGCAGCTTCCTAAGGAGTAACCACCACTATCCACACCACACTAATCCGCATCAAATTGTCAGAAAATATCAGCCGCCAAATACTACCCCAAAAGCCTTGGGACTACCTGATGATGGCTAGAAAACAGCATCCATCCAACCCAAGTCAATGAGAAATCTCTAAATTTAACTATATCATTACAAAGCCAAAGGCTACCCAAACCACAATCGCACACCCATATTGCTATGATGAGAACACTTGGTCTTATAAATCCATTTCAAATTAACATATTTTATCAAATGACTGCTCTACCACAAACATACCCCAGAAGGCGACAATCTTAATGACTAAGTGAAATGTCACATACTGAGTTTCTGTAAAACTATGAACTTGTTCTCCTGACCACAAGCTTACCTACAAAAAGAGAGAGGCCAAAATATTTGTAGTAATGGAGATAATTCACTGTTAAAAATGTGGATAAAGGTCCAAGGATCCATGAGCACAGTATTCGTATACCAGGCATAGTCAACACCTGATCGACCTTCTTAGAGGAAATACTTAATCTGTTTCAGAACCTTCTGTCACTGGATTACCACAGACCCTCCGCTAATCTCCATATCTGGAAGAGCCATTAAGAACATAAAGACCCTGCAAATACAAGAGAAAACAAAAACATTTTTGGCTCCCTCTTACTTTATCTCCAACCAGGTTGTCAAAAGTGGGATAAGATTTAAGCTATCATTCAATGCCAAATAAGTGAAATAATTAAAGGATCCATTGGGATAGGCATTATACCCACTGTTTTGGGACACAGCTTAACACTGCCCACAAAAGGTTAAATCTGGGCCTATGGTGGTTGGTGTGGTTGGATTACACTATGGGGAACTTGGACCTCGCTAGCAAACATCTGTGGTATGTGAAGATCAGCAGGATTCCTTTGCAATGACTCATGGTTAGTGTATGTCTACAAACGGTGATTAGTTCTTATAAATTTCTGGGAAGGAAGGACCCTATGTTGCTATCAGTGAGCATGCCTTTTGGGCCGTTATACCAATTCACTCTGAGATACAGGTGCTTCCTATAGTCCTGAAGGAGGCCTGGGTCATACTCTCCCAAACTATTGCTGACAGGAGAGATGCAGCTAAGTTCACAATCCCTTGTGGGCTGGACACGACCGACTCGCTAGTCAGATTGGTTTCTTTGTCGGTGGCCTTACATCGCCACTCCTAGCTGAGGACAACTGGTTTTTCAGGGGATGTCCAGGCTTTGCTTATAGACATGCCCTTTGATCGCACTCATCAATTAGGAAACAAGGCAGACTCAGGCCGGGAGGCTTCAAGGATAGCAGAGCTATGGCCAGGTCATTGGCCCTTTCCATGGCCCCTCGCCAACCCAGCCCACCATTCACTTTTTTCATGGCCACGGAAAGGGCTTCCAGCCACGTCTCGAACTGCCTAGCTACCGTGCCACACAAGCTTCCCAGTCTCTGCGGCTGAGGACACAGTACCAACAGAACCTGTGAGGCAGGCAGCCAGAGGTCGGGCTAGTCTCCCACTCCACCGGCAGCCCTCCAAGCCTCTTTGACCATCATGGGCCATCAGTCGAAGGTAGGAAACGCCATCACCTATGCCGCTGGAGGTCGATAACATCTGACCGCTGGGTTGTTCAGATTATCCAAAGGGACTACTACTCCTGTTCGTAACCACCCCTCCATCCATGCCACCCACCTGCAACAAGCGGACTAAGAACCATCTTTCTTTACTCTGCCAGGTAGTGGCATCTCTTTTGGCCAAAGAAGCCACAGAGAGGGTACCGGCAGCATACATAGGTTTTTGTTGCTATTCTCACCACTTTCTAGTGTCCCAGAAGGACACAGGTCTTCGTCCTATCCTAGACCTCCGCCCTCTCAATTTCTTCTTGAAAAAGTACCAATTCAAAATGCTTGCACTCTCTCAAGTTCGGTCTGCCGTGGACCTGGGGGACTAGATGGTGGTGTTGGATGCATACTTTCACATTACCATCCTGCCTGCCCACAGACGTTGCCTGTGGTTCACAGTATGTCATAATCACTTTTAGTTCACCATGGCCAGTGAACTTGGCCAGGCCAGTGCCTTTTCAGTGTTCCTCAAGGTGATGGTTGTTGTTGCAGCATATCTGAAGAGATCGATGGTGACAGTCTTTCTCTATCTCGTTGACTGGCTGTTGAAGGCGGGCTTGTCCCAGGCAGTCGTCTCATACCTCTAGACTACGGCAGATCTTCTGCACTCACTGGAGTTTACTATAAACGTGCTGAAGTCACATCTAACTCCTTCTCATATGCTCCCTTTCATCAGAGTTGTTTTGAACACAGAGCAGTTTCGGGCTTATCCTCCCGAATGACAAGTCCAGGATATTCAGACTATGATACCGATGTTTTAGTCTCTATCCTGGGTTTTAGTGAGATAAATTCTGAGTCTGCTGGGCCTCATGGCCTCCTGATTATGACACATGCCTGCTGGCATATGCAGGCTCTGCAGTGGGACCTGAAGTTCCAGTGGGCACAGCATCAGGAGAATGTCTCTGGTATGGTCCAGATCTCGGAGGGCACTACAAAAGATCTACAATGGTGGTTAACAAACTGAATGGGTCAGCAGCAGATCTCTCTCCCTTCCCCGGCCAGACCTTATAGTAGAGAAATATGCGTCACTCCTAGGATGGGGTGACCATTTGAGAGAGGTGGAGGTTAGAGGCCTCTGGTATCCGTCAGAATACAGACTCCACATCACCCTAATTGGAGCTTTGAATAATCTGCTGGCATTGAAAGTCTTTCTACCCTCCATCAAGGGAAGGTTAGTGCAGGTGTTCACATACAACACCACAACCAGGGCAGGGTAAGGTCATAGACCCTTCGTCAAGTGGCCCATCGCCTCTGGACATGGCTGGAACGCCAAGGCGTATCCCTGGTCGTTGAACACCTTATGGGCTCTCCGAACGCCAGGGTAGACATACTCAGCTGAAGATGCCTAGTGGATCACGAATGGAGTCTCGACCCGGAGGTGGTGCAAGGTGAGGAGAGCCTTGTAAGATCTGTTCACCACTGGCTAGAATGCTAAATGTTAGTAGTTTTGTGCCCTGGAGTTTCCAAGGCAGCTCTCTTGCTCAGAGACTCTTCACTTCTAGTGGCGCTCAGTCCTCCTGTACACCTTTCCGCCCATACCACTCCTTCCCAGATTTCTCAAGAAGATCAAGAACCTGTAGTTCCGGACTGGGCTCAAAGAGTTTGGTATTCTGAGCAGTTGAGCATGGCCATTGGTCCTTCAATCAGGCTGCCCCTTAAGGAGGATCTTCTGTCACAACAACAGGGAAGGGTTCTCCACCCCAACCCATCAACCCTCTACCTTCATGCTTGGAGATTGAGCAGCAACAGTTGACAGCTTTCAACCTTCCGTCTGAAGTCTGTGATGTTATCTTGACAGCTCTGCGTCTCTCCACCACGACAGTATACACTGGCTATTGGAATATATTTGTGGCATGGTGTACTGAGAAACCGGCTGATCCCTTGTCAGTTACATCTGCCCGAAGGGTCAGTGAGCTAGGCATTGTCCTCTTAGCCTTCCACCATTTTGTTTTCCCCTGACAAACTGGACCTTCGGACTTTAGCCTCCTTCTTGCCAAAGGTAGTCACCCCATTCCATGTAGGACAGTCCATCACTTTGCCTGCCTGTTACACTCCACCTCATCCCTCTCAGGAAGAGGAGACACTCCACAAGCTGGACCTAAAAAGAGTATTGTTGTTCTACCTTGACTGCACAAAACAGTTGCGGGGGGACCATCAACTCTTCATAAGGTGTGTCAGGGCCAAGAAATGGAAAGATAGATTGTGCTCTGCATTTAAATCTGCTACACGTTGGTCACAAAATTAACCACCAGAGGGCTTGCATCCTTATTCCACCAGAGCAAAGGCTACGACCACTGCGTTAAGCATGTAGAGTCCGGATCCTAGACGTCTGCCAAGCAGCAAAGTGGGCCTCTTTGTACCTTTTCACTAAGCTCTACTGTCTGGACAGTCAGGTCTGTTGGGATGAGTCATTTGCCCGTTTGGTCCTGCATGATTTTTTTGTTGTGAAATTGTTTTGCAGCCCGCATCTCCGGAGAGGTATGTCTTGGGCATCTATTCTAAGGTAATGAATCAGCAGCTGGAAGTCTATATCAGATGAACAAGTTACTTACCTTTAGTAATCCCTTATCTGGTAGAGAGACTATCTAGCTGCTGATTCCTTAGCAACCCTTCCTGCGAACAAGATTTCTAGGGATGGGGCTGTTCCCCGCCGAGTGATCTAGTTTCCACCAGTGGTCATTTATTTTGTGGCCCTCGCTTCTGGTGTGGAAAGTCCCGAAAAGACACTGATGTAAGGGCTGGGGTGGCACCTATATAGGTACCGCACACTTCACTTTCAAAAAAGAAATTACAGATCCGAACTGTTGTCTGGGGATAAATCTAAGATAAGGAATCTGCAGGTAGATATCCTCTAATAGATAAGGCGTTACTGAAAATAAGTGACTTGTTCTTTTGGGACTTTGCTATAACGTGTGTTTCTTTAGCTTTAGCTCAGACACTTCCTCGGGTCAAACTTGCATGCCTGTCTTTTTGTTTACAAAATGTTGGTTGTTAGCAGCCAACGAGTGATATTTATATATCACATAGTCTGTGACAGCAACTCTGTTCTTGTTTGTCCTACGGTATACTTTTAATTGCAAATAATGGTGCCCCCAAAACTGCATGAATATTTATATGAAAAAAAACAATCTCTCCTACGTCAAGCACCGCTGCAGCTATTCATACCGCAGCTACTTACACCAGAAGTGGCATGAAGTTAGAATTTCGTCCACCATATACCTTTGGTGTAAATGCCTGTAGGAGGTTTCTTGAGAAAATGCAAAAATATAGTGATATCCGGACCGGATTGAATCAGAGGCTGCTGACAGCTAGCATGTATTCACAGCACTAGCAGTGGATGGAGAGGAATCAGGTGTGTAACACAATTCAGGGCAATAAAAAGAAGATCTGGGGAAGGGCTGAGGGGTTACAAAGAAATATAAATTCTGGCCTAATTGCCCTCTGGTGAGAAACAAAATTCCAGAGGGCTGCTCTCCCTACAGAGAACAAGCATTAGTAAAATGCCAGTATGTCTCACCTTTGCAAGCTATTGGCTTTGCCAGCGGGTTTTAGCCATGCTGCACAGCATCCCAGATGTTTCTATGGGGCATGACTAATGTTTTAAAAAATAAGCACTGCCACCTATGCCATTTTGTAGGAATGCACACAACGCATGTGTGCTCATACAAATTGGCACAGCACTTTTTCATCTTGGTTAAATTGGTAACAAAAAGTAAAATAAAAAGCATTTTTTGTTTTTTATACATTTTGGGGGGGAGCAGAGGCAACGGGGAACAGAAGCCACTCGGCACCCAGAAGCAACACTGGGGAAGGAGAGGGAATGCGATGCAATACAGGATGTGGAAGCATAAAGGGGATGGCAGGGAGACACAGAAAAACAACACAGGGGTCTGAACCAAAAAGGAGTTCGGGGAAAGCAACACGGAGAGCACAGATGGAGGAAGCAACAGCTAGGAGAGGAGAGTGTGGGTAGTGGTAAGCAATGGAGAGAAGCACCTGGGTGTTTTTTGCACCTCTGAATCTCCAGCATGATTGTGTCCTGGCTCTGGGTGTGCTGAGAACCACCGGCGATGATGAGCTTATCAGACAGTAGTACTGGTTTTGATGGCTTTGTAAAATATGCAGATGTGGTCATTTATTCATGCCCTGGTTTAGATGTGCTGTGGCATGCACGCTGCCCCTAAGGGGTATCTGTGCAGACTTTGGGAGGACATGGAGTAGGCATTACCACCATTCAGCTGTGAGAGTACCACGGACTTTAACAGCAGTTTTCTGGAAGAAACAGGTTGACTTTCTTTAGAAGAGAGCAGTCCCATCAGGCCATCTTTGTCTTTTTTGCCAATGTGATCCTTCTGGGTGCGGTTGGTGTCCAGAGTTTAAGTGACTTGGCGTTCAGTGAAAGTTGGGGTTCGACGCAGTTAAGGTTCAGGTAATTGAGCCAGATTTGTACGGTATCTTATTTGCTGATCTTGGCTAATAACAAAAATTCTGTATTGGTTCGGGTAAGCTTCTGGTAGATGTGGACATCCAAGTCTGGATAATAAGCAAGCTGTGTTTAATGCATTGGTTGTCTAAAGAATAGGAGACTTTCAAGTAGAGTTGTGTATCCTCTATATAGTGGTGAATCTTGATGCTGTTTTCTCGGAGTACAGCACCAAGTGGCCCAATGTAAAGGCTGAAGATGACAGAAGGCAGTATGGATCCCTGGGAGACTCTACAGATGATGGGGATCTTTTGTGACTTGGAGGTGCCATGTGAACAAACTGGTGTTGGTAGGAAGAGAACTAGTGAAGAAAATTGACGGTGAATCACATTCAAGTCTCTAGAGTGCGTAGGAGGGTGTTGAAGCGAGCTGATCAGTCCAGCAACATCATGGGAAAGGGGTCATCTTCATCTGTGGTCAAGAGGGCATCCTCTCCGATATGTAAAGTAGCAATCGCTGTGTGGTAGCATCCCCTGAACCCAGGCCGGTAGTTGTACAGGAGATGTTTATTATCATTTTTTTCAGCTTTTTATATAGCGCAAACTATACCCGAGACATGGGGTATCAGAACGCTTTACATGAGCACCAGTTTCCTTACAGGCGGACACATTCATTTTTGTTAGGCACAGGGAGATTAAGTGATTTGCCCAGAATCACAGGATGTTGAGCATCCTTGCTGAGACTCGAACCTGGTTCCCCAGCTTCGAGGTCGACAACTCTAACCGTAAGGCTACATCCTCTCCCCTTATTGATGTGGTCTAGGAATTTCACATAGACTGCTTTTTCAATGATCTTTCCGATGAATGGTAGGTGAGTGATGAGCCAGTAGTTGGTAGGGACGACAAGGTTTAATGTAGTGGGAGGACCTGGACTGTCTTGAGAGATTATGGGAAGGTTCTTTGTGAGGGATGCATTAACAATGGTAAGTAGGGGGTATGAGAAGGTCCTCAGAAAAGGCTTTGATGAAGGACAACGGTGAGACAACATCTTCATAAGAAGTAGCTTTGAAGGAGTTGTGTAGATCAGCAAGATCTGGGAGACCGGGTGACCATTGTGGGCTTTTACAAAAATGGTGGGTGTAAGGGATTACGCAGGCTTGGTGTCATTGATGTGCTGTCATTTCTTCTATATTTTGTACCACTGAACGAGTGGTTAATGGTATTGCACTTTTCTGTGGAGAGAGGAGTAGGTGTCTGGCAGAGGGCTGATGCAGAACTGGATTGTCTTGAACAGTGTTCTATTTCTGTTGGTGGCTTTATTAATGGTGTTGCTTTAGCTGATGTGATGAGCTGTCGATGTGTTGCATGAAGGGACTTTATTATCAAGAGGTCCTCAGGAGTTCTGTTTTTCTTCCATCTTCTCTATTTTCTGCAGCTGAATGTTTTATTGTCAGAAAGGTCTGAAGCTTTGGTCTTCTCTTTTGCGTGGGTCGTACTCATCCACCAAAAACTAAAAACATTCAAAAGCACATTGCTTTGCCTTTCGAAGGCCCAGAGGACACTGGCAGGGTCAGTTACCTTCCAGGCTGATATACACTTAATTGCTCGCTGACTTGGTTACTGTATATATTCCTCCTGGTCACTCCTATAGTTCAGAAACTACAAGTGTAGGCCCATGGGTGCTTTGGCTGGCTGCCTCCAGTTCCTGCTTGTACCAGTGTGGTCCAGTCACACTGCCTCTGCCTGGGTTTTCTCACTCACCATTCTTCCTGCCAACAGAAGCCCCACCTAATCCAGGACCTACTTATTGCAGGCCGAAGCGCGACCGCATCAGACGGCACCTGGACACCTAGCCTGCCACTTGCCTGCAGCCTACAGTTCCAGTTTTTTCCAGCCTGATCCAGTGATGCCACTCCTGCCTGGGGTTTCCCACTCACGTTGTTCCTGCCAACAAACCCCCCACCCCAGGACCTACTTAAGGTAGGCCGC
This sequence comes from Lissotriton vulgaris, assembly GCF_964263255.1. NCBI lineage: Eukaryota > Metazoa > Chordata > Amphibia > Caudata > Salamandridae > Lissotriton > Lissotriton vulgaris. The sequence goes on from NC_141693.1 coordinate 986,998,561, forward strand.
AGTGCAACAGCGCAAAGGGTACCCCAAATGCAAGCCCAACCTTGTCCAGCGGCACGACCCCTGGCCTTCCTATCTCCCCACCAAGGATACACCATTGCCAAACTCTACACCCTTGACCCTGTATGCCAGAACAAACACTGCAACTGCGCTGACCCATGCTCCAAGGTAAGACCTTACACCTGCACTCACAGCCACTTCAGTTGCCACAGCATACACTCCACCAGCCCACCAACCAGCCTCACCACAAAAACACAACAGACCCCACCTGAACAAAAATACCAACTCTCATGCGCCCTACTGAACACACACTATGTAACCATACCACTGAGATTTAGGACCTCTTCTCCACCCTCAGACCCTACGTACTCTTCCTCACTGAGACCTGGCGCCACCTTACACCCGCACCCGACATTGCCTCTGCAATACCTGAAGGATACAGGATCACTCATCACGACTGCATCAACAAGCCTGGAGGAGGGATCGGCATCGTACACAAGGTATCCATCTAATGCACCACCACCAATGACAACATCACCATAGCCATGGAACACCTTAAATTACGACTCCAAACAGATCGCAAAACCACCATCAGAGGGCTCCAGGACCAGGTCCAGCCCACTGCAACTTAATCACGAACTTAATCGCCCCTCACCATAAACTCCAACAACTACATTTTACTTGTTGACCTCCTCTTCCATCTCGACAACCACAATGACATCAACACTACCAACCTCCTTGAACACATCTGGCACACCCATCTCGTCCACGACCCCACTCACTCCGCAGGCCGCACGCTAAACCCCATCTTCACCTCCAGCGACCGCATCAGGTACAGCTACACCACTGAACTCAACTGGACCAACCTCTCCATCGTCCACTTCAACATCACCAGCTCATGGGCCTTCACCTCTAGCCTGCTCAATGCCCCCCACAGCAGCTGGAGCAACGTCTTAAAGGACACATGGACCAGTGCCCTCAACACCATCCCCCATCTCTTCCAAGAACCTAAACCAGAACGTCAGAGCCTTCAACAATTGGCTCACCAACAGCATCACTCTCATCAGCAATAACATTCACAAAAGGTCCACCAACCATGTGAGCTGGTATACTGAAAACCTTTGACCCACTTAATGACACTGTAAACAACTGGAAAGGAGATGGCGCACCGGCAAGGACATGACCGACAAGACAAACCTCAACCTCTACCACATACAGTTGAGAGAATAGAAGAAAAATGTAATAGCCTCACGCATCAAATCAAGCAAAGCAAAGAACTCGTCAACATTGTCAAAGAATTCTCCAACCTGTAAGCTGCAACAAACAACATTACCCCCTCAAAGGAACTCAGCGACAACCTTGCAGACGTCTTCTACTACAAGATTGCTAACATCTACAGATGCTTCAAACCGCAGCCCAAGGTCACCAAATTATTCAAGCAACACAACGACCCTGCTACCACCACAGGTATCCAACGAACCGAATGGAGCCTGCTCACCCCACAGGATACCGCCTCCATAATGAACTCGGTCCACTCAGGGGCCCCAACAGACTCATGCTCTCACCACATCCTCCACCTAGGCAAAGCCAAAATCAGCCAAATACTCACCAACTCAATTCCCACTGCTACCTTCCCTGAGGACTAGAAACATGCAGAAGTCAACACCCTACTAAATAAACCATCGGCAGATCTCTGTAACCTAACAACTGACCAATCTCCCTGCTCCCGGCCAAAGTATTAGAAAAAGCCATCAACCAACAACTCTCCTCACATCTGGCATGGAACCTCCTACTAGACTCCTCCCAATCCGGATTCCACAGCAACTACCGCACTGAGATAGCTCTCATCGCGGCTACCGACAGCATCCAAGCCCTACTTGACGGTGGAGAGACTGCAGCTCTGATCCTCTACAACCTTCAGTATGGACTCCCTCCACCCGCTCATCACAAGACTGCACAACATAGGCATCCAAGGAGCCTCTCTCAGATGGATGGACTCTTTCCTCACTGGAAGGACACAAAATGTCCTCCTTCCCCATTCACCTCCAAACCCAAGAAAATCTGTGGAGTACCCCAAGGATCCTCGCTTAGCCCTACTCCCTACAACACTTATGACACCTCTGGCCAGCATCGCCAAAACCCACAGACTCAACATCATATCCTACGCCGACGAGACACAACTCATCCTCTCCCTCTCTGAAGACTCCAGAAACGCCAACTTCCACAACTGCATGTCAGATGTCACCAAATGGATGAAGGACAACTGCCTAAAGCTGCCAACTTTATTGAAGCTGCCAACTGGATGAAGAACAACTGCCTGAAGCTTAACACAAACAAGATCAAGGTACTGATTTTCAGAAACAAAAGCGCCCTATGGAACACATCTGCGTGGCCCGCGGAACTTGGACCTACTCCTACCCCCACTGACCATGCTGGGAACCTAGGCATCATTCTGGACAACAAGCTAACCATGACAACTCAGGACAACTCCATCTCCTCTTGCTGCTTCTTCATCCTCCGCATGCTTCATAAGATTTTCACATGGCTACACCAAAGCTCATGATGCACCATCACTAAGGCCTTCATCTCCAGCCGACTCTACTACGGCAACTCATTCTAAGCAAGGATCGCAGCTCACCTCTGACGACTACACACCATACAGAACGCTGCACTTATACTCATCCTGGATTTGCCTAGATTAAACCACATTACCCCCCTATCTCAGGGAGCTCCACTGGCTACCTGTACAAAAAAGATGCCAGTTCAAGCTCTTGTCCCCTGCATACAAGGACCTACACCACTGCGGACGTGCCTACTTGAACCATCGCCTGAACTTCCATCATCCCACTGGACATTTCCGCTCTGCATCCCTTTATCGAACCGTCACACACCGCATCCTATGTAACCGATGCGGAGGTCGCTCCATCTCCTACCTAGCAGAGAAGACATGGAATGAGCTACCCTTTCATCTTCTGACCTCCCTATCTCTTCCAGAGCTCTGAAAGTCTCTGAACACCTGGCTATTCAGCTAATCAACTGGACCCTGCCAGAGCCTGGATACCCTCATGGGTGACAAGTAGCGCTCTATAAATCTGATTGACAAGAGATAGCTTTGTGGACACCAGTCAGATATAGCAGTGGAAATGCATGCACAACAACTCACTGTTGCCAGGCTGTAGCAGTGGTCCAAGCTCCCACTGGTCTCACAGTTGTTCTGTAATAATACCCTTTTTGTCCTTTCGGACCATGAATGATGGGAGACCAGCTAGTTGGACCTTTGAGAAGCATTTCCAGTTCTTGGTTACCTTCAAACTTCGGCATTTGCTGATGCGAGATTCTTCCTCCTCTGATCTCCTTAAACTGTTCACTAGTCAGCGATTGATTGGCCCTAATTTTATCCACGGAAAGACAATCCGCAAAGTCAAACCAGACCTCTTTACTAATAATTCTTGTCATTTCACAGTTTGTATGTGGTATTTATGTAGCTCAGACAGCCAAAAGGCAACCTGTGAGGCATAGACCCAGCCAATGTCTGACTGGAAGGTTACCTGGTTTCTACAAGTGAAAGTGAACTGTTACTGTGTCATGATATATTGCTCTTTAAATAGATGTGTTGTTGGCTCTTTTGTAAATTGGTGAAGGCCTGTGGCCTTATTTCTATTGCACTTTTTAGTCTCCAGTCTATGTGTGCGTGCATGCACTGAAAGCCACTTAAGATCATGAGCTCGTCATCCAGATAGGCAGTGATATTGGTCTTGATGGCTTTGTAGATGGTGCAGCTAGTTTGAAGATGGTAGGGGACGGTAAGAGCAGACAGTAGTGATCCATCAGGGCGAGGGATGTGTGTGATATGGTCAAATTTGTTCAGATCCCATGCTGCTATTGGGATGGGGTGTATGTAGCATCTAGGATGTTATGGAGCATAGCATTTTCACAAGCCAGATCAAGAGTATGAGGTCTTGAATGACCATTCTGAACTCTTTCTGGAAGCAAATATTTCTCTTTCTATAGCAGCATGTGCTGGCACAACGCCATCTTATTTTTCTTGGTGTTGTGTTCCTTGAATGTGAGAGAGGTGTCAAGGGTATTGGGTGGAAGTTGGAGTTCAGATCCGCCCTACTTCATGTCTTGGAATGTGATTTGGATCCGCTGTTATTTTTTTATCTTTGCCAGCATCAGTTACTGCTTTCATGGGGCCAAGCTTTTTAGGTAGGTGCTGAACATATCCAGTTCTGGAAGAGGGGAAAGCAGTTTTAAGGTGTTGGTTGTTGCATCAGATGAGAACTTCATATATAGTTGGGTGCCTTCCGCATATGGGTGAATTTTGAAATGGAACTCATCAGGTGATCAGAATATCCTTGAACCTGCGGACACCATTGTGAAAGAGTGGGTCTTGACTAGATAGATAGGTAACCTATTGACACTTCACGGACTGAATAAGAGAGAAGTGACAACAGGGTCAAAGGCGGCTGAGAAGTCCAGCATTATCAATATTGTCAGGTTTACATTAATATGAAGAAATCGGTTCAGTTAACTCATTAATTTGAATCATTACAAGAACAGTTATCTTTAAAAATCTAGGATACAGTCCTGGACAAAACAAAAATCCACCCTTAATCTATTAACATGTGTTACTGATCCAATACATGAACTATTCTAAATGAATTTATATGCATTCAGTACTTCTGAATTAGGTTGGTGTTAGTAGCTATGCACACTGTAGTAAGTATTGAGTGATTTTGAAGACATTGTATATTATTGTGCTGTATAGTATTGATGGAGCTGGATTTTCCCCGAAAAATACAACCTGTTCGGATTGAACCTTCAGTAACATTTACTAACTGTGTGCTGTGAAAATTATTCAAAAAGACAAAATGAATGGAAAATGCTACTGCTCAAACGCGTACTAAAGTACTAAGATAAGGAGCTTATGCTTCTTGACTAAAAAGGACAAATGCTGCTTTTGTGCACATTATTAACATTTGCTATTAGAAAAAAAATTAACTAATGTGGGTTGCGCACGGATTAGTGCAGCATTGGGTTGGTGCGTGGAGAAAAAGCATTACAAGTAAATAATGTCTGTGTTCTGATTTCCTAGAAACATGACTTCTTATTCTGCATGACCGGTAAAGGGGTTAAAAATGCTGTCTGAATAAAATTTCGTTAAAATAATGAAAAATGAGCACGAAAAAGAGAGCGGAACATTATTTTGTCCTTCAAGACCTGAGTGGCTGCCAAAATCAGTATGTAAGAACAATTTGACAAACAGAAGGAAGCTTTCTCTGTGGAGAGGAGTTCAGCGAGAAAAGATATACAGTGATGGAAACATTTTGCCGGTGAAGAGGAAGGAAATTATGATAGTTTAGAATTGTATTTCCTGGGATAAAGACTTAGGTCACAGATTTATTGAAAACAAAAGTACATTTAGAGAGGCTGTCATGCTGAAAGTGGTGTGACCGTACACCCCCTTCCCTAACCAATCAAATGTGAAGAAAAACTGTAGTTTGTTAGATGTGAGGGTTGGACATTTGGGTTTTAGGGTATTATCTGAATTTTGCATAATCACTTGAAAATATATTTTGTTTCTGAATCTTTGTCTCTTTGCATATCCACTCTTTCATGCATTTGTCATTGATATGAATTTGTCATTTTCTCTTCTGATTTTGTTCTCCTTGCGACGATCTAGGGTTCGTGCTGTATGATTTATTATAATGAGCATTTATTTCACATTATTTAGATAAACATACATTTACAAATGAGTGTCTTTATTAGGAGTGATTTATTTAATGTGATTTGGTTTGTCAAAATAATCAAAAGATTGCATCGGCAATTTTAGTATATTAACTCCTTAACCGCGGTGCAAATTTTGCCGCGGTGCAGGAGTTCTAAACAGGGGGCAGGTCTGCTTCGGCCAACGGTCGTGTGCAGCACTGGGCAGGTAGTGCTGACGCAAGCAGGGAACGGGTTAAAGATGGAAGTGCAGATTTGAAGTTTTGTATAGTTTATTATAGTTGTCGGAATTACACTAACCCAGAATGAAGGAACTATTGATGGGTAATGGAAATCGGGCCTGATCTATAGAAAATTATTAGTTATTAGTTCTGAAATGCTGGATCAGTTTTGGTAGCAGAAATTGATGGTGATTTTGGTGTATCAATGATTAGTTTATTGATTTTTAAGATTTTGATTACTAATTCGAAAGATTAGTGTTTTTGTTATTATGTAGTCTGGAAGTACGGGTACGGGGTTGCCTAAGATCCCAGAATGCTAATTTAAGCCGTTGTGGCATAGTCATAGTGTGGAGAAATACCACACTGAAAGTCATAGTGTGAAGAAATATCGCACTGGAAGTTCTTTGTCTGTTGTTGTAATATCGAACAGTGAAATGCTGTTGGTGTTATTTTAGGGACTTACTCTGTTGAAAGGAGAGTGTATGAAAGAGTGGAAAGTCCGCTTCCGAAACTCTGGCCTTATCCCTAAAGGAGTACCAAGACCTCTTTTCACTTGTTTGGGAGTAGAGTGACACTGGTCGTTATTTTACTGGAAGCAAAAGGAATCTTTAAGAGTAATTGAACTATCTCTTTATTAGTGGAGCATACAAAGGTGCTGTTTTGTGTCGTTTAAAATAAGAATTTAGTTAGAAAAATCCTGATTTACATTTCCGTAATATTTTTGCAAAGGGAGGGCCAGTAGCGGGTGTTATACTGAAGTCACAAGAGCTACGCTGGCATTGGTCAGAGTAGCGGTGTGTATTATGCTGTGATTGGTTGGTTGGTGTGAGTCGCACTGGTACTGGACAAGAGTGAGCCAATAGAGTAAGTGGAATTATGGAAGGATTTCCTTGGTTTTCTGAAATAGTTATCAGAGAGAAAAAGAGTGTTGAAAACGAAGTTGATTAAAGGGATACAGGATTTCTTTAAGAAGGACAAACCGATTGTTATTAGAGGGGGAATTCTTGTCCTACCGCCAAGATCGCCTGCTTTCTTCATGATGTTAGAACGTCAATATCATATGTGTACATGGTTGGAGAACTGGGTAAAATATACAGAAGATGGAGTGTTAGCTTTCCTACAGTATGGTACATTTAATGGGAAAATATGGGAGAATCTGAGGAGACAAATGAATTCCTTAAAACCAAGTCCAAGAACCATGCAGTATGAAGCGCTTGAAGAATGGGAGCATGAAGGGTACAGAAGGGAGAGAGACAGGAATGGATTGAAATATAAGAATACGATGACATGGTTTTCAGAGGCTAAGTGGGATGCTCAAATGAGAAGACGGAAGAGAGATGTAATTCTAGAGGGATTATATCCAGCAATCGTTGCTGAGGATCAGGCTGGCGGAAAGTGTAAGGAGAAAAATAATAATATAGAAATTTCAGAATTAGATATGGATCTGAATGAAATTGATGATGAGTTATTAGAAGAGATGTTATTGAAAAGACCTCCACCGTATCCGGAAAGCCCAGGTGGGACTACTCCAATTGCACCGTTAATTGAAATAGAAGTTCCCCCAGAATCCACAGGTTTCACAGGTTACCCGAATATCAAAGGAAAAGGAGATTGAGATGCTTAATAGAGCAAAGGAAGAATTGACTCATAAGAATATTCAGATGAGTGTAAATTTCAGAGGCATTGTCAGTTCCAGTGACGATTGGTCCTGCAGTTCCTTTGTTTAGTCATGGTCAAAATATTTCAAGAGTAAATGCATTGACGGTTCCAGCGAATAATGTTAGGAATATAAGTTGGTCAGAGTCAAATGAGGCAAGTATGTCATCAATTGATCTTCAAGTAAATGGAAATGTACCTGAAACGCCAAAAAGAAGTGTTCAAATAGATCCTAGAAAGTTATTGACGAATGCAAGAGAAACAACTTTGCTATCAGAGGCTTCTAGTTCAGTGGGACCTTCCCAGAAGAGTTGGATGAATGGATAAGAGTAATGGCATCTAATAAATCCAAACCAAGTATAGATTTAGGGAAATTGAAAGTAGATTTGGAAGAAATGATTATTGGTCCAATCAGTCCAGAGAGATTGAGTAAATATCAGGATGAAGAGTTGTTATTTTTGTGTAAGCATATTGCATTGAAAGCGAAAGATTTGCATGAGAAATTGGCAGAAGCTGCACAAGAATATGGTGTGCATACAGAGAAGTCAAAAGCTTTACAAAAAGCGTATAGGTTGGATTTCGGTGGAAAGGATTTGGAGAGTTTGATTGCTTCTGGAAAACTATTGTAAATAAAGGAGTTGATAAATATTTTGAAACGATGGGGTGATGTGGAACGATGGAAGGGTAGAAGGACGAGAAAGAAAGAAGTGCTTATGAATAAGGATGTGACTCTTTCTCTTTTAATTCCGTTAAAAGAGACAGAGTCTGCTGAAATGATATATCCAACGAGAGACGTTCCAGGTGGTGGATATGTTGACATCCCTTGGTCAAGACAGGATATATTGTCTTTCACAAATGAGTTTCCTAGATTGAGAGAAAAGCCTGTTAAATGGTACAAACAAGTAGAGAGGTTTGTAAAAGTTTCAAAAGTCTTGTTGAAAGATTTGGATGGCTTGTTTGACACTGTGGTTCCAGCTGATTTATGGACTGAGTGTAAGATTGTAGTCGATTGGCCAAAAGATGAATATCCGAGAGATATTAGTACAGGAGTGCCTTGGGAAGAGGTGATGAAAAAATATAATCAAGTGATTACATATTTGAAAGGTAAAATTACCCCCAAAAGAAACCGATTGGGTTAAAATTGACAGGACAACACAGGAATCAAAAGAATCAGAGCATGCCTATTATGAAAGATTGTTACAGGTGTTCAAACAGTATAGTGGTTTTGAAAACATTACTGACAAGGATATGGGACATTTTGTCTATAAGTTTGAGTTTGGATTGAAACCGGAAATTAGTAATATGATTCAGCAACATTTGATTTGTTGGCAGAATAATAAATGGTGGATGAAATACTGAGATACTGAGATATGCAAAGTATTGCAGTGACAATATTGAATCGAGACATAAGAAATTGAAGAAAAAAGTGAGGTGGGCACAGTTGAAAGTGGCACAACAGAATAATGGAAATTTTGTTGAGGGTTTACAGACAGGTTATCAAATGAAAGGGCAGAATCAGAGTTTTCAAAATAGTCAAGGTCCAATGAATGTTGTACCAAATGGGGTTGTTCAAGTGCAATTACCAGGAAAAGGTAGAGGCAAGGGTAATAAGGAAGAAATTAAAAATACATTTCAGTTTCATGGGTGTGCCCAATTGGGGCATTGGAGGAACGAGTGTAAGTCTTTGATAAGAAATAATGGGATGATTCAAAATTGCAATCAACAGATGCAGAATGAGGTGGTTGTGAATCAACAGCAACAGTTAGTTACACCACAGTTACAGCAGGTACAACTAGTACAAGTGCCTCAAGCACCTATGCCAAATAATATGAATGCTCAAGTGCAGAGATACAGTGCAGATGCTGGTTTTCACATGGGTGAACAGGTTGGTAAGAATCAAAATGTACAAATGACTTTGCAATATTGGTTGCAATGTTCTGAGAGTGATTCAGATTCATCTCCATGATGGTGCCTGAAGGGGGAGGAAGAGTGAGTGTTTGGTTGGCGCATCCCTAGTGGTAGATCAGTCAGGTCCTTTTGTGGATGGGAAAGTGGTAGGTAATGATATAACATTCCTTGTGAATACTGGCGCTACCCGTTTTACTGTGAGACAGCGAAAATTCCAAACCTACCCCTCTCGGGAGAAGCTATCCACGTCATAAGAGTCTTGGATAGACATATTAATACTACAGTGACCAAAGCAATGGAGGTTCAAATCAGAAAATTCAAAGATTTACATCTGTTTGTGGTGTGTGACACGAGTCCAGTGAATCTTTTAGGTAGAGACTTGCTGTGCAAAATGAATTGCACAATTGTACACTGGATGGTATCGCGTTTCAAACACCAGATGAGGATGTTGCTTTTAAGATGATGTTAGCAAAGCAAGGAACAGAAGTGACTGACACGGTGTCAGCTGATATATGGGATCTTTCAGGAAAGGACATCGAATTAAAGAAAGGGCTTTTTTCTATTCAGATTATGGTTAAGCAAGGTGCAGAATTCCCGAAAACACCACAGTATAAAATGAGTCCTGAGACAATAGAGGGAGTTACTCCGGTAATTGAGCAAGGTATTTTGAAAGAAATACTAGGAAGTCCTTGTAATTCACCTATTATGGGAATTAAGAAACTGAGTTGGAAGTACAGGATTGTACAGCATTTGCGCAAGGTTGATAAAATTGTGGTACCTTGTTGTCCGATAGTGCCTAATGCAGCAGTTATTCTTTACCAAATTCTTTGTGACGCGGAGTGGTTCACGGTGATTGATTTGTGTCAAGCGTTTTTTTCAAAACCACTACATTTGGATAGCCAATATCTTTTTGCTTTCCGTTTCGGAGACCGTGTTTTGGCATGGTGCAGAGTCCCTCAAGGGTATACAGAGAGTCTTTCAATTTTTAATCAAATTCTGAAAAAGTGTCTGGAGTGAATGGTAATGTCAGAAGACTCTGTGTTGGTGCAATACATTGATGATCTATTGGTGGGATCAAAGACACGAGAGGCATGTGTGACAGATACATTTGCTCTACTGAAACATTTGGCAGTAGATGGGCATAAAGTGTCACCAGCAAAATTACAATTTGATCTTGCAAATGAGACCTCCAAAGACGCAGAAAAAAGTTTGAATGTTTTTAGGTATGGTTGGTTACTGTAGACAGTGGATTAGTGGATTTTCTTTTACAGCCAAGGCATTACAGAGATTGACTCACAAAGATGTAGTAGATCCAATTCAATTGCATGAAGAAAGAATGAAGGCTTTCATGGAATTGCGAGATAGTCTATGTCGTGCACCTGCAGTGGGAATGCCAGATTATGGAAAAGATTTTGCATTGTTCTGTGAGAGAGATGGGTGTGCGCTTTCAGTTCTGACACAAACACATATAATGGCACGTAGACTAGTGATATTTCTCTGCTACTTTAGATTTGGTGGCTGCAGCGTTGCCAGGTTGTTTGAAAGCGGTGGCTGCAACTTGTGTGAGTCTGAAGCAGAGTGAATTGAGTGTAATGGGACATCCAGTGAAAGTGTATGGGCCGCATTCTGTTAAGATCTTGTTGACTCGTAGCAGGACGCAGTATATGACAAGTAGTCGTTTGACTAGATATGAAAGAGTGACCGTGGGTTCCTGAAAATGTGACAGTAATGAGATGTACTACATTAAACCCAGCAACTTTGTTGCCAAGTTCAAGTTGTGAAGAAGTGAAAGATGAAGCAGACCATGATAGTTTTGATGTATATATTTTTTTAAATATATTTTATTGATTTATTTAAACAATCCGTCAAGACATGGATATACATTGCCATTATAAAACGGTAAGTATCTTTTCATATACATTTGCACAAGAGAAATTGCAGCACAGGAAGGTAATACAGTTGCATTGTACACAAGATAATTTCTACATGCATCAAGTCCTGTAACAGTGATTCTAGAGCAATACTGTTCGGTAATATAGCTGCATTGTACGTGATAACACTCTAGATGTAGGGCAATGCTTTCTCGGGATATTGTGTGGTGAAATCCTGTAGACCATGATAGTTTTGATGTGACCAAATTGTGTACGAAGCCAAGGCCTGATTTAAAAGATGTACCATTGTCAGAGTCAGATTGTGTGATGTTTGTTGATGGTTCCTGTTTGAGAAATGAAAATGGTGTTCTGCGTGCTTCGTATGCTATATGTACAGTGGCGATGGTTCTTGAGCATCTTGTCTAAGAGGGATAAATTCAGCTCAAATTTCTGAGTAGGTCGCTTTGACCAGGGCTTGCATAATTGGCAAAAATCTGAGAATTACCATATTTATGGACAGTCAAAATGGTTTTGGGGAGGTGCATGACTTTGGTCAATTGTGGATGCAACGTGAATTCCTGACTTTTTCGGGATCACTGATTCGGAACAGTAAAGATGTAAAAGACTTGTTGAATGTGTTACAATTGCCCATAGAGATTACAGTGGTCAAATGTCCAGCACAGGAAATGACTATGTGACCAGTGGAAACAGATACGCTGACCAGGTGGCTCGATTTTGTACACAAAATTCAGTCTCGATTATTAATCTGAGAAAAAGAATACAGATTGTCACTTGATGTTCTCTACTATTGAAACGTGAGATGAAATTAAACAACTACAGGAAGATACCAGTGATGAGGAAAAATAACTTTGGATTAAATCAGGCTGTAAAAGAGATCAGATGATAAAATATGGGTGTATACAGATGACAGAGTAGTGATGCCAGATTGTCTACTGTCGCAAATGGCCAGAGTGTATCATGGAGTTACACATGTAGGAAGAGATGCCATGATCAGACTCTTTAAACAGTCATGGTATAACCCCAAGCTTAGGGAATGTGCAGAGAGTCTGTTCCAGCCGTGTGTGTGGTGTTCCAGCAGCAGAATCCAGGCAGAAATACAGTTGTTAATTGAGGCCAAATTGGAAAAGCTGCCGGACATTTTACTAGGTTACAGGCAGACTTCATAGAGCTTCCTTGTTGTAATGAATTGAAATATGTGTTGTTTGTTGTTTGTCTGTTTTCTCGTTGGGTAGAAGCTTATCCGACAAGAAGAAGTGATAGCCTAACAGTTGCTAAATTGCTTTTGAAAGAAATAATTCCTAGATTTGGATTTCCAGTCTCTTTAGAAACAGATAGAGGTACTCAATTTCATAATGAAATAATTCAGATGATTTACCCAGCGTTTTAAATTGAACCAAAAGCTGCATTGTTCCAATCAACGAGAAGCGTCAGGCGCAGTCAAGCAGATTAACGGCACTATTAAATCCAGATTGTCAAAAGTGTGTGCATCGACAACACTGAAATGGCCAGATGCTTTACCCTTGGTGTTGAGTTTGAGAAGCATTCCTGACAAAAAACTGGATTATCTCCTCACAAAATTATTATGGGGAAAGCAATGAGACAGCCGATTGTACCAGCAAATCAACTAATGAATATTACTGATGATCTAGTGCTCGATTATTGCAAAGGATTGGCTGATGTGGTGTGTTCCGCGTTTAATCAGGTTGAAGAATATGCAACCACTACACAGCAGGAGCAAGCACATGATTAAAGTCCAGGTGAGTGGATTCTGGTGAAGAAGCATGTGAGAAAGTCGTGCTTGGAACCTCGATGGCATGGACCTTACCAAATCATATTGGTAACGATGACAGCAGTGCAGTGTGGTGGTTTGCCGAACTGGATAAACACCATTCATACAAGAAAAGTCCCAAGTCCACTTTAAAGACATGAAGAAGAGCAGCAACTGGTAGAGATGAGAGGAGCCAGAAGTTGAAGAACGTGAAGCTGCAGAGTGTGTAGCTACAGACTTTGAAAGTGTTGAACACTTATTTGAACAAGGAAAAAGTCGAATAAAGTGGGCATCAGCTACTAAGTCTCATAATACTGCTGTTGAAGGTAGCGATGGAGAAGTGTTGAGTGAAAACAAAGAGCAAGTGCAACAGAGAAAAGGACTGACTAAAAGAACTTGCGAACTTGACACTGATGCAAAAGAAGCAGTTCAAGTAAAGAAAGCAAAAAAAGGTGATGTGACCTGAAGGAATGAAAAGACTGAAATACACTCTGAAACAAAAATCAGTTGACACAATAACTGAAGTACTAGATCAGACGGAAAATAGAAGATTTGAAGAAGAAGATTAAAAAAAGAAAAAGAGGGGGTAACGAGGAAAGCCATAAACTGTGAGGATACACTACTTTGGATAGATTTTTAAATTGATTTTTAAATTCTGGATAGATGTTTTTATAGATTGGGTTTTTGAATTAGATTTTTTTATTTTTCTTAGTTTTATTTTTTTTTCCTTTGGATTAATACAAACAGAGTCTGGACATCATAATCGTAGTTTTAAACGTAGATGTATTAATGCTTGCTTATTTAGTATTTTTCTGCTAATGTTGGTGTGGTTAATACTAACTGTCATTGTGCCTGTCTTAATGGTAAATAACAAGAAAAAATGTGTTACTTACCTGTAACAACAGTTATCCAGTATTAGTATCTTTCATAGATTCACATGCCTGAATCATTCCCCGTCGTCGGGATGGGAGTCCCTGGTACATAAATAAAGTAATGTCTCATTAGACATATAGAGTAATAGGCCAAGGGCCTCACCGTAGTAACATACCCATGTCCTTTTGTGAAAAGGACCAAACTTTGGAGTAGAGCCAATCATCTAACACCACCCTCTGGTACCTTTCTGGAAGGAGCTCTAGTCCCTCAGATTTTCGTAAGCACAGTGCTAAGTAGTTGTATCACTGAGAGACCCAGGAGAGCCCTTACAGGGGAGATGGGGGGTTGCATGTGAATCTATGAAAGATACCAATACAGGAAAACTGCAGTTACAGGTAAGTAACGCATTTCTTATCCAGTATTAGGGTATCTTTCATAGACTCACATGCCTGAATCAGAGTAGTAAGCAATGATAAGCACATTTCGAATGGTACTGTATACATGAATTCACCAGATAACAACATATCAACGTGAAAATAGAAAGTACCAAAATGCAATCAAATAGAATAGTAAGAAACACAAAAGAGAAATGTGTGTATAGAAGAAAGGATGGTTGGATAAAGGGAGGGGCTCACCTCTAATAAAATAGATGACGGAGCACCACTTGTCCCTCTGCAGCATCTTTCATGAGTTCCGTATCCAGGCAGTAATGCTTGGCAATTGTATGCGGCGTCTTCCATGTTCCGCTCTGCAAATGTCTGTAATGGGCAAACCTGTAAAAAGTGCCATTGAGGTAGAAATTGCCCTTGTGGAATGGGCTCGAACTTTAGAATACAGGGGTTGCCCCGCTTGTGGGTGACACAAAGTAATAGCAATAGAGATCCACCGAGAGATACTTTGTTTAGTGAGTGGAAGACCTTTCCTAGGTCGACTGTAAGCCACAAAGAGTTGGTTGGATTTGCGGAACGTCTTTGTCTTGTCAATGTAAAATTGTAGGCAGCGTTTAAGATCCAGAGAATGCAGGGTTCTTTCTGCCACCGTTTGAGGATTTGGAAAAAAGGATCGTAATACTATAGGCTCATTGCGATGGAAGTCTGACAGGACCTTAGGCACAAATTTGGGATTTGTGCGTAGTATAACCCTGTCTTGTTTGAATTGAAGGAAAGGGTCTTGAATTGAAAAAGCATGAAGTTCACTCACTCGCCTTGCTGAGGTAAGGGCTAGAAGGAGCTCTGTTTTCCAGGAGAGATACTTAAGATCAGCTCTGTGTATCGGCTCAAAGGGGTGTTTCACAAGTTGACCCAGAACTGTGTTGAGTTGCCAAGAGGAAGGTAAAGTCTTCACAGAAGGGAATGTCCTAAATAGTACGGCAAAGATAGACTCGGCTGTTCCTATCGTGAAAAAGGGAGATATAAGAGGTAGAACAAAACGGTCATAAAGGGAGAGAAGGTAGTGCTCAATGGATGGCTACCCTGGGAATCCAATATGTTGGTATTTAATGGCCTCACACACCCTTGCGAGTGTCATGCTTCATCATTGGCGGTTGCTCCTCGTCGGACAGGCGGTGCAATGCCCCACAGGCTCACCTCAAAGAGGGGCTCTTTAACGGAGATCTTTTTACCAACTGCCTCGGGTGAAGTGCGGGTGAGGGGCCAGAAAGGAGCGGATAGTGTAGGTTAGTGAGTTAAAATGTGACATAGGGTACCTGAGATCAATTTATTCTGGTGGTCCCCTGTCACAGTTAAAAACAGTGGGTAGCCTATGATCGCTGGAAATTAGGATTCCATGTGTCGATCCAGGACTACAGAGTTGATCGTGAGGTCAACATGTTTCTCGCTGTGCCTTTTGGCTGCGATTCTTCAGGACCTAGTGGTTAACATCTATCCTAAAAACATGACCTAGATAAGTGTCAGTTTAAAAGGTTGTACTACCTGTGTTGAACAACTCTTGCCTATGGAGACAAAAGAGAACATTACCATGGTTATGTTACAACAAAACGCCTTACGGTGACCTTGAACATGCGGTGCAGTGATAAGTGCAGTGACATCAAGGTTGTGACATACCAGTGTAGATTGGTGACCAGTATGCAATTGTATATATATCACATGGTTACTTAGCACCGTGTTATTAGCTAAAAACAGAAGGTAACGTTTAAAAACAGCAGCAATAGAACAAAATCTTCCGTCTAAACCTATGGACAGGGTAAACCAACACATTTTTGTGTTGGTTTTCTTGCAACGGAAGTTGCTTCTGTGTTCCGCAATGCGGATCTTGACGGGGCGTGTAGTCATGCCCACGTATTGGAGGTCACAGGGGCATCTCAGTAAGTAGATGCAATTGGCGGTATTGCAGTTAGTGTGACATCGTAGTTCCCACAGGAATGTCTCTGTTAGTTGGATGGATTTGGTGATGTTGGTGAAGGGGCAAACACTGCAGGACCCACAGGGGTAGTGACCTTTCACTGGTGGAAGTTGCCAGAGTGTATTTTGTCTGTGGGTATCTGCTTGTTTAGGCCTGGTGTGCACCAAGATGTCTTTAATATTACGGGACCTTTTGAAGGCAAACCTAGGGGGTGCAAGGTTGAGGTCTCCTGTGTTAAGGATCTGCCAGTGTCTCTTTATTATTTTCTTGATTTCTGTAGACGCTGGCGAAAAAGTTGTGACACAGGTCAGCAAGTCCTTGTCTTGTGGGGTAGGAGTATTGATCTCCAAGAGGGCCTCTCTGTGGTTGTTCTGTGCTCGTTTTTGTGCTTTGTAGACCTCTCTAGCTGGGTAACCTCTCTCTCTCAGGTTGCGAGATAGGATTTTGGACTCGTTTTTATAATCTCTGAGATTGGATGTCTTTTGGGTGTCTAACCAGAACTTATACCAGTGTTTCTATGGACTGTAATAACTGGAGTCTAAGCCGACCCACTTAATAATAATAATTTTTTCCCCCCAATCTTTGACACTATTAGGCGACTGTGTGATAAGATGACTTCTGGGAATGTTTCATACTATGTGCTGTTGTGCTTGTCACTCCTTTGCAGCCTTAAATCCCTAGGGTTCCTCCCCCTTGAAGTAAAACCTACCGGGTACTGTTGACACCTAGACACTTTGACTATTAGGTGAGTAAACATGTTACCCTGTCCATAGGTTTAGACGGAAGATTTTGTTCTATTGCTGCTGTTTTTAAATGTTACCTTCTGTTTTTAGCTAATAACACGGTGCTAAGTAACCATGTGATATATATACAATTGCGTACTGGTCACCAATCTACACTGGTATGTCACAACCTTGATGTCACTGCACCGTGTGTTCACGGTCACCGTAAGGCGTTTTGTTGTAACATAACCATGGTAATGTTCTCTTTTGTCTCCATAGACAAGAGTTGTTCAACACAGGTAGTACAACCTTTTAAACTGACACTTATCTAGGTCATGTTTTTAGGATAGATGTTAACCACTAGGTCCTGAAGAATCGCAGCCAAAAGGCACAGCAAGAAACATGTTGACCTCACGATCAAATCTGTAGTCCTGGATCGACACATGGAATCCTAATATCCAGCGATCATAGGCTACCCACTGTTTTTAACTGTGACAGGGGACCACCAGAATAAATTGATATCAGGTACCCTATGTCACATTTTAACTCACTAACCTACACTATCCGCTCCTTTCTGGCCCCTCACCCGCACTTCACCCGAGGCAGTTGGTAAAAAGATCTCCGTTAAAGAGCCCCTCTTTGAGGTGAGCCCGTGGGGCATTGCACCGCCTGCCCGACGAGGAGCAACCGCCAATGATGAAGCATGACACTCGCAAGGATGTGTGAGGCCATTAAATACCAACATATTGGATTCCCAGGGTAGCCATCCATTGAGCACTACCTTCTCTCCCTTTATGACCGTTTTTTCTACCTCTTATATCTCCCTTTTTCACGATAGGAACAGCCGAGTCTATCTTTGCCGTACATTGTCCCTATGGGCTCCGACTGTGGCTGGACCTTCCATTCTGAGGTCTTTGAATGGTAAACTGAGCCCTAGGATCTTGACGTGATCCGCCCCTTCCCCCCCTTTTTTTGAGACACAATGTCCTAAATAGGCCTGAAAGAAATTGTTTAATCAACCTATTAGACCACAGAAAAGGGCCTGCAAAGGATCTCCTGAAACGGGATATTGCTGCCAGATGGATTTTAATGGAGGCATGGGTGAGACCAGAATTCGCTAGATGGAGAAGGTGAGGCAGTATTTGCTCTGGAGAAGATGAAAGAGGGTGTATTTTCTTTGACTTGCACCAGATGCAGAACCTCTTCCATTTTAAGGAATGTGTTTTGTTAGTACTGTCTGCTCGAGCCCGAGCCAGAACTGCTCTACAGTCCGGAGGTATGTCTAGGCCATGGAACTCTTTGAACTCAGGAGCCAAGCTGATAATCTGAGAGATGCTGGATCCGGATGTTGGACTTGTTGGTGGCTCATTGTGAGAAGGGAGGGAAACGGTTTCAACAGGATCGGCGGTTCCAGGGAGAGACGGTGAAGTTCCGTGAACCAATGTTGGCATGGCCAAGCTGGTGCGATCAGGATGAGCGTGCAAGGTTCTGCTTTCAATTTTCTGAGGACCCTGGGAATCAGGGGAATCGGTGAAAAAGCGTATGCAAAAACTTTGCACCATGCGATCGAAAATGCGTTCCCTAGAGATCCCTTCTGGGGATGCCAGCTTGCGAAGGGTTGGCATTTGGCATTCGGCTTGGTAGCGAATAGGTTCAGGAGAGGGGTGCCCCATTGAGACAATATGCGGTTGAGAGTCCGCTGATTCAATTCCCATTTGTGACACGTTGCTGCCTGTTGTCTGCTCAAAGAGTCGGCAAGAACGTTGTCTGTTCCTGGGACATACTCTACCTGAAGAGAAATGTTGTGATGAAGCAACCAGTTCCAGATTTTTTGTGACTCATGAACGAGTGTCAGAGAACGAGTCCCCCCCCTGCTTGTTTAGATAGTGCATTGTTGTGGTATTGTCCGTCTGCACAAGCACTAGAGAATTTTTGATCCTTGGCAGGAATTCCAGAAGAGCGAGATAGACAGCCCGCAGCTCAAGGAGAGTTATGTGAAGTTTCCTTTTGGAAAGGGACCATTTTCTGCTGATCTGGAGTTCTTGGAGGAAAGCTCCCCAAACTTCCAGGGACGCATCTGTTGTGATGGTATGTGGAGAAGTTGGAAGCAAGAAAGGCAAGCCTTGAGAAAGGTTCTGAGGGCAAGTCCACCACCGTAGAGTCTTGCCAATCTCAGGAGTCACCCGGATGACATCGTCGAATGACCCTGAACATTGGACTCATTGAGCCGATAGCGCCTCTTGAAGAGGGCGCGTTTGAAGGCGACAGTGTGGAAGTAGCAGAATGCAGGAAGATATCATCCCGAACAGAGATTTGAAAAGGCGCGCTGTTAGAGACATTTTGGAACCTATGCGATATGCTAAGAAAAGAAGCTTGTCTCGTCGCTCTTGTGAGGGAAACGCTTTCTTCTGGGTCGTGTCGAGAGTATCACCCAGGAAAGTTATACGCTGGGAAGGGCGTAGGACAGACTTGTCATGATTGAGAGTGAGCCCCAAGCGATCGAAAAGCTTTAGACAGGTGTCGGAAGACCTGGACGCGCCTTCTAGAGAGGGTGCTTTGGTGAGCCAGACGTCCAGATATACAAAGACCTGATGGTGGGGTTGTCTGAGATATGCGGCTACCGGAGAGGGGCATTTTGTAAAAACACGTGGCGCGGATTCGGTAGGACACAGAATTGGTAATGTCTGCCCGCTACTGCGAATTTCTTGTGATTCCGGTGGATAGGGATGTGAAAATAGGCATCCTGAAGATCCAGAGACACCATGTAGGCATCTGCGTTGAGAAGTTGCAGGACTTCTTGGATGGTAACCATATTAAACGATTGCTTTTTAAAGAATTTGTTGAGACTTCTCAAGTCTAAGATTGGTCTCCATTTCTTCTCCTTTTTGCGCACCAGGAAAAAACGGGAATAAAATCCCTTCCCCCGTTGACGAAGAGGAACCCTTTCTATAGCTCACTTCTGGAGCATAAGTGAAAGTTCCAAGAGTAGAGCACATAGATTTTTGTGAAGCATAGGTCGTGGAGGGGTTAGGGGAGGAATTTGAATGAACTCTAGTAAATGTCCGAATTGAACTAGTTGCAGAACCCAATGGTCCATTGTTATTTGTTTCTAATTGTGCAGGAACTGGGAAATTCTTCCTCCAACTCTGGAGGGTGGAGAGGAAGTGGAGACCGGTGGTAGTGGAAAATCATTGTTGCCGAGCAGCATCCTTCTGCCACGCAGCATCCTTCTGCCGACATACTTGACACGAAAGGAGGATTTAGTGTGAGATGATTGTTGCTGTTGACGCTACTGGTATTGTGGCCGATACTGCTGATAGGAAGAATAGGAAGATCGTGTTGGTAATCACCTCTCGTAGAAGTCTGTCCTCTACCGCCACGAAAGGGCGGGTTCTTGAATTGAAGGGTGCCCAAAGCTCTAGCCGTGTCTGTATCCTTTTTATACCCTGAAGAGCTTCATCAATGTGCGTTCACAATAGAAGCTGACAATCGTAGAGCATATCCAAAAATTTTGTTTGCACTTCTGGTCGGAATGAAGTTGCCTTCAGCCAACCTTGGCGCCATAGTACCGCTGCGCCAGCTAGTTGGTGAAATCCAGTAGAGACGATATCCATCGCACAATCTTTTATCTCGACGCAGAACGTTCGCCCTCCAGCAAGATTTTTTATCTTCTTCCTTTGAATCGTCCGGCAAGGCCCCAAGATATGGAGCGATGTCTGCCCATATCTGCCTGTTATAGCGTCCTAACAGTGCCAATGAATTGGATGCATGCACTGTGAATGCGGACATGGACGAGAAAAGTTTTCCAATATTATCAAGCCGTCGACCTTCTTTGTCCTGAGGAGTGGCCAGTGAAGCGGAAAGATTTTTTGATTTCTGCTGAGCAGCTTGTGTGATGACTGAGTCTGGTTTGGGATGTCTGGTTAGACAAGCTGGAGCCGTATCCCGAGCTCTGTATTTTTTATCCAGACGAGGCAATACTGGGGGTACCAAGGAAGGGTTATGCATTATTTTTACACCTTGATCATATATATAATCTATAATATGTATAGATCTGACTGCTCCTTAAAATCATAGTGGAAGCAATCTTGTTGATATGAGGGCATAGGTATTTGGAAACGCTGCTCAGCTCTTTCCACTATGTTGTGAAATCACCCAATGTCTTCAGGAGGCGAGTCAGCTTGAGTAGGCATGGCGGATGCTGGACAGGGGATTACATAACCATCCCACTCATCATGAGTAGATTGGGAATCATGAAGTTCTCCTTCCTCATGTGGATCCTCCTCCTCATCGTCCGTGGAAGGCGGAGGTGGTGAAATGACAGGCCCAGGCTGTAAATTTAAAGGTGGAGGCTGCGGTCTTGGCGGTGGAGACACAGCTGGAGGTGGAGACGGTGCAGAAGCTGGAAATCTCTGCTTATAGTCAGTAATGAGGAATTGCAGATCGGAAACCAAAGATGCATGTAGACAAACCCTGGGAGGTTGAGGCGGATGGTATTCTTCAGGATAAACTGCCTGATCCTCTGGTTCTTGGTCCTCATAGTCCGAACTGTCCTGATACTTTACCTTAAGCTCAGATGGGCTTATCGCCGTCCTAAACATATTGCTATCATCAGAATCCTCTTCCTCCAAAATGTGAGCTGGAGGCAAAGGTGGGACCTACGAGGGGAAGTCCGGGCCGGCGTCAACGTACGTTTTGTGATTTTGAGGTGGACATACGTACTTTGTGGATTGGAATACGTTGCCGTCGACAGTGAACTGTCGACGGGTGCCATGGTAGATAACATCAAAGAAGTTCACGTCCACAGAGCCATCGTCGACAGTGTCGTAGTCGTCAATGGAGTTTTCATCGACGGTGCCGTCGTCGACGATGGAGTAGATGACGGGATAGTCTTCGTCGACGGTGTCTTCGTCGACACGGTCATCGGCGATCGTAGTGTAGACAGTTGTTTGGACGTCGACAACGATTTCTTTATCTTTATCGTCGACGAGACAGACTTACCAGCCATCGACGATGAAGTTGTTGTCGTCGTCGACGTGGACAATGATGAAGACGCGACAGAAGTAGAAACAGTCGTCGTTGACGAGGTCACACACAAGGCTGTAGACTGAGATCTCCTCGTCGTCGAGGCCACCATCAAGGAGGCAGCTTTCGACGGGGTAGAAGAATGCTTTTTAAAGGTGTGAAGAACCTCCTGAGTAGAATCCTTTTATGATAGAGCCTTGGGAGGTACCTCTGAAGACTTTTTGTGTGTCTGCTTTTGAGGTGGATGCGACAAAGGGCCTGTAGAAGCCACTTTTAGTCTTTTCTGAGAGGACTGTGAATATATGGAAGAGCCCTCATTCTCCTCACAAGACAAGGTTTGGTCTTTGTCTTTAAGCCTCTGCAGCCAAATTAAGAGGCTTCCCTCCCGATCTTTAAGGGTCTTTGAAGGAAAGGTACAACATACCTTGCAGTCCTTTGAGGAGTGATCCGGGAAAAGGCAGTAGAGACAATCCCTGTGTTGGTCATCCACATGAAGTCTCCTTTTACCACAGGAAGTACAGGGCCTAAAAAGGCCTTTCTTAGGAGTATCTGCCATGAAGAACTTGAAAACTTCACTCAGAAGATGGCATTTTGGAGTAAGAAACACTGGATATCCAGAAATGAGGAAAGCTGAGCAGAGCTCGGAGGAGACTCCCTTAGCACGACGTGCGGTAGAAAATCGGAGGGACTAGAGCTCCTTCCAGGAAGATTTCAGAGGGTAGTGATAGGTGATTGGCTCTACTCCAAAGTTTGGTCCTTTTTACAAAAGGACATGGATATGTTACTAAGGTGAGGCCCTTGGCCTATTACTCTATATGTCTAATGAGACATTACTTTATGTATGTACCGGGGACTCCCATCCCGATGACGGGAAATGATTCAGGCATGTGAATCTATGAAAAATACCCTAATACTGGATAATAACACTAATACTAATGGTGTGATGAGTGATAAAGTAGATTCTAAAAGTTTTGAAGAAAAATCTCATACTAATCGGGTGGCGTTGAATACCTGTGCACAATCTACATGCTGTGATGGCATTGCAGCAGCAGATGTCATGCGCTCACCCCCGCAATTCACACCCTAGAGACTCTTCCGGAGTTTCAACCTTTTGAAGGCCGCCTCCTTATGGGGGATTTAGGGACACACAAAATCAGACAGATATATCCGACTTTGATGACACACGCCAAAACAACCCTACATAAAACCAGAGAGGCGTGGGAGGTGCATATTCTGATCTTAACTGATGATGACTGGGCCAAGGCCATGGCCAGCCCTCGGAGTGCGGCCGTGTCCTCTCGATACCATCTCATTCAATTTAAATATATACACAGAGTACATTAAACCCGGCTTTGTCTCTGGAAGATGGTGGTAATTCAATATCCCCAGTGCCTGCGTTGTGGGGACGTTTTACACACGGTTTGGGACTGTACCATATTACAACCCTTCTGGCGTAGGGTCACAGCCTTTCTGGGTAAAGTGTTGGCCTGAGATCTTCAACATGACCCCAAATTATTTTTATTACACAGCACTGAGGGTATAGGGGAAAACCGGTACAAACAGCACCTCTTATTTTTGGCCCTCACCATAACTAAGCACGACATTGCTCTATTGTGGAAGGGAACTTCACCCCAGATGCTGGGGAAATAGCGCACAGAACTAGATAAATGCATGGGAGCAGAGATTGTGGTCTTCCAGGCGAGAGGGTGTCCCCAGAATCACAAGAAAATATGGTCCAGATGGGCAGCCTACCGATGTATTGATCTTCCCCCTTTGCCCTCTCAGTCCCCTTGATACGTTTGCTTCCCCATGCGTATTGTTCCATCATGTACCCCCTCAATGTTTTACTCGAGGCGATGCAAGAATTCTAACATAAATATACTACATTATAAGGGTAATGGGATTGTCTGTGCAAAGTTTGTATTGTTTTATGTGTTACTGTTGCTAATCTCGTATACAAATCTTGTACTATTGAATTATCCTATGCTTCTCTGTGATTATACTGGGCTGCTGCCCGGATGGTACCATGTAAATTTAATTAATTATGTTTAAAAACAATTTTTTAAATCACATACTAAATTAGAAAAGGTGAAAGATGACAGCATCTATCATCATGATAAATCAATTAATGATTTCTCGATAAAGGTTTTCACAAAATTACTTTGAGTATGTGGGTGTAATGGATGCGAGAGATTGTTATCTGTGCATGCAATTACCATTGTCTGCCTCAGAGGGGGTGACTTACCATCACCTACCTTTAACATATGGTGTGACTTGTTGTGTATAACATGTATCTTTTGTGAGAGGGGAAGACTATAATATTTTTTATTTTAACATTGATTTAGTGTTTTCAGAAATTCCTTTTAGAAAGAATATGAATAAAATAAATAGTGCTTAAAATGCAGAATACATAGGAGAATTTTTTCATTCTACTTAAACAATAGATACAGTATATGCACATAGACATAACTTAACCTGTAGATTACGATTTGAAGACCTAGAATTCATTAATATGGTTGAAGATGGAAGACAAGAATTTCAGAGAAAAGCTGCTGAGCAAAAGTCTCATGTACCTCCATGGGCTTTCAGAGAAGGACATTACAAGAAAGGCGACACTTACGCTGCCATGGCCCTAGACTGGTATCATAAAGGAAAACTTTGCTTGCTGAGACAAAAGATAATAATTATTTCATTGGTTCTAGTGAATGTGACCATACCTTCCTAATTATGGGAATTTATGACGTGTGTGGAAAGAACGCCCACTACAGGTTGCCTGCACATTGGTATGGGTGTTATTTAGCTGTAGCATTTCCAAAGATTCAACACATGGATAAGAATATTAGAAGCAATGAAGTAAAGAATGGACTAATACGCAATCATTTTCAGAAATAATTGGGGATGTTTTGGACCACTGATACCTTCAGTTGGAGTTATTCTGAATTCGCACAAAATTAGAAAATTATCCACAGTGATTGATCGTTTATCAACAGACACTGCAGGGGGGTTCTTAATAGTTGATACTGAAATGGTTGCACTTAGATCTATGGTTTTGTAAAATCGACTTGCCCTTGATGTATTATTGGTTAAAGAGGGTGGAGTCTGCAATATGTTGAAATACAACCATGTTGCACGTATATATATATCCCTAATAAGAGTAAGAGTCTTAAGGGGTATATTAAGAATATTACAAATCTTCATCAAGATTTGTCTGAATTGAAGGTTGATGGTGCTTGGGAGAAACTTGGTAAGAGTTTTTCTTAAGTGGGTAATTGGTTCTCTACTTTTGGAAATAGTGTATTAGGGACATTTTTAACACCAATTATTGCAGTAGCTACAGCAATACAAATACTTTTTCTGATTTATAAGTGTTGCAGATGTAAAGGAGAATCATCTGAAAATAAAAGAAAGGCAAGAAAGAAAGAACATATAGAATTAGAAGATATGAAAGGAAATTATTATGAAGTTATGAAGGATTTAGATGGAATAATGATAAAACAAGAGAGAACATTTGCTTTCTGATAAGTGACAACCTACATTGGTGGGTATTTTGTTGATGGCTTAAAACTCCATCAAAGGGGGGCATTGAAGGAGCAGAGTTTTCGCAAAAAATAAAACATGCTCGATTGAACCCTCTGTAACATTTGCTAACTATGTGCAGTGAAAATTCTACGAAAAGACTTAACATGAAGGGAAAATGCTACTGCGCAAGCACATACTAAAGTACTAAGGGTAGGCCGCATGTGCTAGTTGACTAATGAAAATAAAAAGGACTAATGCTGCTTTTGTGCACCTTATTATTAAGATTTGCTTTAAAAAAAAAGACTAAAGTGGGTTGCGCAGGGATTAGTGCAGCATTGGGTTGGTGCTTAGAGAAAAAGCATTATAAGTGAATAATAATGTCTGTGTTTTGTGTGTTGTGTGTTTACTTTCTCTACTGTTGCACTCACTGGAGTGGGAATAGTAATTTTTACCCCTACGCTATCCAACACTTTCCCTGCTGTTGCACTCTCTGGAGTGGGAATAGTAAGTGTTACCCCTACGCTATCCAACGCTTTCCCTACTGTTGCACTCTCTGGAGTGGGAATAGTAATTTTTACCCCTACGCTATCCAACGATTTCCTTACTGCTGCACTCTCTGGAGTGGGAATAGTAATTTTTACCCCTACGCTATCCAACGCTTTCCTTACTGGTGCACTTTCTGGAGTGGGAATATTCATTTTTACCCCTACGCTATCCAACGCTTTCCCTACAGTTGCACTCTCTGGAGTGGGAATAGTCATTTTTACCCCTACGATTTCTAACGCTTTCCCTACTGTTGCACTCTCTGGAGTGGGAATAGTAATTTTTACCCCTACGCTATCCAACTCTTTCCCTACTGTTGCACTCTCTGGAGTGGGAATAGTAATTTTTACCCCTACGCTATCCAACCCTTTCCCTACTGTTGCACTCTCTGGAGTGGGAATAGTAATTTTTACCCCTACGCTATCCAACCCTTTCCCTACTGTTGCACTCTCTGGAGTGGGAATAGTAAGTTTTATCTCTACGCTATCCAACACCTTATCTACTGTTGCACTCTCTGGAGTGGGAATAGTAATTTTATACTTCCGCTATCCTACGGTAATAATATTGGATATATTTTAATTATATAATGTTACTATATATATATATATATATATGTTTTAACAAATATGATTGTAAAAAAAATCTTTTATAACTTTAATAAATTATTTAATTATTATAAGGTAATTTAAGTATTTAAGTATATTTTTGTAAATAATTTTTAATTTTAATTTAATTTAACTTTGTTTATAATAAAGTCGATATTTTTACAAACTATAGTTTTGTAAACTATATTTTTTACTCTATATTTTTGTACTTACCTGTTTGTAGATACAAAGTCGATATTCTGTCTGTCGATATTTTGTCGCTGATATTTTTGGTACTCAATATTATGTCCCTCGATATTATGTCAGTGATCCGTCTGAAGCGCATGCCGGATCTGTAGGTACCTATATGTTTCTCCCTGGGTCAGTTTATATTGTTTCTGGAGTTCCTCAAATGTGAGTAATGCCCCCTTTTGACCATATCTTTGACAGCCGAGATGGCGATAAGGTCCCATTTTTCAAACCAGGGCTGATAACATAACATGCCCAATTTCTGCGCGTACCAGATAGGAGAAGCCTTAGTGAGGACGCCAGCCCATTCCAGGCGAGAAGTTACTATGCGCCAAATCTACAAAGTATGCCTGGTGGGCCCAAAAAACCTCCTCTTATTCTTTCTGTCACTAACGTAGAGGGCCCCCAGATACCCAAAGCGGTCAGTTTGGTATCGGTCAAGAGCGTATGCAGGGTCCTCCGCAGGGTGATAGATCCATCTATTTCCGGTCACCAGTTGTGCTGCCCAGTATTAAAGCTGCAGGTCGGGGAGCGCTATGCCCCCAACATACCAACCCTTTGTCAACTTCTTCAACGCCACCCTCAGGGGCCTTCCCATCCTATAACAGCGTATGGACCTCCCCCCTCCACCGCTCGAAAATACGAGTCCGGGACTCTATGTGGGAAATTTTAGGAGATATAGAAAAACCGAGGGAGGGCCAGCATCTTAAAAAGTGCCGTTCTGCCAATCAGTGACAGCGGGAGGAATCGCCTATGTTTCACGTCCGCTCGCAATCTAGCCAGTGGTGGGGCCAAGTTGGAGCTGTAAAAGAGATCAATCAATCAATCAAGGAACTTGTAAAGCGCGCTACATACCCGTGAGGGCCTTAAGGTGCTGAGAGGGGGGGGCGCTACTGCTCGAAGAGACAGGTCTTGAGGAGTCTTCTGAAGGCGAGTAGGTCTTGGGTCTGGCGTAGGTGGGTTGGGAGGGTGTTCCATGTTTTGGCGGCGAGGTAAGAGAAGGATCTGCCCCCGTCGGTCGAGCGTTGGATGCGGGGACATCTGCGAGGGCAAGGCTGGCGGAGTGGAGCTGGCGGGTGGGGGTGTAGAAGCTGAGTCTGCTGATCAGGTAGGCTGGTCCGGCGTTTTGGAGTGCTTTGTGTGCGTGGGTGAGGAGCTTGAAGGTGATCCTCTTGTTGACGGGGAACCAGTGTAGGTCTCTCAGGTAGGGGGTGATGTGGCTGCGGCGGGGGGTGTTGATGATCAGTCTGGCGGAGGCGTTTTGGATGCGTTGTAGTAGTCGTAGGTGTTTGGCTGGGATACCTGCGTAGACTGCGTTGCCGTAGTCCAGTCTGCTGCTGACGAGGGCCTGTGTCACTGTTCTTCTTGTTTAGTTCGGGATCCATTTGTAGATCCGGCGGAGAAAGCGTAGGGTGTTGTAGCAGGAGAAGGAGACGGCGTTGACTTGTTTGGACATGGAGAGGGAGGAGTCGAGGATGAATCCTAGGTTGCGTGCGTGGTCGGTTGCTGTCGGTGCAGTCCCTTTACCTAATCCCCAAGTATTTGAACCAGTTTTCCACCACCACTATGGAGCAGCCCGCTGGGAGTCACGGGACCGATTCCCTCAGCATGAACAACACGGACTTGTGCCAGTTAATGGCATATCCTGGATATTTACCGAAGTTCGTAAAGATATCCAGTGCCACCGATTTTGATTTGTCCGGGGAAGCCAAGTACAACAATATATCATCCACATATAGAGAGATGCGGTCCTCTACGTCCTCTGCCCACCTCATCCCTCGTACCATAACATCTTGGCGTATCCACGCTGCAAGGGGTTCCAACAGTAAGGCAAACAGCAGCGGGGACAAAGGGCATCCCTGTCTGGTACCTCGACGCAATGTAAACATCCTGGAAGTATGACCGTTCACCCGCACCTGACCCAGCACATCCGTATACAACAACCGCACCCACGCTATAAATTTGGGGCCTAGACCCACCCTCTCCAAAACTTCAAACATGTATGGCCATTCTATGGAGTCAAAGGCCATTGATGCATCAAGAGACAACAACGCAGCATCCTCCTCAATGTACTGCCTACGGGCCTGCACGTTGTGTAAGCGCCGGAGGTTGAGGGCTGTATTTCTACCTGGCATAAACCCAGACTGATCTGGGTGAGCTAAAGTCGTAATGACTTTCGCCAGGACTTTAGCCTCTACATTAATTAGTGAGATCGGCCTGTAGGAGCCACATACCTCTACCGGCTTGCCCGGTTTATGAATCACTACTATAGTGGCAAATCTCTGATCCATTCGTAGTCGTCCCACCTCTAGGCTCTCCTCATACATCGCCTTAAGATGTGGTATCGTCCGGGAGGCAGTAACTTTCAGGAATTCAACCTGGATACCATTGGGTCCCATTGCCTTCCCCGATTTAACCTGTCCATGAGCTTTACCTATTTCCTTACCCGAGAGATCTTCCTCCAAGTGCTCTCTGTCCATCTCTGAGAGGGTCGGGACATCAATATCTCGAAGAAGCTGGCGTGAGTCTTCCTCCGTGTAGAGAGTGGAGGGGGAATACACTTGTTCCATGTGAGCGGCAAATTCCTCCGCTATATCCCTCGGATGAGTCACTAGGCTCCCACCTGATGTTTTCAATGTATGCACCCATCTTGACCCCTGTTCTCTCCTCTCCAGCCAGGCCAGTGTCTTGTCCGCTCTGTCTCCCATTTTGTATATTTTATGCTGGGTATGGCGATACTTAGCCAGCATGCTTTCTCGAGTTTTCATCCTATATACGTCTTGCTTCAGCCGAAGTCTATGGGCAGTGTCAGGCAGAGGATTCTGTGCATGCTCCCTTTCCAGGTCTTGTAGGTCAGTTTCCGCCTGCACGAAGAGTTCCCGCTTCTGAGCAATGTAGCCCATCTTCAGGGACAGAGCCTGCCCCTTCAGAACTACCTTGTACGCCTCCCATATTGTTTGAGCGGAAGAGACTGACCCCACATTCTCAGCAAAGTAATTCTCTGTCTGTGTACGGAGTTCCTCTCTAATGTCAGGTATGTGTAAAAGCCATGCGTTCAGGACTATAGTAGTGCGTGCCTGTCTTTCCCAGTGTGTGTACTCTACCCAGACCGGGGAGTGAGCAGATATACCCCTCGATAAAACCCAGTGGTTGACAAAATTCCCCACCATTGATGGGTGCGTGGGGAAGTAATCAATACGTGATAGACTTTGGTGCATGCCAGAGAAAAAAGTAAACACCTTGTCTGCGGGTTGGAGTGCACCACCCACATCAACCAGTCCCAACTCCTCTGCAAAGTCAGCCATCACGGTGTTAGATTTCGCCCTTGTCCTCGATGGCTGGCGGTCAACCGTATCGTCCATTGTCATATTATAGTCGCCTCCCATAATCAGTGTACCTTCCCGTAATCCTGTCAGCTTCCCACCTAAGTCTGCCAGGGCCAACTTACCCATAGCAGGTGGCAGAAAGTATGTTACGACTCTACCGAC
Source organism: Lissotriton vulgaris (assembly GCF_964263255.1). Lineage (NCBI taxonomy): Eukaryota > Metazoa > Chordata > Amphibia > Caudata > Salamandridae > Lissotriton > Lissotriton vulgaris. The sequence goes on from NC_141693.1 coordinate 987,029,097, forward strand.
CCATTGGGCCTCCACCCCTGCAAACCTCCCCGCCGTATCCTCCCATACTTTATGAACAATTAAAGGTACAGACCTTTTCACCAGAATCGCCGTTACCCTCGACCCTGAGTTGTAGTCAGCATGGACCAGGAGTTTGTATCCCCATCTAGTGAGGGCCTTCGTCTTATGTCCCACCAGGTGTGTCTCCCGTAGCAGCCCCACATCTGGAGAATGGCGCTTTAAATAGTGTTGCACTATCCCCCTCTTTATCTTGTCCCCCATCCCGTTAACATTCCACGTCTCTATCCCCCCCATCCCAGGTGACAACGGTCTCCACTCTGATGCGGATCAGACAGGTCAGCAAAAGAATTATAAGCACTCTGTCCGGTACTACACTTCTCATCTGCACATTCAAACATTGCGTCATCAAACCCCTCCCTCCCCCAGTCCCAACTCCTCACCCCCCTCCCTGCCCCTCTGCACTTTGATTTAAAACTACCCACTCCCAGACATGGCAGAGTGCCTCTCTCCCCCCCCTGGAATGCCGAAACTGCACTATTAACTCGTAAATTAGCCATCCACATACGATTGTTTCTCAGTCCCAATCAGATCACAGCAATAGAGCCCATCAGCATGCTACTGTACAGTACGTCCACAGTTTTTAGGAAGTCCCTCAATGATGGGAAGTACAGATTTGAAATTTTGTATAGTTGTTGGAATTACACTGACCCAGTGTGAAGAGACTATTGATGGGTAATGGAAATTGGGCCTGATCTTTAGAAAATAATTAGTCCTGAAACGCTGGATCAGAATGATATAGTTAGATTATTATTAGCCGTTTAACAGAAATGGACCCGAAGTATCTGATCTAAGTTGGCTTTAGGTCGTGAGAGTCATTCACAAAGGAGGACATTTAACTATTATTAAAACATTCAAATGTTGAGCGCTTCATTGAAGACAATGGAGTGCTCCATGCTTCTAATGGCTGGTAGAACCCTGGAGCATCAAAATTCCAATGTTTGTTCACAGCAATAGTTGTAAACAAATGCCTCACGGAGCCCACGAGGATTTCAACCCCCTCAGGCTCTGTGAGGCCTTTATTTTACAAATTAGAGCATTCTTCCCTCTAGGGGCGGAATGTTCTAAAAGCCTTAGATCCCTCTGTAGCGGGCTCTACCGGCCGTTAAAGGCCCGCTACCTTGGTAAAGACCTTTGGCTCAGGCTTCTAACACTGGAGCGGGTCTTTGATGGCCAGTAGATCCCGCCAGGTCAGACTCTAAGGCTATAATCGTATTATTAATTCACGCAGGGAGTATAACTGGTATGTTCGAAATCTCTTTCACCAAGAGATGATTCCATCTTAAACATATTTATATATTTTAAACAGGACAAACAGGTAGTAGGAAAGTATTCAATGGTTATTTATAATGATGCTGTCAGACAGGCTGAGACTGTTGGACCCGGCCCTTTTTTGCAGGTTCACCCCGAAACTTTTTGCTTTTTCCTAGCCTGTTTCTGGAACCTGGTGTTGGTGATTTTAGGCCTCTGCACACTTTTTCATTGTGGTACAGTGTAAAGTGCTTGAGCTCTCTGTGTATGTGTGGTGAGTGACCTGCCCTCCCATAGGAATGAATGAGGAATATGTATGCCCATGGTAGTTCCTGATGTGTGGGGAGTGCAGGGTTGAGTTTGATATGTACGAACTCGTGAGGTTGAATGCTGCGTAATGATATATGCGGCATGACTGTGTCTAGTGTAGAAGTGCCACTTTTAGAAGTTGGCATATTTTTGTAATTTGTGTCTGGCGTGTGATTGGCTGGTGAGCCTGGTCCAGGAGTGCCTGGGCCTGCTTGTGGATTGACTGTCTGGTTTGAGGGTGACAGGGGCTGGGGAGCCCCGGGAGGTTGTCTGAGTCAGCCCGTGGATGAAAGGCTGCATCTGCTGCCAGGGAAGTGGGAGGAGATGGCACCTGGGAGTGACTAGGGCTGTGCCTGCCTGACCACAATGCTGGCTCCACCTCCCGCTGGGCGATTGTCACCTCTGTCCCTGACACTGAAGAGAGTTCCCTAAAACCAGTTCTAGCTGGTTCTCACACTGCCTGCACAAAGACTTCAAAGACTTTTCTCTGTATAAGAAGGGGCTGTGTCCCCTTCCAATTTGTTCTTGTTTTTGGGACTTGAATCTTGCCAGGGGCGTGCTGCTGCTTGGGCCCAGGGGAATCCCTTGGCCCTGCCCAGCCCCTGGACACCTGAAGGACTTTGCTGGACTTGTGGACCTTTACTGGTCCCTAGCGCTGGGAGTGCTTTGCTCTCACCCCTAGCGCCTGGTGGCGCTTTATCTCAGCCTTTAGCGCTAGGAGCGCTGTATTTTCTGTTGTAGCGCTTGGAAGCGCTTGATTTGCTATTTTAGCGCATGGAGTGCTTTAAATTTCCTTTAGCGCTTGGGGAGCATTTTATTTGTTGAAGCCGGTGCCCACCCGGCATTTGCCCGAGATCGCGGAGCATAGCAAGGGCCTACCTCGCTTTCTATTTAATTTACTGAGGGAGCCCACCCCTCGTGTGTCCCACCGCATCACCGCCGCAGCCCGGGACAGCTGAAAATCGCCGCCCGGCCCGCGGCCAGGAAGTCAGGCAGGCCGGGGGCGGAACTGCAGGACAGCCCTGTGATGTAATTCCCGGGCCGCGCTGTATTTGGCTGCCGGCCCGGGAAAGGAAAGAGGAAGCGTGGCCTGCTGCGGGGCTCCCGTGTGCCGAGGGAGCCCCGGGAAGGAGGGGGAGAGTGAAGCTGGCGGCGGCAGCAGGGCTCCCATGTGAGGGAAGAGCCCTGCCGGTGCAGGGAAGCCCCGGGTCCCAGGAGGGGGCCCGGGGGAAGAGGCAGTGCTGCGTCGTCCTTGCGAGGCTCCTGTGAGGAGAGGGGAGCCCCGCGCTGGTGAAAGGACGTTCTGGCCGCCCATGTGAATGAGGAGAACCGCCGGCAGTCTCTAGGAGAAGAGCGGAGGGGGCGCGAGGCACATGGCCGGTGCCTGCCCCCAAGACGAACGCAGAAGGTGTCCTGCTGCCTGCCCGGAGGAGCCCCGCCAATGGAGAAGCAGCCCGGTGAGTAAGGGGCTGCTGGGGGAAGCTCCGGGCGGGTGTTAAGTGCAGCGCGAGGCCCCGGATGCTGTTGGTGCAAGAAGGGCGGCCCCGGTTGGCAGTGGGTCGCCCCACCGTTGTAGAGCCCTGAGATAGGCTCAGAGGGGGCATTTCCTTGTGTAGAGCCACGGCGGCTCAGAGGGGGCATTTCTTTGTGTAGAGCCCCGAGGCTCCCTGCTCCTATTATTGTTTCACGAGCCCAGCGAGGCTCAGGGTGCCATTGTTTTTACAGCCCTGAGAGGCTCCCTGCCCCATGATGTTTAGAGCCCAGTGAGGCTAGGGGGACACCAGTGATTTTAGAGCCTGTGTGGCTCCAACGGTTGTGTTAGGTCAGAGCCTGTGTGGCTCCGTGGGGCGCAGTTTTATGTTCAAGGGCTACTGAGAGCCCATGCCACAGATTTGACTTCTCAGCTGCCCAGCAATTAGTGGGCAGCTGCACCGTTTAGGCCTTTTTGTGATTGCTTACAGCTGCCCAGCAGTTTGTGGGCAGCTGCCACATTTAGGCCTTTACTTTTGACTGGCGCTGCCTGGCAGCGCGCCCTGACATTCTGGACACAGGGCGTCTTAGCCCCAACAAGGCCAGTTGGCCTAGGGATTGCCACAGGTGGTGGCTTATGTAGGTTTTGCGCAATTGTATGGTTATTGCACCTCTGAATGTGTTTTCTTGCTTCATGTGTTATTCCTGCACCTCTGAATGTTTTAGGCATCATGTGTCTTCTTGTGCTGCACTTCTGAATGTATTTTATTGCATCATGTGCTTTGTTCTGAACACCGCTGAATGTGTAGGTTTATGCATCATGTGTTTTCCTTCCTTACACCTCTGAATGTTTTTAGGCATCATGTGTTTTCTCCGGTACCTCTGAATGTGATTGATGCATCATGTGCCATGTTCTTACACCGCTGAATGTATGCTTTATGCATCATGTGTTTTTCCTTTACTACTCCTCTGAATGTGTTTCATGCATCATGGGTAATGTGTTCTTGTTTATACCCCTAAATGTATTTTATTCTTAGGTGGTTGTTCTTTTAGTACAGGTGGTCCTAGTGAGGTCCTGGTTCCTGTTACCAGTGGTTACTGGTTGTGTGCTATAGTTGCTAATTTGTGCTACTATGATTTTTATTCTTTATTCTAAAAGTGCTATTTCTGATTCTGACAGTGGTCCATGTGGCCCTGTCCTGTACATAATCCCTTGTGAATATTGCCCGTGCCAGTTGGCACCATGTATTTTGTGTGATACTATCTGATGTGTTTTTACAATACAAAAGTTATTTAATAATAATCTTGTGTGGAGTTCCTTTTGCGGTGTGCCAAGTATGTTGTTGCTGTTATGTGCTGGCGCAAATGCTTTACACATTGCCTCCGAGTTTAGCCTTACTGCTCGTGCCAAGTTACCAGGGGGTGAGCAGGGGTTATCTTGGCATGTGACTCCCTTGCCCTGACTAGAATGGTGGTTTCTGCCTGGCTTTGGCGTCAGCCTTAGCCTACCAGAAATAGCCAGTTCAAGCAGAGACCCTATGCCAGAAGGGTTGTAATATGGTACAGTCCCAAACCGTGTCTAAAATCGTCCCCTCAATGCAGGCACTGGGGAGATTGAATTACCACCATCCTCAAGAGGCGAAGCCGGGTGTAATATACTTAGTGTATATATTTAAATTGAATGAGATGGAATCGAGAGGACATGGCCGCACTCTGAGGGCTGGCCACGACCTCGGCCCAGTCATCATCAGTTATGTCCAGAATATCCGCCTCCCACGCCTCTCTGGTTTTATGTAGGGTCCTTTTTAGGTTTCGCTGGGGGGCGGAGCCGTTAGGCTCCTCCTCCAGAGAAATCTGTAGTTTCTAGTATGGGTGACTTGAACACGCCTCTCTGCTTCATTGGCTAGCTCCATAAATGGAGGCTAGCCATTGGAACAGAGAGGCGTCCGTCAATGCCGGACCAGACACGGGGGCGTTCCCGAGATTCTTTGGCTTTTGCCGACGTCACGCAACGCCGGGAACGCCCCCGAGTCTGGTCCGGCCGGGCCGTGCTTGCTGCTGTCCTGCCTTGTGTCCCTCCTCCCGCCGTCCCCACGTTTCCCGCCTCCCTCCCGCCGTCAGTTCCTCTCGTGTCCTTTCCCGCCCCCCTTCCGCCCCCTGTGTCCTCTCCCGCCCCCTCCCGCCGTCCGTTCCTCTCGTGTCCTTTCCCACCCCCCTCCCGCCCCCTGTGTCCTCTCCCGCCCCCTCCCGCCGTCCGTTCCTCTCCCGCCCCCCACTGTCCTCGTAGGTGCTTGTTACGTGGAGTGCGTGGAGTGCAGGCCGCCCGACACGGAGCCGCAGGTGACCCTCATTCAATAGCTGAACCCTGGTGCGCGTCTGTTTCCTCCTTCATTGTTCCTATTGCGGGGCGGGTTGTGGGGGGCATTAGGTTGAGGGATTCTTGTGCGCGTCTGTACAATTATTGTGCCTATTGCGGGCCGGGTTGGGGGGAGCTTTCCGTTGCTTAATACTTGTGCGAGTCTGTATAATTATTTGTGCCTATTGCGGGGCGGGTTTGTGGGGAACATTAAACGGTGGAACCCTTGCCGCGAGGTCCGGAGGGCCAGGGTACTTCCAGAGCGCTTGGCCCTTCCCGGGCTTGGAATTCCCCCGGAATTTGGGAGCGGGGGGTGTGGGGGCGGCGGGCAGTATGCCTGACCTGACTCTCGGGGTCAGGGAATGTGCCGCTTTTGATGTACCCTCTCTGCGGGTCTTTGGCTGTTGCATGTTGTGTGGGACCCGGTGGCGCGAGTGTTGGCGCGCGGGTTGGTGTCAGAGGCACGGTCGGGTAGGGAGGATACATGCGGTGAGGTTGGTCACTACCACCTCCCGCCCCGCCGTTGTAAATAAGACTGCTCCCTCGATCAGGACATGCGGCCCACCTGAGCGGGGGGCGCCACACTGCTCATTCGGCTTCCCGGTCGCGGGCTATGGGGAGCATCGTTATAGCTCAGTGGGTTGGGACGCTGCCTCAGCTTACGGAGGTACTAGAGGTGATGGTACACGCCGTTAGGCCTGGGGTACTAGATGTGATGGTACACGCCTCTAGGCCTGGCAACTGGCGCCAGGTCCCCACGCGTCGGGCTGTGGCCTTCCTGTGGGGCCGCCATTGTTGATCTGGGGGGTCATTGACCCCCTGCGGCCATTTTGGGTGTGGTCTCGGCCTGGGGGAAGGGGGGGGGCGGCCATATTGGTAGCCTTCGCTGCGCCTCCTTGTTTGTGCAGTGGCCAGCCGTTTTCAATGCGATTGGCTTGGCAAAACCCAGCACTCCCCCCCGCCCCCCCCCCCCTTGCGGAGCAATAGTGTCCGCATTTGGTGTGCAGTTTTGGTTACACTTGGGCGAAGTGGGATTCGCGTTTCAGTTCTGCGGGCACGCCGGGCATGGGGCCCAGCAGATCCCGCCACTGCGCCACATGCTATGTGCGCGCGGATTGCTGCAGCGCAGTTTTTTCCCTCGCCTTTCCTCACTCGTCAAGACTCCGGTGCCTTTTGGCCTGCCGGGGGGCTGGCCCCTGCAGGCGGGTTTCTCCTATGTCCTGCCCGGTTTTCCCCTGCCTCCTTGAAGCACGAACTAGTGCTAAGGGCCCGGGGGGCGCTAGGGGCATGGGGCAGCTGCCTCGGCCATACGGCGGCTGGACAAGCGGGCCTTTTCATGCTCTGGTCCCTCCGGCCTAAATAATCCGCCCCGCCCCGCCCCATCAGTTGTGAGCATACCAGTGGCTCGGGGAGAACACCTCGCGTGTTCCGGAACTCAGGGACGGGACGTGAAAGAATGGCATTTTACGGGAATGGGGTCAGTTGTATACATGCGCGGGTCGCGAGTACTTGCTGGGCATGTAATTCGTTTTGTTTTACTGTGATAGGGGCTGCCGGTCAGGCATGTGCACAGCGGTCAGCAGTCGATGGGGGGGACAGAGTGGGGGCTTCTCTCGTCAGCCTCGGCCTTGGAATCTTTCACTCGGTGCACAGGCTTCCCCCGAATCTCTCAACAATTTAGTACCTATTGGGGGTATGTAGCGTGGCATGGATACAAAGGAAGTTAATGAGAAGGTGAAAAGTGGTAATTAAGGTGGCACTAATATCCATATTTTGCAGGATTGAACGTATGCGGCCAGTGAAGCCTGGAGGCACAGGAACATGAATGCAGCCGCAAGGCGCCTGCAGGCGGAAGGATCACGGCAGACAAAGGGGACATTAAAAGGAATGTGGAGGAACGTTGTAACTGTGTTCTTTGTTTTACAGATTGCTAAAGAAATAACAGCGGCGGACGACCAGTGAGGCGTGCCAGGTTGCCTTTAGGTGTACAGAGACAGGTATACTGGGTGAAGAAACAGCTTGGGGTTGCCCTCGTAGTAGTGCCGGCCTTTTATCACTAGGACGGCTGTTTCTGCGCCGCTTTCTGCTACTTCGCGTCGCTGGCCTCGGGGCTTGGGAATTATGTTGTACATTAGTCAGCGCACGTGATTAATGGCATCGGCCATTTTCATGGTCTGTATGCGTTACTATTTTCGGCACACGTTGGTTATGGCGGCCAGTTGCATGGGAAACGTTTTGCGAGATGTCCGGCGCATGTGGGGATTGGCGCCGGTTTCAGCCATCTGCTTCAGTTCCTAGTTATTTGGGGGGAATACGCCTGTCGGCATTCTAATTGGTATTTGGGTGCTCCTTTTCAGGCTGCTGACTTGCGGTTTCGCTCCTTGCCACATTTTAGGTATGATATAGGCCAGTTACTTAGCGGGCGGCCCCCCTCGAGGACAATGCACACTGAGCTAGGAGGGCACGGACCCGCTTTGTGTGGGCGTCTGGCTCTGTGTGGGCGTCTGGCTCTGTGTGGGCGTCTGGCTCTGTGTGGGCGTCTGGCTCTGTGTGGGCGTCTGGCTCTGTGTGGGCGTCTGGCTCTGTGTGGGCGTCTGGCTGTGTGTGGGCGTCTGGCTGTGTGTGTGTGTCTGGCTCTGTGTGTGTGTGTCTGGCTCTGTGTGTGTGTGTCTGGCTCTGTGTGTGTGTGTCTGGCTCTGTGTGTGTGTGTCTGGCTGTGTGTGTGTGTGTCTGGCTGTGTGTGTGTGTGTCTGGCTGTGTGTGTGTGTGTCTGGCTCTGTGTGTGTGTGTCTGGCTCTGTGTGTGTGTGTCCGACTGCGTGTGTGTGTGTATTTGTGTGTGGGGCTCTGTGTGTGGGCAATGCCAATAGCTCTAACTTTTCCAAAGGCGAAACCATTGCATTGTAAATGCTTGTTGGCATGTGTCATCAAAGTCTGATACATCTGTCTGCTTCCTAAATCCCCCATAAGGAGGCAGCCTTCAAAAGGGTGAAACTCCAGAAGCGGCTCTAGGGTGCGAATTACGGTGGTGAGAGCATGACTTTGCTGTAGGTACTTATAGAATTGTGTGGCATATTATCAAGGGATTTATCTCCGCTTTTTTGGCTTTAAAAGCCGCGAAAGCGGAGATAAAATTATCTCCCTATTACCTAGCTGTTGCTAACACCAGTTAGCGACAGCTAGTAGGAGATAGCGACCATCTTGGGCCCCGCTTTGCATGTCAGAAAACGTTATCACTTATGACATGCAAAGTGGGCGTGCCAAGATGTCAGCGACTGGAAACAGTCGCTAACATCGCTATCTCCTATTACCAACTTATGGAGATATTTGCGCTATGCGCGAATATCTCCAAAAGCTAACACCTGCCCAGTAGCAGTTCTTAGCCATGTTATCCAATGGGAGGTGGATAACATGGCTAAAAGCATTAGCTCGGTAATGCCTGAATATCGCTGATTTTTCAGCGATATTCATGCATTATTGCCGATTTTTATCGCATTTGCAATAAACCTTGGTAATACCAAGGTTTATCTGCGATAAAAATCGCCGCAGCTCGGCGATAATTTTTTCTCGCTAACCAAGCAATAGCGATAATTATGTTATGTTATGTTATGTTATGTTAAATGGGACTTTTATAGCGCAACGGCTACTCCAAAGGAGTGTCCCGGCGCTTTTGTGCTCCAGACCAAAGAAAGAGCTGGAAAACATAACAGTAAAAAGAGCAGGGGCCTAAAGAGGGGGCAGATTATCCAGTGAACAGCCAGGTTTTTAAGTCTTTTCTGAAGGCAAGCAGGTTAGCGGTGTTTCGCAAGGACACCGGTAAGGAATTCCATAGCTGCGGAGCAAGAAAGCTAAAGGACCGGCCGCCTAGCCGAGCCCTTTTGATGCGTGGCACCCGAGCCAAAGCCAATGCTTGGTAATATGCCCCTGTGTTTAATGCAGGTGGGAATCCGTCTGAAGCGGCTGGAAAGACGTCAGTGTTGTGCCCTTCATCACATCGCCAAAACTGGAAATACCTTTCAGGTCCCATTTATGAAATTCTGCTAAAGCCGCAACCTGATGAAGGGTTTTGCCATGCCATAGAGGAGTCATCTGAGTCAGGCGCCCTCGCCACCCCATCCGCCCAACAGTTTACCTTCAAAGCCGGATCGCTGATCAACTGGCTTGTGGTAGGAAGTCAAGCTTCTGATTACTGTACAACATCCGGAGGACAGGGACCCCCTCCATCGTCGCGTATTCCAAGGCGAACGCTGGATCTGAGGGTGTACTATATCACCATTTGTTGATGATTAAAAGGTGAGAGGACGCAAAGTAGGCGTAGACATCTGCTGCTGCAATGCCATCACAGTGTGTAGATTGTGCACAGGTTTGGAACGCCACCTGATTAGTATGTGATTTTTCTTCAAAACATTTAGAATCGACTTTATTACTCATACACCATTAGTATTAGTCTTGTTATTATTTACCATTAAGACAGGCACAATGAAAATTAGTGTTAACCACACCAACAATAGTAGAAAAATACTAAATAAGCAAGCATTAATACATCTACGTTTAAAAACTACGATTCTGATGTCCAGTCTCTGCTGCCAATCTGAGCTGCATTAACAGCTGTTCATAAATTACTTCCGAGATTAACAATGAAGTTTAGGTATAAAATGCTACTGAATATTGAGTTGCACTGGGTGTTTCATACTCTGCATAACAGAAGGACCTATGCAGGATGGACTAATATTGAAATACAAAATTGCATCTAAGTAGAAAACCACGGTGCAACTCACTGTGAGAATTGCATTATAACCTACATTATAGTGAGATGGGATTTAAAATGAAATCCTCTACTAAAAAGATTACTGAATGGAAGCCCAGGGGAAGCAGGCAGAGAGGGGAGCATGAGAACATAAGGCCCAGCATCACCCACAGCCGCCACCGTGTCACATCACGCTTGCGCCTGAAGGCGCTACATTGCTGTTACAGGCCTCTCACAGCACGGGAAGCCCAGGAGAAACAGGTAGAGAGGGGACAGGAGACCATAAGCCCAAGCATCACCCATGGCCATGTCAAGCTTGCGCCTGGAGGCGCTGCATTACAGGGACAGTGTTCCCACAGCTTGGGATGCCAAGGGCAGGCCTGTCCTTGACTGTCTGAGCCTGGAGGAGGCTGGGCTGGGCCATCCCCCTGAAATCTGCATTCCAAGGACTTGGACCGCTTCCCATACCAAGAAACCACCCCTGGTCTTTTCAGCATCCAAACTGTAACCACCCTTACTGTATTTTACTTTTGCATATATGGGATAAAAGAAAGTGACTGAGAAAGGGCTGGGAGGCGCTTTGAAGAAAAAAATAAGAAACTAACTCGGTACCCAAGCCCTGTGATAGTGAGGGATGGGGATAATGTGCTGGATCGAATAGACAATATAATATTAGATTGCGAGGGCCGGCTTATGACACCTGCATTATCTGTTGACACCCCTGCTTACACTCCCATGGTCCCTCAAACACACACTCCCACTGTGCCTATTAACCTAGGTTTTGAGAATATACCAAGCCTATTTAAAAAAGACAGCTAGCAAGAACCAGTCACTGAAAACCCCTGAAGCACTCGAAGAGCCCCACATTAGTCCATCTAGTGATTCCAGTGAGTCTTAGCATACCTCCCATTGAGCAATAGATTTGCATCCCTCGCAGAACAATCAGCAACAACTGGTACATCTATTTGCAAAGAGGGCCCAAAAGCTATGAGCACAGCAACCAATAGGACACAAATGATCCCTCATCCTGGTGGTGGGTTTTGAAACACCACCCTCTAATCTTGATCTTCAGAGGGAAATATTAGCAGTAGAAAAAACACTAGGAGCCTTGAGTGCCCTTATCTCTAAATTGTACCACAGAATAGATGATCGATGTAGCCTTGAAATCCTACCACCCATGTGTCTCTCAAGTACGGCTACGAACTTGAACTCTAATCATTCCACCCCCATAGCACGCAAAGCCCCGAACATTACTCTTGCACCCTTGATTACCACCTTAGGCCATCACGATATGGTCCTTTGCAGTATACCACTCACTCATAGCAAGTCTCAAGAAGATCCATAGGGGGAAACAAGGGGTAAAATAGTGCCTATGATGGCCATAGAACAAGAACCACCACGTTTGAGCAAAGGATGTAGCAAGGTGTCTCTACTTCTTAGGCCTCGCCCAATTTCTCATGCCGCTCCCCAGGGCATTTTCTATATGGTCAACATACCTATGTAATACGAGAATGGCGAGACCCTAAAAAATAAAGCCATACACTGGATCAGGCACCTAAGAGGATGTAGATCCGTAATAAGGGATAACATCTTGAGGGCAAGAAGATGCGTCTTGACCAATAGCACTGCAGCCGCAGAACAGCTTACCCTAGCAAGCAAAAGCCTAGTCCACAACTTAGTTGCCCTGGAAGCCAGAACTTGTCCAACACCCACTACAAACATTCAATTGAAGCTAAACATCCCTAGTTTGGCTGTAACAGTTAAGACCGCTATGATGCCTCTATGGGACCTTCCTCTCTCATCCTCATCGCAGTATGATTGACTACTCCCAGAGTCTTCTCAGGAACTTGTGCACCCCTCCAACACTGATTTTGAGCCCACTTCTATCACGATGCACATAAGACAGGAGGGCCCCTACATTAGAAAATGAGTCAACTACTTCCAGTCCTCATCCTGTTCCAGAACTAGAAACTGCTCTGCAAATGGGAGATGATTTCCAGGCCAGAGATTCAATTTATATGTATCCATCCAACTACCCACATGGTTGGAATTGCTGCTTCATCCCCCCCCACATTCCCCCACAGACACATGGACGCTCCAAATAGCGTTGTGGAATGTGGCGGAATAAGGGGGAAACTAGGTCTCCCCCATTGGCTTGAGCTCATTAATCGGCCCAAGATTTGCATCTTGCAGGAAACTTGGAGTCTGACTTCCATTTTTATTCCAGGGTTCGTGCGTTCCACAAACCGGCAATTTCCTCTGAACATGGGCGCCCCTCAGGAGGGATACTTATTTTGATTTAAAATCACATTAAATTGTGACACTAAGGAGCTTCCCACCAACAACCCAGACATTCTTGGGGATAGGCTAAAAGGCGTAACAGGTAAGAGCAATGACATTTTTAATGTTTATGCATGGAGCTCCTGAGGAGGCAGATCACCGACCCTAAAAGCTCTGGATGAAATCATGTTATACTTGCCACCAAGGAGGTAACTCCTTCCAACGACAAACACCGACTCAAATGGTCTATGATTATGGCGGATGAACTCAAGCCTAAAACCTTAAAAAGTGACCCTGAGATTCATTTGGGGGTGTTGCTATCACTGTCAGATGAGCCGACCACAGTGGTCGAATAAAGTGGGCATCAGCTACTGACTGGGTCTCATAAGACTGCTGTTGAAGGTAGCAATGGAGAAGTGTTGCGTGAAAACAAAGAGCAAGTGCAACAGAGAAAAGTACTGGCTAAAAGAACTTGCGAACTTGACACTGATGCAAAAGAAGCAGTTCAAGTAAAGAAAGCAAGAAAAGGTGATGTGTTCCCAGAAGGAATGACAAGACTGAAATACTCTCTGAAACAAAGATCAGCTGACACAATATTTGAAATTCCAGATCAGACAGAAAATAGAAGATTTGAAGAAACAGATAAAAAAAAAAGAAAAAGAGGGACTAACGAGGAAAGCCATAAAATGTGAGGATACACTACTTTGGATAGATTTTGAAATAGATTTTTACATTCTGGATAGATATTTTTATAGATTGGTTTTTGAGTTAGATTTTTGAGTTTTTATTTTTTTTATTTTCCCTAAGGATTAATACAAATTTTTCATTTGAAATGGCAAATACATCAGAGACTGGACATCAGAATCATAGTTTTAAACGTAGATGTATTAATGCTTGCTTAGTTAGTATTTTTCTGCTAATGTTGGTGTGGTTAATACTAATTGTCATTGTGCCTGTCTTAATGGTAAATAACAAGAAGAAATGCGTTACTTACCTGTAACAGCAGTTATCCAGTATTGGTATCTTTCATAGATTCGCATGCCTGAATCATTTCCCGTCGTCGGGATGGGAGTCCCCGGTACATAAATAAAGTAATGTCTCATTAGAAATATAGAGTAATAGGCCAAGGGCCTCACCGTAGTAACATATCCATGCCCTTTTGTAAAAAGGACCAAACTTTGGAGTAGAGCCAATCAGCTAACACCACCCTCTGGTACCTTTCTGGAAGGAGCTCTAGTCCCTCAGATTTTCGTAAGCACAGTGCTAAGTAGTTGTATCACTGAGAGACCCAGGAGAGCCCTTCCAGGGGAGGTGGGTGGGTTGCATGTGAATCTATGAAAGATACCAATACTGGATAACTGCAGTTACAGGTAAGTAACGCATTTCTTATCCAGTATTAGGGTATCTTTCATAGATTCACATGCCTGAATCAGAGTAGTAAGCAATGATAAGCACATTTCGAATGGTACTGTATTCATGAATTTACGAGATAACAACATATTAACATGAAAATAGAAAGTACCAAAATGCAATCAAATAGAATAGTAAGAACACAAAAGAGAAATGTGCTTATAGAAGAAAGGGTGGTGGGATGAAGGGTGGGGCTCACCTCTAATGAAATAGATGACGGAGCACCGCTTGTCCCACTGCAGCATCTTTCATGAGTTCCGTATCCAGGCCGTAATGCTTGGCAAATGTATGCGGCGTCTTCCATGTTGCCGCTCTGCAAATGTCTGTAATGGGCAAACCTGTAAAAAGTGCCCTTGAGGTAGAAATTGCCCTCGTGGAATGGGCTCGAACTTTAGAATACAGGGGTTGCCCCGCTTACGGGTGACACAAAGTAAAAGCTGTAGAGATCCACCGAGAGATACTTTGTTTAGTGAGTGGAAGACCCTTCCTAGGTCGACTGTAAACCACAAAGAGTTGGTTGGATTTGCGGAACGTCTTTGTCATGTCCATGTAAAATTGTAGGCAGCGTTTAAGATCCAGAGAATGCAGGGTGCTTTCTGCCACCGTTTGAGGATTTGGAAAAAAGGATCGCAATACTATAGGCTCGTTGTGATGGAAGTCTGACGGGACCTTAGGCAAAAAAATTTGATTTGTGCCTAGTATAACCCAGTCTTGTTTGAATTGAAGGAAAGGGTCTTGAATTGAAAAAGCATGAAGTTCGCTCACTCGCCTTGCTGAGGTAAGGGCTAGAAGGAGCTCTGTTTTCCAGGAGAGATGTGCATCGGCTTAAAGGGGTGTTTCATAAGTTGAGCCAGAACTGTGTTGAGTTGCCAAGTAGGAGGTAAAGTCTTTACAGGAGAGAAGGTCCTAAATAGGTCTTTAAGAAATTGTTTAATCAACCTATTAGACCACAGAGAAGGGCCTGCCAAGGATCTCCTGAAACTGGATATTGCTCCCAGATGGATTTTAATGGAGGCATGGGTGAGACCAGAATTCGCCAGATGGAGAAGGTAAGGCAGTATTTGCTCTAGAGAAGTTGAAAGAGGGTGTATTTTCTTTAACTTGCACCAGATGCAGAACCTCTTCCATTTTAAGGAATATGGTTTGTTAGTACTGTCTGCTCGGGCCCGAGCCAGAACTGTTCTACAGTCCGGAGGTATGTCTAGGCCATAGAATTCTTTGAACTCAGGAGCCAAGCTGATAATCTGAGAGATGCTGGATCCGGATGTTGGACTTGTTGATGGCTCATTGTGAGAAGAGAGGGAAACGGTTTCCACGTGATCGTCGGTTCCAGGGAGAGACGGTGAAGCTCCGTGAACCAATGTTGGCATGGCCAAGCTGGTGCGATCAAGATGAGCGTGCAAGGTTCCTCTTTCAATTTTCTGAGGACCCTAGGAATCAGGGGAATCGGTGGAAACGCGTATGCAAAAGCGTTGCACCATGCGATCGAAAATGCATTCCCTAGAGATCCCTTCTTGGGATGCCAGCTTGCGAAGTGTTGACATTTGGCGTTCTGCTTGGTAGCGAATAGGTCCAGGAGAGGGGTGCCCCATTGAGAGAATATGCGGTTGAGAGTCCACAGATTCAATTCCCATTTGTGACACGTTACCTGCTGTCTACTCAAAGAGTTGGCAAGAACGTTGTCTGTTCCTGGGACATACTCTGCCCGAAGAGAAATGTTGTGATGAAGCAACCAGTTCCAGATTTTTTGTGACTCGTGAAAGAGTGTCAGAGAACGAGTCACTCCCTGCATTGTCATGGTATTGTCCGTCCGCACAAGCACTAGAGAATTTTTTGATCCTTCGCAGGAATGCCAGAAGAGCAAGATAGACAGCCCGCAGCTCAAGGAGAGTTATGTGAAGTTTCCTTTCGGAAAGGGACCATTTTCCGCTGATCTGGAGTTCTTGGAGGAAAGCTCCCCAACCTTCCAAGGACGCATCTGTTGTGATGGTATGTGGAGAAGCTGGAAGCAAGAAAGGCAAGCCTTGAGAAAGGTTCTGAGGGCGAGTCTACCACCGTAGAGCCATGACCATCTGAGGAGTCACCCGGATGACATTGTCGAATGACCCTGCACATTGGACTCCTTGAGCCGATAGCGCCTCTTGAAGAGGGCGCGTGTGAAGGCGACAGTGTGGAAGTAGCAGAATGCAGGAAGACATCATCCCGAGCAGGGATTTGAAAAGGCGCACTGTTAAGAGACTTTTTGGATCTTATGCGATTTGCTAAGGATAGAAGCTTGTCTCGTCGCTCTTGTGAGAGAAACGCTTTCTTCTGAGTCGTGTCGAGAGTAGCACCCAGTAAAGTTATACGCTGGGAAGGGCGGAGGACAGACTTGTCCTGATTGAGAGTGAGCCCCAAGCGATCGAAAAGCTGTAGACAGGCGTCGGAAGACCTGGACGCGCCTTCTAGAGAGGGTGCTTTGGTTAGCCAGACGTCCAGATATAGAAAGACCTGATGGTGTTGTTGTCTGAGATATGCGGCTACCGGAGAGAGGCATTTTGTAAAAACACGTGGCGCCGATTCGGTAGGACACAGAATTGGAATGTCTGCCTGCTACTGCGAATCTCAGAAATTTCTTGTGATTCCGGTGGATAGGGATGTGAAAATAGGCATCCTGAAGATCCAGAGACACCATGTAATCATCTGCGTTGAGAAGTTGCAGTACTTCTTGGATGGTAACCATAGTAAACAACTGCTTTTTAAAGAATTTGTTGGTTCTTCTCAAGTCTAAGATTGGTCTCCATTTCTTCTCCTTTTTGCGCACCAGGAAAAAATGGGAATAAAATCCCTTCCCCCGTTGACGAAGAGGAACCCTTTCTATAGCTCCCTTCTGGAGCATAAGTGAAAGTTCCAGGAGTAGAGCACGTAGATTTTTGTGAAGCATAGGTCGAGGAGGGGTTTGGGGAGGAATTTGAATGAACTCTAGTAAATGTCCGAATTGAACTAGTTGCAGAACCCAATGGTCCGTTGGTATTTGTTTCCAATTGTGCAGGAAATGGGAAATTCTTCCTCCAACTCTGGAGGGTGGAGAGGAAGTGGAGACCGGTGGCAGTGGAAAGTCATTGTCGCCGAGCAGCATCCTTCTGCCGACTTACTTTGCCACGAAAGGAGGATTTAGTGTACGATGATTGTTGCTGTTGACGCTACTGGTATTGTGGCCGATACTGCTGATTGGAAGAATAGGAAGATAGGTGTTGGTAATCACCTCTCGTAGAATTCTGTCCTCTTCCGCAACGAAAAGGCGGGTTCTTGAATTAAAGGGTACCCAAAGCTCTAGCCGTGTATGTATCCTTTTTTATACCCTGAAGAGCTTCATCAATGTGCGTTCAGAATAGAAGTTGACCATCATAGGGCATATCCAAAATTTTTGTTTGCACTTCTGGTCGGAATGAA
Organism: Lissotriton vulgaris; assembly: GCF_964263255.1. Classification (NCBI taxonomy): domain Eukaryota; kingdom Metazoa; phylum Chordata; class Amphibia; order Caudata; family Salamandridae; genus Lissotriton; species Lissotriton vulgaris. The sequence goes on from NC_141693.1 coordinate 987,046,408, forward strand.
GTTGCCTTCAGCCAACCTTGGCGCCATAGTACAGCTGCGCCATCTAGTTGGTGAAATCCAGTAGAGGTGCTATCCATCGCGCAATCTATTATCTCAGATGTAGAACGTTTGCCTTCCAGCAAGATCTTTTTTGCTTCTTCCTTTGAATCGTCCGGCAAGGCCCCAAGATATGGAGCGATGTCTGCCCACATCTGCCTGTTATAGCGTCCTAACAGTGCCAAGGAATTGGATGCACACACTGTTAATGCGGACATGGACGAGAAACGTTTTCCAATATTATCAAGCAGTCTACCTTCTTTGTCCGGAGGAGTTGCCAGTGGAGCGGAAGGATTTTTTGATTTCCGCTGAGCAGCTTGTGTGATGACTGAGTCTGGTTTGGGATGTCTGGTTAGACAAGCTGGAGCCGTATCCCGAGCTCTGTATTTTTTATCCAGATGAGGCAATACTGGGGGTAACGAGGCAGGGTTATGCATTATTTTTACACCCTGATCCCATATATAATCTATAATAGGTATAGATCTGACAGATTTTTTTAAAAGGCTCCTTAAAATCATAGACAAAGCAATCTTGTTGGTGTGAGGGCATAGGTATTTGGAAACGCTGCGCAGCTCTTTCCACTATGTTGTGAAATCGCCCAATGTCTTCAGGAGGTGAGTCAGCTTGAGCAGGCATGGCGGTTGCTGGACAGGGGATTACATAACCGTCCCACTCATCTTGAGTAGATTGGGAATCATGAAGCTCTCCTTCCTCATGTGGATCCTTCTTCTCATCGTCCGTGGAAGGCGGAGGTGGTGAAATGACGGGCCCAGGCTGTAAATTTAAAGGTGGAGGCTGCGGCCTTGGCGGTGGAGACACAGCTGGAGGCGGAGACGTTGTAGAAGTTGGAAATCTCTGCTTATAGTCAGTAATGAGGAATTGCAGATCGGAAACCAAAGATGCAGTTAGACAAACCACAGGAGGTTGAGGCGGATGGTATTCTTCAGGATAAACTGCCTGATCCTCTAGTTCTTGGCCCTCATAGTGCGAACTGTCCTGATACTTTACATTAAGCTCAGATGGGCTTGTCGCCGTCGTAAACATACTGCTATCATCAGAATCCTCTACCTCCAGAAGGTGAGCTGGACAATGGTGGGACCCTACTAGGGGAAGTCCGGGCCGGCGTCAACGTACATTTTGTGATTGTGAGGTGGACATACGTACTTTGTGGATTGGAAGCCGTTGAATCGCCGACGGGTACAATGGTAGATAACATCAACGAAGTTCACGTCGACAGAGCCGTCGTCAACGGTGTCGTCGACGGAGCCTTCATCGACGATGGAGTAGAGGACTGGATAGTCTTCGACGACAGTGTCGTCGTCGACACGGTCGTCGGCGATCATAGCGTCAACAGTTGTTTGGACGCCGACGACGACTTTTTATCTTCATCGTCGATGAGAAAGACTTACCAGCCATCGACGATGAAGTTGTCCTTATCCACGTGGACAATGATGAAGATGCGACAGAAGTTGAAACAGTCGTCGTTGACGAGGTCACACACAATGTTGTAGATGGAGATTTCCTCGTCATCAAGGAGGCAGTGTTCGACGGGGTGGAAGAATGCTTTTTAAAGGTGTGAAGAACCTCCTGAGGAGAAACCTTTGCTGGTAGAGCCTTGGGACGTACCTCTGAAGACTTTTTGTGTGTCTGCTTTTGAGGTGGATGCGACGAAGGGCCTGTAGAAGCCACTCTTGGTCTTTTATGAGAGGACTGTGAAGATATGGAAGAGTCCTCACTCTCCTCAGAAGACAAGGTTTGGTCTTTGTCTTTAAGCCTCTGCAGCCAAATTAAGAGGCATCCCTCCCGATCTTTGAGGGTCTTTGAAGAAAAGGTACAACATACCTTGCAGTCCTTTGAGGAGTGATCCGTGTAAAGGCAGTAGAGACAATCTTTGTGTTGGTCATCCACATGAAGTCTCTTTTTACCACAGGAAGCACGGGGCCTAAAAAGGCCTTTCTTAGGAGTATCTGCCATGAAGAACTTGAGCCCTTCACTCAGAACATGGAACTTTGGAGTAAGAAACACTGGAAATCCAGAAATGAGGAAAGCTGAGCAGAGCTCAGAGGAGACTCCCTTAGCACGACATGCGGTAGAAAATCGGAGGGACTAGAGCTCCTTCCAGGAAGATTCCAGAGGGTAGTGATAGCTGATTGGCTCTACTCGAAAGTTTGGCCCTTTTTACAAAAGGACATGGATATGTTACTAAGGTGAGGCCCTTGGCCTATTACTCTATATGTCTAATGAGACATTACTTTATGTATGTATCGGGGACTCCCATCCCGATGACGGGGAATGATTCAGGCATGTGAATCTATGAAAGATACCCTAATACTGGATAATAACACTAATACTAATGGTGTGATGAGTGATAAAGTAGATTCTAAAAGTTTTGAAGAAAAATCACATACTAATCGGGTGGTGTTGAATACCTGTGCACAATCTACATACTGTGATGGCATTGCAGGAGCAGATAAATGTAAAAAACAAGGACCCCCTGAACAGTGATTTGTTCAATTCCTAGGACAGGGAAAAGTAGTACAAGTAACTCACCTCCTAGGCAATCAATCAGTGGAAACAGGCAAATAAGGGAAAAATCAAGAAACAGAATATATATAAAAAACATTCATTTTAATGATATCATATTAAAAATTGTTATGATAACCACATAACATGTAATTATACAGTGAAATACATTGTTTAAAAAACAATTTTTTTATATAAAAAGACAAACTGCAAAAAGTTAATACAGATCGTGGTATGAATCGACACGCGTTTTGGCGTACTCGACGCCTTCTTCAAGAGTAGCCACACATACACCTGTAAATAGTAATAAAAATACATTCAATAACATTAATATAGTATATACTTTACATTGTTTAATCCATATCAACTTATTTTCACATTAAACAACATATTTTTTACATAAAATATCTTATTTCTAAAAAACTGTAAAAGAATTATACATAATAATAATCTGTATTCCATTTTACAGCTAGATTCATGAAGCATTTTTGCGGGCGCAAACGGTGCGAATCGCAGAATTCGGCCGTTTGCACCCGCAAAAATGGCATTTGAAATTCATCATTGGGTCATGTACTCGCAATTTGAGAAATCGCAAAAAATTGTGATTTCTCAAATTGCGATCGCATTTAAGGAATCTCAATTTGAGAGTCCTTAAATGCTATTCATGACCCAATAATAAATTGCAAATTCACTTTTGTGCATTTTTCTCAGTTGTATGTTACACACACACACATGTCCTTTGGACATGTGTGTGCGCAACATGAGTCTAATTTACATTTCAGGGGTGCTACAGGGTGTCCTGTGGACACACCTAGCACCCTTGAAATCGCATCCTTATTTGCGATTCGCAAATTGCTAATCGCAAATAAGGAATAACTCCCCATTCATTCCTATAGGCCTTTAGGCCCATAGGAATGAATGGGGAATTATTCCTTATTTGCGATTAGCAATTTGCTAATCGCAAATAAGGAATGTGTAGGAATCGCAATTTTTTTGCGATTCCTACATGAATCCCGTTTTGCGAGTCTGTAATAGCGATTCCTTATTATTCGCTATTACAGACTCGCAAAACATGCCGATGATGAATCGGGCTGTTAGTCCCTTAATAATAAATTATGTTTCCATTCCAATAAATTCTGTTATCTGAGTACTCATATTGTATAAAGAGCTCTGTATTGTATTGAGCTCTTGTGTTACTGTTGCTAATCTCGTATACAAATCTTGTACTCTTGAATTATCCAATGCCTCTCTGTGATTATACTGGGCTGCTGCCCGGATGGTAACATGTAAATGTAATTAAAAATGTTTAATTTATTTTTTTTTAAATCACATACTAAATTAGAAAAGGTGAAATATGACAGCTTCTATCATCATGATAAATCAATTAATGATTTCTCGTTAAATGTTTTCACAAAATTACTTTATGAGTATGTGGGTGTATTGGATGCGAGAGATTGTTATGTGTGCATGCAATTACCATTGTCTGCCTCAGAGGGGGTGACTTACCATCACCTACCTTTAACATATGGTGTGTCTTGTAGTGTATTAACAAGTATCTTTTGTGAGAGGGGAAGCCTACAATATTTTTATTCTAACATTGATTTAGTGTTTTCAGAAATTCCTATTAGAAAGAATATGAATAGAATAAATATTGCTAAAAATGCAGAATACATGCGAGAATTGTATCATTCTACATAAACAATAGATACAGTATATGCACATAGACATAACTTAACCTGTAGATTACGATTTGAAGACCTAGAATTCATTAATATGGTTGAAGATGGAAGACAAGAGTTTCAGAGAAAAGCTGCAGAGCAAAAGTCTCATGTACCTCCATGGGCTTTCAGAGAAGGAGATTACAAGAAAGGCGACACTTACTCTGCCATGACCCTAGACTGGTATCATAAAGGGAAGCTTTGCTTGTGAAACAAAAGACTGATTATAATAATTATTTCATTGGTTCTAGTGAATGTGACCATACCTTCCTAATTATGGGAATTTATGACGTGTGTGGAAAGAACGCCCACTATAGGTTGCCTGCACATTGGTATGGGTGTTATTTAGCTGTAGCATTTCCAAAGATGTATCACATGCATAATAATAGAAGCAATGAAGTAAAGAATGGACTAATACGCAATCATTTTCAGAAATATTTGGGGATGTTTTGGAGCACTGATACCTTCAGTTGGAGTCATTCTGAATTCGCACAAAATTGTCCACAGTGATTAAGCGTTTATCAACAGTCACTGCGGGTGGGTTCTTAACAGTTGATACTGAAATGGTTGCACTTAGATCTATGGTTTTGCAAAATCAGCTTGCCCTTGATGTGTTATTGGTTAAAGAGGGTGGAGTCTGCAATATGTTGAAAATACAACCATGTTGCACGTACATGTCCCTAATAAGAGTCTTGAGGGGTATATTAAGAATATTACAAATCTTCATCAAGATTTGTCTGAATTGAAGGTTGATGGTGCTTGGGAGAAACTTGGTAAGAGTTTTTCTTAAGTGGTTAATTGTTTCTCTTCTTTTGGAAATAGTGTATTAGGGAAATTTTTAACACCAATTATTGCAGTAGCTACATCAATACAAATACTTTTTCGGATTTATAAGTGTTGTAAATGTAAAGGAGAATCATCTGAAAATAAAAGAAAGGCAAGAAAGAGAGAACAGATAGAATTAGAAGATATGAAAGGAAATTATTATGAAGTTATGAAGGATTTAGATGGAATAATGATAAAACAGGAGAGAACATCTGTTTTCTGATAAGTGACAACCTACATTGGTGGGTATTTTGGTGATGGCTTAACACGCCATCAAAGGGGGGGATTGAAGGAGCAGAGTTTTTGCGAAAAATAAAACCTGCTCGGATTGAACCCTCCGTAACATTTACTAACTGTGTGCAGTGAAAAATATACGAAAAGACTGAACATGAAGGGAAAATGCAACTGCGCAAGCGCATACTAAAATACTAAGAGTAGGCCGCATATGCTAGTTGACTAATGAAAATAAAAAGGACTAATGCTGCTTTCGTGCACCTTATTATTAAGATTTGCTTAAAAAAATAATGTGGGTTGCGCAGGGATTAGTGCAGCATTGGGTTGGTGCTTAGAGAAAAAGCAGTATAAGTGAATAATAATGTCTGCGTTTTGTTTTCTTAGAAACATGACTTTCTATTCTGCATGACAAGTAATGGGTTAAAAATGCTGTCGGAATAAAATGTCATTAAAATAATGAAAAATGAGCAAGAAGAAGAGAAAGTGGAACATTATTTTGTCCTTCAAATCCTGAGTGGCTGCCAAAATTAGTATGAAAGAACAATGTAACAAACAAAAGGAAGCTTCGTCTGCGGAGAGGAGTTTAGCAAGAAAAGATATACAGGGATTGAAACATTTTGCCGGTGAAGAGGAAGAAAATGATGATAGTTTAGAATTGTATTTCCTGGGGTAAAGACTTAGGTCATAGAATAATTGAAAACAAAAGGACATTTAGAGAGTCTGTCATGTGGAAAGTGGTGTGACCATACACCCCCTTCCTTAAACAATCAAATGTGAATAAAACCTGTAATTTGTTATATGTGAGGGTTAGGCATTTGGGTTTTAGGGTATAATTGAGGTTGCTAGTTGGAGGGGTTAGGTGGGCTGACTAGATTGCTTGGTGGGAGATTGTCGCTGTAGTCGGTTTGCTGTCTTGTTCCTGTTAACTGACTTAGTCTTTGCCTTTTCAAATCTTCTTGAGGGGCCTTGCTCCTCTTGTGGCCAGATGGTGGATTTCCTATTTCTATTGGGTTAATATAGACCGTAATCCGAATTTTGCATAATCACTTGCAAATATATATTTTTTCTGAATCTTTGTATATTCGCCTATCCACTTTTTCATGCATTTGTAATTGATATGAATTTGTAATTTTCTCTTCTGATTTTGTTCTCCTTGTTACGATCTTTAGTTCATGCTGTGGATTTATTGTAATGAACATTTATTTCACAATATTTAGATAAACATTATACATTTACAAATGAGTCTGTCTTTATTAGGAGTGATTTATTTAATGTGATTTGGTTTGTCAAAATAATCAACAATATAAAGATTGCATCGCTGAGCTTGATATATTAAAGCTGGAAGTACAGATTTTTTTTAAATTAAATGTTTTTATTGAAAACAAAGATCATGTGCATACAGAGCAGTAAATACAACCCACACAAATGTCAGACCTGGATAGTTAGCTACCATCAATAAACATTACACAGATTCTGCACTTTCCATATGATTAACCATCGCTAATTCCACCGTTGGGGACACCACAGGATCGCATCAATATTTATTCCAACTCGACCATTTTCGGTCCCATTTTTTGGGGCACCCCCTAGCCACAAACACTTCTGTTTCCGCCAGCATGCATCTGTCGAATTCTTTCACCCACACAAGGACACTCTGCATACTCGCTGCCCCCATCCCCTAGCTATCTCCCGCTTTACCAGCGTGTACCCCAACGTCACAAACTGTTTTTCCACTTCTGTCAAGTCAGTTGCCTCTCAGATATTCAACAACCCCAATTGCGGCTTCAGAACAATTTCCTTGTGTAAAGCCCTACTCATGTGTTTCGAGGCCCCCTCCCATAAGACACACAATCTCAGACAGCTCCATAGTATGTGATAAAACGTGGCTTGTTGGCCACAACCCCTCAGGCACAGATCGTCCGGTCTAGAACCAATCTTTGCTAGGGTCTGCCTCGTCATATGTGAGTGATGTAAAATTCGGAGCTGGATCAGTCTAGATTTCAGTGTTATGGTGGCCTCATGGGGGGACATCAGGGCCTCCTGCCACTCTTCATCACTAATACTTCCCAGATCAGTCTGCCACTTCTCCCTAAGTCTCGGAAATGAATCCGGGAGATTATTACATAGTTTCTTGTACATGAGAGAGATTGCTTTTGAATCCAAAGGCCCATCTAATAACCTGTCTTCATGCGGGGAAGAGTCCGAATGTCCACAAACTACTGAAAAGCTGTCTGAAGCGCATGCCGGATCTGTAGGTACCTATATGTTTCTCCTCGGGTCAGTTTATATTGTTTCTGGAGTTCCTCAAATGTGAGTAATGCCCCCCTTTTGACCATATCTTTGACAGCCGAGATGGCGATAAGGTCCCATTTTTCAAACCCGGGCTGATAACATAACATGCCCAATTTCTGCGCGTACCAGAGAGGAGCAGCCTTAGTGAGGACGCCAGCCCATCCCAGGCGAGAATTTACTATGCGCCAAATCTACAAAGAATGCCTGGTGGGCCCAAAAACCTCCCCTTGTTCTTTGAGTCACTAATGTAGAGGGCCCCCAGATACCCAGAGCGGTCAGTTTGGTATCGGTCAAGAGCGTTTGCAGGGTCCTCCTGAGGGTTATCGATCCACCTATTTCCGGTCACCAGTTGTGCTGCCCAGTATTAAAGCTGCAGGTCGGGGAGCGCTATGCCCCATCATACCAACACTTCGTCAACTTCTTCAACGCCACCCTCCGGGACCTCCTCCTCCACCGCTCAGAATATATGAGTCTGGGACTCTATGTGGGTAATTTTGGAGGATATAGAAAAACCGAGGAAGGGCCAGCATCTTAAAAAGCGCCGCTCTGCCAATCAGTGACAGCGGGAGGGATCGCCAATGTTTCACGTTCGCTCGCAAACTAGCCAGTGGTGGGGCCAAGTTGGAGCTGTAAAAGAGATCAGGGTCCGGGGTGATCTAAATCCCCAAGTACTTGAACCAGTCTTCCGCCACCACTATGGAGCAGCCCGCTGGGAGTTGCGGGACCGATACCCTCAGCATGAACAACACAGACTTGTGCCAGTTAATGGCAAATCCTGAGTATTTACCGAAGTTCGTAAAGATATCCAGTACCCCTGATATTGATTTGTACGGGGAAGCCAAGTACAACAATGTATCATCCGCATATAGAGAGATGCGGTCCTCTACGTCCTCTGCCCAACTCATCCCTCGTACCATAACATCTTGGCGTATCCACGCTGCAAGGGGTTCCAACAGTAAGGCAAACAGCAGCGGGGACAAAGGGCATCCCTGTCTGGAACATCCTTGAAGTATGACCGTTCACACGCACCTGACCCAGCAAATCCGTATACAACAACCGCACCCACGCTATAAATTTGGGGCCTTGACGCACCCTCTCCAAAACTTCAAACATGTATGGCCATTCTATGGAGTCAAAGGCCATGGAGGCATCGAGAGACAACAATGCAGCATCCTCCTCAATGTACTGCCTATGGGCCTGCACGTTTTGTAAGTGCCGGAGGTGGAGGGCTGTATTTCTACCAGGCATAAACCCAGACTGATCTGGGTGAGCTAAAGTCGTAATGACTTTCGCCAGGACTTTAGCCTCGACATTAATCAGCGTGATCGGCCTGTAGGAGCCACATACTTCTACCGGCTTGCCCGGTTTATGAATCACTACTATAGTGGCTAATCTCTGATCCATTGGTAGTCGTCCCACCTCTAGGCTCTCCTCATACATAGCCTTAACATGTGGTATCGTCCAGGAGGCAGTAACTTTCAGGAATTCAACTGGGATACCATTGGGTCCCATCGCCTTCCCCGATTTAACCTGTCCTATAGCTTTATCTGTTTCTTTTTCCAAGAGATCTTCCTCAAAGTTGTCTCTGTCCATCTGTGAGAGAGTCGGGACATCACTATCTCGAAGAAGCTGGCGTGAGTCCTCCTCCGTGTAGAGAGTGGAGGGGGAATCCACCTGTTCCATGTGAGCGGCAAATTCCTCCACTATATCCCTTGGATGCGTCACTAGGCCCCCACCTGATGTTTTCAATGTATGCACCCATCTTGACCCCTGTTCTCTCCTCTCCAGCCAGACCAGTGTCTTGCCCGCTCTGTCTCCCATTTCGTATATTTTATGCTGGGTATGGCGATACTTAGCCAGCATGCTTTCTCGAGTTTTTATCCTATATTCGTCTTGCTTCAGCCGAAGTCTATGGGCAGTGTCAGGTAGAGGATTCTGTGTGGTTTCCCTTTCCAGGTCTTGTAGGTCAGTTTCCGCCTGCACCAAGAGTTCCCGCTTCTGAGCAATGTAACCCATCTTCAGGGACAGAGCCTGCCCCTTCAGAACTACCTTGTACGCCTCCCATATTGTTTGAGCGGACGAGAGTGACCCCACATTCTCAGCAAAGTAATTCTCTGTCTGTGTACGGAGTTCCTCTCTAATGTCAGGTATGTGTAAAAGCCATGGGTTCAGGACTATTGTAGTGCGTGCCTGTCTTTCTCAGTGTGTGTACTCGACCAGACCGGGAAGTGATCAGATATACCTCTCGGTAAAACCCGGGGGTTGACAAAATTCCCCACCATTGATGGGTGCGTGAGGAAGTAATCAATACGTGATAGACTTTGGTGCATGCCAGAGAAAAAAGTAAACACCTTGTCTGCGGGTTGGAGTGCCCGACCCACATCAACCAGTCCAAACGCCTCTGCAAAGTCAGCCATCAGGGTGTTAGATTTCGCCCTTGTCCTCGATGGCTGGCGGTCAACCGTATCATTCATTGCCATATTATAGTCACCTCCCATAATCAGTGTACCTTCCCGTAATTCTGTCAGCTTCCCACCTAAGTCTGCCAGGGCCAACTTACCCATAGCAGGTGGCAGATAGATTGAAAGTATGTTAAGACTCCACCGTCCCATTGGACCTCCAACCCTGCAAACCTCCCCGCCGTATCCGCCTATACTTTATGAACAATTAAAGGTACGGACCTTTTCACCAGAATTGCCGTTCCCCTCAACCCTGAGTTGCAGTCAGCATGGACCAAGAGTTTGTATCCCCATCTAGTGAGGGCCTTCGTCTTATGTCCCACCAGGTGTGTCTCCTGTAGCAGCACCACATCTGGAGAATGGCGCTTCAAATAGTGTTGCACTATCCCCCTCTTTATCTTGTCCCCCATCCTGTTAACATTCCACGTCTCTATCCCCCCCATCCCAGGTGACAAACGTCTCCACTCTGATGCGGATCAGAAAGGTCAGCAAATGAATTATAATCACTCTGTCCGGTATTACACTTCTCATCTGCACATTCAAACATTGCGTCATCAAACCCCCCACCCCAGTCCCAACCCCTCTCCCTGCCCCGCTGCCTGTTGATTTAAAACTACCCACTCCCAAACATGGCAGAGTGCCTCTCTCCCCCCCCGGAATGCCGAAACTGCACGGGGTGAACCAGCCCCCCGCATATACATATCACTATTAACTCGTAAATTAGCCATTCACATACGATTGTTTCTCAGTCCCAATCAGATCACAGCAATAGAGCCCATCAGCATGCTGCTGTACAGTACATCCACAGTTTTTAGGAAGTCCCTCAATAATGGGAAGTACAGATTTGAAATTTTGTATAGTTTAGTATAGTTGTCGGAATTACACTGACCCAGTGTGAAGGGACTATTGATGGGTAATGGAAATTGGGCCTGATCTTTAGAAAATAATTAGTCCTGAAACGCTGGATTAGTATGATATAGTTAGATTATTATTAGCCGTTTAACAGAAATGGACCCTAAGTATCTGTTCTAAGTTGGCTTTAGGTCGTGAGAGTCATTCACAAAGGAGGACATTTAACTATTATTAAAACATTCAAATGTTGAGCCCTTCATTGATGACAATGGAGTGCTCCATGCTTCTAATGGCTGGTAGAACCCTGGAGCATCAAAATTCCAATGTTTGTTCACAGCAATAGTTGTAAACAAATGCCTCACGGAGCCCACGAGGATTTCAACCCCCTCAGGCTCTGTGAGGCCTTTGTTTTACAAATTAGAGCATTCTTCCCTCTAGGGTCGGAATGTTCTAAAAGCCTTAGAACCCTCTGTAGCAGGCTCTACCGGCCGTTAAAGGCCCGCTCCCTTGGTAAAGGCCTTTGGCTCAGGCTTCTAATGCTGGAGTGGGTCTTTGATGGCCAGAAGATCCTGCCAGGGCAGGCTCTAAGGCTATAATCGTATTATTAATTCACGCAGGGAGTATAACTGGTATGTTCGAAATCTCTTTCACCAAAAGATGGTTCCATCTTAAACATATTTATATATTTTAACCCCTCCCATGCTCGTGATGGAACCGTTCCGTCACGAGCCTCGGGTGGGCTGTGCTGGTGACGGAACAGTTACGTCACTGCCCTCTCGCCGCACCTGCGTGGCACGAATTCCGCGCCTGCGCTAACGTTCTCTAGCACGGGCGGGGCCTTGACGGCAGCATCGGTTTTCATTCACGGGTGGCGGGGCTCCGCCCTCCCTATCGACTCGGCCGACAAGCCAGGGATTTAAAATGCTAAGTAACAGCAATGTTATTTACCAGGCATTTTAAATCCCGAGCCGGCGGAGCCGCACTGCAGTGCTGATCAAAGCCCCGGCCTGCCTGCCTGCCTGCCATCAGTTTAGGACGCACTCGAGCGTCACTGCAGCAGCAGGCAGGCCAGGCAGGAAATGGAGGAAGCGTGTGGGGTGATTTGTGACACGTGCGCTTTGCGCATGTGTCACAATGTAATGCTACAGCCTGAAGCCTCACTGCCGGAGTCTAAACACCGGGCGCATTAGGTGCCAGCCCGGGAGTATAAAGAATGGCCCTTTTGGGGCCCGCCCAGAAATGACGCAAGGCAGCATCACAAATTTACAGCAGCCTCAGGCGGGTACAGTGTAAGCCCGAGATTGCATTTAAGTCTGGGGAATGATGACGAGTACACCCTCACCCCACCCTTTGATTAGTCGTCACTGGAGGGGGTGGGGTCATGCATAACTGACCCCAGCCACCTGAAAAACGACTCATTTGGGAAAGGACATTTTTAAAAATGAAATAATCATTACACTGAATGATTATTGAATATAAACTTTTAACTTCATTTAAAAAAAAAAAGAAAACGCTGTAAGCATTTTATTTATGTCACAGAGTCATGAGACTTAACTCATGACCCTGTGACGTGGTGTCACATGCTGCACAGAGAAGAGCTTTCACTTTCATCCTGAAAGTGAAAGCTTTACTGTTTCAGCTCTCTCTGAACCAGTAGCTGCTGGACAACAAAGGAGAAGCACAGCCAGCCAGCAACTAGCCTCAACCGGCTGAGACCGAAGCTGCCTGATAACTGGGGTAAGTGTGAAGTATTAATTATTGTTCATTTAAATTATTTTTGCAATATTTCCATTATTTAAATATACTACTTTGTAATTATTTTAACATATAGCACACTCTAGTCTAGTATCATGACTCATGAGTGCATTTAAATAAACTTGCAAGGGTTAATGTGTGTCATGCAGTGCACTTCATGCAAAATGCTATGTAATATGCAGATGACAGATTTTTATTTTATGAAACTAGATAAGTGGGTTACTGCTTTTAATACAGAGCTCATTTGGTTATGTGCAGTGACAGTGCATACATTTTAATCCTTCCCATATAGCACAGTGAGCTATAAACAGCATGCAACTCTTCAACCTTGTAACCCTCACTTACTTTTGTAACACAACCTGTACATTGATTTACACTCTTCATTTATTGTCAATATATGTGTACATGTGATCTAAAGCGCTTTGACACCCTACATATGGATGAGTAGCACTATAAAAAGAAAAAAAACAAAATAGTGGCATTTAGATTTAAAAATTTTGAAAATAAAAATTCAAAAGCAAGCGTCTTATGATGTGATAAGCTTTAAGCCTTTCTTTCTGCTCCATTGCTTCAAATCAATTACTATTTAAAGCAAGACTACTCACCCATAGGGTTTCAAGGCGCTGTGTGTGGGGTGTTGAGGGAGGGGATCTAGAATTGATTTGACGAGCCAAGTCTTGAGGTCCTTCCTTAATTGCGGACGTGATGGTGATTGCCTGAGGTGTAGAGGCAGGACTTTCCAGAAGTTTAGACAAGGATCTTTCTCCAGCACTGGTCTACAGATGTGTGATGGTGGCCTGCGCCAATTGGGCGGAGTGGAGATGTCAAGGGAGAGTGTAGAAGCAGAAGTGGTGGTTGAGCTATGTATGTCTGGCGTTGTGGAGGGATTTGTAGGCGTGCGTGAGGCGCTTGAGCTAAGGTAATTCTTTTGTTGAAAGATAGCAAGTGAAGGTCTCTCAGGGAATAGAATGCCATTATAACGTGGGTGTAACAACACAAGTGCTGTTACAACGCATTACCATTGCAAAGCACACTTTTACCATGCATATACCTTTACCACGCATGCCATTACAAGGAAAAGACATGCGTGGTAAAGGCATATACTTGGTAAAAGTGGTTAAGGTAAGTAATTGTGTGTCTCTGTTTGTGTGTGTGTGTATATGTGTATATATATATATATATATATATATATATATATATATATATATATATATATATATATATATATATAATACCCCCAGGCAACCCCAAAATGACCCTTTGTACCAGTGCCAATAGTCCTACCCCCTTAAAATTCTAAAATTACCCTTACCACCCTAATACCCATACCCCCTAAACCCTAAAATTACCCTTACAACCCTAAACTTTAAATTACCCTTGGCACCACAAAACCCAGATTTGTCCGAGCCCTAAAATTACCCTGGGCACCCTAAAATCCAAACCCACCCTGAATCCTAAAATTAACCTTGGCACCCCAAAACATATACCTGTCCTGAACCCTAAAATTAATCTTGGCAACCCAAACCTATACCCCTACACCCCAAACCCACCCTAAACCCTATACTTACCTTATACTTACATGTAAAACACATATGCTTTTACCATACTTGCCTATACAAAGAAATTCATGTAAAGGCATGTGTGGTAAAGGTATATGCATTATAATGCTTTGCATTGTAATGCTAAGCATTGTAATAGCATTGCGATGTAATGGTACTTGCGTTGTGTTGTCATGTCATGCGTTGTAATGGCATGCGTTGTATTGGATTCGTTGTAATGGATATTTCCCTTCTCAGGTGGCCGGTGATGTGGCTGCGACGTGGGATGTTCAGGATGAGTTTGGCGGAGGTGTTCTTGATGTTCTGCAGTTTCTTTTGGAGTTTCTGGGTGGTGCTGGATAGAGTGCTGACAAGCTCATGGGTGACAGTTTTCCTGTACTCACTGGGGCGCACTGGAAGATTTCATGAAGTAGATGGAGCATGTGGAAATAGGAGGAATAAACAATGTTGATTTGGTGGTTTATTGAGAGAGAGAAGTCCAGGAGGTTGCCACGGTTTCACATGTAGTCAGTGGGAGTGTGGGGGGGGAGGGGGGTTCCAAGTGCTGCAGACCCCCTCTGCCTGAGCCACCAAGAGTCAACCAAGGCAGAGGGGGTGGCAACACTTGGGGGTAGATCCCAGGTTGAGGACTTAGGTCTTGTTTGAGTTAGTTAAGCTTGAGGCAGCTGTCCTTCATCCTGGTGGTGACTGCATTTATCCTGTTGTGGAAGTTGCTCTTGGCAGCTGTGGGTCCTTCTGTGAGGTAGAGAATCAGCTGGATGTTATCGGCGTAGGAGACAACGTTGAATCTGTGGTTCTTGACGATGGCTGCAAATAGGGCCTGAAGAGCTTGGGGCTCAGGGAGGAGCCTTAAGACCCTTTGCAGCTGATCTCTGTGGGTTTTCAGTTGAATGGTGGAAGTCTTACTCTCTGTGTACGGCCAGTGAGGAAGGAGCAGATCCATCCAGGGCTTTGTTCCGGATGCTGGCATCGTGGCATCTTGTGCAGAGGGTGTGGTGGGAAACAGTGTTGAAGGCGGCTGAGAGGTCCAGCAGGAAGAGGGAAGCTGTTTCCCATGGGTCCCCAACCACCTTGCATGCTTTCTGAGTAGCTGCATTTAGGCAGCAAGCACGCTGGCAGTAAGTGCATTGTGGTCATGAAAAGCATGCAGTCTGTCCCACTTATTTTCTTGGCAAAATCACATTTCGGCACTGCCTGGAAGAAATAATCACCAATCTCTTGCCAAACTGCCTGCTTTCCCACAGTGTAAAACACTTTCTTCAGTTAGCGCAAGTTATAAACCAAAATAATTCCTGACCCGGCTGGCAGAGAGTGCTCCACGTAGAACCATGGGGTCGTCCTATGCCAACTGTTGTTTTCCAGAAAGGCGATGGACTATAGGCTATTTAGAGGTGGCAGTGGCCTTGGTGCTGAAAGTTTTCAACCTAGGGGTCTGGTTGCTGGAAATGATCACTGGCTTATCTGTCCTCTAGCCCCCTGAATGTAGCCGGTGTAAAACCTTAACTCACCATCCCTCCTCTAGTCACATGAGGTGTTCCCATACCTCTGCTCACTACTTCAACAGGATTCTAGAGTTTCGGGCCAGCGGCACAGGTGCTCACTGCAATGCACACATACTCAAACATACACACACATTCGTTCACATAGATTCATGTTTAAACATGGGAATGCACTTCTTTGCAGAAATATTCAACTCTATACAAAATTTCACACATCACCATGCTTGCAGAGACCCAGGAGCTCACTTGCACTCATGCACATTCGATTAAAAACACCTGAATGTATTATTTTTATTTGTTTTGTGTAAAACATTATTGTACAGGAAGCACATTGGCTTGAAACATTACATTACATGAATGCAATGTAATTGCTGGTAATAATTATTGTTTTAATTCTTTTAGCACATGAAAAATTGGAATTAAAACTGATCGTGATATAATCACATTCAAGATCAGTACTGAGAGTTATCGAAAGAGGACAAGTGGTAGTTCTAACTCTGCTGTAATAGGACATTGACCAAAACTCAGCTTCGTGATCCTTAATCTCAGGCCACAAGGTAGGACATGGTTCTCTATTTACGGCAAAGGTCCACATTCAGCTGTATATGGATGCCAACTGTGTGCTCTTTAGGTGTGGAGGACTGCCTGTTGGCTTATCCTAGCAGAACAGTTCAGAGTGTGAGCTTGTAGCGAGTTGAAAGTTCAAGGGAATCATTTTTTGTTTTTCATCATGAACCATGAAAATTCCCAAAATGTTGATTTTGAAATCTTTTATATTTTTATACACTTTCATTTATTTAACTGTGGCCTGATAATCCCTTACTATCCCTTAATGCTTTTCACCCTTAAAGCCTTTAAACACCAAACTGCCCATATGTTTTATCCTTTCTTCCTACTTAAAAAAGTACTACTCTAATTCATTATAGCCCTCTACTACTACTTAGTGCTACCCTAAAATCTCCTAACTATCCATTAAAGCTAACTAATACTTGAATTATTAAAATGCATTGCTAGTCTCCGGGCCCTTTACCCCACCTCATTTTAAATGCTCCTGTCTACTTTAGGAGGATGCCTCTTACCCCTGATCCCAGTACACTCATCTTTCCTCTATAATGCATGGCATTTTACCATGTTTTAGGCCACTGTTTATTTTCATTCTAGTTTTTTCAGTCGACAATATTTTTTACAGCAATGTTTTTCAGCCTATTTTTTGCACACAATATTTTTACTGCACACAGAGTATGTACAGTGAGTTGGATATATAAAATCGATCTAATGTGTTGTGACTTTCTGACTGTTGTCCATTTAGTAATAGGATCACTGATAGGACTAGCACTGTCTATAGGCTGTAATTTTAGTCTGTCTTGTGTGTAAAATAGGTCATTTCATCAATGTTTAGAATATCAAAATGGTCTAACTGCAATGTTAAACTCCTAATTGAAAAAATATGCATTTATTTTGCTGTGTTGGGTACAGATGAGTACTGGATATATCAGAGATCTGCCTAGAACCCTTTTAAAAGGTATTGCTCAATTAGTCTCTCATTCTTTTGAAGACATTTTTTAATATGTTTTGTATTATTTGCCATCTAAAGTCAAGTCAAAATTTATAAGTACACCCTTTAAATTCTAGGCAGATCACTGAATTGACATACTCAAGCTTTTCAATCACCACTAGTGTTGTGCATGCTATGGCACCTAGCCTCGAAGCTCACACCATATTTTAATTATTAACAGGATCCCAGGAGAAATTCTGCAAAAATTTACAAGGCTATACCGCTTGGGGAACAGCTGTACGTGCTGCTGCAGTTGCATTCCTGTCAGACTGAAGATGGATGTGGATGAATAATTCCTGTTACTTGTGTGTGCATGACAATTTAAATTAGTGTTTATTTAGTATTTTGCTTAATATCGTTTTTGTGTCTTCAACCAAGGGAATTTTAAAAAACAGGCTAGGTTTTCTATTTACAATCTGATATATTGCTGGACACAATGAACACAGTTGACAGTTTACTCATAAACCCATTTTTGGGTTTGACATATGCAGATAAACTGCAAGTGAAAACATTAGGAGCTGATAAACCTCAAATTAAAATTGAGCAGTCTACAAAAGATAGGGGAAAGGGGTACACACGTCGCTTTACCAGTACATGGTATGATAGGATTGAATGGCTTAACGAAGCATACCGTGTGGGAGTAAGAAAACATAATGCAGAAGTGGATAAAAACCGATACATTTTTTCAAAATTGATTGACTGTATTCGATTTTGTGGTGCCTTTGAATTGGCATTACGAGGCCATGATGAAACTGAAGAGTCTCTAAATCCTGGTGTGTTCAGGGGCCTTGTTGATTTTGTCTCCAGCATTGACAGTGCTATGGAAACACATTTAAAAACAGCCACCGTGTTTAAAGGCACTTCTAAAACTATTCAAAATGAATTGCTGGACTGTATGCTGGAAGTAATAAGAGACTATATTTTACAGCAGTTGAGAACCACTGATTATGTAGCTATCCAAGCTGATGATACAACTGATGTCTCTACTAAGACACAGTCAGTTCTGGTCTTCCGCTACATTGATGGAAATTGCAAGGTAGCTGAAAGATTTTATTGTTTCACACATCTAAAAGACTCATCTGCAGAAACAATTGCCTCAGACATTCTTAATGAATTAAACATTGTTTTCCCTGAGCAATGTGCTAAAGGAAAAGTAATTGCTCAAAGCTACGATGGTGCCAGCGTCATGCGTGGTGCAACAGGTGGGGTGCAAAAGAAAATCAGGGATGTTTACCCAAATGCACATTATATTCACTGCTATGCCCACCAACTTAACCTAATTATGGAACAGGCTTCCTCCAAAATATCTAGAGTTAAAATTTTCTTTTCAGAGATTGGTGGTATAACAGCATTTTTTGCACGTTCCCCGAAAAGGACGGAAGTTCTTGAACAAATAGTTTCAAGAAAACTTCCAAGAGGGTCTGCAACTCGCTGGAACTTCAATATTCGAGCAATATTGCTAATTTATGAATTCAGAGAAGATCTTCTTGAATGTATGTCAACCATTGCAAACAGTGGTGATTTTGAGTCGAATACTATATGTGAAGCTAAGGGATTTAGTAGAACATTAGATGATAGAGAGTTTATATTCTTTCTGTTTCTTTTTTTCAAAATAATGCCCCAGGTAGACATTTTATATAATCAATTGCAAAAGCGAGACTTTGACACTGTGTCTGTCCTGAAAGCTACTAGAGACTTTGTGACAAGCATCACCAAAGTACGAGAATCCATTGACAGTTTGGATTCTACACTGCCACAAGAATGTACATTTGTAAACCGGAGACTGCAAATAAATACTTTAACCCAAGAAGCAAAAGAAGTCTGTGACATTATTGTGGTCCATGCCAGAGAGCGCTTTGCTTTCACAAAGCATCTTGTAAGTGCAACACTATTGCGAAGTGACCTTTTTGAAAGCCATGACAAATCTTTCCCAACTGAGGCACTCGCAGAAACGGTAGAAGCCTATCCTATGTTAGACAAAGCCAGATTGAGTACAGAACTTTCGGTCCTGTATGGAAGACGAGACTTCCGTCAAACTACTGGTGGTGCCATGGCTTTATTTAGCTTTTTATGTGAAAACAACTTAGAGAAATCCTTTTCTGAGACCATAAAGCTCTTAAGAGTTGTCATTACTACACCCATGACAACAGCAGAATCTGAGCGATGTTTTTCCACACTAAAGAGGGTAAAAACTTTTTTGCGAAACACTATGACTCAAGCTAGACTTAATGCTTTGGCTATGCTGTCAATGGAAAAAGAGCTAATAAAGGAAATACCAGAATTCAACAAAAGAACAATCGAAAAGTTTGTTCATATTAAAGATCGACGAGCAAACTTTCTATATAAATAGAAAATATGAATCTGATGTGTGATCATAGTTTCAGGTGTTTATAGCTCAGTTTGTTTTGTTTGATAACATTAGGAAGTACTGTTGGAAATGTTCTCATTCCATTTAATATTCATACAACTCCTGTACAGTTGATATGTATTTATATATGTGTGCTTATGTATCTGTGAATTTATATATATTTGTTTTCATATTTTAATATTATTTAAAATATTTTTGTTGTTAGTGTTTTGAGGGTATATGTCTTTATATATACAACATTTAGTTATTTTCCTAATTTATTTTTATTTAACCGTTTTCTACTGTACTGACAGGGACAGGAACCCTTCTACCTGAGATTGACATGCAAAGTATTTAAATATTATTTTTATTTTGTCAATTGTGTTTAAAAATATATTGGTTTTGAAAGTTCTTAAAATGTACATTTATTTATTTCCATAATTTCTTTTTGTTTAACTTTTTCTGCTGTGCTGGCTGAAGGGCACAAGGACCTGAGAGTGGCATTCAAACAATTTACATAGTATTATTTAAAATAATTTTGTTTGTGTTTACAAATATCATATTGGTTTTGAAGGGATATTTCTTAAAATATACATTTATTTATTTTCATATTTTATTTTTGTGTAGCCATTTTCTACTATACTGACTGCCACAAGGGCCTGAGAGTGGCATGCAAAGTATTTAAAAATAAAGTAAAACATTTGTACCTAACCTGCTTATGCAAATAACGTTTTTGTTCTTTCTTTCTTAAATAAATGAAAGATTTTTAATGGATATTTCTTATATTATAAGCAATGCATATTACACTCATTTCCTAACTAATTTTTAATTAGTGGTTTTCTAAAATACTGATAGACCCAAGGGCTTCAGAGCGCTATATGAACTATTTTAAATACAATATTTACTTAATTATTTTGCAAAATTGAGTTGCTCAAAAATGAAAAGCTTTTGCTGACTTCCTAAAAATTAAATGTTTGTTTCAAATTGATATTTCTTATACATGTAGCTATTTAATATGTCATAAAGATTACTGGGCAATCAACGTTGAATAGCTGATGCAGAAAAGGAAATGGCCAGCCGTCATTTTTGGGAGGAACAAAATTACAAGAGTGTTTCTTTGTGGATGTGCAACCTGGCTTAGTACACTGGCCCTCTTCAGAAGTCAGTCTTGCTTGGCAACACAGAAATTCTCTGAAATAATGTATGAGTTTTCTTTTATGAATGCCTAGAAGAACTGATTTTTCAGTCCATTTATCACTGAAATAGTGCGGTAAATTGCACCAAAAAATGCCAATTTTTAAAAAATTTCTTCGCGGGGGAGAACCCCCCCACACCCCCCTTATTGCCGTCGGGCTCGCGCGCTTCGCTCGCTCGCTCCCGTTCGTTGATGCCTACTTCAAAAGCCCCACCAGGTTCAAATTCCACCAGCCGCCCCTGCTTGACGGAACCGTTCCATCACAAGCACAGCTCACCCGCGTG
Organism: Lissotriton vulgaris; assembly: GCF_964263255.1. Classification (NCBI taxonomy): domain Eukaryota; kingdom Metazoa; phylum Chordata; class Amphibia; order Caudata; family Salamandridae; genus Lissotriton; species Lissotriton vulgaris. The sequence goes on from NC_141693.1 coordinate 987,067,541, forward strand.
CCGTGACGGAGCGGTTCTGTCACGACCATGGGACCGCAGCGCGGCCCCCCACCCCTTTAGCACTGCGGCGGAATAGCCGCCGCAGTGAAGGGGTTAAACAGGACAAACACGTTGTAGGAAAGTATTCAATGGTAAGAGGTTATTTACCATTAAGACAGACACAATGACAATTAGTGTTAACCACACCAACATAGTGGAAAAATACTAAATAAGCAAGCATTAATACATCTACGTTTAAAAACTACGATTCTGATGTCCAGTCTCTGCTGCCAATCTGAGCTGCATTAACAGCTATTCATAAATTACTTCCGAGATTGAGTTGCACTGGGTGTTTCATACTCTGCATAACAGAAGGACCTATGCAGGCTGGACTAATATTGAAATGCAAAATTGCATCTAAGTAGAAAACCATGGTGCAACTCACTGTGAGAATTGCATTATAACCTACATATAGTGAGATGGGATTTAAAATGAATTCCTTTGCTAAAAAGATTACTGAACGGAAGCCCAGGGGAAGCAGGCAGAGAGGGGAGCAGGAGACCATAAGGCCCAGCATCACCCCACAGCCGCCACCGTGTCACATCACACTTGCGCCTGGAGGCGCTACATTGCCGTTACAGGCCTCTCGCAGCACTGGAAGCCCAGGAGAAACAGGCAGAGAGGAGACAGGAGACCATAAGCCCAAGCATCACCCATGGCCATGTAACTCTTGTGCCTGGAGGTGCTACATTACCGGCACAGGGCTCCCGCAGTGCGGGAGGCTCAGGAGAAGCAGGCAGAGAAGGGGGCACGAGACTATAAGCCCCAGCATCACTCGCGGACGCTCTCACATCACGCTTGCGCCTGGAGGTGCTACATTACAGGCACAGGGTTCCCATACCGTGGGACGCCAAGGGCGGGCCTGTCCATGCTTGTCTGAGCCTGGAGGAGGCTGGGCTGGGCCATCCCCCTGAAATCTGCATTCCAAGGACTTGGACCGCTTCCCATACCAAGAAGTCACCCCATGTCTTTTCAGCATCCAACCTGTAACCACCCCTACTGTATTGTACTTTTGCATATATGGGATAAAGGAAAGTGACTGAGGGAGGGCTGGGAGGCGCTTTGAAGAAAAAAATAAGAAACTAACTCGGTACCCAAGCCCTGTGATAGTGAGGGATGGGGATAATGTGCTGGATCGAATAGACAATATAATATTAGATTGCGAGGGCCGGCTTATGACACCTGCATTATCTGTTGACACCCCTGCTTACACTCCCATGGTCACTCAAACACACACTCCCGCTGTGCATACTAACCTAGGTTTTGGGAACATATCAAGCCTATTTAAAAAGACAGCTAGCAAGAACCAGTCACTGAAAACCCCTGAAGCCCTCGAAGAGCCCCACATTAGCCCATCTAGCGATTCCAGTGAGTCTCAACGTGCGATACCAGCAGACCTCCCATTGAGCAATAGATTTGCATCCCTCGCAGAACAATCAGCAACAACTGGTACATCTATTTGCAAAGAGGACCCAAAAGCTATGAGCACAGCAACCAATCAGACGCAAATGATCCCTCATACTGTGGGTATTGAAACACCACCCTCTAATCTTGATCTTCAGAGGGAAATATTAGCATTAAAAGAAACACTAGGAGCCTTGAGTGCCCTTATCTCTAATTGTACCTTAGAATAGATGATCAAAGTAGCCTTGAAATCCTACCACCCATGTGTCTTTCAAGTACGGCTACGAACCAGAACTCTAATCATTCCACCCCCATAGCACGCAAAGCCCCGAACATTACTCTTGCACCCTTGATTGCCACCTTAGGCCATCACGATACGGTCCTTTGCAGTATACCACTCACTCATAGCAAGTCTCACGAAGGTCCATAGGGGGAAACAAGTGGTACAATAGGGCCTATGATGGCCATAGAACAAGAACCACCACATTCGAGCAAAGGTTGTAGCAAGGTATCTCCACTTCTTAGGCCTCGCCCAATTTCTCATGCCGCTCCCCAGGGCATTTTCTATATGGTCAACGTACCTATGTTATACGAGAATGGTGAGACCCTAAAAAATAAAGCCATACACTGGATCAGGCACCTAAGGGGATGTAGATCCATAATAAGGGATGCGTCTTGACCAATAGCACTGCAGACGCAGAACAGCTTACCCTAGCAAGCAAACGCCTAGTCCACAACTTAGTTGCCCTGGAAGCCAGAACTTGTCCAACACCCACCACAAACATTCAATTGAAGGTAAACATCCCTAGTTCGGCGCTAACAGTTAAGACCACTATGATGCCTCTATGGGACCTTCCTCTCTCGTCCTTATCCCAGAATGATTGACTACTCTCAGAGTCTTCTCAGGAACTTGTGCACCCCTCCAACACTGATTTTGATCTTACTTCTATCACAATGCACATAGGACAGGAGGGCCCCTTCTTTAGAAAATTAGTCAACTACTTCCAGTCCTCATCCTGTTTCAGAACTAGAAACTGCTCTGCAAATGGGAGATGATTTCCAGGCCAGAGACTCAATTTATATGTATCCATCCAACTACCCACATGGTTGAAATTGCTGCTTCATCCCTCCTACACATTCCCCCGCAGACACAAGGAAGCTCAAAATAGCGTTGTGGAATGTGGCGGGCGTAAGGGGGAAACTAGGTCTCCCCCATTGGCTCGAGCTCATTAATCAGTATGAGATCTGCATCTTGCAGGAAACTTGGAGTCTGACTCCCATTTTGATTCCAGGAGGGCTGCTTATTTTGATTTAACATCACATTAAATTGTGACACTAAGGAGCTTCCCACCAACAACCCAGAAATTCCTGGGGTTAGGCTAAACGGCGTAACAGGCAAGAGCAATGACATTTTTAATGTTTATGCAAAGAGCTCCAGAGGAGACAGATCACCAACCCTACAAGCTCTGGATGAAATCCTGTTATAGTTGCCACCAAGGAGGTTAACTCCATCCAACGACAAACACCGACTCAAATGGTCTACGATTATGGCGGATGAACTCAAGCTTAAAACCTTAAAAAGTGACCCTGAGATTAATTTGGGGGTGTTGCTATCACTGTCAGATGAGCTGACCAAAGTGGCAAGCTGTAGTGTCCTACATTCAAAGTTCTTTGAACATCTGTCCAGAAACATTATTGTTCCCTCACATAGGGCCAGGCCAAACCTTGAGAAACCAGCGAAAACAAAGGAGTGTAGATCCCTAAGAAGGCAGCTGTCCATAGCTATAAGACAAAGGGATATTTCCTTGACACGTCACCTAAGGAGGCAATTCAAACTGGCACAAATAAAGGCAAAGAGAGAATGGGACGAAAGGAGATGGGAAGAACTTGGAGAGTCCATTTCACATCCAAACACTAGGGTTTTTTGGGCACTTGTGAGCAAGAGAAACTTGGAAAGGTTACATCCACTTGGCCAATAAAATTCCAGCAAACGTGTGGCAAGAACATTTTGGTGCCCTGTATTCCATCTTCTGCAGGCTAGATAAGGATCTAATGTTGCCTGATTGACACCTACCAACATATGGCCTCTCGTTCACCAGAGAGGAAATCCTGGCCTCTCTGGAGGCAATTTTACCTGCTAAAGCCTCGGGCCTGGATGGCATCCCAGGAGACCTTTTTCACTCCGAAAGGGAAAACTGGACAACTTACATATTGACACTATCTGATGACGTTGCTATCGGGGGGAGGATTCCAGAACCATGGAAAGGGGCCGAAGTAATCCCTATCTTTAAAAAGGGTAATAGGACCGAGCTTTCCAACTATCGGCCAATTAGCCTGATTGATTGTGTCCAAAAGGTCTTCTGTCGCTCGCTTTTAGCTAAGGTCCAGGATTGGATGGATGAGAATCATCTTCTCTCTCATTGAAAGCAGGTTTTCGATGGAAGACTGGCACAATCGATCAGGTCTTCAGCCTCCTTATGCTGTACTGGAAGGTGGTTTTGCTGGGGGTGGAGAGTCTATACATAGCGTTCATTGACTTATAATCAGCATTTGACCTTGTCCCCAGGGACAAACTATGGTGGGTGCTTAGGGAAATGCGTATGCCCCCAGGAATCCTGGCACTTTTTTTTTTTTTTTTTGAAAACCTTTATTTATCGTAAACAAAGTACACAGCGTCTGCCTACAACCACTGCGGGCCGGCCGCTATGACACTGTAAAACATTCCAAGGTACCTTGCGCTGCAATAAATGACAGAAATAACAACACTACGATGTACTGGCAAGGAACTACTGGAAAAGGATAAAGAGGGTTTCATTTTGTAATTTTGGCGAATCGTCCTAAAGTCAGACTGGGTAGCTGAGAGGGCGAGCCACATAGCAGGGTATCCACAAGTGAAACAGCGTTATCAAAATACTGGCGTAGGTCATTACACACAGGTTACACTAGCGCGGAAGTACATGTCGCCCCAGTTAGCGCCCGCCCAATCAATATATCATCTCAGGAGTTGCGATCTAGCTTGTCTATGGTATACTAGGATGTAAGAGGGTTCATTCTATAGCATCAATGAAAGGATCTGACGACCTACATAAAGGCATATATTACGTGGGACAATTCGTAGACAGGATATGCGCCCTCAAGCAGAAGTATAGGAGGGAAGGAAAAGCAGAATATGCAATCATGCAGTAACTATGCATTAAAATCGATATCTTAGCCATAGAATCAATAAACCATGCAATAAAGACATAGACGTAAAGCGCAAAAAATCGTCCCGGAAAGAACCAAACCCAGACCCCCCGTCTGACCAAAGTTATATAAGGAAAAAGAAGAGATACAAAAGAAAGAACAAGAAAAAAGAGAGGCCATAGAAACAAAAAAAAAAACGAAAATCAAGCCCCAGCCCCCCCCACCCTGCACGTCGAAGAGGCTACGGCCCTCCCCCCCAACTAACGTGCCTGTCGCCCCAGAAATACCCACATAAGGGAAAAGATGGGGGAAAGTCAACACAACCAGACTCCCGCCCCACCCCACCCGCACCAAGCAGCCAGGCGCGATCACAAACAAACTAACAGGTCGACAAGCAATGGCGGTGTCGCAGTATAGGTCAGCAAAGCGTCCATATCATGATGGGTGACCGGGCATTTGTCCTGCGATGCATAAAGGAAAAGTTCACCCCTGTCTCAGCTTGACCCTTCCGTCGAGACGTAGCCACTGGAACCCCCCACTCGCACAAAATAGCCCAGGGTCGATCATAGTGAAGCCAGCTCGTCAACAGGCAATAGCGGGCCGCTACATAAAGCATTAAGCAAGGTCAACACACTAGACGTCCGGGGATCCGTCCTCATAGCACAGAAAGAGGGGTCACCCCTGACCCATTTTAACCCTTCCATCTAAGCGTGGCCACTGAAAGTTAGTAATGCAGTACTTCAAAAGATCTGGGTGGCAAGGCAAGCAAGGCAGAACCGGCCGCACGGGTGATCTCGCCATCCAGAGGCTGAGAAACCGATATTTCCAAACGTGTAAGAACATCAGCAAAGTACCAGGCCACCTCACCAAGTCGCTACACAATAAGGGCGAATCAGATTCGATGGTCACAGGAGCCATTCCGTGAAAGCGATCCGCCTGCAGCACGGGTTCAAGTCCCAAAGTCACACTCAAGCAGTCGGCCAGTCCGAAGCCACCTCCATTGCTGGCCAGGGTCCCCCATAGGACCACCCGTGAAGGCATAGTCACTTCTCCCATCTCCTGCATAACACTGTCTGTGGCCCCACTCACCGTCCGATCAGCAGGGCTCTCATCCGTCGGCGAAGCTATAATGGCGTCCAGCCGTCCACCAAGGTCTTCGGCTCCCCTTACCCAAGCAGCACGGAGGGAGTCCAATGCAATCAGGATGTGTTGAATCGAGGGCTCCATCCCGCGAGGCCAGACCGAGCGCATACCCCCGCAAAGTAGCGTCCTCACAAGACAGCGCCAGATGGTGACGCGGTGCCCCCCAACCAAAAAGCTCCTAGGGGATGCATCAAACAGGGGCCGACAAAGCACATAGTCGTGGGATACATTTCACCATGTCCACCACGGCCGAAGGCAGGGCATTCAAACCTCGAGCATTCCATGGGAGACGCCGGCGATAGTAGCGCTTCATGGTACGGGGTCGTGATGCTCAGGATAGACAATGCAGGATTACCGATCCCCGTACCACTGAGATCCAGGACACACAAAGCACAGGGCTTGCTGCAAAAAACAAGTTACACAACGCAAAGTCTGCTCCAAGATGGCGTCCCACCTCCGAGTAGTCAAGCTGTACAAGCAGCTTCGAGAACAAAGGGACGACCTCACAAGCCGATATAGTGGACTCCCCAATGTGTGCGTCTGTTTCTGGTGTTGCGCTCGGTCTCCGCGCTCATCTGTTTGGCTCCAATGCCATCTGAAGCATGTCGGACCTCCGGACTTCCCGGCCTGCACAGCCGCGGTCTCCGGTACCATCTACAGCCGGCGTCCGCATCCGGTCCCTCAGTAAGCTGCCCGACTCGGTCACGGCTCAAGCGGCAGAGAGCAAAGAAGGGGGATGCCGGTCTCGTCGAGCCCCAAGGTTTCAGCCAGTTACTCCCCGGACCTTCCGACGCCGCAGAAGATCAGCGCCAAGCTGGTGCAAGCGGGGGAAGGCAGGATAATTCCAGGATTAATGCCGTGGCGAGCGGAGCTCACAGCCTAAGCGGCCATCTCGCTTCGCGCTCGGCCACGCCCCCCAATCCTGGCACTTTTAATTAGGCTACATGAAGAGAACTTTGCCAGGGTAAGACGGGGTAGCCGGGGACAAGTCACTGATCCCATTAAAATACAGCGGGCGGTGGACAGGGTTGCGTCTTGGTTCCAACCTTGTTTTCACTTTACATCAATCAAGTGGTTGAGCTTTTATCTACCATCTCAGAGGACGCTCCCTCTTGTGCACACAAAAAAATCGCCACTCTCCTATTCGCAGACAACACCCTTCTTGTTTCAAAGACCCCCATGGGCTTATAAAATATATTAAATCAATTCAAGTTCTTCTGCGAACGGAGGGGCTTGGAAATAAACACCTCCAAAACTAAGCTAATGCTGCTGAACCCCCATAAGTCCTTCAAAGGAAATCTGCTCTTAGACAATACTCCCCTTGAGAGAGTGAGCTCCTTCGATTACCTGGGAATCAAACTATCGGAGGGTATGGCCCGGAAATGCCATCTCAACAAGGCCTACCTCAAATTCTCCCAGTTAACCGGGGCTCTAAGGAAGGAGCACAGTCTCTCTTATACCAAGCCAGTAGAACCAGCGCTGAAACTATATAGCTGCAAGGCTGTGAGTAGTACCCTGAATGGGGCAGAGCTGTGGGGCATGGCAAGAGTAAGCGACCTTACAGTTACAGAGAACAAGTTCCTCGGAAATTTGGTCTCTCCTGCAAAGCACTCCTCTCTGTCCACTAAAGCTTGACATGGATATTAAGCCTATTAGTGACGTAGTAAAGCTTTGTCCCTTGCTATTTTGGCAAAGAATGGTCACCACTCACGAATTGACATCCTATGCAGCAGCTTTCAATGAGGTCTGTGACTTAGATACTATGAACAAAATAGGCTGGATCAAACATGTTAAAAGCCTTATGTCCAGCATTGGCCTACCAGGACATAACAGGTTGTCCACCAACCCATACCAGAAGCAAAATCAAACTAATACACTGGGAATGGGTTGGGCAAAATGCATACTCTAATACCAATCAGGGCATAATAAATGAAGAATGTAGAAACCTCAAAGTCTGCCGCTCCTTAGAAAGCTATCTTGATATTATCAAGGTGCCAGCTGACGGGAAGCTCTACATCCAATTCAGGCATGATAGTCTGCCAATTAATGCATTTACAACTCCTGGCTGATTTACAAAGCCCAGTCAAAGAGCTGGACATGCCCGCACGAATCGATAGATCATGTTTTTGTGCACGTACAGCATATGCTAAGCCTAGGGGGAAATGGTTAACCCCAGTTTGCTGACAACTTGGGACTTGAGACCCTAGAGTGGCACTGCGCATATTGAAATCAGATGCAAGACCCTTATTCGTTTGCACACCTGCGAAATTCTTGGGCCACTGTTGGGCGATCAGAACGAGGGCACTATTAATCCCCCCCTATCCATCCCTGAGAGCTACAGATGTGACGACCTGCCCTATCAAGATCAATTGCAATAATGGTCATTAATTTTAAAATGTAAATATTCTTTTGACTCCTGAAAATCAACAAGTTTTTAACTACTCTTTTTTTCTGTTTTATTGTGAATACTGATGTTTTTCAAATACTCATTTGTTCATCTTGTTGTATAACGTTCATTATTGCAAACTTAGGGTCTGACGACTGCACAAATTTTAATGAATGCATTTGCACTTTAGACAAGGGACTTTGTCACTCTGTACAGTAATCTTTGACTCGTTTGTGGCCTGAAAGCTATGAATTATATGACAATTCTCACGCTTAGGTATCTCATTGCCCACAGTTACAATCTTGACAACTTGTGTTAGCTTTTAACTATTTCTTTTTAACCCTTTGCACGCTGCACTAATTCTCCCAGTGTGTGGGCGAATTTGTGAGTGGGTGGGATTCGGATGGCCCGAGGCCGTCCTCCACACACTCCCACCGTCACGTGGGACGGCCGGGGGCCGTCCACTGCGCCGAAGGGGTTAATACTTACGTGTTTGTTCCTTCCTAAATTGGAATGTTTGATGTCGATCCTGAATGTTTGTCTCTTTTATGGTATTTTACCGAAATAAAGAGTTTGAAATTGAATTACTGTATGTAAGTTGGGATACAACATAAAACATTTGTTTAAGCAACAAATTCAATGTACTCGCTTTTGATATAAATATGTTCATTCAACATGTATATTTAAGTATTCTTTAACTTTTGAATTGTACATTAAACGGGGGCTTTATTTGATTGAATGGATTGAATGTTTAACAAGTGCTTCCAGATAATAATCAAGATTGAGTCAAGCAAATATTCCAGTATTATTATTTTGATGAAACTTGCAAAATCAAGTTCGCTGAATAGGTCCCATAAAAGCATACATTTATTCTTCAAATATCTTATTAAAAGTTTTTTACACGAGTCTCCAGCAATTTATTCCAAAGCAATAGTAGGTGGAAAATAACGATCCCACAATAACTACAGTCACAAAAGTATCTCGTTTGATGGGACAATATCAGCGCTTGGGCAGAAAAACACAAGCTACTAAATTCATTTAAAAATATCAATGTGCTTTCATAAACTGTAGTGCTGGCATCTTGGAGTTTCCAAGTAAGGGATGACTCGGCTAATGTCAAAAGTAGAATTTTCTAGATGTAAAAATGGTTTAACCGGACAGGTGCCAACTACGCTCTCTGGCTAACCAAGGCCATTCAGGAGAGCAGTATAATTAAAGGTCCGCAATAGCAATTGGACTCAGCCACGTGTTACCATATTTAGGGGGTCAAGATGCATGCACTGTCTCCTACATCACAGAGGCAAAATATGGCAGTAAATCAAGTTACACAAATGCAAAACACATCCAAGGAAACCATGAAGGTGGTTGGGTTTACTAAAAGGGCTCTTCAACATTAAATGCAAAGTCAAATAGAAATTCACAGGTTCTTACTTAATCATTTACTCCTAGGTTCAGGGTAATCAGCTATCCTTCTTTTTTTCAAAAATAACACCTCATGTCTATCAGAGCATTCAATGAATATCCTTGTCTAATCTAATGCATGTTCTCCGCTGTGCCACGAGAGAACCATGTGTTAGTAGTAGGAACTAACATTTCATTTTTTTCTATGTTCAACATAGTACAAAATATGGCTAAGAGCACCATGCACAGTACAATAAGCAATGCGTGAAAATAAACCAGAACTGGTTTTCAAGGGGAAAACAATAGGTAGGAAAACAGAACTGATAAAAATGTCAACAAAGTGGAGCAAGTTGCAGATAAAAACAGGCAGAAGTATGAGAAGGGAAAGAGACAGAAATGAATTAGATGACAGCGGATACTTTAATATGGGAACACTATTTTCCTTGGTACATCTGAGATAGGTTCGTTTCGATGTGGCCAGCAGAGAGAAATAAGGGGCATATTAGCAAGAAGCTCGTTAAAATTATCGCCGTTTTAGCGGCAGGTAACTGCAGCTAAAACTGCGATAATGGGCTTGCCAATATGCGTTACAGAATTCCGTTAGAAGCCCAGGTTAATTGTGCAGAACATCTTACCTGGGCTTCTATTGGAATTCTATAACCCATATTAGAAAGCCAAATAAGGCCTTTTTAATGGCAGGAAACTGCCGCTAAAACAGCGATAATTTTAATGAGGTGCTTGCTAATATGCCCCTAAGTATCCTTGTGATACACGATGGAGGTGCCTGATCCTGAAACGAACAGCGAAGAGAACTTCACTTGTTTTAAACTTTGAAGTTCTGAATGTTAGGATGAAATTACTCTTTCACTGTGTGTGTAGAGAGTGAATATGTTGGTCAACTAGATAGACAGATGTAATTGTGGCATGGGTAACGTTATCGGATTCTAACTTGTAGGCGGACCCTGTCTATGTGAACCATTTTGGATTCGGGTGATGTGGTTAGAGCTCTTCGCGCTCCGTTTTCTTGCTGGAGAACCACTAGCTCTCTGTAATCTTTCAGACCAAATGCACCCTTACTCCCTAGAGTCACCTTCAGGAACATGCAACTCATGTTGCTGCATGCAAGGGAGGGACCCCCATTTCATTTTTAGAGTAGAACATTTGTCATGTCAATCAGCAACAAAAAGCAGAGACGTCACTATACATTTTGTAGCCCTGGTGTTCTTTGCCCTGGTAACATCTTAACTGCTAGAGCATCATTTCTGGGAGTTCATACTCCTGTTTTGATGTGATGATTTAGTTTGGGGTAATGACCATCAAATATACTTATTTCCTTCATGGGCTCTAGATATCTACATCTTGAGCTTTATTGGACTCTGGAAAAGAGGACATTGTAATCTCTGCATCATAATTGGATATGAAATGCACAGATACTGGGAGAATATGTATTTCTGATGAGTCAAACAAGCGTGAAAACATTCCTAATATACTCTTAAAGTGTGTAACCATCTCTTTCTCCTTCTTTTGAATGTATTCACCGAAGACCAACATAAATGTGGGTCCAGATTTTCAAAGACTTTGCGTCTGATTTGAGATACTTTAATGGTGGGATTTACAATCCAACACAAATCGTGATTTGTGTTGGATTCTAATCTAAAGTAAAGCATTGCAGCGCAATGCACTGCCTGTGTTACTTAACGTCAGCAAGGCGTTCCATGGGTGGTGCACAAGTGCTCCAATGTAAGCACCCAGGGGTTTTGATTCAAATCCCTATCTACGATTAATTGTAGACAGGGATTTGCTCCGAAATCCTGCACCTCCCTGAGGGAGGGTTATCGTGGACAAATTATTTAATTTCTCATCTTTTGTTCCTCTTTGCATGTTAGCTGCATACAATGATAACATGCTGGGAGTATTCAGTTTGGAGGAACTGGACTGTTTCTCCTTTGACATGGGTAGAGAAACGTCTTGTCCCCAACCCCACAATTGACCTTTAAGGCCATCTTTGCTTTATGCTCTATTTAACATGTTTAACTGGAGGAAACAAATAGTACTTTCATTCACATGTAGCACACATCTCAGAATACACTTTTGAGTCTCCCTTGGCTACTATTACACCTGAACAATATGCATCTCAAAATTATGACCTGAACCTTTATATTTCCCTCCTGTAAACTCTTGGAGCTTGAGATTTCTGTAAAAACGAGGTACTCGAGAAACAATGTTAGTAAATTATTTTTATTAATATGGCAATGGTGCAAAGAGTCCTGAATCCAAATGGTTATTACGTGTCCGGGCAATGTCTTGTAACTTTATCAACTTTTTGCTTGTGGCCGTCGTATTGTCATTTAATTTCGCTCTGCATAATGGTCTGCACTTGCCCAGTGACTAAAATATTTTAAGTCTTTTAGGATTAGACTCGAGATCTTATTTTGGATTCACAGGCATTAAACATAAGGCTGAAAAGTAACCTTTGTAATAGAGACTGCTGTACTGCGGTTGGTTTATGTTAGAGATTCAATGGTGAAAAGTGTGTGGATTTTTTGGACAGTATTTTCAATCACTGTTTTTCAAGTCACTGCATTAGCTAATCAAAGCATGTGACAATCTGGGCTAATAACAAAGGTAACTCACACGTGAGTCATTTACATGTGTAATTTACGGTTCCACTTTTGAATAACATTGCTTCATTCACAAAATCAGAGTGTAACATTGTTCAGAAGTGTACAATTATGTCTCCACCCACTGAAAACAGGAGGTACAGACAAATTTACAAGTGTAAGTTACTACTGCCACAAAGAAACTGTAGTTTGTCTAGCACCACACATGACCACTCAATGGTGCTGCAACCTCCTCTCATAAAATATAATGGAGGTAAGGACTTAAAATAAACATCGAAAATAATGTTAAAGGAATTACATTTTGTGAAATAGTTAAAAATAAAAATAAATATTATTTACTATTTAAAATAAATCAAAATGAGGTATTTAATTATAAAATATTAACAAATGTTTTTGGAATTTATGAATTACTGTTACATCACCTTTTATTAAGACACAAGTAAAGTACTTTTATTTCTATACATCACTTTTAATAATGAATAATAAAGATATTTTTCAACCTGCGGTGGGAGTTTATCATTTAATTTAAAAATAGAAATACGTTTTATTTAATGGTAATTTAAATTAAATGAAAATTTAATTACAGGTTTTAAAGTTTAATAACAATTTTAAATGTTCCCTATACTTAACGAAAGCAAAATCTCTTTTTTTAAGACGTATTGTAAAGTACAAGGAAAAAATACAAAAGTTTATTTAAATTGAAAAAAGTACAAATGTTTTTATGCTAAATATTAATGTAAATGAATCTTCTATATATATGTTTTATTTTTAAATCTATTTTTTAACATTAAATTATATTTATTCATATTTTACATATTTTAAATAAATTCTTGCAATTTAAAACTATTACCCAATGGAGTAATATTTAAAATCCATGCCTCTATTATTTTCTATTGGAGGGTAGTGCAGTACCGGTGGTTGGATATGTATGGAGCTGGGCTTACTCCAGCTCTGTGCTTGAGTAACTTACTACTGTTTTGGGTCCCCTTATGGCCATAATATCTTTAGGAGTGCAGTTTGTGAATAGCAATGAGCTTACTCTTTTGTGGGTGGATGCATGTCCCTCCCAAACCCCCTCCCTTAACCCTCCTTACTCCTCCATAATGCCCCCAATTTAGTAGTATGTATGCCCCCTTTTCCAGCCACTCCCTCTGCTCCTGACAACATTTACTACTAAGTAGTAATCTTATGTGTGTGAGGATTTCCACATAGAAAAGATGGGCGAGGTGGAGATTTACATCTGAGGGTTTGTGAATAACATTTTGTGGTACTTTTCAAATGCTATACTAGTATTACTAAAAGTACTACCAAAGGCAGTTTGGGAACAGGATTAGGAAAGTACAATCTACCATACATCCAAGCAGACTGAGGCACTGTATACAGTATCATATGTTTTCCAGTATTAACCAGATTTCTTAGATTTGGTGCCTGTTTTTTCCAAACCTCCAAAAACATTGCCCCACACCAGTATCATTTTTTTTAAGACTGGAATTTTTTAAAAGGTGTTGTATTCTTTCACATTTTATGCAACATTGGATCTAACTTGATCAAGGCACACTGCAAGGTATGTAGGTGAAGAATTATTCAACTTGGTCCATAGAAGACAGAGCAAGTGGTGCTGGTATATTTCATCAAAGCAAGCCATTTTTCCTGTGAAAGTGGCTAGTCATCTTCTCGCCATTTTTCTGGTTATGGTTTCAATGCAGCAGTCCACTTTACAAGTATACATAGGTCTGTCTTATTTGTTAAGGTTGTTTATTGGCTACTTGTAGCTCTACATGTTTATCGTTAAACCTGCTCTTTGAATGATGGAATGCTGTGATGCATCTTGCTGTCCATGTTAGTGAACTCCTAGTTTTAGATGTGACACACTCTATCTGGCATCTACATTACCTTCAAACTATCATTTACAAATAAGCCAGTGGCCTGCTGTTACTTGTTAGGAGCATTCTTGGTCTTTTGCGCTGCATTTTGACCGTTAAACATGACATGATTAAGTGTCCAAGCCTATATCTGCCAGTTTCGATTTCATTTTGTCAGTGTTTCACTGAAGTCCTTAATTGCCTCAACATACTTTGCGATTATTGTGAAGACATAGGAATTTTATTTCTTCAGTAATGCAGCTTCGGATCGCAGTGCCTAACAATACATCACTGCAGGCAGTTTCTCGTAATCTTCAATGTGTAGGTGAAAATAAAAAGATTGTATCTTGAGAGCTTCTCTTTCTATAACAAAATACTCTTTGTATAGTTTATTTAAACCTGGAAGCTGGATCACCCTTGGGTCTGACCCCTTTTGGCTCAAGTTCTGGCTATTTATTCGAAACAGTCCAACCCGGAGTAGTGGAACAGGAACTATTTCAAACCTTGTCAAGCATGTTACAGACATGCTCTTCTCTGCAACTGGTGTAACAGGATCACCTGCAAGGCTATTTTAACGTGAAAGATATCACTGTACATGCTTCCTTTTTTTATCTTCCTTGGTGCAATCTTCCTACAAGAATGTGTCTTCTGGGCTGACAATGCCTGCATCCTTTGCCATGGAGTAGAAGTGTTTCTGTTGGTTAAGAAGTTCTTGTGGACTGCCAAACTCCACAATCTTGCCAGCATCTAACACCATCACCCTAGAACCAGAGAAATAACAAATAATGTGTGAAATGTCAATTTGATGTGGGGCAGTATTGTCACATCTAATCAAAAGCCCCCCCCCCCCCCGGGTTTGTGTCTCATACCACTGTTATCCATATATCATCAGACCCACATCAATCTGATTAATTATTTGATTTCAAATAAGATTGGTTATTGGGTTGGTTTAGTTGGGTGGCCACACTTTTCTTTTTTGAAAGAGTAATAATTCAAAACGCTAATTTCACAGAGGGTGCTCCTGCTCACTACAATTTTAATGAAATGTTGCTCAGTCTAATGTCTGAGAAAACCTCATACACCAGTAGTTTCTAGCGTAGGTTCAGAGTGGTCAAGTCTGCACTAGCTTACCAAGATAGCATTGACTATGCAAAAAAAAGTCCGCTTTAGAGTAACTGTATGTGAAATATCCTATGTGGAGATCCTGAAAATCAGGAACTGTATCCTGAGATATACACCAAAGGAAGAAAAGAAATCCAGATGCAGTGCAAATAATCCCATTCACTGCTTATGATATACAAATTGACTTTATGGGTACCTGTATAAATAGATAGAAAGACCAGATATAATAGGCTGCACAGTTATTAATATAAAAACACAAGCGGAGATGTCGTTCTCAACTACCTGTTATGTAAGTAATAAACATTTATGTGCACAAAAAGGTATTGGATTAAGAGGTTGGCCTTAATATTTGAAGATCTCAACAACGGTTTGACTCTTAAAATGTATTCAGGGTAGCCTTCATCAGGACAATTGTGTGGGGGCCAATTAAGAAACAATGCAACAACGTGTCACATCAGAAATCACTGTGATTTTTTGTGTTACATTTGTATATATTTTCCAGTCTATATATGGTTACGGCTCAGAACTACGGATTGGTGAACTGTTTATTGCAATTTTACTTAGTAATTTCAATTCATTTGTACTTAAAATATTAATATAATAAACCTTTCACTGATTAAATCATTGTACCTCTTTCATATTGAACCACTGTCTAATCAAATTCTTTTTTTCCTATTTATAAAGATTGTTAACAGTGGCAAAATATAACAAAATATTCTGACTCTTGGTTAGTTAATGCATTAATCTACGGCATTTTATGTGTGATTACAGAAGGGTTCTATTTTGTGTTCATATTGGTTCTTGAAGGATTAAGAAATTGTTAGGATAAAGAAGAATAGTGGAAAATGAATTTTGTTTGAGTGCCAGGCATGGCAAAAAGTGTTAAGCTATGTTTTGTGCTTTACCTGCTGCTGTCCATGATTGTGTGGAGTCGATGTGCAATGGTTAGAACTGTGCAGTCTGCAAACTCATTACGGATAGTAGTCTGGATTAAATTGTCTGTTTCCAGATCCACTGCAGCTGTTGCCTCATCTAGGATTAGAATTTTGGACTTCCGAAGCAAGGCTCGCGCTAGACAGAGAAGTTGCCTCTGGCCAACACTGCGTGATGATGATAAATAAATAAAAAAAGGATTGTTAGATCTACGCATATCACACAAACAATCTTAAACACTTGGAGGAGGAGAAAGGACCGGGCATATCCATCTAGAAACAGACACAGCAGGTTCCTGGTTGGCAAGGACCCTGCATGCAATGTTTTTCAGTCACTTTTCCATCTTACAGTTTTCAAGAGATATAAAAAGGGACACAGTTGCATGCTTTAATCAGGCATTCACAATGACAACGAAAAAGGTGTATTCAGTGTGTTAAAATCCACAAAACTAAATTAAGATGTGAAACATGCTAAATGCATCATAAACTATAATTATAATATGGTGTTAGTATTTAATTAGTTATATAATGGTGCATCTCATTTAGCTTAACCCTGTTGTAATGACAATCAGATCAACCTTGTTAATAGGGCTGCTTACTCATGTTCTGTAATTTAAGATCATTGACAACATTGAGGCTAGTTTTGGAGAGGAAAATTAACCTTACAATGAGTGTACCTCTCAGAGCTTTGATAGGTTTAGAAAATTAATTGGACTGTGACCCTTTGAGAAACCTTATCATTGATTGAGAAATTGAATTACTTAATAGAATAATGTCCAGGTCCTTCAAGATCCTGTGAACCCACTGTTATTGTTTCAAGAGCTGGTAATGCTCATCAATATGGTGTGGCAAATCATGACAAATGTTAGGGGGAAAAAGCCATACTGCACAGAGACTACATGTGACTAGATACATTTTAAACTTGGGGAGCTAATAACATGTATACCCTACATAAACTACAACTTCTAAAGCCCACCAAGAACTTTTGTTTCAGAAAACAATAACAGCAAAAGTATACAGCAAAGACATTACTTGCTTCTGGGCCTGATGTCCTGTCACATATTTACTAAAACATAATCTTGAAAAGCAACTCAGGAGTTTAGATGTTAAGTTATATGAGCACAAAGGGAAAATCAATGTAAATTCTACTAGTTTAAAGAGAAATGGCAACAGAAATCAGTAAACGATATTGAAACTTGAATTCACGATACGAATGGATTCAACTGAAACATTCTTTGCTTTCAAAGTCTGTATATATCAAGAACTTATGCCTGCAACTAGATCCTATAGACACAATTTCTGTAAGCAGCTGAAATTTCATTTGTGGATTTCGGCACAATCCTGTCTACTATGTTTCTGATTCTGTGTTTCATTGTTAGGGTTCCCCCATAAACCCACTGGTTGGATCTTTTGGCTCCACACATTGTGTTACACTAGCAGTCTCTTTATGTACAAGGCTCTCTCTTGCCCCCCACCTGTTGTTTCCTTATCCTCACCTATCAACCTTTTGTCCTGATTACCGTACCTTAAGTTCTCTCCACCTTCGCTCACTTCATGGTTTAGCTTTTCTTGAAGACCTTCAGCAAACTGTTTGAGATGGGCCAGCTCAAAGGCCTTCCAGATGGCTTCATGGGAGTATGCATTGAAGGGATCCAAGTTCATCCTCAAAGAACCGGAAAACAACACTGGATCCTAGAAAGATTACCAGTTCGTTTCCTACGGAGGCACTATCTGCAAGGACAGGAGTACAGCGGTGTTCCCTGCACCAGCCCGGCCCACATCTCGCTGGAACCCGCTTCGCAGGTGCCGCATCGCCTTGTTAGGCGCAGGGCAGCTTTACCAACGGAGTGACGAGGAAAGGCGGCACCGGGTGAGAGGCATCAGCGGGGCTGCGAGCGTGCGGGGACTCCAACAACCAGGAGTCCCTGCGAGACCGACAGCCAGCTTCCGGTCCGCTCTCCCTGCTGGCCCGCCCCCCGCCCACCTGAGGATTTCAAAAGCGTTCCTCACCTTTCTCCCTGTGGGTTACCAGTTCGTTTCCTACGGAGGCACTATCTGCAAGGACAGGAGTACAGCGGTGTTCCCTGCATCAGCCCGGCCCACATCTCGCCGCACCTGCTTCGCGGGTGCCGCATCGCCTTGTTAGGCGCAGGGCAGCTTTACCAACGGAGTGACGAGGAAAGGCGGCACCGGGTGAGAGGCATCAGCGGGGCTGCGAGCGTGCGGGGGCTCCAACAACCAGGAGCAGGAGTCCCTGCAAGACCGACAGCCAGCTTCCGGTCCGCTCTCCCTGCTGGCCCACCCCCCGCCCACCTGAGGATTTCAAAAGCGTTCCTCACCTTTCTCCCTGTGGGTTACCAGTTCGTTTCCTACGGAGGCACTATCTGCAAGGACAGGAGTACAGCGGTGTTCCCTGCATCAGCCCGGCCCACATCTCGCCGCACCCGCTCCGCGGGTGCCGCATTGTCTTGTTAGGTGCAGGGCAGCTTTACCAACGGAGTGACGAGGAAAGGCGGCACCGGGTGAGAGGCATCAGCGGGGCTGCGAGCGTGCGGGGACTCCAACAACCAGGAGTCCCTGCGAGACCGACAGCCAGCTTCCGGTCCGCTCTCCCTGCTGGCCCGCCCCCCGCCCACCTGAGGATTTCAAAAGCGTTCCTCACCTTTCTCCCTGTGGGTTACCAGTTTTTTTCCTACGGAGGCACTATCTGCAAGGACAGGAGTACAGCGGTGTTCCCTGCATCAGCCCGGCCCACATCTCGCCGCACCCGGTTCGTGGGTGCCGCATCGCCTTGTTAGGCGCAGGGCAGCTTTACCAACGGAGTGACGAGGAAAGGCGGCACCGGGTGAGAGGCATCAGCGGGGCTGCGAGCGTGCGGGGACTCCAACAACCAGGAGTCCCTGCGAGACCGACAGCCAGCTTCCGGTCCACTCTCCCTGCTGGCCCGCCCCCCGCCCACCTGAGGATTTCAAAAGCGTTCCTCACCTTTCTCCCTGTGGGTTACCAGTTCGTTTCATACGGAGGCACTATCTGCAAGGACAGGAGTACAGCGGTGTTCCCTGCATCAGCCCGGCCCACATTGCCTTGTTAGGCGCAGGGCAGCTTTACCAACGGAGTGACGAGGAAAGGCGGCACCGGGTGAGAGGCATCAGCGGGGCTGCGAGCGTGCGGGGACTCCAACAACCAGGAGTCCCTGCGAGACCGACAGCCAGCTTCCGGTCCGCTCTCCCTGCTGGCCCGCCCCCCGCCCACCACGCCCCCTATATCTTAGCTCTAGACTCCCGCAGCGCGGGACGCAGCACGGGGCGAAGACCGGGCAAAGAGCGGGCCGTTTGAGGCCATTCGAGAACGTTAGAGACCGGACTGGGCCACCCCATTTACATCAGGTATTACCCCAAAACCTACCTCCCAGCTAAAATTATATCATGCCCTCTTCTTAGTCGCCCCTGAGCCATATTGCCCACTATGAGCAAAATGGAGACCAGGAGCAAAGCCAACCAGGTAGCTAATGGCCCCACAACAACAGCCCCAACTCAAGGTACAATTGACAACTACTTTCTGAAAGCAGGTTCCCTCTTGATAGACGATATTACCCTCCTAGAAAGACGAATCTCGCAGGAAATAGAGTGGGTCAGGAGGTCATCGATGGGTGTTATAGCGATGGCAAAAACTCCTGAAGACAGGCGGATCATAGATACTTCACAACTTGGTGCCTGTGGTGGGGCACAGCGACCCACTAGTATAGATCTTTCTGAGGGAACAATAAGTGATTTAGAGGACATGAGTCTTCTCTCATTGCCTCTAACGCAAATCACCCAACCACCTAATCTAATAAACACGGGGGAGGACACTGATCTAACCATCCAATGCCCCACCTCACTCAGGGAAGAATTGACCACAACCAATGATACCCCAAATTTAGTAGGGACACCTAGTACAAATCGGGGGTTAAGGGAGGGTGCCATTCAAAAAAGGATACCGGGGAAACAGAGCACTAAGGAAAGAAAGACAAAAAAAGCAAAGGAAAAAATAGGGAAAACACATAACACACCCACCTCAGACCACACTAACCAGGAAAGAACCTCACCTGTGATAGCGATTGACCCCTCCCAGCAACTGCCCAGTGACACCCTCACTGACCAGCAGCCTCCCACCATTGAACACAATTCTGAGTCACCAGAAGAGGACATAACGTTAGCTGACATAGGTCACCTTCTGAAGTCAATTATAAGCCCTTTAGAAGCACGCCTGATGAAAATGGAGGCGAGATTAATCAAAATCGAGAAAACCGCCTTACAGATTATGGACTGTTGGAAACCGGGGGCTTCCCGCCCCACGCTCCCCAACATTGACCCAAAACATAACAGTAACTCGGTTCCTCCCAAACCTGCAAAAGGTAACGAGGCAGTAATAACATCTACAGCGGGTGACAAAAATACCAAATTACATAGTAATCAACCATCAAAATCAAAATCTAACTCAGCAACGCTAGTGACTTCTGGCCCCACCAAACAATCTCACACTACGCAACAGCGACCAACTTTAGTCAATGATAATGCGCAGCCTAATTCACAACACATGAGTTCCCCCATACCTCCCTTGATCACCAACCAAGATACACACGATTCGAATCATTCAAAGGTAAAACCACCGAGAACAGTCACTGTCAATCTCCCACCTGAGGTTGCTCCATATACTGCTATCTTAGTTGGGGTACCCAAATTAAAATCGGACTCGTATGAAACAGGGGAGTCTCTAAAAAATAAAGTCATCAATTGGCTTTCAACACACAGACCCCTCCCTAGAGGCATGACCAGCGATATTCGCATGGTTAGAAGAGTCTCATGGGTAGGCAAGAGACCTAAAACAATCAGTGGTGACTGCTTATTGGTGAGTTTTAGAGAACCAAGAACAGTCTCATTCATCTGTAGTCCATCATTGGAAGATGAAGGGAGTAACATTCACCCAGTCCCTCTCTCGTTTTTTTACCCACCTAATGATCATGCAACTAATGCCCATAGCAGAGGACATTATCAGAATTCACAGGATAACTGGGAGGGTAACCAGGGAAGGAGGAGAATTCCCTTTAACCAACCACGAGTACCCCCCTTTCGCTCAAACATATATAGTGATCCCCATGGATGGGAAACTGTCCAGAGAAGAAGGATGGGAAGGGGTGGATTTGATAGAGAGGAGCCATGGCCCCCGAGATTTCACCAGCCACCATTTCTACCACTATTCAGTCATTATGACTGCCTTGAAATGGTGGACTGACAGTTGGCCCCCATAAATGGGGCGCAAGCACAATCTGCAGGGTATGAATGTGGCAATTATCCCCCCCTTATTTGCAGGCAGGAGAAAGCCACTACTGGGACTTCGGACCTATCCCAGGACCTACATAAAAGGGAAATTAGCCTAGATGATCCACCAATGGAAGACGAAGGGCAAATGGATAGTCCTCCTCTGCTAGAAAACATAAGTCCCACGGCCAAACAATTTGACACCCAGAATGCCCCACAAACCCTAAACATTCTTTCCTGGAATGTGGCTGGCCTGAGCAACAAAATAGACTCGGACACATGGGCCGATCTAACGCAACCAAAAAGCGTCTGTCTCTTTCAAGAGACCTGGTCAAGGGACGAGACCTCCTTCGGGGGCTTTCACACATTTTCAATCCCCGCTGTCTGGGGTGGGAAAGGCAGACCTTCTGGAGGCTTAGCAACCTGGGTGGCTTCGGACATAGGATGCCGAGCCTCAAGATATCCAGTAGACTCGGTAGATATACTGGCCGTCTTACTTGAATGGCCGGGTCCTTTAAAATTACTGGTTATAAACATCTATTCAAGGCCAGTCAAAATAGCGTCCACTTCCAAAACCATAGAGGCTCTGTCATCCCTTCTGGAAACCATCTCTGCGGATATGTCTTACCTAATAGGGGGGGGACTTCAATTCACACTTTGAGCCATTACCTGGTCTACTTGATGGACCCTCCCTAGAGGAGGATTCAAGTTGGCAGGTCCCTCAGACTGTAGCACCCCCTCGTAGAGCATGGACATCCCTTGCCGTACAGATAAACACTTTAAATCTCACCCATGGTTTGAGAGCCTGTAACAGCCGCACTAGGTCCAACATCCCGTCCAAATGTACATTTGATAAAGCAGGGAGGCAATCCAGAACAGACTACTTCCTGGTACAGTTGCAGGCATGGAAAAGGGTGGTGGACTTTAAAATAATACCCAGGCATGACAGTGACCACAATGCCTTGGAACTAGAGTATACCATCCCTTGGGTGACTGTGACAGGCGAGGAGAAATTGAAAGGAGGACACCTTTTAGAGAACAACAGGAGGCGGATAAAATGGGAAAAGCTTGCCTCCAGAGGAGAAAAGCTTGCCTCTCTCTATGCTGGGATTATTCCCATCCTTGAAGAGGCTTTTGACCTGTGGAATCTAGACTCCGCAATAGATAGAAGTGAGGATTTAGCTCAAGTACATACTCATCTAATTAAGAAGCTCGAAGCTGACCTTTTCAGCACAGGCCGCCCAAGAGCACAGGGACAAACCAAAAACTCCTGGTACAACAGCACTTGTCGTTCGGCAAAATGAGACCTCCTTTCCACCATAAAAGAAGGAGGCGCTAGGGAGGAGATCTGCTTTAAAAGGAGTGCCTACAAATCACTTATAGCTAACGCTAAAATAGAGTGGGACACACAGCACTGGGAGAATCTATCAGAGTCCCTAGCTAAAAGGGACTCCCGTAGATTCTGGAGAATAATCAACCATGGGAGCGGGGATCTTCCCCCTGCAATTGAACCCAACATTGCTGCCAATGTTTGGCAGGATCACTTCCAACAACTATATGCCCCTGAAAACGATGAGTTAGTAACACCAACATCTATCAGCATCACCACATATACATCTGCCCCTTTCACTTTAAAAGATATTAAGGTGGCTATAGCGGGGCTAGCTTCCGGAAAAGCCCCGGGCCTAGATGGGGTGCCAGGTGACCTTTTTAGACAGGAACCTGGGATCTGGGCACCCTACTTGATGGTTTTATTCAATGCAGTGCTGGGGGGAATGAAATTACCGGATACTTGGCTGGGAGCGGAGGTGGTCCCGATATACAAAAAAGGGTCGCCCCTGCTCTCCGCCAACTATCGCCCGATCAGCCTCATTGATGTAACTCAAAAGTTGTTTGGAAGACTAATCCTGGATAGGCTACAATGCTAGATGGAAGAGACTGAAATTTTAAGCCCTCTTCAAGCGGGATTTAGGAAGGGAGTGTCAACAGTGGATCAAATACTCAGATTAACTATCCTATATTGGAAGACAGCACATTTAGAAGGGGGGTCACTGTATGCGGTCTTCGTGGACCTCCGTGCCGCCTTCGACTTGGTCCCTCGGGCCAAGTTGTGGGCGGTACTGGGGGATATGGGTGTCCCTGGAGACATTCTCCAGATTCTCATCAGGCTACACACAGACAACTACGCCCGTGTAAGATATGGAAAGGGCGGTAGGCTGACAGATAGGTTTCCTGTCCAACGCGGGGTAAGGCAGGGTTGTGTGTTGGCGCCGACCCTGTTCTGTCTATTTACGAACGGGGTGATAGAGCACTTGTGCAGAATCCCTAACATTGATGCGCCGCAATTGAACAGCAGCAGGGTGCCAGCGATCATGTTCGCGGATGACACCCTGCTGTTGTCAAAAACACCAATGGGGCTTCAGAGGGTTCTGGACGGATTTTTGGATTTTTGTAATGAAAGGGGATTAGAAATAAACCCCTCGAAGACTAAATTCATGATCCTGAGCCACAAGCCTAAAAGCTGCCCAAATCCCCGCTTGGGATCTACACCCCTAGAGAGAGTCCAAGTGATTGAGTATCTGGGCATAACACTCAATCAAAATTTAACTTGGTTGCCACACAAAACAAAGGCAACCACAAAATTAATCCAGAGGGCCGGTGCTATCACAAGAATTGCTAAAAAATCCTCCCTTCATCCACTGGCACCTGCAATACACATTTATAAAGCCCAAGCACGAGGAGGCATCACCTATGGGGCTGAACTATGGGGACACACATCGCTACAAACTATACAGGTTGCAGAGAACAATTTTATCAGACAATTGGCGGCCCTTCCTCTGAGTACCCCCCTACTCCCTTTGAGAATGGACTTTGCACTGTGCCCAATTACCGAAGAACTGAGCCTCAAACCCGTGACCTACTGGAGGCGGTTGTGGAGCAGCCAGGATCTGGGCCACTACAGAAGCGAATTACAGGAGCTCCTCAGATCAATACAAGTGACTAAAATTCCATGGCTCAAGTACATTAGGGACATGTGTATGACCCTCGGAGTCCCAGAGCTATGGCGTAATCCTGAACTAATGTCTGTAAGCTCCCGAGGAAAGAACTTTCCAAACTGTTCTATGGCGTTATGCTACAAAGATCTATCAGTTCAATTCGGAAAGGTTCTCTAACCGATATATTCACTAAAGTAAAAGACTCTTACAGTCCTGAATATGTCCTAGACGCTATGTCCCCAGTGTACGTAAGAAAGATCTTTCTCCAATGGAGATACGGCTCTCTCCCTTTGAAGTCCTTCACCAAAACCTGGGATGGTAACCAAGACTCGGACAACTGCCCAGCGTGCAATTACAAGCTGGAAAGTGACCTACACGTGGTCTTGTTCTGCAAAGCCTACAGTAAAATTAGGAGCTATTAGCTGGTCCCCTACTTAAGGAACTTGGGCTTTCCAACTTATGCCCCAGCCTACAGAGTGCTTAAAACTGACCTTACAGCTCCAACTGTGTTTGTAATGGCGAAATTTTTGACGGCAATGTGGAGAACACGCGCAAGAATTATAAGGGACTCCAATGCGGCACGATCAATTAGTTCTTAATCTAATCTAAAAATGTATTTTGAAACTGTGAACATGATTGCTCGAATTTTAAAATTGATGAATCTATTTTTAAAAATTTCTCTTTTTAATGAATTAATGCTTGTTTACTTGTACATCTTTTATGATCTTAACGATCGAAATAAAGATCATTTGAATTGATTACCGTACCTTAAGTTCTCTCCACCTTCGCTCACTTCATGGTTTAGCTTTTCTTGAAGACCTTCAGCAAACTGTTTGAGATGGGCCAGCTCCAAGGCCCTCCAGATGGCTTCATCGGAGTATGCATTGAAGGGATCCAAGTTCATCCTCAAAGAACCGGAAAACAACACTGGATCCTAGAAAGATTACAAGTGGTAGCAAGATGCTGTCATTTTTACTGAAGAGAAATATAGAGCACTCTTAGTTCCAATGATAACCTATTTATTATTGATTTGTTTTAAACATGCTGACACATTGTTTGAAGCCCCTTCGTAGTGCAAAGGTATCATATGGAGTCGATAAATTCCTGACTACCAAAGGATGCCGCAAATTATATGGTTGTCTCTTATATTTAGATTGCTATAATAATTGAAAGGCCTTTGTTTACATCAGAGGTCGTCCATAAAAGTTCAGAATGGAGTTGTCTCAATCAATATGTTAAATCTGATAAATGACTTTACACCGATTATAAATTGAGAGTGAATTATTGGGGGAAAACTAGAACACAATTGAACCAGTTCTACATTTATTCTACATTTAAAGCAATTTTTTTGATTTCATTTAGATTCACAAATCATCTCTGGAGCACTCTTGGAAATCTAAGTCAGATGTACATCCACAAGTATTCATATGAGTAAAAATGCAGAAGTACAGTGTCAAATATGTGTATTTGTAAATTTATCACATTTATCATTTTTTTTAAGAGAACATATTTTTGCTCGTGGATAGACCACTTACCTTACATCTTCAGTACATATGGGAGTGTCTATTCTCACCCTTGAAAGCCACTTAATCCTCAGCACTTACTTTGCGTGTGTTTCCAGGGTGCTAAAGTACATGCATGGGATACAGTAATAGACCCAAACCTTTCTCTGAGGTATATCTGCACAGACACCCACCCCAGACCCTAAACTTGTGATTGAACCATACTTTTGGAAATCTAGAATTTGCAGATATTTGCAATAGTAACATTCACTCCTTTCCTATTTCTGTGAAGCTAGAAACTGACTTTGCCTTTAGATCTAAGTGAAATTTAAGCAAACGTTGTGAATAGGTGCTATGCAAAACAAATTAAAGGTTATACCTATTAACATGACTAAAACAGGCTGACATTGTCTTTTTTTCATCCTGAAAGTATAGTTTGTAGCACTAAATCTATGAACACAAACATCCTGTCAACTGGAATGTTAGGGATGTGGGAAGACAGTCCTACAAATTGAACTACTGGAAGGGTGCAGTGATGAGTTGCTTCAGATGCATTTACGGACAATATTTGGGGACTGGCTTTTCCAATTTCTTGTAATATTTTTATGCCGTCAGCATCATTAATTAACATTAAGTCCCACCTGTGGGATTATGGTCAATCGTTGCCTCAGATCGTGCAGCCCAATAGTTGAGATGTCTATTCCATCAATCACCATCTTGCCACCAGACGCCTCGATTATACGGAAGAGACAGTTTGTGAGGGATGATTTTCCTGCACCCGTTCTGCCCACAATGCCAATCTGAGGAGAAGGACACCTTGAGATCAATGCAAGAGTATTGTACAATACTGTATAGATTTGTAAATAAGTGTCACTCAGTTTGTTTCACTATTCACTATGTTCACCAACAGTCACTTGCTCACATGTTTTTAAATGTTATTGAATTTGAATTGGAATGCAGTAATTCCAGTACAATACAATGTTGATTTTTTCATACATAAAAACCTTGAACTAAGTCTGTTCTCTGAGAGGTGTATCTGAATGTAATTTATTATCATTCTCTTCAATCGTTTATGAGCTAACATAGCCTTACTCAAAGTAATTTGTCCAGCCACCCGACAGAATCACGTTTTGTTTAATCACCCACACCCAGGTTCTGAGGGACACAGGGTTAACCCTTTTTGTTAAACCAGCTTATTCATTCAGGTCACTTTGTTGAGAATTGTAGTAACAAAAGCTCTTGAATCAGGTGTTTGTGGACTACAAGTCAGAGGCAGAAAGTAGAATATTGGCTCTAATCAAGGTGAATGTAAGTCATCTAGCTTACCATTTAAATGTCTGCATCGAAACAGACTCCTCTGCCGTGGGTGGGGGAAGGGCAAGAACAGAAGCATGTTCTATTGGCAGCGAAATAAGCATAGCGTGTTCGTTAACTTTTAGGTAAGGTGTATACAGTGTAGGGTGGATGGCAATGATGGGTGTTACCCCTCAGAAACATGCAGTATTTCCAGACTGTGCCAGTCTTAAGGTCCCTAGCATATATGCAAAATATTCATACTAATGGAATGTTTCTGAAACCATGTCAATCCAAACAAGCATTAGCAAAGCCAAATAGGTCTGGTATTTGCAGCCAGCCTTTGAGCTTTTCAATTCTTAGTTTTTCATGATTTTTTGTAAAACCTTTTTTGGCAGGAAGGTGCCAGGTGCTCACCAATATAAACAAAAATGGGGCAAAAGCAAAATACGTTTTGGTCTTAAAAAAAGAAAAAGAACACGTTGGCTATAGTAGTCCCCGACAATGAAGGGAACTACTTTTAGTGTGGATGTGTTCCTTGAGAAAGAGCAGACTGCTGCCAGTCACAGTGAAGATAGCCCATTGACCCATCGTGGTTGCTGTAATAGGTGAAAGAAAAATGTTAATGACAGTAGACAAGTCAATGAAAATGGCTGACTGAAAGACCACACAAATAAGTATATAACATGTATAACTGTAGTCAAATCAAACGTGCTGGCTAACAGCCTGCCAAGAACATCTGTATTAGCACAATTCAACTAACACGTCTGTACTAACAATTCTATCGTTCTCAGATAATCCCTAAAAGTGAGATATTCTTCTGATTCACTAATCTACATTTCATAATGCCACCTTTCTGGACATTTTAATCCCTCACCTTCTCATTGCTCTGAATGTCACATGATATTCCATGCAACACTAGGTCCAATTCTGGGCGGTACCGAACCTTAAAGTCAATGAACTGGATCTCCCCTTTGTCCGGCCAGTTTTGTGGAGGGCGATGATCTGTCACCCATCGTGCCTGAAATAGCATACAAACAATTATTACAGATCTTCAGGCCCCAGTTTCCACCACCTCCACTGAGACAGGCTTACAGGTTAAATCTCACTACCATTAAAGACTCACCATCTAACCATCATGTCTCTGGTTGAAAAGTGGTTGCTTAAAGACCCACCTGAGTTGGAGGGCCTGCCCTTCGGCCTTCCATATTTAGGTTTCAATCAAAAAGTTGAAGACTCCTGCTGTGGACAGGATCTAAACTGGATAACCTAGATAGGGTGTCCTCATTTTATTTTGAATAAAAAGGTGCAGGAAGTGAGACCAGAGGGCCATAACATCAAACTTTCACAAAGGAAGCTCAGCTGTTATTGAACAAAGAATGCATGATGGATTAGAATTACAGTTTACAAATGTGCTTAAACTGATTTCGGGAATATACCAGATATTTAAAAAGCAGAACCTCTGAAGCGACTGAGGGCCAGAGTTACTATGCCCTTGCATTAAGAGAGTTACTATGCCACGCAAAGCCACCTTACGTGACTTAGAAAATCCAGAATATTGCGAGGTAGGCCAAATCACTGCGCTGGGAAGACGTTCCACGGGTGGAGCATGGTTGTTCCCGTGCATGCACCCATGGATTTTAACACAATCCCAGATTTAGTAAGGATAGAAAACATGGGATTGCATCAAAATGGTATGCCTTCCCAACAGAGGTGTAACGAGGAGTATTATCTTTATTTTGTCTCGTTTTTTCCTCTTTCTACATGTGTTGCCTTCTGCAGCACACGTAGCAAGAGAAAAATGCCTCTAAGGAATGTTTTTGTGCAGGAAGGTGTCCCTTCCTGCCCAAAACAATCCTGCCTGTAACATAGGTAACTCTAGCACCATTGAGCAAGGGTACCTGCGTTGGCACTAGGCAGTACTCCGTGAACCAGCGTAGGGAGACAGCAGGAATGCGTCATGTCTCAGTAGGTATGACGCATTCCTGCTCTCTCCCTGTCACGCAGAGAGTTGTGTTGCTGCGTTGCATGACATTTCGGTAAATCTGGCCCTCAGCAATTAGCAATGATACTGAAATGATTCTACCCATTCACTACACCTCTAGCGCCCCAATGGCGATCAAGGAGGGTACTGCATGCTACACTTGGGATCGCATGTGCACACTACTTTTGAGTGAGCACACTCTATTACTCTCATTGTGAAGTGGGCACTCTACCAGATTGGTGGCCCAGCAATGAATAAGGCAACCATAACATTACCATGAAGTCTTGTTTATTCCCTTCTCACCTCATTCTCCACCTCGATGTACTCATGGACTCGCTCCACAGCTACTATGTTGGTCTCCAGTTCTGAGGTCATCCTCACCAACCAATTCAGTGTCTGAGTTACCTGTGATCGACACATGCAATAGCAATTAAGTCTCAGGCAAAGGGATCCGCCACTGACACCAGTAAATAGAATTTCATTATGCAGCACGTTCATAAAAAAAGGCAGTCATTTTATAGAGCTTCATGCTGGATGGAAATGCGATGAGGAGATATTCTTACACTCTGCATTATATTACCAACAAATAACGTTGTCCACGTGAGAACATTGGACAAAAGACTTACATGAAAAGCACAAAGACTATATAGACAACTGATTATTGAACACAATTGACAGTTGTTTTGTGGTTGTCACTCACATTTAGAGCAGAAGAAATGGACAGACCAACAATTCCACCACTAAGGGTTCCTCTGGCAAGCACAGCGAAAAGAGCAGCAAAAAAGACAGTGAGGTTTCCAAGAAACTCCAGGCGAATGGCCAGCCACCTGCAGGAAGCAGAAAACAAAATGGAACTGACTTTCTATTTACCAGCAGGTATCTTCTCCTTCACCCCAAGACAACCTGATCCTCGCCTATTATTACCGTACGTTCATTGTAGTTTTAGATGCAAAAGAGTTGCAAATTGCATAAACGAAATTTGTTAGCATTAATATTTTGTTAACGTTGCATAACAAATAAATATGTACACTAAAAAAGTTTAAAAAAATCTAATTTCATCATACATTTAAATGTTATTGAATAGTAGCCTTCTTAAGACATCAACCCCAGGGAGTAAAGCAGACTGCCCCACCCCCTGTCCTGTACGAAGAATGCTGAATACTACACGTTAGAAGAAAAGAAGTTAATATCTAGAAAAGCTCTTGCAAAGAAGGCGGAATCATTTTAAAACGCATTTTACAAATTACACAAACACTGACTTTTCCTGCAAATCTAAGGGGCATATTTTACAAGGGGACTGCAAGACTGGAATGTCACTTTTACTTACGTTCCTCTGGCGCAATTCCCCGCACCATATTTACAAAGTGGCGTTAAGCCAAAGTGGCTTAACGCCGATTTGTAAATATGTTACCCTTTCACACAGGTATCAGCGTGAAAGGGGCATGGAATGGGTGTTGCTGTTGGTGCTCCACGGCAACACCCATCGCTTTTTGACACTGCCCGAGATTTACAAGGATGTAATGGCAGACGTTGGAATGGCTCAACGAGGAGAAATACTTTTATTTCTCCTTGTTTTGCTTCTTCTGTGTGTGAAGCACAAATAGGAAGAGCAAAACGCTATTAACCACATCAGCTCGGCGCAGATTCCTGCGATGTGCTGAAAGGTCTAATGAGCCAACGGGCTCATGACGGAACAGTTCCGTCATGAGCACAGGCCAACCGACGCACATGACTGAATCGTTCCGTCATGAGCATCAAAGGGGTTAATGATTGTTTATGTGCAGGAACCCTTGCACTATGGCACAAGGGTGCTGATGCTGGGCAGCTATTGTTAGCGCCAGCTGCTATGGAAAACCCAACGGTGCGCCGAATTGTTGTAAATACGGTGCATCCCTGCATTTTGGAAATGGCAGAGCGCAGCGCTGCACAATATGCTGCAGCTCCGCGTTCCTCCATTTCCTTGTAAATATGCCCCTAATTTTTTAACTAAAACAAATATATTAGAGAATGTGAAAGCGCAGCGCACGTTTTGTTAAACACTGGAAAAGCTGTGCCCTCTTCAAATTTGTAGGTGCTCAGACTTACATTCCCTTCACTTACTGCACCTAATGCATAGAGCTGGACATTATAAACACTTTGGGGCAGATTTCCAAGCCCCTTATGCCGCCGGTGCATCACAATGCGTGACGCACCGGTTGTGCAGCCTGCTGAGTGATATTTACACCCACAGGTAAAGTCCCTGAGAGATGAGACCTCTGTTACCACAAACCTCATTTCGCCCTGATTGATCCTCAAGCTACAATTAATGATTTAAATATCATCCAGACATTCAGGTGGGGAGACAGGCACAAATTCCCCAAAAGATTTAGTTAATCTATTTCCGGGGACTTATGAGCTGATAAGTGATTTGAAAGAACTTTTAAAGAACTCCTTTTTAGGTCGAGGACCTAAAGGCTGCGCTTGCGCAGTCTGGGGTCGGAGATTTAATGTCCCTTAGTAGAGCTTTGGAACCCGCCTCCCTGCCCTGTCTCTCCTCCATTGGCTGGCTTCCTAAATGGAGG
This sequence comes from Lissotriton vulgaris, assembly GCF_964263255.1. NCBI lineage: Eukaryota > Metazoa > Chordata > Amphibia > Caudata > Salamandridae > Lissotriton > Lissotriton vulgaris. The sequence continues at coordinate 987,099,270 of NC_141693.1, forward strand.
CCAGCCATTGGAGGAGAGATGCGTCACTCCGATTTAGCCCCGTCTTTTTCGGATTTGAGGGCGTAAGTTTTGCTGTTCTTTAGACAGTGACGTTGTCTGTCACTCAAGACAGCAGAACCACACCCCGAATCCGAAAAATTCAGAAGCTGGCGGGCGCCATTTTTTCTCGTCTGCGGTGAGGTGAGGTGAGGATCGATCGTCTTATGCCGCAGGACCCTGCCGCCGCCTCTTCTACCCAGTCCCCCACCCTCCTGTCCCCTGGGCTCCCGGAGATCACTGCTGCCGCCGGCTCTGTTTGAAGGTAAAGCACATGATTTTTGATCTCACGGGTCTGTCTCTTATTTTCTGCCCCAGTCTGTTAAGCTTTCGCGGACTACACTGCATGTCTCGCGCACCTCTCAGCCCTGCAAAATGGTAATGCTGCCAAATCCGCTGTAGGCTGCAACAAACACCGCACCCTCCCCTCCTAGCTTTCCAATACATTTCAAATGTATTATCTGCCCGTTATTTTGAAGCTGAACACATCAAGGCTAAGTGTCCAATCGCGCATATTTACCCTCAGATTGCACTGTTTACACCGATTGGGTGTAAGAACATCGTCTGCCCGGATCTACAAGAGGCCCCGTCATGCCGCAGGACCCTGCTGCCACCTCTTCTACCCAGTCCCCCACCCTCCTGTCCCCTGGGCGCCCAGAGATCACTGCTGCCGCCGGCTCCATTTGAAGGTAAAGCACATGATTTTTGATCTCACTGGTCTGTCTCTTATTTTCTGCCCCGGTCTGTTACTACACTGCATGTCTCGCGCACCTCGCAGCCCTGTGTGCTTCGTCGAAAACCATGAACCATTTCATTCCCGGAGTAATTCGTCAGTGGGCGTATTACCACGAGAACAAACTACTACTTTGGATGTACTCTTAACTGCTATTTGTTTGGCCGTGACAGCAAAATTCCTTAGCTCTTCTTTTGTAGACTCTCTTCCTAGACGACTGCATGGAGTGAGCCTATTTTTGTCTCCCGTAAATAAGTTTTCCAATATCAGAAGAGCGTGCTTCAGATTGTCGCTCGTGCACTAGACTATTTGTCGGCGTGTTTTCATGATTTGGTTTCGGTACCTTTTGTTGACTGTAACCAAGGGGATCTTCCTTGGTCTGGAAAAGCAAGTCACAAATGTTTAGCGGGGGCAAAGGAGTGGCTGTTTGCCATGTACATGGTGTGTTAGAGCAAACATTTCTATTTCTTCCGTGATTACCCAAGAAAGGCAGTCGGTCTGCTCAAAGGGATGTGACATTTTTTTATGCCTGCTTTTACTTATGCACTTTGATACGATCGCCTGCTTGAGATGGTCGATTTTACATTTACTTTACCCCTAATTTAATTTTAATTATCACAATTTTACTACATGATTGTGTTAAATCTAATTCTAATTCAAGCAGCTTCCATTAAAGCCAGGTGTTAGAGGAAAGACCATAAAATGGTGGTTCAAGCAACAAGCTTCAAAGGTAATCATTGCGTAGTGTACCCGACCTACTATCTTTTCCTACTAGGTGAAGAAAGTCTACTCTTTCTTTACGTGTCTTAATACCAACAAGTAAAAGAAGAGTAAGATGTAGAGAAAATGGTACACACAAGTCAGTTGTGCATTGACCATTTTATATGTATGTCTGTTATTGCTAATTTGTGTGATGCTTTTTATATTAATACATTTTTTATTCTTAAAACCATTTTAAACATGCTTATTTTTTATTTACATTGTGTATAGTTCTTTTATATTAGAGCTGCTAGTTTATTTATTATCTAGTAATAATGTTTGTATGTATTTGAGTTTGATGTTTTTGACGAAAGTGCTGTAACGCGTTTATTACGGGGAGTACCTTATTTGAATATGTGCGGGCGGGGCACGTTTTTCACGGAAACATCAGTTGGCGATATCTTCCGGCAAGTTCTGCAGGTAAGAACACCTTTTCTGTGATGTTAATGTAATATTTTTGGTTCTATGTGTGTAGCTGTGCGTGTGTGTAGCTCAGTGTATGTGTAGCTCAATAAGTGCATAGTTGCCTCTATGTGTGTGTATAGATGGCTCAGTATCTTTAGGTGGCTGGCTCACTATGTGTGTTAGGTGACTATGTCTGTGGATGTCTGTAGCTCTGTATATTTGTGTGCATAGCTCTCTATGTGTGTCTAGCTGACTCTGTATGTGTGGCTCTGTATGTATGTCTGCGTGATACACTTTGTATGTGTGTGGCTCTGTGTGGGTGGGTCTGTATGTGTGTGGGGTTGGCTCGCTCTCTCACTACGTCACTCTCTCTCTCTCTAACTCTCTCTCACTACCTCACTCTCTCTCTCACCAACTCACTATCTCTCACACTACTACACTATCTCTCATTAACTCACTCTCTCTCTACCACAATCTCTACCTCACTACTCAACTCTCTCTTTCTCACAGCATCACAATGTCACTACCACAGTAAATATCTCTCTCTCTAACACACTACTTCACAACTTCACTCTCTCTCTATCTCACTACCTCACTCTCTCTACATCACTACCTCACTCTATCTATTTCTATCTCACTCTCACTACCTCACTATATCACGACACACTCTCTCAAAACTTCACTACATCACTCTCTCACTACCTCACAACTTAATAATAATAAATAATAATAATCCACATTTGTAAAGCGCACAATCACCCGTAAAGGTCTCTAGGCGCTGGGGGCCGTCGGGAAGATTAAGCAAGCTATTGCCCAGAGTCACACGGTGCTGGGCTAATATGCTGCCGGTGCCGGGGATCGAACCGCACTCTCTCTCTCTAACTCACTACTTAACTCTCTCTCTATCTCACAACCTCACACTCTCTCTATATCACTACCTCACTCTATCTATTTCTATCTCACTATCTCTCTCTCACTACCTCACTATATCACGACACACTCTCTCTAAAGTTCACTACATCATTCTCTCACAACCTCACAACTTCACTCTCTCTCTAACTCACTACTTCACTCTCTCTCTACCTCACTACCTCACACTCTCTCTCTCAAATACACTAACTCACTTTCACTCTATCATTCACTACCTCGCTCTCTCTAGCTCACTACTTCACAACATCACTCTCTGTTTCTATCTCAATACATCACAACAACTCTCACCCTCACTGCCTCATTATTTCACTACCTCACTCTCTCTATCTCTCACTACCTCACTCTCTACTTCACTCTCTCACAAAAAAACTCACTACATCACTACTCAAAATATATCTATAACACTATCTCACTCTCTCTCTCCCTAACATCACTCTATTTCGATATCACTCTCGCTACCTCACTATAACACAACTCACTCCCTCAAAAGATCACTACATCACTCTCTTGCTAACTCACTCTCTATCTCACTACCTCACAACTTCACTCTCTCTCTCCAACTCACTACATCACTCTCTATCTCACTAACTCACTCTCTCTCTTTCCATCTCACTAAGTCACTTTCACTCTCTCTTTTACTACCTCAATCTTTCTCTATCTCACTACGTCACAACATCGCTCACTGTTTCTATCTCACTACCTCACAAAATCCCTCTCCCTCACTAACTCACTCTTTCACTACCTCACTCTCTCTGTCTCTCCCTACCTCACTCTCTATCTACCTCACTCTCTCTCACTACATAACACTCTATACATCACTACTCCACTCTATCTATATCACTACCTCACTATCTCACAACTTTTCTCTCTAAAACATCACTACCTCACTCTCTCACTACCTCACTCTCTATCTCACAACATCACAACTTCACTCTCTAGTTCTCTCTAACTCACTACATCACTCACTCTCTATCTCTCTACCTCACTCTTTCTATCTCACTAAGTCACTTTCACTTTCTCTTTCACTACCTCTCTCTCTATCTCACTACATCACAACATCACTCTCTGCTTACATCTGACTACCTCACAACATCCCTCTCCCTCACTACATCACTGTTTCAATACCTCACTCACTCTATCTCACTACCTCACTCTCTCTCTGTATCTCACTACCTCACTCTCTCTCTGCTAATCCAATAGGTATCACATATGCAAAATATTACGCTAATGCCAACAGAAATGACAATGCCATTTATTTAGGAATAAAAGAAATAAAAGCAATACCAATAGCTCTACCTATAAAATTGCCGAGACCATTGCATTGTAAATGCTTGTTTGTTTTTCTGTGAGTTATGGTATTGGCCTTGATATAAAATGAGTAATACTGCAGGACACCCAATTTCAGTTAATTTCAACTGGAGACATTAAAAATATGTGTATGTTTCACATTGATCACGTGGGTAGGCTAATAATAACACAAATTCTATTCTTAGGTTGGGTGGGCGGGCGGTAAACACCACTCCTCTGGCCGAGTTTGCACAGTTTTTACCCACTCCGTGGTCCACTTGGAGCACAGAGTTTCAGAAAAACTCCACCAATCACTGCATGGCTGGGTTCTTTCTCGCCCACGACTCACCAACACTAAGTTGGTGAGCGAGAAAATCGAGTGCTAGACTAGCTCCCGGTTAAATTTCTCAACTTAGTGGTTTTTCTGGATACATGCTGAATACACTAGACTTGAGAGTGAGTGGCAGACTGGCAGGGGGATAATATGAGCTATGATGGCAGTCATAGGGGCTCTGGTACTAACGGAAGCTATAGCGGCTAGTAGAGAAGCACTGGTGACTACTACAGTAGGGCAAGGGTCTGGGATGGCCAGCTGAGAGTTTTGAAGCATTAGTTCAGGGCTAGGTAAATGTCTCTCGAAGCTGAATAAAGGTTTCTTGTAGTCTCTGAGGGCCAAGAGACAGAAACCTATGGTGGGATAGGGCCAGTTAAAGGGGTGTCTTTGGAAAGACGGAAAACCAATAGAGTAGGGGTGGGTGGGAATCTCTGCTCCTCTGATGGAGTTCGTGAAGTTTTTCCCACTCCGCGCTCCACTTGGAATGTAGATTTTTTTTAAACTTAGCCAGTCACCACGTGTGGAGTTTATTTCTCGCGTGCAAAAATCAAGTGCTAGACCGTCTCCCAGCAAGATTTCTCAACACGGGCTGTCGCAGCAGGTCGCTACTGCTCGTGTTAAGAAAGCTGTAGCTCACGTTGAAAATGCTGAGTTCAATATAAAATCTACTCGAGAGGCAAAATGAAGCAGCACCCTCTGGTGCACTGCAAGGTGCTGTTCATACTGATTTTAAAGTTCAGGACACTCCTCAGGTGCTAAACATCAGAGCAGAATATAGGGTGACTACAAGGGATTCTATTTTGAATCTGACTTAATTCTTTTATCTGTTTAATGGTTCATTCATTTGAACCCAATGTATCCTCAGGATTACTTATCAAATCAATCAAACAGTTTCTTATTTAGAGAAAGATATAATCACTTTTTTTTATATAAAAAGTAGGAAGCACACAGCAGAAAAAGGTTCTGTTTAAAAAATATATTTATATTGATGTAAATCACAAGAATAAATCAATGGGGATAAAAAATGAGCAAAACTATACAAAAGCAATCATGAATAGCAACATATACATATTTGATTGACAATTCATAACAGCAGAATAAACTCCTTTAAATAAATGAGGAAACCAGAGTTATCAATGTATCCTGATATCCTGTAGTATAAATAGCTGAGGAGATGATGCTTATGTCGACGTTTTGGTCTCTTGGGTTGTCATCAACAAGACCATCATCAGGACTAAACTTTTCAAAATGTAACCCCCTGTACAAAAAATTATATACAATTAGTTGATGCAGTGAAAAAAACAAAATCATCAACTAGCTATTTACTTTAACCCTAGCCAAACCGCTGTGTGCTTCACATCCTATTGATGGACAGCTAAACCAAAACAGTACACTTTCTAAGGATTCATTCTAAAACACTGTACTGCTGGAGTTGATTCTGCTGTTATGAATTGTCAATCAAATATGTATATGTTGCTATTCATGATTGACTTTGCATAGTTTTGCTCATTTTATATCCCCATTGATTTATTCTTGTGATTTACATCAATATAAATATATTTTTTTATACAGAACCCTTTTCTGCTGTGTGCTTCCTACTTTTTATATAAAAAAGTGATTATATCTTTCTCTAAATAAGAAACTGTTTGATTGATTTGATAAGTAATCCTGAGGATACATTGGGTTCAAATGAATGAACCATTAAACAGATAAAAAGAATTGAGTCAGATTCAAAATAGAATCCCTTGTAGTCACCCTATATTCTGATCACTAACTGCCCAAGCCTACAAGGGTCGATTGGGTGTCCACGTTTGTACAGACAAAAATCAGAGCAAGCAGCGCGATGTATCGAACTATGTTGCTCGCAGAACTACACAGAATCTAGTTGAGTTTTTAGGTAGCTCCATACAATAGAGGGTCGATTGACAGACTCCCCCCTCTATGCATTGCTGTACAGGTAGCATACCATAAGCTCAAATCTCAGGCAGGACTTTCTGAGGGCCTGCTGAAAACTTGCACAGAGTTAACTTAGGTCTAACTTGGGATATCTTGGATGTCCCTAGTAAAGTGGCACTACCTGTGCCAAGGGCCTGTAGTTTAAAGGCTTCTAGTGGGCCTGCAACACTGTCTCTGGCCTGCCACTACAGCCTGTGTATGTCCAGTTTTAAACTGCAATTTCGACCTGGAAAAATAAACCTTTTTCCCAGGTGCAAACCTTCCTTTTAATACATAACAGTCACCCCTAAGGTAGGCCCTCGACATCCCCAAGGGAAGGGTGCAGTGCATTTAAAAAGTGAGACATGTACTTTTAAGTTATACATGTCCTGGTAGTGAGAGCCCCTTAAATTCGTTTTTGATTACTTCAAGGCCTACCTCCCCATAGGATAAGATTGGAATTACCTCGTTACGTTTTAGAAGTGTAATTTCCAAATGGGAACAGGTAATACCATCATGTTAGGTGTCTCTGGAGGCAATTTAAAATCCTACCTTATGGTGGAGTTGGATTCTCAATTGCAATTCTGAAAATGCAACTTTTAGAAAGTTGCCACTTTCTTGACTTAGCCATATTGACGTATTTTTTGGACATCTAAGCGCTGCGAACAAGCTCTCTGAGGCTCAGGACCAACCCAGCTCCTCTACTAGCGGCACTGCATACTGAATCAGGGCACTGCTTTTAAATCGCCAACAAATGCTCTCCTGAAGGGCTCCTAGCTGATTTTAATCACATTGCACTGTATATTTTAAACTGTGTCACTTGATATACTGCCATTCACTTACTGTTCTTCGTTGTCCTGGCGTATTCCCCGGTCCACCACTGATTATTCAGATTGTGTGGAGGGATTAATCGCCACACCAGGAAGTGCCCCCCACCACTTCCGCTCAGGACGGAGGTTAGCAGTCTAGCTGCTCGCCTCCAACAGCATAAAAACTTCATGCTCTCTCAGACGTGCGCAGCGGACGTGCGCAGCAGATGTGCGCCTAAGGCAAGCCCGTCTGCGCCCATCTACGCCCGTCCGCGCCTGGCCCGGGCGAAGGACGCCTCCTCCTGGCCTTTCTGCTCCCACTCACAGGCGCAACAAGCGGATCTTTCCCTCCACCCAGCTCAGAGAAATCAACTCTTCCACCCTTAAGCCTCACTGTTTGCCTCTTCCTCTTGCACCTAGGTCAACTCCTGAACCGACTCAATGTCCTTCCTGCACTTTCAAACTCCCCCCTCCTCTCCTCTCCCATCATCAAACTCTATCCAATCCCCCTGCCTTATTTCATGCCGCTCTCATTAACGCCCGGTCCCTCCCCAAACACAATCTGGATATCTTCGAGCTAATTCATAGCCATAGCCTTGATATCCTGTTTGTCACGGAGACCTGGGGCGATTCGTCCTCCAGACCAGACTTTTGCGCTGCCACACCTGAAGGATTCTGCGTGCTCAGACTTGACAGACCCACGGGAAAGGGTGGGGGACTAGCTATAATCCACAGAGCCCGTCATTCAACCAAAATAGAACCCTTGACTGTCGTTACTGCGAAGCCTTTACTTACTCCATTGCTCTTACCAACAATCAAGTATTTAAAGGCATTCTTCTCTACCGCCATCCAGGCTCTCGAAATGGCTTCCTCTCAGCCATAGATAGTCTTATAGAACCTTCTATAGGAGCCCCTGATTATACCATATTAGGAGATTTTAATTTCCATCTTGAATCTCCCACTGATAAGGACTCGGCTCTTCTTATCACTGACTTACAGACTGCTGGACTCTTTCAGCTAGTCTCCACTCCCACTCACCAAGCTGGTCATACTCTAGATGGTCTCTTCACCAACAACCCCGATATCACCCTCCTTACGGTTACCCCCCTGGTATGGACTGACCATGCCGCAGTTTTCTTTACCATCAAGGCCCGTAATCCGAGCCCCCCCAAACCAATGCCCGCTTGCCCAAGCTCACCCGAGCATGGAAAAATATGGACATTTCTCTACTCACTTCCACGCTCTCCATTCTACCTCAGGAGCTCAACCCTAACCCCTAAGTATCATCTAATATCTACCTTGACTAGCTCCACAACGCATTCAATTCCCTTTCACAGCCCAAAATGATCCTTCCTAATCGAACTACTCCCTCCTCCCCTTGGTTTACAGAAGATCTCAGACTACAGAGACAATACTGCGGAAATCTAGAGAGACACTGGTGCAGACAATACAACCCTCAGGACAAACAAACATATAAGGATGCCCTTGCTATTTACAAGGGCTCCATTATCTCGCAAAAAAGATTTTTACTTATCTCAAATTGAATCTACTAAAAACTCCTCAAAAAAGATTTTTCATGTAGTCAACACTCTCTCCAATCCCCCCACCTGCCCTTCTTCGGAGGACTCGCAAGAGCTTTGTAACTCCCTTGCAGACTTTTTTGCAAATAAGGTTTCGGCCATTTACTCTGCATTTACCTTCCACACTCATCCCGACCTTACCAACCAGGTCCCCCCCATAATCCCCACCACCACCACACTCTCTGACTTTCATCAGGTTCCCCGAACAGATTAGTCAGTTAATCACCTCCATTAAATCAGGTTCTCCTTTGGACCCTTGCCCGCCTTCCAACCTTAAACTCATCTTGCACCCGATAACGCCTTCTCTCACCAACATTTGCAATGCCATGTTTCTCACAGGTACTTACCCCTCGGTTTGTAAAAAGGCAGTCATCAAACCCCTGTTAAAAAAAACTTCCCTTGACCCAGCGCTCTCAGCCAATTACAGGCCCATTGCCTGTCTTCCGTTTCCAGCCAAGATTTTCGAAAATCTAATGAATAAACAACTGTCAGAATTCATCAATCATAATCACCTCCTAGACGACACCCAATTCGGATTCAGACAGGGTCACGGAACGGAAACGGCCTTGATAAAGGCTACTGACGAAATCAGAACGATCTTAGATAAAGGAGGGGCGGCAGTCCTTATTCTTTTGGACTTATCCGCCGCCTTCGACACGGTCGATCATTCCACTCCGATCGACCGTGTCTCAACCATAGGGATTAACCGTTCAGCCAAAGATCTCCTTGCCTCCTTCCTTTCCAACCGCACTCAAAGAGTAAAGCTAGGTGCTTTCTATTCACCTGTTTTTACTTTTCCGTGCGGGGTGCCCCAAGGTTCCTCGCTAAGTCCAACCCTTTTCAACATATATGTTTCAGACTTAACGAGGATCATCAAATCTCACGGTCTAAGTTTAACATCGTACGCTGATGATACCCAGCTGGTGCTGGCAGTTCACAAGGATGGAACAGCGGTGGCGGCCAGATTCCAGTAGGGTATGCTAGCCATCAGCTCCTGGATGATGAGCAACTGCTTGAAATTAAATTCGGATAAGACCGAGGTAATGACTTTTGGGAACCTTACCCCTGGATGGTCCTCCACCTGGTGGCCCAGTCAAATGGGCCCCCCGCCAGTTCCGGTTATCACATTCAGAAACCTCTGGGTTTTATTCGATGATAAACTCCTCTTCCACCATCATGTAAATGCGGTTGTCTCCTCTTCATGTCACACCCTTAGAAAAATCAAGAAATTACTACCCTACCTCCCAGTGTCAGCTGGTAAAACTCTCATCACTGCCCTCGTCCTCTCCAAAACCGATTATTGTAATGGCCTCCTGCTCAACGCTCAAGAAAAAGTCCTCAATAAACTTCAATCAGTCCAAAACGCGGCAGCCAGAATTCTACTTGGCATCTCTACGTTCAAATCCATCACTTCTGCCATACGCCAGCTCCACTGGCTGCCTATCAGAAGCCGCACCAAGTTTAAAGCACTCTGCCTTGCTTACAAAGCTATCAATAATTCAGGACCCCTCTTTCTAAAAAAAGCTTTCTTAATGTATGCCCCCAATAGACCCCTCCGCTCCTCCTCAGCCCACCTCTTACCAGTCCAGTGCACAAAAAAATCCTCCTGGGGAGATAGGCGCTTCCTGGTTGCCACTGCCAGGCTATGGAACTCTCTTCCTCTCCCCATCAAAACCAGTCCCACCCTTATGGTTTTCAGGAAACAATTAAAAACCTGGCTTTTTAATCAATAATTCGTTATTCCAGCGCTATCCTTGTCCTCATTCTCAGTCTACAAGCGCCGAGACACCCCAGGGTATTTGCGCGCTATACAAATCTCCTAAACATAAACATTGATGCCTGCAGCCTGTCTCTGGGTCACATGACTGCGTGAGTGTGACAGTTGGGCTTTATGTATTCCTCCTAGACAGCCACACACAATGGGGAACTTAGGCGTCGCTGGCAGGATGGGGGGGAAGAGCTGGACCCAGCCCCATTTACACTTGAATAGAATGTGTCCTAGCTACACACAGAGGACTGCACTGTAGTTAGTCAGGAGCCAGGGCTAAGAAGGCAGGGCATCTGTGCACTTCAAAAGCATTTCTATAGAAGCTTTCCCCCACTGCAAAGGCACAACTGGGTATAAATAGTGGACTTCAGACAGCACCACTTCAGTACACTTCTGGACCTGTGAATACTCTGTCTGGAATAAGGACTGCTGTGCTGCTACAAGAACTGCCACTCTGTTGGACCGCTGCTCTGGAGGGACTTCTCCCCTACTGTGCTGACCTGTGGCCCTCTTGCCTGGGTGAGAAGGACTGGACCTGCATCTCTTGAACCCAGAACAAAGAGTGACTCCAAGGGCTAGTTGACTGGCCTCCCTGTCTAAAGCCTCAGGGACATAACAGGCTTACAACAACCTTGCATCTGCACCTGGACTCTCCTATCTGTGAGTCTCCCCTGCCAAGTGGTGCCACCGTATTTCTGGACCCTTGGAAGTGGGCTTAAGGTGCTCTGCCAGCCTCTGTGTATTCAGCATAACTGATGCTTCTCCTCTGCTGTAAAGAACAAACCAGAGCAGAACTGATGCATCTCTGCTGCTGCGTGGATTGGATCCATTGCACAGACCTGCATTGCATCACAGCTCTTTGGAACCGCTGCATCGTCCTGACTGCGCAACTCAGGCTCTTGCAATCCTCGTGGATGGCAGCCTCGACAACAATGCCAGACTCTGCATTGCAGCCTCACAGCTCCTCGGAACTGGTGCATCGCCCTGACTGTGTACCCCATCCTCGATGCCGGACTTTGCATTGCAAGTCCCATCGACGGGATCCTTGACGATGAAGCAGGCCCTCACATAGCAGCCTCGTTGCATCTCGGAACCGACTGATTGCTTTGGCTGCACAATGCATCTGCCACATGGATCCTTGCAATGCTACATAAACCAGGAACTAACGTACTTTGTTCAGCGGATCTAACTGGATCCCTGTAGCTAGCTTACACTCCATTGCGGTTAGACTGAGTTTATGACTTTGTCCCGGTCTGGCGGGACCAGATATCCACAGTTGGCCCTTGTGCTTTTTCTAGCTATTTTCACTCAAATCTTCAAAAGTGAATATATCAGTTCAATTGGAAAATTTTAATGTTTTGGTCTTGTTTTATTTATTAAAGATCGTTCTATTTTACTTACTTGGTGTGGGATCCTTTTTGTGTGGTGTTTTTCATTTAAGTACGGCTTAAAGTGTTGCACAAGTACTTTACACATTGCCTCTAAGTTAAGCGGAACTGCTCTGTACCAAGCTACCAGATGGTTGAGTACAGGCTAATTTAGGGTTGGCTTGTGTCTTACCCTGTCTTACCCTGACAAGGATTGTGGTTGCTGCTTGACCAGGGCTCACACTCCTGTTAACCAGCAACTCATTTTTTCACACTAAGAATCTGTGAGAGATTACAGATAACCTCAGATGGAAATTTGGAGGTGCTCCTAGCAGCCAACTGAGGTTGAATGAGTGTAGACTGAGGATTACAGTGGCAGTTGAGGTCTCTGGAGAATGAAAGGAGATTTTGGGCAATTAAGGGTGACAGAGGTAAAGTGGATCACAAGTTATACTCACTTTAACGGGTAATATTGTTCCACAACCAGAATTACCAAGTGACTTTAGGCTGGTTTTGCTCAGTTTTGTGAAGTTTACCCGTTTAATTTATTTATTTTATTTTTAAAGTTTTGTATAGCACGAACATGACCCTAGCCGGTATCAGAGCGGTTTACATGAAGGAAGGTAAAGAATATATAAGACTAGGAATATAGTCACATAGAAGCATGACAGAACAACATTGAAAACAAACAGAGTAATAAGCTGATCTCTTAAAAATAGTCAGTGATGAGGAGGTCAAGCATTGCTTCTTTTTTGAAGGAGGGGGTAGATGAGATTAGGTGAATATCCGGTGGCTGAGCATTCCATATCCCAGGTGCAACAACCGATAAAGCTTTAAAACCCATTTTCTTTTTATGGAAACTTTGAGGTTTCAGAAGCAGGGAGCTCGCATTTTGCGAATGTCTGCAGCCAACTGATTTTTCAAGCTTTTGGGCTAGATATCTGGGGGTATTAAAATGTAGGGCATTATGAGTCAGGCAGACAATCTTTAGTGGAATTCTTGCTTCATATGTTAGCCAATTTAGAGATTTTAGAGCGGGGAAATGTGATTATTTCTTTGTGTACCAGAGACACGTCTGGCTGCTGCGTTAAGGGAGGCTCTGAGGGGGGAAAACTTGTATTGAGGTAGGTCGCATAGTGTGGCGCTACCATAATCCAGTCTGGGCAACAGAAGAGCTTGGACTGCTTGCTTTACGTCCTCATGTGGGAGGTAGGGTTTAAGTTTCCGTAGAATGCTCATCTGGTAATTTGCACCTTTAGTGATTGTGCTAAAGTGATCCTGCATATTCAGATGTTTGTCCAATGTAATTCCCAAGGATCTAGCAGAGTCTATGATGCGAGGAGAGCAGTTGAGCGCTGTAAGAGGTTTCATCCAAAGATCAATCTTGGGGTTGTTATTCGGGTGCGAGATGAGAAGGAATTCGGTTTCGCCGCATTGAGCTTGAGATGGTTATTCGTGAGCCAAAGATGGGTGTTTTGCAAAGTATAGTTGAGGGATATAAAGTCCTCTGGGGAGGAGATTTTGAGATACAGCTGCGTGTCATCTGCATACATGTGATAATGGATGTTAGCAGGTTTTAAGGAGTTTGCTAATGGTTCCAGGAATAGATTGAAGAGAATGGGTGAGAGAGCGGATCCCTATGGAACACCAAGAGTGATCACGTGGGGCTTAGAGATGGATTTCTTCATTTAACTCTCTGGGATCTGTTTTGGAGGAATGAGGAAACCCATTGCAGGACGATCCCTGATAAGCAAATTCTTTATTCTAGTAGGTTCAGTAGGCTATCGCCCGTCTTTTTTGTGAACACACACAGTAACCCAGTGACAACACTACAGATGGACACCACACAAGTTGTAGTATAAAAATAAGTATTTTTATATAGGCTTAACACAAGACCACAAACGACAAAAATCCACAATACTGTACTTTAAAAATGGTAGAATTAGATGGGAAATGTGACACTAAGTTCAATGTACCTTTGGATGCATAACGCTATACAACAAAAGTGTTGCAGGGAAGGTGATGCATCAATTCCTTACACGCAAGAACGGTGATGAGTCGGGTCCCTACTGATGAGTAGGGGATGCATCGGTTATTTTCGGAGTAGGGAGGTGATGCGTTGGTTTCTTCCTGCACTTCCGTGTTGATGCGACCAGCAGCGCCGTGATGCGATGAAGATCCGGTGCAATGAAACAAAAATGGCATCTTCTCTGGAGATGCGACTTGATGCGTGCACGCCCGACAGCCGCGCAGCGACTCAACGATTCTTCTGAGCCGTCACAGGCCCTGCGAAGCGCTTCTCCGGTGATGCGACGGCGTCTGATGCGACAGCGACACTCTTCTCTGGTGATGCGAGACGTTTCGGCGATGCAATGCGACAGCTGCAGCGGCGACAACGTTATTCAGTGATGCGACGACAGCGGCTGCGGAGGCGACACGCTTCCCGATGATGCGAGGGCATCTGATGCAACAGCGACACTCTTCTCCGGCGATGCGAGGTACTTCTGCGAGGCGAAGCGACAGTGGTGATACCGTTCTTCAGTGATGTGACTCCAGCAGCTGCGGCGGCAACACACTTCTTCATTGTGAGACGCGCTTCCAGCTCCTTGCGACACGCATTCCCTCAGAAAGCCCAACACAACTGCAGTCACTTCCAAATAACTCTTAGGGAGCTGGTGGGTGAAGTTTGTTGTCCCTGAGACTTCAGCAGGAGGCAAGCTCCATCTCAAGCCCTTGGAGATCTTTCACAAGTTGAATAAAAGTAGCACAAAGTCCTTTTTCCTTACTTTGGCAGTCAGGCAACCACTGCAGGCCAATCCCCCAGACAGCACTCAGCTTATGGATAGTCTCTTCCTCAGTTCCTCTGGTTCCTCTCCTCAGCAAAGGTTTCTTCTTGTTTCCCAAAAGTAACCCAAAATTCTGGGGTCTGGGTCCCCCCTTTTAGCCTAATTTTCTCTTTGTTCTCTGAAGGCAGAGAGGTCTTTGCCTAGTCCAAATCGGTTCTGGTCAGTCCTGGAGAACTTTGTTGACAAGACTCCTTCTTTCCTTTCACAGTGCAGGCCAGGGACATCAGACACACCACAGGAGGTGGAGCCAGCATTGTGGAGGGAAGACACAGCCCTATTCAGGTCCCAGGTGCAACTCCTCCCACCCATCTATGTGCAGATTTCTCTATTCAGCCCTGTGCTGACTCACCCTGTCTCCTGGAATCCCCCTGCCCCTGTCACTCAAACTCCAGACAAGGAATACACAACCTAGCAGAGGCAGGTTTAATAGTTAGGCAAGAAAATACCTACTTTCTAAAAGTGGTATTTTAAAACACAGAATGTTAACCCCTTCCGTGCTCGGTGGGCGTGTGCGCACGACAGCCGGGGACTGTCTGAGCCACTCTCCCAATTGGAATGTTCAGCACAGAGGCGGAATTCGCGCCGGAACCCAGGTATTAAAACCACCTTCACTAAATGATGATGTTTATCATTCTGAGTTCAGGCATACTTAACTCGAATTATTACCTGGTTCCAGGAGTCAGTTAGGATTATAAGATGTTATTATCAAACTGCCCATTCTGGCCTATGGGGAACAGGTAGCCTTGCAATAGTGAAAAACTAAAATGGCTGTAAATCACTATTAGGACATGCCACACATACCAGGCATGTCCTTCCTTTTACCTACAATGCACCCTGCCCTTGGGCCTACCATAGGGGTGACTAATATGCAGAAAAGGGAAGGTTTAGGAACTGGCAAGTGGGTGCACTTGCCCAGTCAACATGGCAGTGCCAGACTGCACACAGGCTCTGCGATGGCAGACCTGAGACACATTTTTTCAGGCTGCTTCTGTGGGTGGCGCAACCAGTGCTGCAAGCTCACCAGCAGCATTTGGTTTACAAGCCCTGGTCACACTCAGTGCACTGTACTAGGGTCTGAAAAGTAAACCAAACCATCCAATAATGGAATCACTAATCCATACATCAATGTACCATAGGGAAAGCATATGCACTTTAGCACTAATCATCAGTGGTAAAGTGCCCAGAGACATAAAACAGCCACAGCCGGTCCCAAAAAATACAGGAGGAAAGCAAAAAGTTCAGGGATGACCCTGCAAAAAGGGCCAAGTCCAACACAACCCCCTTCCAGACAAAACGCAGAGGAGACCAATCACTACCCTTATGGGCTTCTCTGCTTTGGGCGAAAGAACATGGACCCTGGCCCGCAACAGCCGGGGCATATTCCAGTTCCACAGCAATCTGAACCTTTTTGGATCCCTCTGTCCATACTCTCAGAGCCCACCATGCTAACCCATGGGGACCCCTTCTCCTCACCAGTGGACACCATCTGTGCAGCACCTAACCTTAGCTTGCTCACAGGTGTGTCTCAACAGACAGACAGCAAGCCACAGTGGCCACTGCCAGTAGTCAGTGATGAGACCCAGGCCTTATGCCTCTCAGGGCTCTCAAACCTCTGCAGAGTCAGAGAGTGGGGGGCATTAGCCCCAGGTGCTTGGCACCCTTTGTCCACTCTCCCTCCTGTCAGGTCAGGCATGACATCCTGACACTGACCCACCCCAGGCCTGTACAAGGCAGCTGGACAAGAGACTGGGGTGGGCTCTCCCACAGCCGGTCCTGCTCCTTGTGGCTCTGTAACCTCCCACCTGGAGCGGTACCCCTTCCAGAATTGTCAGGGTGCCTGTAGCAGGTGTCCTGCACAATTCGCCCACCAGTTCAGGGGTTCTATCCTGCAACTGGGCTTCCAGGTTAGGGGGGACACCATGAACCTGGCCCTCCAACCTAGGGTCTAAACCCTTGGCTGCACCTGGGTCAGAGGCGAGGCCTTCCTCCCTCTGCACCCCCTTCCAGAGCACTGTACCCTCCCACCTGGAGTGGTACACCGATAAGACCAACCGGTCAGGACACTGTTTACAGTTGTCCCTCCCTCCACGTCAGACAATACCTGGACCTGGCTCTCCAACCCAGGGTCTGTACCCGGTAGTTGAACACTTGCCCGGCGCACCAGGACTTCCTTGGGAGCACGCATCCCCCCTGAGGGTAACACAAAACTCATGTATTGTGTGATAGTCTGCCTGGCGCAGATCTCTCGACCCCTGTCCATCTAACATTGCGCGAAGATCCCCCAGGACAGAAGGGGTGTCACCATGGTCATTCACTGGTGACGCAGTCCTTCTGGCTGGCCCCTGACCCACTGGTTCTTCCACTGGAGACTCTTTCCTCCTCTCACCCCTCAGTCTGGACTTCTGCACCCTCCACTTAGGAGTGGTACTGCCAGACACCAGAACTGAGGGAGGCCTGCTTACAGAACTCCCAGTTCACCAGACACTAGGGGATCCCCCTTAAAGTGTGGCCCATCATTACAGACTAGGCTCCCTACCTGGTGTTCCCTTAACCCCTTCGATGCTGATGACGAGCTCAGCTCGTCATCAGGCACGGGGGGCGTGTGCGGATGACGAGCTGAGCTCGTCATCTAACGCAGCTTTTAGAAAAAAGCTGCGTAGCGCGAAAATAACCGCCGCAGCGATGCGGTTAAAGAACCATCCAGGCCCTGAGACTGGGTTTCGGGCACCTTGGGACACGCTACCCCACACTCACTCCTTCACTGAGACAGGACGTCGGTCCCTACACCCGTCCCACAACCCTCGGACCTAGCTAGGCTACACTGAACCTCTTCCCCCACTCGTGGCTGGAAGATACCTGAGCTACTACTCTTAGGGTCACTACCCAATGCCTCTCCAGACCCTCTGGCATCCTCCATAAGGTCTGCTTCCAATGTGAGCTCCCTGGGTCAGAGAATTATCTCTCGAACAGGTGTTGGCATAGCTCTGGAAAACAGGGACTTACAATATGCTCACCCACAATTGGATCGCACAGCCCCCTACAAGGGTTAACCAAACTATTCTTCACCTCACCATCCAGTGCCTCGCACACATACTCCACACCACTCTCCTGAGTTTGGAAAGACAGTATCCGACTGTCTCTGTCATTCAACCCACACTCTTCTGGGCGGTCTTCACACTCACTCACCAGGAATTCAACCATGGGGAAACCCCTCTCCCTGCACCTCTCATCTACAGTCAGTAGAGTGTCCCGTCCACCACTAGGACCATGAACCCCTGCGTCAGTTTCCCAATTCTCCTCAGGGACACTGCGCACTACTGGAGCAACCTCATGTCTTTGAACCTCCTGGTGTATGTTAACCCCCTCCTTCAAGGCAAGCACCACATCTCTGGGTGTATGTACTGCTCCCTCAGCACTAGATAACCACATTTTGCTGCCACCACCTGAGCTGGATTCCACCTCCAACTCTGCAAATCTCACTTCCTGAGCTACACACATTTCATTATTCTGGGCCGAGACACTCATGGCCTCAAGCCTCTCGAGCTCCAAATCAAGCTCCCTTATTCTCAACTCATGCTCCAATTATATCCTCTTCTCCTCTAGGGCCAATTTCCTAGTTTGCAATTCAAATTCTAACTGCCCACTTAACTGGAGCTTGGTCAGCTCCATCTCATGCATCCTACACTCCTTCCTGTCCTCCAACTCCTCTGGGGACAGGACGTTTGCAGAAACACTGCTACCTACTGGGGAAGTTGCTCTCCTTCCCCCTGACCCAATGGCCCACCCAGCTGCTCATCTGCATTCTCAGCCCCCTCCTCATTCTCACGGATATTCCTTGCTTCAACCAGGCCCTCAGGGCCTTTTGGAACTCATCTTTCTTGGTGAGACTGTTCATAGCAACTTTAAATTTCCTGCAGAAGTGCTTTAGCTGTCTCACATTGTAGCATTTTAGTTTATCCTCTTCCCAATCAAAAACAAGAGATGCTATGGATGCTGCTTGCTCCATGGTGGTTAAACTTGGCAGTTCTTTGCAAAAATAAAAAATCCCAGGAAAAACAATCTACCAAAAGTATGGGGTCACCTTTGGTCTGCACTCACTAGTAGTGTTCCCCAATCACTGTATATGAATCACAAATGCAAGTCCAAATCCTCACCGCTGACCACCAATGTAGGATTTGGGAGTCACTAGTTGGCAGAGGTAGGTACATTTGACCAAATAGGGCCCCTTACGTCTCGTCAGGATAAGGGGGTACACTCCTAAAATAACAACTGCCCACCCCCTTGGTAGTTTGGCACGAGCAGACAGGCAGTGTGTAAAACTTTTGTGAACACACACCACACAGTAACTCAGTGACAACACTACAGATGGACACTACACAAGTTGTAGTATAAAAATAAGAATTTTTATATATACTTAACACATGACCACAAACGACAAAAATCCACAATACAGTGCTTTAAAAATGGTAGAATTAGCTTAGTTCTCTTTAGATGATAAATGCGACACTTTAAGTTCAATGTATCTTTGGATGCGTAACGCTATACAACAAAAGTGTTGTAGGGAAGGTGATGCGTCGGTTCCTTACACGCAAGAACGTTGATGCGTAGGGGATGTGTTGGCTCTTCTCGGTGTGGGGAGGTGATGTGTCGGTTTCTTACTGTGCTTCCGTGGCGATGCAACCAGCAGCGCCGTGATGCGATGAAGATCTGGTGCAATGAAATAAAAATGGCGTCTTCTCTTTGATGCGACACGATGCGTGCACGCCCATGCGGCGACTCAATGATTCTTCTGAGCTGCGACATGCTTCTACTGTGATGCAACGGCGTCTGATGCGACGGCGACACTCTTCTCCGTTGATGCGAGACGCTTCGGCGATGCAATGTGACAGCTGCAGCGACGACACCCTTCTTCAGTGATGCAACGACAGCGGCGGCGACACGCTTACCGATTATGCAACGGCGTCTGATGCGGTGGCGACACTATTCTCCGGCGATTCAAGGCGCTTCTGTGAGGCGAAGCGACAGTGTGGACACCCTTCTTCAGTGATGTGACAACAGCAGCTGCGACACGTTTCTTCGTGAGTCGCGCTTCCAGCTCCTTGCGACACGCAGTCCCTCAGAAAGCCCAACACAACTGCAGGCACTTCCAAAGAACTCTTGGGGAGCTGGTGGGTGAAGTCTGTTGTCTCTGAGACTTCAGCAGGAGGCAAGCTCTATCTCAAGCCCTTGGAGATCCTTCACCAGTTGAATAAAAGTAGCACAAAGTCCTTTCTCCTTTCTTTGACAGTCAGGCAACCACTGCAGGAGAATCCCCCAGACAGCACTCAGTTTAGGGATATTCTATTCCTCAGTTCCTCTGGTTCCTCTCCTCAGCAAAGGTTTCTTCTTGTTTCCCAAAAGTAACCTACAATTCTGGGGTCTGGATCCCCCCTTTTATCCTTATTTTCTCTTTGTTCTCTGAAGGCAGAGAGGGCTTTGCTTAGTCCAAACCGGTTCTGGTAATTCCTGGAGAACTTTGTTGACAAGACTCCTTCTTTCCTTTCACAGTGCAGGCCAGGGACATCAGACACACCACAGGAGGTGGAGCCAGCATTGTGGAGGGAAGGCACAGCCCTATTCAGGTCCCAGGTGCAACTCCTCTCACCCATCTACGTGCAGATCTCTCTATTCAGCCCTGTGCTGACTCACCCTGTCTCCTGGAATCCCCCAGCCCCTATCACTGAAACGCCAGACAAGGAATACACAACCTAGCAGAGGCAGGCTTTGATTGTTAGGCAAGAAAATACCTACTTTCTAAAAGTGGTATTTTCAAAAACAGAATGTTAAAACCACCTTCACTAAAAGATATATTTTATCATTCTGAGTTCATGCATACTAAACTCAAATTTCTACCTGGTTCCCTGAGTCAGTTAGGATTATAAGATGTTATAATCAAACTACCCATTCTGGCCTATGGGAACAGACAGCCGTGCAATAGTGAACAAGCATTTGCAATGCAACAGGTCTCGCATTAGTTAGAGTTAGAGAATTTGGCATTTGTTTATATTTAGCTGGATATGTTTGCTGGTTTGTGTTAGGGAATGGCAGGTCTCTATGTATCTGTGGAGTAAGTATGTGTATTATAGCATTCTCATGCCATGTTTACATTACCAGTGAGGCTAACAGTAGACACATACACAGAGACAAACATACAGAGAGACACATGCACCGATACACACACAGAGACAAACACACACAAAGACAGACACACACATAGAAACATACATACAGAGACGCACATACAGTCACGCACACATAGAGACTGACACACGTATAGAGACGCACACACAGACAGAGACACACAGAGAAACAAAGATGCACACACAGAGAAGAGACATACTTACAGAGACAAATGCAGATATAGAGACGCACACACAGAGATGGAGACGCACACACAGAAAAATACACGCAGATAGAGACACACACACCGAGACAGAGATGTGCACTGAGAGACAAACACGCACATAGAGATTCACAGACCGATACAGAAACGTGCACACAGCCAAAAACACACACAGACAGAGATATGCACACAAGGGGGGATGTCACTGTTAGGGGATGCCATGACAGGGAGGCGTGGGAGGTGGGCTGGCATGTACAGGGAAGAAAACATACATTACATTTTTTTTAAATTACAAGAGAACAATGGGAAGCACAGAGGGGGTGGACAAATACAAACTAGTGGTGTGTGTGCCTGTAGAAATTGAGCACTGATGGCTGGTGGTGTGTGTGCCTGGTGGAAGCGTGCACTGCCGGCTGGTGGTGTGTGTGCCTGGTGAAAGCGTGCACTGACTGTGGTGTGTGTCTGATGAAAGCGTGCACTGACAGCTGGTGGTGTGTGTGTGCCTGGTGAAAGCATGCACTGACGTCTGGTGGTGTGTGCCTGGTGGAAGCGTGCACTGACGGCTGGTGGTGTTTGGGCCTGGTACATGTGTGCACTGACGGCTGGTGGTGTTTGGGCCTGGTACAAGCGTGCACTGACGGCTGGTGGTGTTTGTGCCCGGTGAAAGCGTGCACTGACATCTGATGGTGTCTGTGCCTGGTGAAAGTGTGCACTGACGGTGTGGTTGTGTGTGTGGTTGTATGTGTGGTTTTGTGTGTGGTTTTGCGTGTGTGATTGTGTGTGTGGTTGTGTGTGTGGTTGTGTGTGGTTGTGTGTGGTTGTATGCGTGTGGTGTGTGTGTGTGGTTGTGTGTGTGTGGCTGTGTGTGTGGTTATGTGTGTGGTTGTGTGTGTGGTTGTGTGTGTGTGGTTGTGTGTGTGTGGTTGTATGTGTGTGGTTGTGTGTGTGTGGCTGTGGTTGTGTGTGTGGCTGTGTGTGTGGTGTTGTGTGTGATTGTGTGTGGTTGTGTGTGTGGGTGGTTGTGTGTGTGGTTTTGTGTGTGTGGGGTTGTTTGTGTGTGGTTGTGCGCCTCGAGCTGGGAATCCTTTTAAATAAAAGGAGAGGCCCGTGCACTGGTGCAGTGTGCGCCTCTGGTTATGCACACAGACACATACTCTCTTGCGCTCTCTCACACACCCATACACACACCCATACGAACACACTCTCACATCACATACACACAAACACACACTCAGACTGTGCTGGGGCAGGGCACAGGACATGCCGCTCTCGCCTTGAGACTCCATAGTGTTAGATGCGCATGTACCCCAGGCGTGCATTTGTGTGCAAGTATCAATAAGGAATGTGCTACCCACATACAATGCCAGCAGGCAGAGAAATGTGGATACGGGAACCTTTATTATTGCAGTAAAGCTCAAGATACAAAGAGGACTGCTCTGTGTGCACCACAGGAGTCGGTGCATAATCCAGGGCCGTTCTACCAATGTGAGGCTGCACCACAGAATACAGGGGCCGCACACAGCGCGCGCAAACTTCCTGAAGCTTGGATGCCACACACGGAGGGTACACACATTATCTAAGTTCAGATGCCATATACAGAGAGTGCAGGAATTGCTTTGAGTTTGAATGTCACACACGGAGGACACACAGACAGTGCTGGTTGTGCTGCAGCACACACAGTCTAGTTCGGGTGGCAAATACAGAACACACAAACCGCTCTGGTTCGGATGTCACACACACAGGGCTCCCGCTATCGTTCCTGCAGATCACCCAAACTGTCCAGTGTAGGAAATCACCCACAGGAGACACGCAGTGTCACTGGTTCAAAAGCCACACACAGTACATGGACAGTGTGTGCACAAACTGTCCGTGTACAGAGGCCACACTGAAAATGCACACAAATTTTGGCGTGCCATGGCCACAAGCAAGTGTATGGCACATAAACTGTCCTGGTACTGAGTCCGAATGCTATACACAGAGGGCAGACACACTGTCCGGATGCAGACGCCACATGCAACTGCACATCTAGATATTCGTTTTGTAGGCAGGTACCAAAAGCTTGCAAACTGTCCGGTCGGAAATAGAGACCACACAAACTTCCCAGTGTTAAGGGGGTGGGGCGTGCCCCCCGAAGAGCACAGGAAACGTCCAGTGTTCGGACAGCGGACCAGAACCCGCGCGCCCACGTCTCCATTGTGCATAGCTTCATTCTCAGAGGCGCATTGCGCACAATGCCGTGCTTTTTAGATATTTTACCAAAAGAACCAAAATTGATAAATTTACCTAAATATTTGTAAATATCACTGTCAGCTTTAAAATAACGTATTTAATCAGAATGAATCTGGGGTTTTCAAAGCGTTTGTAATTTTTCATCTCTGAGAATTGTTCCACTTGAGAGAGCGCTGGTTGTTGTTTTACCCAACTCACTAGTAACTACACATCCACAGACCTCCCGAGCACAGGGCACTCACAGACCGCCACGAGAGCGTCTTTCCTGCTCTTCAAATGCGCGGGTTAGAAGTCACGTCATCGAGAATCCACAATCGTTTTTCCACGATTCCCAGTCTTATTAAATATCCTATAAATCTCGCGCCTGACGCCTCAATGAGCCGTGTTTAATTTTAGAAAACACGCGTTTATTAAATCGAGTCTGTAGCGGACATGAAGTGGCTTGGCTCTTACGCTATACTTTTAGCTAAGCTCGCATTCCTCACCTTTGTGTTCTCTCATGGGCAGACAGACCCGTTTGAATGCCTGAAGCTCAGTTTTTCACCTTTCCAAGGTCAATAAATAGAGTTCTTTTAAACTGGGTAATAACACCTATCGTGTAGAGGGTTCCGAAACAGCAAAAGTGTAGTATGAAGCCCTGAATAACAAGTGGCGTGCACGTCACGCCTGTGTGGGCACAATCATAGCTCCTCCCACGGCCTATTGGTGTCGATTACGCGCTTGGTGCGTGTAATAGACACCAATAGGCCATGGGAGGAGCTATGCGTGTGCTTCGGGCCAATTGTGTGCAGTCTTTTACAATAAGACACACGCAAAGGCCAATGGGGGAGCTGAAAAGAAAACGCACATGCACAAGCGTGTGCGATTCCTAGGTCCGCTCACAAGCCCCGTTTTTTTATTACAATAGCTCACGTGACTTGAGTGAGCACTGCTACGCTTTTCACCGCAGGTCGCGAGACCTAAAAACAAAAATGGCTGTAATTCACTAGTAGGACATGCCACACACACCAGGGCATGTCCTACCTTTTACCTAAAATGCACCCTGCCCTTGGGCATACCATAGGGGTGACTAATATGCAGTAAAGGGAAGGTTTAGGGACTGGCAAGTGGGTGCACTTGCCCAGTCAACATGGCAGTACCAGACTGCACACAGGCTCTGCGATGGCAGACTTGAGACACACTTTTACAGGCTGCTTCTGTGGGTGGCACAACCAGTGCTGCAAGCCCACCAGCAGCATTTGGTTTACAAGCCCTGGACACACTGAGTGCACTGTACTAGGGTCTGACAAGTAAACCAAACCAGCCAATCATGGAATCACTAATCCATACATCAATTTACCATAGGGAGAGCATATGCACTTTTGCACTGATCAGCAGTGGTAAAGTGCCCAGAGTCATAAAACAGGCAACAACAGGTCAGAAAAAATACAGGAGGAGGGCAAAAAGTTCAGGGATGACGCTGCAAAAAGGGCCAAGTCCAACACCAACTGTCATTACCTGGTGATAAATTAGAGTGGAAGGTTGGTGTGGAAATATGTTGCCATGCCCCGCAGAGGCCTGGCTTGGTGAGCAATGTCTGCTGCCCCCAGGTCGCTAGAGAGGCTAGGTGGGGGTTATTCTCTGTCTGCAGCCCCTCTCCAGCTGTGGTTTTCAAGGGTGCCACTCAACACTTAAAAACCCGGTCTAGTGCTTCCTGAAACAGTGATGTTTGGTTGGTAAAGAACAGATAACTTGTAGTTGATTGGATCTAAAATACCTTAGGTAATATTGCTACACACAGCTCTTAATGGGGCCCTAAGGTTGTACGCTGCTCACCAATGTGTCTCAGTGCTGATCTGCAAGACCCAACTACAGGAGGTACCCGTACGCCCTGTTGAGACCTGGGTAATAAGTGTATGTAACAATGAACAACGTCTCAACAGATGATACTTGAAGACAGTCACCTGCGCAGTTGAACTTTGTCACGAGCACACATGCACAGGTTTTTACAGGTTACACGTACATTCAATGCAATACAGTGCATTCTTTTCCCCGCTGTGTTTGAATACAGACTGCTCTGTGCATAGAGTGCAATAACGTTTCATGCCTCCCTGTTTCCTTTTTTCTTGCAACTGATGTGCCTATTTAAAAAAAAATGTCTTTAAGTATCACCTGTTTAATCAGTGCTGATCTGTAGCACATACATCTTTTTCAGCACAGGATTTACACACAATGATCTGACAAGCTAACACAATATTCTCCTGCAGACCATCCATGTAGTTAGGAAAGGAACCGTACAGTGCTCCGTCACTGCACATTCAGCCTGATCCGTAGCAGAATGTCCTCTCCGTGTTAAGTACAAATGCCAGAGTATGGACATTCATGTACCGGAAACAAACTGAAGGGGATGATTTCCAAAGTTCATCTAACTGCTTTTGCAGCACCCAAGAACAAAAGTGCTCATATCCCAGCCAAACACAGCCTTTCAAATGATTCAGGAAACATTGAAGCAAGCATTGCCCAATACCAGTGAGTCTGGCGTATAACTGAAAGTGCATTTTAAGTTCCAGTTTGGTTTAAGCACTCAGTACCTTATCATAAACACACTCTATCACTCATCCTACCACTCATGCATCCATTCATCCACCCACTAACTCATTCTTACATTCACCCACTCAACCATCCACAATAGACCACAAGGATAAAGTGAAAAACATATGCAAGAGAAGTTGAAAGAGTGAAAGTAGAAACAGAAAAATGCTGCTGTTTAAATGTGATGGCCATATGCTTATAATACATGGGATTCTGTACTCTCTGTATGAATGGCAGGCACTACTTTCTTTATAAACGGGGACCCGTGACACACCAAGTCACTGATTATAAAGAAAAGACGTCAGGACTCGACTATTATAAGGTTATTACAGTCACGTTCTGAAGTCCCAATGCCTGCTGCCAGAGCCAGCAGCCGATGTGAAAGGCAGGTCAGGCCACGGAGCATAATTAAAGCAGCTGTATAAAGCAATAAACGGAACGCTGCTTTTCCTTCTTCTGCCATATTTTAATAGCTTACTATGACCAGAAGTGAGAATATATTTATTTTTTGCACTTCTTATATAGTGAAAAGCTGGACTCTTTCTGCATGTTTCTACACGTTCCAAACTTCAGGAGTTGTTTTTCTTTTCAAAACTGACTTGTATTGAACTGTTTGTGATATCTATTTGCACCAAATATCTAACAGGCTTTTGATATGCTTAATTTTACAATAGAGATTGTATTTGTATTCTTCATTTTTGCAAAATGAAGAATACAAAATGCTCGCTATTTGGTATGAAAGAGCTATGCACCAAGGTTTTAAGCGGTCTGTGGGAAAGGTGATGGTGTGAACATTAATTATATGACATAAAGCATCCCCTGGCACACATATTAAGGATATTGAACCTCATCTTGGAGTTCCATAACCTTATAAATGAGCTCAGCCTTGAGCCTCGTTCCTCTATATGGTTTTAGAACTCCTCAGTGACTTGCAATATCTTCATCATGTACGGCAGGGGGGGAATTTTGGGCTACCCTGCCGCTTTCGGTGGCGGGGCGGATTGCACTATTGAAAATGGTGGCACTTCCCCGGTTGCTATACTACTTTCGAGCGCTCCCGATTTGGATCCCGCCGGCCACCTTTCGGCTTTTGCGATCCATGGTGGTGGGGTTCCTTTGGGGATCGGGCCGCCGGAGAGTGGCTCTCAAGACGCTGATGAGACCAAAGGCGGAGGGAGGCCTTGCGGTGCCAGATTTTGAGAAATATTATCTGGCAGCTCAATTGCAGACCTTCACCCAGGAAATCGCGAGGGAGTTTCGTGACCCGGAGGTTGGGAGGGGTACTGGAATGCCTAGGCATGTTATTTCCTTCATCGCACTACGCCAGCGTCTAGCCCTGCAGGACCTGACGCTCAAAGAAAAGACTATCAGATTATGCTGGAACCGCACCCACGCCCGGGGACAGCTGAGGCTTCCATATGCACCGGAAATACCGCTGGGGATGCTGACGGCCCTGCCTCATGGGGGAGACTGGTCGCGCCTAGGACAATGGGAAGACGCAGGATTGCAATTGGTGGGGGACCTTTATGAGGACGGGGTGTTACTGCCCTTCCAAGAGATTCTAGACCGTTTCGATGTTCCCCGAGGCGACTTCCTCCTGCACACGGCTCTGGTTAGAGCGATTCAGACGTACTGGAAAAGTGGGCTAGAGGAACCGCCTACGTCTCCGGTGTGCCAGTACGTTATGATGTCCGCGGGGACGGTCAAGGCAGTCACGTGCCTATATAACAGATTGATTAATGAGGGCTTGCCCCCCCTCACCACACTGCGGAATCATTGGGAGGCCGACATAGGGAAAGAGATACCGGAGAC
This sequence comes from Lissotriton vulgaris, assembly GCF_964263255.1. Lineage (NCBI taxonomy): Eukaryota > Metazoa > Chordata > Amphibia > Caudata > Salamandridae > Lissotriton > Lissotriton vulgaris. Next base: position 987,127,053 of record NC_141693.1, read on the forward strand.
GGCCTGGTCACAACTCATGCGCCGAGCCTGGAAGGGAGCACACCATGCCCGATTTCAACTGGTTCATTTTTATATACTCCACAGGGCCTACTTGACCCCGGCGAAAATTCAGCAGTACTTCGCCACGGATACAGCGGATTGCCCCAGATGCCGAGCGCCTGAGGCAGACCTCATTCATATGTTGTGGTCCTGCCCGGCGCTGTCCTCGTACTGGCTTTTGATCGAGGACACTCTAAATAGGATTACGGGGAGAACTTTGACGGTCGACGCGGCGGTGGGGCTTTTGCACTGGTTCCCGCATACCCCTAAAAATAAAATTTCGAGCAAATTTATTGATTTGGGGCTCGTCCTCGCTAAATGGGAGATAACCAGGAATTGGAAGGCAAGAGTTGGTCCGACGGGAGCTAAATGGCACAACGAACTTTTGAAGTGGGCCGCAGGGGAGAGCACTCTGCGATACCAACTGGCGAGGCGGCAGCACAACGAGAGGGCGCTAGAATCAGCACTGGAATGGGAGACAATAGTGCAGGCCCTTAGAGATTACTGCGCTTCCAGCGATTCCGAGGGTGATGATGCAGCACAACTTGAGTCCCGTTAGACGTCCACGATACGGATCTCTATACAGTCATCTGGGGTTTTTTCCCATAAGCTCTTCCTACACATACCACTACACACTGATGGCGGGGTTGGGGTGGGGGGAGGGAGTTGAATCATGAGACTGTTGGGGGGGGAGTTTTTTCTGTTAGGTTGATCTAGAAAAGCAGATGAAGCCCGTGGTATTATCCGGATCAGCTTCGACGTTCTACCAGATCCCCACCTGTGTTCTATGTAAGAAGACGCCGCCCGACCTTCGGGTTGTGGGCTGAATGGCTGTGTACCCACGATGTTTCCTCACGGGGGATCGGATGTTTCTACCCTTTTATTCCTGAAAATGTGTTGCTGATCTGTCATGTAACTTTGGCTAATTCCTGCAATAAAAATATATTTAAAAAAAAAAAAAAATCATGTACGGCAGGGGGGTACATTATTCCATATATAATAGGACATAAGTAGAAAAATTAACCATAGCAGTGGGTGATCACAATGGAATGGTTTTGTGGATAGTATATAATTGCTTTAAAGTTCCAACATCACTGCCACATTTAGAAGCAACATGTCGGCCACACTGGAATGTTAAACAATAATATGCTATGTACTGTACTAATCCAATATGGCCTCTCAGCAAACACCACATGGAGTGAAAGGCTTACATTTTGGTATGGAACTATCCATCGATTATCGTTGTTGTACCGATCCATGATGGCTGACTGACATGCTTCCAAATTCGATGGCGATCTTGGTAAAAAAACAATCCCATAACAAAATGCCTGGTTTATAAACCGTAACAGCGCAGGATGCGACACACAGCAGATTAAATTGACAGTAAACGTGTGGCCCAGTATCATTGTCTGAGGAGCTGCTAGGTGCTCTAAAAAGAACACAAAATAAAAAGGAGAAAGAAAAATCAAAGGCGACCTATAAAGGAGAAAATTGAAAACTGTAGGTCAGGCCCACCTGCTCTAGCACTGAAGTACACCAATTTTCAGGACTCCAATCAGGAAAATGCTGTCACTCACGGTGATATGGACAATGGCTGAAGTAGTCTCACCTATTTCCCTGTGCACAATGTTTTATACCCAGGATGTGTCGGAGATGGTAACCAATACCTGGCTTAAGATTCAACGTAATAAAATCCTTGCCTATATTATATGCTTTAGCACAGCATACTTATGATAAACTCCTAAAGAGTTATTGCTTTTCATATGCTTTTCATAAAACAATAAATCAGTCCTGCTTCTTATGTTGTATCTTTTCATGATAAACAGATTAAACTCATGATATCTTCATAGTATTTCCCAAAGAACCAATCGGGTCTGTAGACTTTATTTTTAGGTTGTCATCATAACCAACACGGGCCTATTGCTTCAAGCATAAGCTGTGCCACAAGGCAACTATCCGACATACAGACATAAACTTAAATCTATATATAAAATTACAGTTGGAAAAACATCAACCAACCCCTCTTAAGAGGGCCTAAAAAGGATGGATGCCAAAACAAGTCAGGTTTTTTCACATTGGGGGACACATGATTGGGAGACAATGTAACTGCAAGAGAGCTAGTGGAAGATAGGAGGAGTGTAGGCAGCCTACGGCCGGGTGAAACTGGACATAGGGACACCAGAGTCGGCTAGGCAGAATGGGTCCAGAAGTAAGATGAGCTGAGAGGTACAACAGCCAGCTAAGCAGAGTGAACAAGCAGCTGAAGCAAAATGAGCTTTGAACAAGAAAAGTGGGCAGGGTGGCAGGAAAAGATGGAACACGGGAACAAGAGCTGCCGGGGTAGATTAGGGCTGTGCCGAGGTGAGCTGTGCACATGAGGAGGTTGAGCACTGGGTGCCTCAGGCTGACTGCAAAGGGGCAATAGTTGGCAAAGCATTAGTGTTCACTGCAGAGAAGCAAGGCGAAAATATAGCTGTGAAGAGATACCATGGTGTAACAGTAGTAGCATGTGTGCCACCGAGGTACAAGAAACTAGTTCCCCAGCATGTCATCGACTTCCCCTGCAGCAACAGAGTTCTTACGGAATCCTGTGTTCCAGGCTCGGCCTGCGCAGATGAGACCAGCACTGCTCCCGAGGTATGTTCATCAACAGCGCTCTCTGAGTGTGGGCGTGGAGGGCAGCAGATGCCTGGCTTAGTGGAGGGAGAGATGGCAACAGCAACACAGCCTTAGCACCGCGACAGCAGCAGCGACAGCGCCTGACAAAGGAGTAGCCCCTGCCCCGGCACCCGACCTGCACCGCACCGAGCCGAGGCCTGCCTTCGGAGGCACCAGCGCTCACCAGCCAAGGGACAGGGTCTGATTTGACCGGTTCAAACAATGTCTTCAGTGTGTGGAAATTTAGTGCATTTGATGCCACTCTCATTTCAGTATTATGCAGGCGCTTGCAGAAAAAAAGAAAGACACGCAGCCGCCATGGTTAAAAATGAAGAAGGCCGCCGTGAAGCGGAGGCTGTGATGATACAGGAAAGCACACAAATGCATGTGAAGAGCTAAGATCTATTTGATTTTTCTTCAAGTCCCTGAGTGGAAAGTAATTAGAAACAAGTGGAATAGGACAAGTACTGAGGGCAATCCATGGGGGTCAACAATCAAAAAAGGTGGGACAAGCAGGAACCATTATCCAATAGGAAGCAACATTTTTTAAAGGACACTGACAAGAGCGAATCAGAAGCTGGAGACAGGCTGTAAGCCCCCTGACTGAATACACCTTGTCGAGAGACAGCGCATGCGCTGCCTAGGCTCGACCTTAAAAAAGCCACCTACAGAATATACCAGAACATAGGGGCCTATTACGATGGCGGGCGGATCGCCACCGCCGGGACGGCAGTGGCATCCGCACCGCAATTGTAACCTTGAAAACCGGCGGACAGATTATGATGGCGGTCGTGACTGCGGAGGTGTGAAAATCCGTCTGCTGCTTTTCCACCGGCAGCAATCCGCCCGCTGGCCTGGTGGGTGGAGCTGGACCGCTAAAATGGTGCCAGTGCCTAGCTTTTTCAGCCGTTCGGATTAGGATGCATGCGGAAGCCAGGTTTTCCGTGGCGGTTTCTGGCTATTGAAAGGCTGGCGGGATTGTGTTTGGGGGGTGTGTGCACTCTGGGGGGTACCCATGGTAGCCCCCCTAACTTTTGACTGCACCAAGTGGCAGGCACATTTCAGTGCCTGATACGTAGTGTAGTGAAAAGCACAACATGCTCATTTTCGCAACGCAGCGGTGCTGCTGCCAACACCGCCTGCCACAATGTTAACGCTGTGGAATGCGACCGCTGCGGTGGCGGGCCCATCATAATTCAATGAGCGGGAATGCTGGAAGCATGGCGGACAAACCCAATAACTGCCATACGTGCCGCGGTCACATCATAATACCATGGGCGGGACCGCCACACGCATGGTGGTCAGACCCAATCTCCGCTACGGTGGCGGTCGGAAAAAGTCTGACCGCCATCCTAAAAGGCCCCTATGTAAGGAAGCTTTGTCAGGATGAAGCACCATTCTGAGTGTTGAACCAGACAACTGAAGTGAAGTGAAAAACAATACAACCACTGAAGTCCTCTTGGAAAGTAACAGAAGAAAAATAAAAACAAATGTTTACAAGAACATTTAAAAAGTATGTACACTATACTACTTCTGATGTCTCATTTTCCAAAACATGAATTTGTTTGCATTTTTGATTCAGCTTTTTTACCCATAAAACATGTTTTCTTAAAAAACAAGTACTTCTTGTGTAATTATATAATAATGTATTTAAGAAAATTGTTTAGTTAACGTGTACAATGAGTGTTATTTAGATAGGGAATACTTCTTTTAAAGCTGTTTCCTGTCTTTACCGAATAGTCTTTGGCAGCTTTGACCACTCCGGAGAACAATGCTCCTTTTGCATTGCAATAGAAGCTCTCCAAAGGATCACCAAAATGTTGTAGGAAATGTATTTGATAAGATCTGATACACTCTAGGCGAGAGTCCAGACATACCATTCCTGAACTCTCGCATTCATTGAACCCAAAACCCCCAGGTTGCCTTACCTGTTGGAGACAATCCATGAATACACACTTTTTGAATTTATGTCGATGGTTCTCTCGTTGTGTTGAAGGAATCGGTCCTGATGGCCATAGGCACGGATAACTGATAATCCAGATACTGTCTCCCCAAAGTGGGAATAAATTGGGGACCTCGTGACAGAATCCAAACGTCTCAGTTGTCGGGAAGTGGCAACATAAAATCGCTAAAATGAATAGAAAAACTATGATAAGCATGTTGCATTTGAACTAGCGATTAAAATCATTGTTTTTTCGGGAACACATTGAAAGAATAAAGTATTATTCTTATCCACATTAAATTTGCCATTCAGATGCATGGAGTTTAACACCTTGGCTGCTAGGTGTTTTCCCCTCCTGTGCTGCAACCCAAGCTATACCATTGTTTCATGACGAGCTCAGCTCGTCATCAGCACAGCTCAACCGTGCATCATGACGAGCTGAGCTTGTCATGAGCATCGAAGGGGTTAAAGTGTGACGTATCAAAGTGTCCTTTCCGAACAGTCACCTGCTCACATCAAATTGCTTAGATCTTGGGCCAAATGCTTTTTCTTTTGTGTGTTTAGGGACTCCTGTTCAAGTGGCAATATCAAAGTGAGATTAACTGAATTGTATATACCTTCAAAACTATGTAATTATATGTAGCAGCAAAAATGGTTCTTACAATGTATATGAAATATTTTTATAATCTGTTTATTGCTATTTTTTTGCATTAATCTTGTCCATTTTTATAAAGCAGTAATAAGACCCAAACACAAATACATAAATTGACAATGCATAATTTAGGTGCAGAGACAAAATTCAAAAATATTGAGTTGCACAAATATCGAGTTGCAAATATCGTGAGTCAGAAATATCGACATGGGGGGCGGAGCTAGCCGGCGTTCATGGTGGACGCTTAAGTGCGGAGCTCTGCGCTAGCGCTGCCGAATATCCATCCAATATCCTTCAAAAGCGGCAAAACCTGTGAAATTCCGGCGGGGGCTGCCTCCCCTACCCCCTGCGGATCTCCGGCGCGACTTTTGAGGGGCTGCGTGCACGAGTTCCCCCGGCGCCGTCGCCGACCGAAGAGCCGCGGACCAGGCCGGGATCCCCGCTCTGCCCTGGACGCCGAGGCCGCGCTGCGTCACCCGACGTGCGGCCCCGGCGAGAGGAAGCCCCGCTGTGGTGCGTGCGGCGTGGCCGGCGGGAGCTGCTACCCATCCAGCGTTCCGCGACTGCACTGCGGACCCCTGCTGTGACGCCTCCACCCCTGGAGGGGCGCGGAGGACTCGAGTGAGAGCCGGCGGCGAAACGGCCCCGCTGGGAACACACACGTGGCGCTCTCACGGGCGCCATTGCATGCTGCGGAGGGAACCCGCCTGACGGCCTGACCACTCGGAAGGAGCCTTACGGAGCAGCGGGCAGCTTTGGGACGGAGGCCACCCAACACGAGCCTTGCACCCTCGAGCACTGCACCCCCGAGCTGACTGGGGGTGTCCTGACACTGAGGCACCCGGAGGGGGAAAGTAAGAGGCGAGTGCCTACCCTGACCTGAGGCGTCACTGGGCACGCAGGCCTAAACGCGACAGCGGCCTGAACGCGCGGCCTCCGGTGCCGGCCTGTGCACGAGGTCAGCTCCCGCATCGTCCCATTGGGGCACCATTGACATTATAAGGTCTGTGGACACTGGCCTCCCTATCAGCAGCAGCGATGGGCAAGACCGATAGGACGCAAACGAAACTTTCGTTTGACCAGAGGAGACAGAAGGCACCGGAGCCGCCGGCGGCCCAGTCCCCGGGAGCAACTGCGGACCCGAACACCGCGCTGTGCACAGAAATTAGAGGCATGCTCAACACGATGGAGAAAGGCCTACAGGAGGGCATGACGGCCATCGGCACCAAGATTGACGCCCTGGCGTATCGAATGGATCGCATGACGGAGAGGGTGGATAAGCATGCGGAGAGGCTGGACATGGCAGAGCGCAGGCTGACGGAGGCGGAGGAGGCGCAGACAACGTGGGACGCTGACCGCAAGCAGTTTGGGAGGCTGCTACAGGTGATACAAGAAAAATCGGAGGACTTAGAGGCTCGCTCCAGGCGGTCCAACATACGCGTCACGGGCGTGGCGGAGTCGACCCAGACAGGGAAAATGGAGCTATTTGTTGAGAAACTCCTTAAAACTCTATTGGGAGACGACACCTTCTCTCCCATGTTCATAGTGGAGCGAGCCCACCGCACCCTGGGCCAGAGGCCCGCTCCAGGGGCGAACCCTAGGCCGATAATAGCGAAACTCCTCAACTACAGGGACAGGGATGCTGCCCTCCGTGCTGCTCGAGAGAAGGGGGAGTTGCAGTACGAGGGAATGAACATTTCGCTATACCCTGACTTCACCTCCAAGGTACAGGAGGAGAGACGGCGATTCGTCCCCTATAAGCAGCAGCTCAGAGACCTGGGCTTGGACTATGCCATGTTGTATCCGGCACGGCTGCGCATCAATAGGCAGGGCCACTCACATTTTTTCACCGACCCGAAGGAGCTGCAAAAATCCCTGAAGCAGTGGATCAAGGAGCATAAAGAGAGCCGGACGGCGCCTGCGGAGGAGGGCGCTGGCAACGAGGATCTGGATGAGCAAGACTAGTGTGACGGAGGGGCGCAGTGGTCTCTCCCGAGGACCTGGCCACTTGAGGCCGTGCCATGATCCAAGCCTCTTGGCCCGGAGGATGCCCAGTCTGGGCTCTCCACTGCAGTGAGCGGACTTCTGGACATGGTATCACGGGTGAGATCTGTACGGGCCACACGGGTTAAGGTGGTGGGCGGCACTCTCCATGACTCTACTAGCCTGCCCGGGGGTGGTGTTGATAACGTCCTACGACAGGGAGAGGTCGATGGGGTCTGGGGGGGGGGGGGGGGGGTGGTACGGCGGGTACGATATTGTTCTTGTTACTTAAAAGCCGCACTGGCAAATGGGGGCGCTGGCGTAGGGGCGGCCAAAAGACATTGCGCAGAAGCGACGACCGGACGTTGGTCGATTGAGACATTGAGCGTGCTACCTCTGCCCTGGCGCTCATAGTGCTTGCGGCTCTTCTTGAGACTGCTTGGGGGAGTTTGAAGATGGGTGGGGGGGGTGAATGTAGGGATTTCGGTCACACCAGGTTGGGGTTGGTTGACTGTGGGCGGTGGGGGGCAATGGGGGTTCTGAGTTCGGGGAAGTTTGGGATGTTTGGGGAAAGGTCCGACATGTGCTCTAAAATGTTATGTTCTATAGGATGGGTGGGCGGCTGCTGCCACTGGCGGGGGGGGGGGGGTCCTCGACGCTGCACTACAATTGTTGTCCTCCTTCACTGTTAATGGCTAACACACCACAGGCAGACTCACTGAGCGATACAGAGTCCCTCAGGGCTCTTACCTGGAATGTGAGGGGTTTGAATGATTATCGGAAACTCCGTAAGGTGCTACACTATCTACAGAGACACCACATAGACTTGGCGCTGCTGCAGGAAACGCATCTGCCCAACAACAGTAAGATGCTAATGCACAGGGGGATCCAGGGTCACTCCACTTACGCAGGCTTCACCACCCATGCCAGAGGGGTCCTCACCTGGGTCAATCCGAAATCCAAGTTATCCCTCGCCCTGGTAAAGGCGGACCCGGAGGGGAGGTTTTTGTTAAGCAAGTGCACGGGCAAGGGCCACAACCTGCTGGTCATGAATGTCTATGGCCCGAACTATGACTCCCCTGATTTTTATACAACGGTTGCGGAACATTGTACTGAATGGGCCGCAGGTAATATGATCTGGGGTGGGGACTTCAATTTCACCTTTAGCCCAGAGCTAGATAGGTCTGCGGGCCCTGCCAGGCGCCCGGCGGCGGCGGCGCAGTGCATGCAGGCAGAAATGTTGAAACTGGGTCTGGTAGATGTGTGGAGGGAAAGAAATAGCGCCAAGGGGGGGTACATGCATTACTCAGCGTACCACAACATCCATACCAGGATTGACTACTGGTTGGCTTCACACTTCCTGCTCTCCATGGTCAGGGGCTGCAGTGTGCTTCCCCGCACTCTGTCGGACCACTCCCCGGTGCTGTTGGCGCTGCGTACTCCCCAGCAGAGAATCCCGCCATTCACGTGGCGCTTTCCACCCTACTCGCTGCTGGATGAGGCTTTCAGGGCTGACCTGGGGGAGGACATAGATACCTTCTTCGACACCAATCTGGGATCAGTGGACAGCTTTGGGACGGTTTGGGAGACATTTAAGGTGTACGTGCGGGGGGTGGTCATGGCGAAACACTCAGGGATACTAAAGGCAATTAGAAGCAGGCTGAAATATCTGGAGGGGCAGATAGCGGACTACGAGCGCCGCCAGCTGCTTGACCCGAACCTGCCTGGGGATGGGACCCTGCAAGACCTTCTGAGTGAGTTCCACGAGGAAGCTGACAGGGAAGTGCGACATTTAGGAAAATACGCGACAGCGCGCGCGTATGGCGAGGGGGACCGCCCGGGTGCACTGCTTGCCAGGATCATGAAAGGCACTAGGCGCAAACAGACCATTGCGGAAATGCGTAACTCAGGGGGGGAGACGCTCACGGAGGAGACACACATTCTGGCGGAATTCAGGAGATTCTACGAGGAGCTCTACACCACTAAAATCTCGGGGGTTGAGGACCAAATTGACAACTACCTCGCCTATATCAGGATGCCATTCCTTGAGAATTGGCAGAGGGAATTCCTGATGTCCCCCATACACCGTGAGGAGATATCCGATGCGATGGCCACCATGAGAGCGGACAGTGCCCCCGGGATAGATGGTCTAACGGTGGCCTTTTACAAGGCGTATAAGGATAAGTTGCTACCCCACCTCTCCACCCTCTTTGACGAAATCTGCGAGAACGGCGCTATGCCACTCTCCATGCGAGAGGCGCTGATTGTCACCATACTCAAACCTGGTAAGCCCAGCGACCTGCCAGGCTCGTACCGCCCACTGTCCCTTCTTAATGTTGACGCTAAGCTCTACGCAAAAGTGCTGGCTACCAGGCTGGCACTAGTGGCGCCGGGGCTGGTAGCCCCGGAGCAGGCTGGGTTTATCCCGGCCAGGAACCTCACTTACAATATCCGCACGGTCATGGGGGCCATGCAGCATACCAGGCATGACACTAAAGCCATTGCGGTCTTTCTTGACATGGAGAAGGCCTTTGACTCTGTGGAGTGGCCCTTCATACGCAAGGTGCTGCAAAAGTTGGGGCTAGGAGAACTTTTCCTCCAACTGCTGGGCGCCCTCTATCACGAGCCCACGGCCAGAGTCAGATTGGGGGATGCAGTCTCGGAGCCGATCTCCATCACCAGGGGCACGAGACAGGGATGCCCCCTTTCCCCGCTACTCTACGCCCTTGTGGCAGAGCCACTGGCGTGTGCGATTCGGGAATACCACTCGTATGAAGCCATCAACTACCCCACCTACAAATTGGGCATTTCCACATATGCGGACGACACCCTGCTTTATGTCAGGGACCCGGCCAATAACCTTGCGTCGGTGCTGAGGGAAGTTGTGAGGTTCGGCGCGCTCTCCGGACTGAAGGTTAACTGGGCGAAATCAGTTGCCTTCCCACTAACCCCAATCACTGTCCCCTTCGAGATGGACTACCCGCTCCAATGGTCCACTGAACCGATAAGGTATCTGGGCATCATGCTCCACACGGACCCTGACGTTATGCTGAGGGAAAACTACGGGGTCGCTTACAGCAAACTTGCGGATGACGTAGAGCTCTGGATTAAACTCCCGTTATCTCTGATGGGGAGGATTGCCTTAATGAAAATGGTCATTCTCCCGAGGTTTCTGTGCCTGTTCAATAATCTCCCGATTGTCCTCTCGAAAGCCTTCTTTGCAACCCTGAACAAACTCTTGGTGCGACTAGCGTGGGCCGGGAAACAACCTAGGGTGCAGTGGAAGGTTCTGCAATTACCGTATGAGCAGGGGGGCTTAGCTGCCCCGGACCTGGAACGCTACTACAGGATAGCGCAGGCCTCCCACCTCCACACCTGGATACATGGCAGCCGAGATGTTCCACACGTGATACTGGAGCGGCTGTTCGCGGACCCTACTCCGCTTCCGGCTACCATTTGTGGCCCACAAGACCGCAGAGTTGGCGTACTAGACTCCCTCCTGTCTACCAACCATGCATGGCACTCCATTCTGCAGAGGCAAAACAAAGAGCTGATGTACGCTCCCAACATGCCTCTACAATGGGCGCTCTGGCTACCAACCTTAGCGGAACCGGGTGTCCATAGGGCCCTTCACGAATTGGGTGCTCTTACTTTGGGGGACCTATTCGAGCATGGACAGGTGAAGACGTGGGCACAGATCTCACATCGGAGGGAGAGCCCCACACTGCTCCAACGCTTTCAGTACCATCGGGTCCGTAGCGCCCTGCTGGAGCTGCTGGGCCCCGACATGGAGGAACCCCCTGCGGTCCCGGAACTGGTGTATGTCATTGACACCGTATCTCCGAAGAAGCTGATTACTAGATTATACAGGATAGGGCACGAGCACACGGCCCTGCTCTACACGAGGGCGCGACTGGCCTGGCAGACTGACCTGGGTACACACGTCGATGACGGCATGTGGGCCTACTGCTGTGCGGCCACCAGGCGCATTTCCCTGAACGGGAGGCACCGGTTGGTCCACTTTAAGTTCTTACAGAGGGTATACCACACACCGGAGAGGCTCCACAGGTACGGTCTCCGTGACACCCCACACTGCGAGAGGTGCCGGGCCCGGGTTGCGGACTTCCTGCACATGGCCTGGGGCTGCCCGGGAGTCCAGAGGTATTGGGCCAGCGTCTTCGCTGAATTGAGCGCTATAGCGGACTTGGACCTAGCAATGGACCCAGCCCTTGCTCTACTGGGGTACACCAAATCGATTCCCGTCGCGGTTAGGAAACTGGTGAGCATGGGACTGCTCCTGGCGAAGAGGGTAGTCGCGTTATGCTGGATGAGGGGGCCATTACCTACGCTCAAGCGATGGGTTAGCGACATGAAATACTGCAACACGCAGGCGGACACATACAGTGAGCTCCTACCGCCCGGGAGTCGCCCCAAGAACTTCTGGGGGCTGTACCAGACCTACTTGTCCTCCAAGCTGGACGGGGAAGTCTCGGAGGAGGGCGAGGGGGGAGACCGAGGGAGTGACGTGCAAGAGCCACCGGATACACATGACTAGGGTGCTCCTCCGCACAACTAATGTACTGTAAGCGGTAGGGATTTCTCCATCCTACTAGAAGTGAGAACAGGGGGGAGGCACACCGGATAGGGGGAGGGCGGTAGGCCGCACTAGCTACCACAGGTGATAGAGACGTCTACAGGCGGCTCGGGGAGCACGAATGAGGGACCAGTTGAGGGGGGGGGGTGTTTAGAGGGTTGGGGTTGGTTGGGGGGGGGGAAAATATATAAAACTGTCTTGCTTTGCCAATTTATTCGAATTGCACACTACTTTGCAGATGGTACGAGCCTACAGAGGAGGCCTGTCTCCGGCTGACCTCCAACGAATTCTCACACTGGACTCTATGATGTTAATGTGTCATGGTATTTGAATTTGTTGTTGCATGGAGACCTGTTGCCGGCCCGGGATGGGTTGTAGGCAAGTGATTGCGTTTACATTGTGCTGTGCTTTTTCATAATAAATACAATAAAAAAAAAAAAAAAAAAAGAAATATCGACATACAGATTCTCGTGGTCAAGACTATTGATTATAGGTACGTAATATCGAAGCTAAAAATATTGAAGTGTTTAATATCGTTAGCCAAAATATAGTTCTTAAAAATATTGTTTGTTTATTAATGTTATGTATTTTAGCATATATTTTATATGTATGTGTTGTATTTTTTTGTATAATTGTGTTTTTAATACATGTGTTAAATCTTTAGTAGTTAATAATTTTATTTTTATTTAAATTTTGCCTTTTTAATTCTTTAGCGGGATGTGGGTGTATAGGGCAATAGGGTGGAAAGTAATTTAATTATATAAAATGTATTGTTTATTTTTTATTTATTAATATTTGTTTAATTGAGATGTTATGGTGTTAAAAGTATAAAGTAAATTATTATTAATTAATAATCGGTTGTTAATTTAAATGAATTAATTGGTAATTAAATATGGTAATCGTGTAATTCATTTCAGGTGTGTGTTTTGGTGTTTATAGGTGTTAAGGGTGAAAAGTAATTTATTTTTAATTGATAAACTAATACTTGCCTGTTAATTTTAATTAATTATTGGTAATTAATTATGGCAATTGTGTAATTAATTTTAGGTGTGTGTTGTGGTGTTTATAATTGTTAAGGGTGGGAAGTAATACATTTTAAATTGATGAATTAATAATTAGATGTTAATTTGTATTAATTAGTAATTAATTATGGTAGTTGTGTAATTAATTTTAGGTGTGTGTTTTGGTGTTTACAGGAGTAAAGGGTGGGAAGTAATTTGTATTTAATTAATATATCGTTGTTAATTAGTGTTAATTATTTAATATGTATATTGAGTAATTGTTACTTTATTTTGTCTGTTTTTACTTTGAAAGAGGTGGGTATTAAATACATTTCAATTACTTAATATTTGTTAATAGTAATAGTTTTTAATTTATAAATAAGTTTTATTATTTTAAAGAATAATGTAGGTGTATGTTGTGGATATCATAGTGTTAAAGTGTGTGTAGTCAATTATTGTTTATTCGTTTTTTTTATTAATAATATGTTTTTATAGATTATAAACAAATGTAATTACAAATATGGAAGTGTTTTGGTATTGGTGTGGTGCTTTAGGGTAGGAAATACAATAAATACATTTATGTATTAATGAATTTATTTGAAAATATTTTCTAGTTTAAAATAGTTTTATTTTATAAATGTATTTATTAATGTATATTATATATTATTTGTAGGTTTTCTATATGTCATTAATATTATATGTGTAAGTGTGAGTAGTAATATTTGTCTCTTGGATATCCAACACTTTCCCTACTACTGCACTCACTGCAGTGGGTATGGTAATTTTTACCCCTCCACTATCCAACACTTTCCTAACGTTTGCACTCACTGGAATTGGAATAGTAATTTTTACACCTCTGCAATCCAACACTTCCCCACTGTTGCACTCACTGGTGTGGGAGTAGTACATTTTTACCCCTCCTCTTTCCAACACTTTGCTTACTGTTGCTTACTGTTACATTCACTGGAGTGGGAATAAAACTTTTTACCTTTCCGCTATCCAACAGTTACTCTACTGTTGCATTCAGTGGAGTGGGAATAGTAATTTTTACCACTCCCCTATCCAACACTTTCCCTATTGTTGCTCTCACTGGAGTGGGGATAGCAATTTTTACCCCTTCACTATCTAACACTTTCCCTGCTGTTGCACTGTTTGGAGTGGGAATAGTAATTTTTACCCCTCCGCTATCCAACAGTTTCCCTGCTGTTGCACTCACTGGAGTTGGAATAGGAAATGTAATTATTTTGCTATCCAACACTTTCCCTACTGTTGCACTGATTGTATTGGGAAATTGAAGTTTAAATATTTATCATAGTTTAATTTATTTTAAAACTTTAAAATGATATAAAAATAATATATATATATATATATATATATCACTAATTAAAAAAATTATATATATATTAGTTTATTAATTAAATATATACATATGTATAAATTATTATGTTTGTATGTTTATTTTGTTATTAAGTTTATTTGTTATATTTTGTTAAAATGTATATTAAATGTAATTTAGTTTGTTAAAATGAATATTAATATTTAATATATATTATATTATATATATATATATATATATATATATATATATATATATATATATATATATATATATATATATATATATATATGATCAAGCTTTGTGGAAAGCGAAACGTGTAATGGCGGCTGGCTTGCTGGAGAGAATAAAGCACCTTAATTCAGCACTTACAAACAGATCTGTTCCTTCGTCATTGAAGATTGGGCTGGGGCGGCTGCCTCAGTTTGTGTGTCGAATTTACGTGCATATATATATAAATATATTGAAATCGATATTTTTTACATCTATTTTTTTACATCAATATTTTTGATTCAATATTTTTGTACTGACCTGGATAGGTATGGGAGTCGATATTTTTGTACTCTATATTTTTTTAAATATTTTTAACATCAATGTTTTTGTGACCGATATTCTATCAGTGGACCCTTCATTTAGACAGGACTGCTTGTATGGCCAATATTAGATAGACATATAATACACAATTGTGGTAGAAAATATCGAAGCCAAAATATAGACAGGTCACAAAATCATAACCAGAATATTAAGAATTAAAATATTGTGTAAAGACAGACAGGGAGATATGGATTTACGATTCTTAACTCCAGATCTACATAGCTTGAAGACATATATATCACCAACGTATGTATATGTGGAATTAGATATAGAATATTTAAACAAATTTACAATAATTTGTCTCTCGATATTCTGGTCACAATGTTAGGGCTGCTATATTCGCAGCTCATACCATAAAATAAACTTCTGGTATCCATTGTCGGCATCCTGCTCTACCTATACATTGTTCTGTATAGTTGGAGGAGTATACACTAAAACGCGCTGATGACTTCACTGCACACCTTGACCTATCCTTTCTTATCTTTCCTCCTCCCTTCCCACTCTCTTGAAGTGTGCAGTATATAAACCCCATATTTTTCAGGGCTTATGTGACCACCTGTTACTATTTTGTCAAACATCATACAGGTATTATAATAAGGAATGCCCAAGTTATGGCGTTAGGTATATTATATTCTGGTATTGGTTTAGGTGCAGCCTTTACTTTATTGCCTCCTCCTGCGTTCATAGCAAGCTTTTCTCCCTTTCACCTTGTCACGTACTCCAGCATTCTCCTACCATCCTCCCCTTACATTTTTAAGTGAGAATAGGGTTGCCAGCAATCCACACATATTTTATTATTTTTAAAGATTGACACTTTGTTGCATAATTTAAAAAAAAATACAAATTGTAAGTAACTGCTAGAATTTGTAAGCAATTTGGGCAATATTTATATACACAGGTGTAAAAGTTCTCCACCCCTAAAATTCGAGGAAGCTGAAAAGGATTTGAGGGTCTCTATCCATTTTAATGTTCACAGCTAATTAGGTGAAGCTGAACCACATTTTTGGAATATTCATTTTTTTATATTTATAAATTTATAGAGCACATGTTCACCAAACTAAGCCACCTTACACTAAACTATTTGACTTGGAGAGGGTTGCTGAAAGGACAATATTACACACACAAATCAGCCAGGTGTTTCTGAAGACCCTAACCTTCAGATTGTTTAGTTCTATTTGTAAGAGGTCTGACAGGAAACTAGAACCCAGAAAACAGCCATTGGGGATTTTTTTTAATTTGTTAATTGCCAAAAGATTAGAGCTGGTAAATCTCAGACAGCGAGTTGTAGTGCACATGACCGATTTCACAGGTAGAATGAACCCATAGGACTGGTATGGTCAGATGCTTGCCAAATTGACTTGTACAGCTTAGAGTAAGCAAGCACCATCATGTGGAACCGCAAGCCCTTGACGGGCACGAGGGTCGATGCTGCTTTAGGATTGGCCGCAGGGGATTCAGGGAGCCTGTGCCTTCATTGGAGCCACAAGAGGAGCAGAAAACCGGCGATGCGGCTGGCTGCAGGTAAGGCCCCCCCCCCCTTTATTTGTTGTCGTCTCCATTCCACCCCTTCCACAGCCATTCTCCTTTGACACACGCCGCTACAGCTATATACGTGCTATGGGATAATAACTAGGTTGTTATGGTTCAGCTGCGTGCAGTGGGTTGCCTTTTGAACTTTTTGCGATCGCCGATCATGCATGCTACCTAAACAGCTTAGTTTTCCTGTTCTCAAATATTCATTTTCTGTCACTGCAGCGCTGCACTGTCTTTTCTCATCATCTCACTGTAATAATACCTCAAACTCCAAGCCTGACAAATCTCCACACACATCGAACTACGAGCCTGACACAAATCACCAGTGGTGCAAATCTGGGGGCATATTTAGGAGCCCCTCTTGCCGCTGTGGCGTACCATGGCATTGCGGTGGGTGTTTTCATGCAACACCCCTGGATGTTGACGCTTCCCCAGATTTACAAGACCATGTAAATCTCGGGATGTGCCAAAACCTTACACCTCCGAAGGGGAGACGCAACGAGGGGAAAACACTTTATTTCTTCCCATTGTTTACTCTTTCTGTGTGTGCTGAAGAATACAGCACATATAGAATGAGGAAAAAGCCCCCCAGGATAGTTTTCGTGCAGGAAGGTGCCCCTTCTTGCACAAAAACAATTTGTTGACAACACAGGCACCCTTGCACCATGGCACAAGAGTGCCTGCATTGGCACCAGGCTGACGAAACGGCACCAGCGCAGGGGGAAAGGACAGGAATGCACCCTATTAGATAAATCCAGTGCATTCCAGCCCTTTCACTTTGACATAGGCCAGCGCACCTTGCTGCGCTGCCCTGCACCAAATCCCCATAAATGAGGCCCTTGGTGTCCGGTATTACGGATGATAGCAGGAATCTCAGGTGCATGAAGGTTAGTTTATTCCTCTCTGCGTCACTAACAGTCAGCACCCATATGAAAATCCTCCAGTGAGAACCACAGACATTCTAAGTATAGAATCAGGGTACCGGGGAGAGAGGAAAATGCCAAAAAGTGGCGGAAGGCGGAAAAAGGATTTAGAGCAGAATTCGTGCAAGTTTTAAACAGTAAAATAATACTTCAAAACATTACAAGAAAAACCTTCCGGTTCTCGACTCCTGAAGTCCCTCCTTCACTCACCCATTATGAAATTATCACTTCTTTCACCCCCTAACTTATAGTTGTGGCACATTTAGCAACCTGTATCCTTGCTACAGCCGGGATTGTTACTTCCCACCAGACTAGGTTCTACCACAAAGCCACGGTTATTTCTGCTTTATACCGTTTTCATAATTCAATTTAAAGGTGATTGGCATTATTCTTTTTTTTTAGTTCAAATCATTTTTATTGATAAAAGAACATAAGAAGCATAAAAAGAAAAAGAACGAAAAGCATAATACAAAATTTACATACAGTACATGTGGATACGTTTGGCTCCGGCTTAACTACATAGATGATGTACTAAAGGATCTTGCGAAGATGTACAACTATGAGTGATACTTGTAGCGTACAGCCAAGTGGATTGTATATACTCTGAAGCAAACATATATCAAGTAAGTGGATAAATGAAATAAATAAGTAGATGGATAAATACAATATATAATAGAAAATACATAATTCCTGGTACAAATACGCAGATACTTACGATGAATGCTCAATTGATACATACACTGGTACATTACTTAAGAATTCGAATATAGCCCATGCTGGGTTTCTGACAGTGTCGCAGCAGTAAGTGAGGAAGGAAGTAAGCTAGTAATTACATCGCCCTGAGCATATACACATACATAAAAGCACGAGGGATTGGCATTATTCTGCTGTCTTTGCACAGTACACCAATACCCTCGGCGGAGTTCTCTTTATAAGAATGTATAAATACGTGCAAAAATAAATGCATGAATCGTCCAGTGCTTAACACCTTAGCTGCTATGGAACGTCCAGCTCCAGTGCTGGATGTTCCATTGTGCAGGTGCAGTTCGAACGTTCATCGGCTGACGGCAGCACTAGGGAGGTAGTGGTGCCGTCGGCCGCTGAACGGGCGAAGCACTTATGAGGTTAATTTGAGCCGGTGCTTTCCGCTGCTCAGCACCGGCACTTAATTGGTTTCCGGTGCTCGGCACCGGCACCTAATTGTCAACTTCATACTTAGAACAGTCCACCACATGGTGGCGCTGCTCATCTAATTTAGAGATGTGCAGAACAACGGTAGGTTAGGACTACAATATATGTTAAAATTGCTAATACTTGCCTCCCCCACCATTCGTTAAGCTTTGGGGACCTGTCTCATTTACATGCAAAAGAGATGGTTAGTAGTTGTTTTGGGAGTGATGACAAGGGCAATGGGTGGGTCAAGCTGCAGTGGCCTCCTGGTTAGAGCCCTGGCACTTAATATTTTACAAATTAAGCACTGGAATCGTCCAATATTCAGTTCCCACCTGGCCCGCTGGCATAGAGTGCAAGTCTCTATTAGACATGCGCACGTTTTGCTTCTTACCTGAACAAAGTAGTAAACGATACCCAAAGGAATGATCACAGCAGCAAAGATGGGCGTGGCCAAGCAGATCAAAAACAAGGTGGCAATCACCCCAAGGAAGCAGTTCACCCAGCTGCGAAACGACATAGGGATGGTCTCGTCCACTGTGAAAATATCCTGCATGGGAAGATAGAAATTAATGTAAGTGCAGGTCAGAGTCCTCATAATTCCAGACCAAAGCCTAGCAAAGGGGTGGAACTGCCCGTGCTGTAGGGTAGACATAGCTAGACAGAAATACAACAGATACTAACTAGACATACAGATATTACATTGGGGCCTTAGGGATGAACCAGAAAATATCTGATAGTTTGCCTCTGCCTTCTATTGCTCTATCCTTCTAAATATCTATGAGAAACTACAGCAGCAGTGACAATCTTCCTCAAACCTAATATTCAGAGTGCTTCCTGAGCATGACAAAGGGTGGGACAGAAAAAAACCCTACAATGTTTACAATATCACATTTAAACTTCAAGATAGGGACTGGAGATCAAATAGTGGTGCCTTATTCAAAGAAAAGTACAATGTTGCTCTATGATGAGCTGAACATCCCAAGGTGGCCAGTTCACACTTTTCCCAAAGAGATACAAATTATACACAAAAGGACGTAGGGCTAAAGTCATGACCACAGAGCATGAGAACTGAACTTCATTCACTCAGTAAACTCAGAATAGACAATGTTGCAATCCAAGACTCCCCATCTGGGACATAAGCCAACCTGTGATCCTGCGATTTCAGACTTTTAGAATAAATGCTCTGTATCAACCATAATTTTTTTTTGATTCCCTAGTGTCCGTAGACACCATTTTTTTTGTCATTTACACCAGAGTATCTACGTAAACAGAGATTTCTGTGGATCCCAAATGAACTGGCTGGCTGTTTATGGGTGTTGTTGAAGTGAAATTTGAGTGATTTAAAAAGTGATTTAATACTACACGTTCCTCATTGAGACGAGGGGTCATTAAGTTCAAGTGTCAGGTAAGTAGGTGGTTTAAAGCTCTACTAAATACAGATGGTCAGAAATCTGAGTTAGATACTGAGGAGGGAAGTTCCACCATAATAAACTCTGTTCAGAGAGGGTTGTCCCTCCATGTGTCCAGATAAAGCCTTAGCCTGGTCATAGCAAAGGTTCGGATTCGGAGTAAATTGGAACACTATGGTCCTTTTTACAAGAAGCCCGGTAAATGATGCAATATTTATCACACCTGAAAAACTCTGATTCTATCGAGCCTGAACTTAGGGTCCCATTGCGATGGTTGGCGGACTTTGTCTGCCCGCCACCGTGATGGAAAACGGGACCGACCGCCGGAGGTGCGGCGGTTCCGCAAGGCCAATCAGGATGCACCAGCCACATTGCTGTCAGCAGCACCCGCCGCATTGTTAAACAGGCATGTTGTGTATTGACACGCACAACGTAGCAGGCACCGCGCGGTACCTGTCACCTTGTGTATGGCAATATGGTAACCTCAAGTGCAGCCCCCCACGCTTCCACCCCAATGGGGACCCGTGACGGGCCCCCAAAGCAATTCTCCGTGCCTTTCCATGGCAGCATCAATGCCATGGAAAGGCCTTCACTGCCAGGCATCCTAATATGGATGGCATGAGCCCGAGTTCTGCCGGGCCAGCAATCGTGACAATTTCCGACCAGTGGAAATCCAGGGGAAGGACTTTCCGCCCGCCTCGGTACCCCCGCCATAATAATATGGGGGGGGGGGGGGTAAATGGCGGGCGGGAAGATATGGCAGGCGGATCGCCACTGCCGGTCGGGCGGTGCTGATCCCACCGCCATCATAAGTAGGGCAGATCACAGCAGGTGTGGCTTCCTCCCTGTGCTTCTGCACCGATGCATTTGTCTACTGGTGTTCCGCAGGGGTCATCCCTTAGCCCTCTTCTCTTTAAATCTATGTGACTCCGCTGGTTTACCTTGCGGAGTCTCTGGGGGCTAAGGTGATGGCCTATGTGGATGACACACAACTCCTGTTCTTTTGTAATGCAAAACGTGTTGTCTTTACATGACTTTGATGTATTAATATTAAAATAAAAAATAAAAATTCCCAATATTTAATAGTTAAAGTCATTAATTTGTAATATATAATGGCAATAGCGTAAACTTTATCAAATTTTTTTTGATGATTGTTTATTGTTTTTTATAGTGATGAAAATACAAGAACAGAAGTGAAAGATTAAAATTATTTTTTGAATTTTTTATTAAAATTATGAAAATTGAGAGAACATATTTTAATATGTTGTTGAATTGTTGCACATATTGATGGTTTGTTGTCTTAGAATGATGTTGTGAGTGTGCCGAGTGATGCTGTGGCGTTCAGTGATGATCTGTTAGCGCATATTGATGTTGTGGTGCTCCAGAGTGATGCTGTGGTGATGTGATGGATAGTGAGGGTGATAGATAGATAGATAGAGGGAGTGCATAAGATAGATAGAGGGAGTGCGACAGATAGAGTAAGTGTGAGAGATAGAGGCAGGGTAAGATGGCGAGAGATGGAGTGTGGGCGAGGGATGGAGTGTGGATGAGGGATGTAGTGTGGGCCGTGTGAGGGATGGAGTGTGGTGCGGGGGATGGAGTGTGGTGTGGGTGAGGGATGGAGTGTGGTGCGGGGGAGGGATGGAGTGTGGGGTGGGTGAGTGATGGAGTTTTGTACAAGGTAGGAATGGAGTGTGGTGCGGTGTAGGGATCATTTTGGTGCGGGGAGGGATGGATGGATGGAGTGGGGGGATGGATGGAAGGATGGTTTGGGGGGTGTATGGATGGATGTGTTGGGGTGGATGGATGGATGTATTGGGATGGATGGAGTGTGGGGAAGGATGTATGTTGTGTGAGGGATGGATGTAGTGTGATAGATGGATGGATAGATGGATGGCGTTCAGCAGTGTGTGGTGTGCATCTGTGTGTGTTGTGCAGCAGTGCGTAGCGTGCAGCAGTGTGCGGCGTGCTGCAGAGTAAGGCTTGCAGTACTGTTAGTTGTGAGGTGATGGGGTGTGAGTGTGAGTTGTAGAAGGTATCATTGCTACTAGGGGTCATGGTCTTGGAGTATATGCTGTGTTGTGTGTTGAAAGTATGTTCACAAGCTGTAGTTGTTTGAAAAATTAAAATGTGCAGGTATAATGTAGAATTGTACATGACAGGTTATTTTTCATGTTATTGTCTGTCCGTCACCTAAAGGCATAGCAATAGCATGAATGCAGGGAGCAGATGTTCCATAGTGGGTATATGTAAATACTTTGGATCATGGTAACGTGAGTTAATCTTTGATATTTGTTGGCAGACCCAAAACTTATGTGTTTTTATGGTCAAATTGTTAACATTTTCTGTACATGAATTAATTAAAATAAAGATATAATTACTGATCTATCTCGGTTTGTATAGTGCTTAAAATTTATTTTTAATAGTTGTTCTAATGTATTAAATCAGAATTAAATTATAAGTGCTTGAGCTTCCCTTTTGAATTGGCCATACCTTATGTGCATGTTTATATGTAATTTAAATGTGTGTGTGTTTTTTAATATGTGTTGTGTTTTGTGTCTGTTGACTCCCGTATTAAATGGAATAATTTTAAAATGGCGGACGCAATGCGTCACCTTGACGCTACCTACGTCAGCGTTCTAGTTATTTTTTCTATTGTCACTGATTAGTTTTGATTGACGTTTATTTTTAGCCAATCGGAGCGCTACGCTTTTGACGTAGCGTTCCGATTTGCTTACGTCAACGGTGGAATTCCCCAGAAGATCGAGAATCGTGGGGCGCGGAAGGCGTGTTCTTGTTTGTGTGCTGTTGCTGCGTCGTTAGACAGGTAAGAGTTTATTTCTAAGTGTTTTTTTATCTAATTTAATGTAGTATTGATAGTATGTATAAATTAATTAATGATTATGAGTGTATTTATATAAATAGTGACATATTTTGTTAGCGATTGTAATTATTTTCAGTTATTTATTTGAATTAAATTTAATTAAGTGTTTTAATCGTTGATATATAATGTATATCTTAGCGACAACTCTAATTTAATGCTTTTTTAGCTGGTGTTCGTTATTTTACGTACATTAACTGTTTTTAGCACTTAGAAGGGCTATTTCGTTTCGAGTATATTTATGTATTAAGAGGATGTACTGTGATTTAATGTGTTTATTATTAATTTTTTACAAAATGTCATTTTGTAATTGTATGTAATAATGTTCGTGATATTTTTTATTTAGGGTATGTAATTATTTTGTTATTGTTGTGTAACAGTCTATTTTAATCCTTACTGATGGGATGTATTTCTGAGATAGTGTAGTGAAGACAGTGTTTTTTATGCAGTCTAACTGTATTTTTTCTTTTGCACTTTCTAGAAAGTTATTGTTAAAAGCCAGTTATAAATGTTCTGGCCCTTGTTAAGTAAGCTTTGTTCCGTGTACCTTTGCATGTTAATGTTCACTGCCTATAACCAGCTTTCCTAACAATGTGCAAGTTCATCCATGTTGTGACTGATGATTAGTTGAACGTGTATTGTTCATAATCATTTCTCTTTGAATTAGACCGTTTATTATTGGACTCAAGTTGTTGCTCGTAGACAGCTGTGTCAATGACGTGAAACTTAACTAGCGGTGTATTTATTGTCTTTCACCTGTCTTAAGAACTAAACAATTACCTTTTTATCACAGAGATCTTTGCATGTGCATGAAGGTTCTTGATAAATTTGCACATCCATTTGTCGTATCTTTACCCCACTTTTTGTGAGGCTTGTCTTGAAGGGTGAAAGTTGTCTAAATCTGTCTGTAGGTGATATGCTGTCTCTAGTCAAGTATTTTAAAACCTTGTTTGTGTAGTAGTGGACTTAGCCCTATTACTGCGATTTAGATGCCACCGGTAACTTCCGACTTCCCATTTCTTCTTTCAGAGACATATTACCACCTAAATTCTGGCGATTTGTCTTATTTGGTATAGGCAAAAAAATCAGAGAGTTACAGTGGATTTAAGGTGTGGTAATGTACGATTCCCGCTGTATGTTTCTGTTTCCAAGGACACACTCAAAGTGTTCCAAGTCGGAAGAGGATGTGGCTTAACGGACATAGTGTTGGATTTTGAAGCTGTGTAAGCAGGTTCGTATCTGGTTAAATTACTTATTCTCCCCGTGCTTTAAATTAATGTTTCCGTCAGTAATGCAAGTGGTGCTCATGTAAAGCATTGTGATACCCTCGGGTCAATTTGTCAGTAGTCAAAATTACAGTTTCCCGTAGGAGGATTAATTACTCTATATTCCTATTAATGTTTTAACTGAAAAAGTTCTGCTGTGGAGACAGGTCAGTTGTTTAAGATAGGATCTCATCATTTGTGGCAAATGCCCGTTTTTGTGCTATGACTTTTTATTTTCTTTATTATTAACCTTGTGGGCATCTGTTTGGACTTGAGCACACATTGCTTCCTATTAAAGATGGCAGTAAATGCACTGTTTTTTTTTAGCTATCTTTGAACAGTACACCGAAGGCTGAAAAAACTTGCACTTATTGCTGTGCGCTTCGTTCGTGCGTTTCGTGCCTTTTCATAGTTTAGAAGTGGTTACTGTTCACTGAAACCATATCCGGTTTGCGAGTATACTGGGCAGCTTCTTTTCCTTAGTTTTTCGAATACCTTAATTTATGTTGAAGTACATTACTTGAACGTATTGTGACATTGTTTATTACTTTTTATCTTTAGGCTTACCACTGTGCATGTCGTTAACCTTTGATAGATAACAGGTCATTGTAATACAGCATGTACATTGTATGACTTTGATGTACACTTGTGTGCATTGTCGTCCGGTGGTGTGTATGCCTGGTGAAAGTGTGCACTGATGGCTGTTGATGTGTGTGTGTGTGTGCCTGTTGAAAGCATGCAGTGATGGCTGGTGGTGTGTGTGTGCCTGGCCGGCTGGTGGTGTGTGTGTCCGGTGGAAGTGTGCAGTGATGTCTGGTAGTGTGTGTGTCTGGTGAAACTGTGCCTTGACAGCTGGAGTTGTGTGCCTGTCGAAAGTGTGATTTGATGGCTGTTGGTATGTGTGATATTTGAAATTGTGCACTGTCCTTTTTGTGTTGTATGTCTGGTGGAAGCGTGATTTGACGGCTGGTAGTGTTTGTGGGTGTTAAAAGTGTTCACTGATGGTGTCTGTGACTGGTGAGAGTGTGCACTGATGTCCTGTGGTGTGTCTGCGTGGTGAAAGCGTTCACTGTTGGCTGGTGGTGTGTGTGTGTCTGTTAAAACTGTGCACTGACGGCTGTTGTTGTGTATGACTGGTGAATGTATGTATTGGGTGGATGGCTGAATGTAATTGTGGTTTGGCTGTATGTATGTAGTAGTGTATGGATGGATGGAGTTTATGGGATGGATGGATAGTATGGATGGCTGGATGTAGTGTTACATGTTTTGAATGTAATGTATGGATGGAGTGGCTAAAGGATGTATGCTTTGGGATGTATTGTTGGATGTAGTGGGATGGATGGATGGATGGATGATGTGGGGTTATGAATGAATGTAGTGTTGTGATGGATATATGGATGGATTAGGGGATGGCTGGCAGAATGGAGTGGATGTTTTGTATGGATGGAATGGAGGGAGGCTATGGATGGATGGAGTGGTGGATGTAACTAGGGATTTAGTGGGAAGGATTGTGATGGATGGAGTGTGATGGTTGGATGCAGTGGGGGGATGTATGGATGGAGTGGTGGGATGGATGGATGGAGTGGGATGGATGGATGGATGTTGTGGGGGTATGAATGAATGTAGTGTCAATTTGTTTATTTTAGTGGTGTGTTGGATATATGGATGGATTAGGGGATGGCTGGCTGAATGGAGTGGATGTTTTGTATGGATGTAATGGAGGGAGGGGATGGATGGATGTAGTGGTACTGTAAGGATGGATTTAGTGTGATGTATTGTGATGGATGGAGTGTGATGATTGGATGGAGTGGGGGGATGTATGGATGGAGTGGTGGGAGTGATGTATGGAATGGGATGGATGTATGTAGTGTGTTTTTTTGGATGGTGTGGGTTGTTTGTAAAAGTGTGATTTGATGGCTTTTGGTATGTGTGATATTTGAAATTGTGCACTGTCCTTTTTGTGTTGTATGTCTGGTGGAAGCGTGCTTTGACGGCTGGTAGTGTTTGTGGGTGTTAAAAGTGTTCACTGATGGTGTCTGTGGCTGGTGAGAGTGTGCACTGATGTCCTGTGGTGTGTCTGCGTGGTGAAAGCGTTCACTGTTGGCTTGTGGTGTGTGTGTCTGTTGAAACTGTGCACTGATGGCTGTTGTTGTGTATGACTGGTGAATGTATGTATTGGGTGGATGGCTGAATGTAATTGTGGTTTGGCTGTATGTATGTAGTAGTGTATGGATGAATGGAGTTTATGGGATGGATGGATAGTATGGATGGCTGGATGTAGTGTTACATGTTTTGAATGTAATGTATGGATGTAGTGGCTAAATGATGTATGCTTTGGGATGTATTGTTGGATGTAGTGGGATGGATGGATGGATGTATGGTGTGGGGTTATGAATGAATGTAGTGTTGTGATGGATATATGGATGGATTAGGGGATGGCTGGCAGAATGGAGTGGATGTTTTGTATGGATGGAAGGGAGGGAGGCTATGAATGGATGGAGTGGTGGATGTAACTAGGGATTTAGTGGGAAGGATTGTGATGGATGGAGTGTGATGGTTGGATGCAGTGGGGGGATGTATGGATGGAGTGGTGGGATGGATGGATGGAGTGGGATGGATGTATGTATGTTGTGGGGGTATGAACAAATGTAGTGGTGTGTTGGATATATGGATGGATTAGGGGATGGCTGGCTGAATGGAGTGGATGTTTTGTATGGATGTAATGGAGGGAGGGGATGGATGGATGTAGTGGTGTCTGTAAGGATGGATTTAGTGTGATGTATTGTGATGGATGGAGTGTGATGGTTGGATGGAGTGGGGGGATGTATGGATGGAGTGGTGGGATGGATGCATGGAATGGGATGGATGTATGTAGTGTGTTTTTTTGGATGGTGTGGGTTGTTTGTATTTGAATGCATGGATGTGTAGATGTAGTTTGATGGATGGATGTAGTGTTGGGTGGATAGATGGAGTGATGCATGAATGTATGTATTTTTTGAATGGCTGGATGGATGTAGTGGTATAAATGGCTTGATGGATGGTTTTTTATGTATTGGTTGTGAAGGATGGATACAAGGGGGTGTATGGATGGATTAGTTAGAATGTTGGATGTATGGATACAGTGTTGTGATGGATGCATTTGAGGAAAGTATGGAGGGGATGGATGTAGTGGTGGATGGATAGATGGAGTGATGGATGAAGGACTTATTGCTGGAATGGCTGGATGTATGAAGTGTTACAGATGGATGGGTAGATGAAATGCCATTGTTTGTGGGGGATGGATGTATATAAAGGGGTGTATGCATGTATGGAGTAGTTAGAAGGCTTGGATGTATGGATAGAGTGTTGTGATGGATGCATTATGGGCATGGATGGAGTGGATATATGGATGATTGGATGGACTTGGATGTATGCTTGTATGTTTTTGTTGTTGGATGTGTGTTGTGTCTTGGATGCATGTAGTGTGTGTATGTATGTGTTGTTTATAATGTATGGATATATGTAGTGCTTTAATTTTAAATGCCACAGTACTACTCTGTATCAGAACTGCATTTTTTGTGTACACCAGCAGCATAATTAGGCAGCATCACTGCACTACTCATAAATTGCACAGCACCAATCAGCATAACAATAGGATGTCTCTGCATCACTACTAATTTATACAGCTTTATTCATTTAAAAACCATCCTTATTTAGCAACACTGACATGCTTGTGGTTAAGAGTGGCACTGCGTGACTGAGTGGCGTTGCGTGGGTGAGAGTGAAGTTGCATGGGTGAGTAGCGCTTCATGGGTGAGTGTGGCGCTGCGTGGGTGAGTCGGGTTGCAAATTTGCATGAGTGTGTGATTGTTAAAGAGTACACGGATATGCTGGGGCCCAGCTGGAGGGAGTACACAGACATGCTTGTGTTTAAGAGTGGCACTGCGTGGCTGAGTGGCGTTGCGTGGGTGAGTGGCGTTGCGTGGGTGAGAGTGAAGTTGCATGGGTGAGTAGCACTCCATGGGTGAGTGTGGCGCTGCGTGGGTGAGTAGAGCTGCGTGGGTGAGATTGACGTGCGTGGCTGAATGGCGTTGCGTGGGTGATTGGACTTACGTGGGTGTGATTTGCGCTACGTAGGTGAGAATTGTGCTGCGTGGGTGAGAGTTGTGCTGTATGAGTTGCATTGCATGAGTGAGTGGCGTTTTGTGAATGAGTGGCGTTGCGTGGCTGAGTGGCGTTGCGTGGGTGAGTGGGGTTGCACATTTTCATGTGTGTGTGATTGTTAAAGAGTACACGGATATGCTGGGGTCCAGCTGGAGGGAGTATACAGACATGCTTGTGGTTAAAAGTGGCACTGCGTGGCTGAGTGGCGTTGCGTGGGTGAGTGGCGTTGCGTGGGTGACAGTGAAGTTGCATGGGTGAGTAGCGCTTCATGGGTGAGTGTGGCGCTGCGTGGGTGAGTAGAGCTGCGTGGATGAGATTGACGTTGCGTGGCTGAGTGGCGTTGCGTGGGCGATTGGACTTACGTGGGTATGATTTGCGCTGCGTAGGTCAGAATTGTGCTGCGTGGGTGAGAGTTGCGCTGTACGAGTTGCATTGCGTGAGTGAGTGGCGTTTTGTGAATGAGTGGCGTTGCGTGGCTGAGTGGCGTTGCGTGGGTGAGTGGGGTTGCAAATTTGCATGTGTGTGTGATTGTTAAAGAGTACACAGATATGCTGGGGTCCAGCTGGAGGGAGTACACAGACATGCTTGTGGTTAAGAGTGGCACTGCGTGGCTGAGTGGCGTTGCGTGGGTGAGTGGCGTTGCGTGGGTGAGAGTGAAGTTGCATGGGTGAGTAGTGCTTCATGGGTGAGTGTGGCGCTGCGTGGGTGAGTAGAGCTGCGTGGGTGAGATTGACGTTGCGTGGCTGAGTGGCGTTGCGTGGGTGATTGGACTTACGTGGGTGTGATTTGCGCTGCGTAGGTGAGAATTGTGCTGCGTGGGTGAGAGTTGTGCTGCATGAGTTGCATTGCGTGAGTGAGTCACGTTTTGTGAATGAGTGGCGTTGCGTGGCTGAGTGGCATTGCATGGGTGAGTGGGGTTGCAAATTTGCATGTGTGTGTGATTGTTAAAGAGTACACGGATATGCTGGGGTCCAGCTGGAGGGAGTGCACAGACATGCTTGTGGTTAAGAGTGGCACTGCGTGGCTGAGTGGCACTGTATGGCTGAATGGCTTTGCGTGGGTGAGTGGCGTTGCGTGGGTGAGTGGCGTTGCGTGGGTGAGAGTGAAGTTGCATGGGTGAGTAGCGCTTCATGGGTGAGTGTGGCGCTGCGTGGGTGAGTAGAGCTGCGTGGGTGAGATTGACGTTGCGTGGCTGAGTGGCGTTGCGTGGGTGATTGGACTTACGTGGGTATGATTTGCGCTGCGTAGGTCAGAATTGTGCTGCGTGGGTGAGAGTTGCGCTGTATGAGTTGCATTGCGTGAGTGAGTGGCGTTTTGTGAATGAGTGGCGTTGCGTGGCTGAGTGGCATTGCGTGGGTGAGTGGGGTTGCAAATTTGCATGTGTGTGTGATTGTTAAAGAGTACACAGATATGCTGGGGTCCAGCTGGAGGGAGTACACAGACATGCTTGTGGTTAAGAGTGGCACTGCGTGGCTGAGTGGCGTTGCGTGGGTGAGTGGCGTTGCGTGGGTGAGAGTGAAGTTGCATGGGTGAGTAGTGCTTCATGGGTGAGTGTGGCGCTGCGTGGGTGAGTAGAGCTGCGTGGGTGAGATTGACGTTGCGTGGCGTTGCGTGGGTGATTGGACTTACGTGGGTGTGATTTGCGCTGCGTAGGTGAGAATTGTGCTGCGTGGGTGAGAGTTGTGCTGCATGAGTTGCATTGCGTGAGTGAGTCACGTTTTGTGAATGAGTGGCGTTGCGTGGCTGAGTGGCATTGCATGGGTGAGTGGGGTTGCAAATTTGCATGTGTGTGTGATTGTTAAAGAGTACACGGATATGCTGGGGTCCAGCTGGAGGGAGTACACAGACATGCTTGTGGTTAAGAGTTGCACTGCGTGGCTGAGTGGCACTGTATGGCTGAGTGGCGTTGCGTGGGTGAGTGGCGTTGCGTGGGTGAGAGTGAAGTTGCATGGTTGAGTAGCGCTTCATGGGTGAGTGTGGCGCTGTATGGGTGAGTAGAGCTGCGTGGGTAAGATTGACGTTGCGTGGCTGAGTGGCGTTGCTTGGGTGAGTGGACTTGCGTGGGTGTGATTTGCGGGGTGAGAGTTGCGCTGTATGAGTTGGGTTGTGTGAGTGAGTGGCGTTTTGTGAATGAGTGGCGTTGCGTGGCTGAGTGGGGTTGCGTGGGTGAGAGTGAAGCTGCGTGGGTGAGAGTGAAGCTGCATGGGTGAGTAGCGCTTCATGGGTGAGTGTGGCGCTGCGTGGGTGAGTAGTATCACAGGAAAATAGAACAGGGAGTGAGAGAAGGAGGCGAGGTGGAAGAGAGCAGCAGATCAGCAGAAGAAAACAGGGAGTTAAAGAAGGAGGCGGGTGGAAGAGAGCAGCAGATCAGCACACGAGAAGAGAAGAGAATAGGGAGTTAGAGAAAGAAGTGGGTGGAAGAGAGGGAGGGCGATAGATACAGGGAGGGAGGGAGGGCGATAGAGTGAGGGCGATAGATAGAGGGAGGGCGATGGATAAAGGGATGGCGATAGATAAAGGGAGGGAGGGCGATAGATAGAGTGAGGGCGATAGAGTGAGGGCGATAGAGTGCGTGAGGGCGATAGAGTGAGGGCGGTAGAGTGGTAGAGTGAGGGCGGTAGAGTGGTAGAGTGAGGGCCGTAGAGTGAAGGCGTAAGGGCGGTAGAGTGAGGGTGGTAGAGTGAGGGCAGTATTGTGGTAGAGTGAGGGCATTAGAGTGGTTGAGTGAGGGCGGTAGAGTGAGGGCGGTAGATTTGTAGAGGGATGGCGGTACAGTGAGAGCGGTAGAGTGAGGGCGGTAGAGTGAGGGAGTGAGGGCGGTACAGTGGTAGAGTGAGGGCGGTAGAGTGAGGGAGTGAGGGCGGTAGAGTGGTAGAGTGAGGGCGGTAGAGTGGTAGAGTGAGGGCGGTAGAGTGGGAGAGTGAGGGCGGCAGAGTGAGGGTGGTAGAGTGGTAGAGTGAGGGCGGTAGAGTGAGGGCGTGAGGGCAGTAGAGTGGTCGAGTGAGGGCGGTAGAGTGAGGGCATGAGGACAGTAGAGTGGTAGAGTGAGGGCGGTAGAGTGGTAGAGTGAGGGTGGTAGAGTGAGGGCGGTAGAGTGGTTGAGTGAGGGCGGTAGAGTGAGGGCAGTAGAGTGGTAGAGTGAGGGCGGTAGAGTGGTAGAGTGAGGGCGGTAGAGTGGTAGAGTGAGGGCGGTAGAGTGGTAGAGTGAGGGCGGTAGAGTGGGAGAGTGAGGGCGGCAGAGTGAGGGTGGTAGAGTGGTAGAGTGAGGGCGGTAGAGTGAGGGCGTGAGGGCAGTAGAGTGGTCGAGTGAGGGCGGTAGAGTGAGGGCGTGAGGACAGTAGATTGGTAGAGTGAGGGCGGTAGAGTGGTAGAGTGAGGGCGGTAGAGTGGTCGAGTGAGGGCGGTAGAGTGAGGGCAGTAGAGTGGTAGAGTGAGGGCGGTAGAGTGGTCGAGTGAGGGCGGTAGAGTGAGGGCGTGAGGACAGTAGAGTGGTAGAGTGAGGGCAGTAGAGTGGTAGAGTGAGGGCGGTAGAGTGAGGGCGGTAGAGTGGTCGAGTGAGGGCGGTAGAGTGAGGGCAGTAGAGTGGTAGAGTGAGGGCGGTAGAGTGGTAGAGTGAGGGCGGTTGTGTGTGGCCAGTAGAGTGAGGGCGTTAGAGTGAGGACGGTAGAGTGAGGCCACGAGTGCGGTACAGTGGTAGAGTGAGGGAGTGAGGGCAGTAGAGTGGTAGAGTGAGGGCTGTAGAGTGGTAGAGTGAGGGCGGTAGAGTGAGGGCACTAGAGTGGTAGAGTGAGGGCAGTAGAGATTAATGATATAAGCATAAAATATTATTCTTGACTGCAGGAAATAGGTCTTTAAAATAAATGTTTAGATGCCATTTTGATTACGAGGTTTTTGCCTTCCTAGAGCTGAGCATGCACTCAGTAACACACACTGAAAAAAGCCAACAACAGAGCATTGAGTAAAATGCAACACAAGGAACAACTGCACTGTGTGTGGTGCACATACAACATGTAAAACCGGAAACTGTGGGCTCTGTTCTTCGATATGTATGTGAATTATTTTACAAGCACTCTGGACATCAATTTTTACCTTCTCATTCTATGTAACTTTTTGGCGACCCAACCCCCAATAAAGCTCCAAAATCGTCATTGATCACTTTTTTTTCAGTTGATCATAATTTTAAAGTGTCCAAAAAAAACACACTTTCTCCGTCTCAATGTTGAAATAAGAAATTGTAAGTGTGCATTAAACAAGCTGATTATAATAAAGATTTTCTCAGTTCCTGCATCCATCAATGGTTCACACAAACTATGTTTCACAATGGGTTTAGAGGTGAGAAGCTGACTCGTTAGACGCTCGTTGATGTAGTGCCCAGGAGCCAGGGGTTGTGTGCTCATTTCAAAGACATCCATTGAGACCTGGGTTGTAGTGTTGGGAGTCAAAAACTAGGCTGCTCTAAAAAATACGTGAGACTGCTTCTGATCAATACGAATGGAGTGTGATCAACTATAAAAAGTGCCGACATTGAGGAGCCATCTTCAGCTCTTGCTACACAAACCCCTATTTTGAGCCTCACTGAGTTTGTCCGAGGCTGACAATATTCTACCAGAAAAGTCTAGAGGCCAAAATGATTCAAACATTAACAAGGTGTGAGCAGGGGGAGGGGGGGCGGGGGAGCGGATCCCTTTGCCCTTTGAAGTGAAGCTCTCGGCAGAGCACGGCCTCGAGGCCGTGAACGACAGCAGGGATGTAATTGTGGGGGAGGAGAAGTAAGTGAGGCCGAGTAATTGGCCCCCTTGTTTTTTTTCGATAGGACAATGTCCAGAAATGCTCTAAATGTATCCAACAGAAACCACGTACAACTGGTCAAATTACGTTTCTAGCAGAAAATGTGGGTTATTTCACTTCCCTCCTCTATGATTTCAGTCCTGAAAAAAATGCTAATCGCTATGCACAAGTCACTGTTTGAAATCAGTATACACAGAGCGCAGTACACTGTCCAGCTTTCCGTTCTGGTAAGGCACAGGGGAGCCTGGAGAGCAAGTCATGTTGTGCAACATAGTACACGCTTCCGGAGAACTCCAGTCAACATTCAGAATAATGTCTTAGACAGATAGGACGACAAACCAACATTTCAACTTCCCCCCTGCCGTGCTCCGATAATAATAATGGCGACCTAGTTAGCGGCAAGCAGAGAAAGCTAAGAAGATGCACGGTCAACTCCAGGCTGGCTTCAAACTCAGCAATACTTACAAAAACGGCCGGGATATGAGAGTTCGAAAGAAAACAAGCCACAGAAAACAAGCAGTGGTAAAGGAGTCTCGGCCTGCGGCCGTGAAAAAGGGAAGTGAACGAGCGCACACTGGGGAAGCCTGGAACTCGAGCGACCATATGGAGAGGGAGGGGGGTGGGCTGCCTGCTGGGAGAAGGGCTGCTTTTGATGTGGTGTTGCGACCATATGGAGTGAATAATTATGGGAGGTGAGATGCTGGCCTGAGGCAGAGCGCACCATATGGAGAGGGAGGGGGGTGGGCCGAGTGCCGGAGAAATGCTGCTGGCAGGGGGAAGGCTCGGGCAAGCTCGTGCATGAGGAGCTTGTCACGTGATTCTATTCTCGTGAACTCTTGGGAATCCGGCTTGAAGAGAGCCAATCAGCTGCCTGAATAGAGCCTTTGGAGAAAGAAGCAGATCAGCGACATAAGGGCTCACCCCTGTTTTCTATTTCTGCGAAATAGAAAAGGGGCGAGCCCTAAAAATCTGAAGTACTCCTGTATGGCTCATTTCCAGTGGATTTCAGGGATAGGATATGGCCTTCAGATTTCCCCCGCCCAACTGCGAGCAAGGGTTCTGCCAAAAATCTCGGGGTTTGGTTTGATGAAGACCTGAATTTTTCAACTCAGATAAAAAAGTTGACAGGGACATGTTTTGGTATCCTGAAAATCTTTAAAAAAATTCTTCCTTTTTTGCCAGTCAGCGCTAAGGAGACTGTGGTCCGGGCACTGATTTTATCCCGCTTAGACTATGCCAATGCCCTTTTAGTTGGCAGCCCTGCTTATTTAACTAGGAAACTGCAAGTGGTCCAAAATGCGGCCGCTAGACTGCTACTGGGACTTCCTTTTAAACAGTGATCGTATTCATTTACGTACCCTGCATTGGCTCCCTGTGGAGTCTCGCATTAAATTCAAAATGCTCTTTATAGGCTAGGTCCTATCTATTTGCAGAAGAGATGTGTCTTCTATAAACCTTCTCGACAACTTCGTTCATCGGATCAGCTTTTAATGCAGAATCCTCGGTTCAATCGCCATAGGCTAGGCGGTAACTCCTTCGTCGGCAAAGCTGGCTTAGCCTGGAACCTGTTACCGCTGGCTCTTAGGAGTGTTCATGACCCATTGCTTTTTAAAAAAAAATTTTAAACGCTGCTCTTTTAAGCTTTGGCTCTGAGTGTGGATTAATTCAACTTTCTGGAGTTAGCGCCGGGACACTTTTAGTAGCTGTGCGCTGTACAAATTAAATATAACATAACATAACATAATGGCCCCCTTAGTTATTGAGATAAATACCATAAAATTACAAGTTTTGGGGAAACAAAACGCAGATTTTGGTGCATACTTCAACAAAATACAAATGTTCTGGTAAATACTGGGCATTTTCCTCGATAAATATTGACAGGTTTTACGTGCTAATAATCATCAAAATACTCTTAATTGCAAAATGAGTGGTAATGCATGTGGGAATCCTACTTTCTGAAGTTGAATCACAAATCATTGTATACACCTAAGAGAACTTAGGTACACCTGATGAAAGCTTTGTGTAAATTACCAGTTCCGGTTCTCAGAATGGTGGGATTTTAAAGTACATTTATGAATATGAAAAGTTGATCAGCGTGGTAGAATTTTTCCATCCGGAAATTTAGGGTTAGGTTTTAGGTGTGGCTCAGCCTGGCTACAGAAGTAGGTGAAAAATCGCAAACGTAGATCTGCAGATATTCACACCCATTTTGCAGGTTATTTCTCACCTTAGAAATTACTGCACATTTACTCTAGTCAGAAGTTTCGCATGGGAACTGGGAGGGATCACTACAATTTAATTAGGTAGCAAGGCAAAGTGTTTCCCTGTGCATTCACAACAAAAGTTTGCTCCTCATTAAAGTTATTTCTGCAACCACTATCCATTTTTAATCACTCACTTTCACTGATCTTCCTTTTTGCACTGCTTTTCAGTTACTTGGATTTGAGTGTACTTACTGTACGCTGTGGACATACCACTTGCTGAGACTGACCCAAATGATGACTAACAGGGCGGTCCAGATTGTGTAACTGATGGGATACTGTACAGAGAGTGACAGTCCAAGCGTATCAAGTAGTGGACACGACATTGTCTGAAACACAGAATTTTGAGTTCCTTTAGACCCACAGTTATTATTTGTGTATACAGTATCTTGTTTAAGGGGCTATAACTGTGATCGGGTCTCTAAATATTTCCCTTGGACCCTACCCTACCCGTATGTGTTGTGGAAAGCCGGGAGCACCATCACATTGTCTAATTTTAAAATTGTTTGTGTATTTTAAATTGTTCTTGGACTTCTGCGCACTTATCCGCCCTCTCCTCCTCACTTTGCTTTGTTCCCCTGTGCAGCCGATTAGGCGCTGATACGGGGACTGGGAGGGCAGCCGCCATCTTGGGGGTAGCCCAGGGTTGCCGCTGCAGTCTTTCTGACACAACACTGCCAGACAGCATATAATGTGTATCCCACCCCGGCCGCGCAGCGGACGCGGCGATGGCGCGCCAAAGGCAAGCCCGTCAGCTCCCGTCCGCGCCAGGACGGGCCCAGGGGCCAGCCCCTCTGCCCCTTTTTTTAGCATATTCTATAGAGAGCCTGTTGAACCTCCGCAACTCGGCATGTCTTCTGGACCCAGCCTCCATTAGACATCTGATGCAACTAGGCATTTTCTCTCCTCCCTCCAGCCCCTTAAAACCTCTGTCCCAGTCACTTCAGCGATACTCGCAATCTAAGTCCGCCCCGCCAAAACCCAGCACCTAAATATCTTTTACCTCAACACTAGGTCTTTAGTTAAACATCAACTCGACATCTTCCTCCTCCTTGCTTGCCAAAAATCGGACATTCTTTTCCTTATGGAAACTTGGCTTAATACCAATTCTTCTCCAGACATTCTGGCAGCTCTACCAGACAACTATTATATCCTACAGGTAGATCGAGATGCAAGGAAAGCAGGGGGTGGAGTTGCCGCTATCATTAACAAAGGCTATGTCTTCTCCAAAATGACATCCCTTGATCTTGCTGCAGTCGACAATCTGGTATCAAGCTCGACTACAGATCCGGACCACTCCTATGCATACTGATATATAGACCTCCACAAGGCATGCCCTCTTTCCCTTTTTCCCTGTGTGATCAGCTGTCTTCCATGGTCACAGATTACACTAAAATCCTGCTAATCGGAGATTTTAACTACTGGCTTAACAGCGAATCCGGCGGCCCTTTGGCTGGTGAACTCATGGAGCTCCTTACAGGACTTAATTTCAGCCATCATATTAACACTGCTACTCATGTTAAAGGGCACACACTAGACCAGATCTGGAGCATGCATCTTAGTATATCCCCCCCTGTCGTATCTCCTTGTATCTGGTCCGACCATTTTTTGATCCAGTTTAACATCTCTATTCTCGAGCCCAAAATCAACGCAGTTACCAAGGAGGGATTTATCAGGAAATGGGGATCTCTGGACACCCCAGCCTTTCTGGAAAGTCTAGAGAATTCTCCACCAGTCCTAAACACTGACCTCAATCTAGCCGTGTCCGACATCTCTAACTGGCTCAATACTGCTAGTGACACACACGCCCCATTGAAAAAACGTAAAACCATTCGTCAGTCTGATGCCCACAAATGGTTCTCTCCCGACCTCAGGGCAAAAAAACTCATTGTTCGGCAAAAGGAGCGAGCGTGGAGAAGAACTTACGATACCCTTGACAGGACCCGCTATTTGGCCGCTCATGCTGATTACATGAAGACCATCGTCTCAGCCAAAACTAACTTTTTCTCTAATTTACAGAACAGTCAAATAATAACTCCAAGGAAATCTTCTCCATTGTCAATAAACTCTTGAATCCCAGTAGAACTCAATTTATCCCTGCTGTTACCCAGGACTTCTGCAACACTCTCAACCAATATTTCCTGGACAAAATTGCGACAATTAAATCTAGTATCCCCGCCACTACCCCTGTCCCGTCTGTCCCTGCACACGTCACTAATACCTCATCCTTGGACCATTTCCCCCCTCTGGATGTCCCAGCCCTAATCGCCCTATTGAATAGGGTAAAATCTGGCTCTCCTCGCGACTGCTGTCCTTCCCATATACTGAAGACTGTCTTTACTACTTTCCCTGCCCCAGCTCTAAAACTGCTCAACACTTCTCTACTTCAAGGCACAGTACCTAAGTCTTTTAAGGAAGCAGTCGTGGTGCCCCTCCTAAAAAAACCTGGAGCGGAGCCCACTACCCTTTCAAATTATAGGCCTATTTTGCTACTTCTGTACCTAGCCAAGGTACTGGAAGCATATGTAACATCGCATCTTTCCAATTTCATTGAACAATCCGACTTCCTAGACTCTTCCCAAGCCGGATTTCGTCCGGCTCATTCGACTGAGTCAGTCATCACGGCGGTTCTAGATTCTCTGCGTTCTAACGCACATATGGGAATCCCACAGGCTCTAGTCCTACTTGATTTGTCAGCTGCGTTTGACACGGTCGACCACAACATTCTTCTCTACCGTGTCAGACTAGCTGGCATCTGTGGTCCGGCCCATGACTGGATCAGGTCCTTTCTTAGCGACCGCACCCAGGCAGTCGGCTTGCCCTCTTTTTCATCTCACAAACTTCATACCACCTGCGGGGTCCCGCAGGGCTCTTCACTGTCACCCATTCTGTTTAATATTTACATGCTCCCTCTGCTTCAGTCCCTAAAATCCTTTAATGTTACCACCTTTAATTACGCAGACGATCTGCAACTCACTTTCACAATCGACAACTCCCCAGATTCGATTTATCAATTCCAAAACACCATACTTCATATCTGTCAGTGGATGGACGGGAACCAATTTTATGTTAAATCCGGACAAGACAGAATTGGTTCTCTTTGGCAAAAGTCAACTGTTCTGGGGCCCCCATTATTGGCCATCGAAATTGGGT
Organism: Lissotriton vulgaris; assembly: GCF_964263255.1. Lineage (NCBI taxonomy): Eukaryota > Metazoa > Chordata > Amphibia > Caudata > Salamandridae > Lissotriton > Lissotriton vulgaris. The sequence goes on from NC_141693.1 coordinate 987,165,381, forward strand.
TCCCCCCCATCCCGTCTAACTCGGTTAAAAGTTTGGGTGTGCTCATTGATAGTGAGCTCTCATTAAAACCACAAGTTAATTCAGTTGTGTCCACCATTTTGTTCCAATTGCGGAAAATAAAAAAGATCAGTCAGATGCTTATACAATCTGCTCTGACCCACGTGGTAATGGCCCTGGCGTTGTCACATCTAGACTACGCCAACGCCATCTATTTGGGCCTCTCTGCTACACTCAGTAAACGTTTGCAGATGGCACAAATTCAGGCGGCTAGACTTATATATCGTCTTCCGTGATGGCAGTCAGACAGACCTCTTTTGAGGCAACTTCATTGGATCCCGATTACACACCGTGTCACCTTCAAATCGGCGTGTATAACTTTCAAGTCCTTACACGCACGCAGTCCTAAGTTTATTCAGGATCTTCTGTCCAGATATATTCCGTCCTGCAGCCTTCGGTCCGCTTCTCAAATTCTTCTGACTGTCCCCCGCTATAAGTTTTCACGCAAGGGAGGCCGCAGGTTTGCCACTCTCGCCTCTAAGCTGTGGAACTCCCTCCCTTTGGAAATTCGTTCCTGTACTACTCTTCTCCCATTTAGGAAGCTCTTAAAAACTTGGCTGTTTGTCCAGGCCTTGGCTTAACTCCTTTGATGGTCTTCTAACTGTGGATTCAGAGTCCTGTCGGTTAGCGCCATGAAACCCTCGGGTGTGCAAGCGCTATATAAAACCTTGTTAAGATAAGATAAGATAAGACTAAACACGCATTGAGATCTACATGTTAGAGTGTAATACCAATTGTTTGATTAAATATCAGAAGTAAGTAGTTTTTCATTACAGTCAGCGAGTGCAGTCTTGCAAGAGTTAGAAAGTAGCAACACAGAAAACTGATAGGTGCACAATTTAGAAAATAAACCTTCTTGGAGAGCAGGTACCACACTAGTCTTTTTGAAATTCAGGAAGATTATGGAAATGGGAAGGTGTAGGAAAGCAACCCCCCCACACACACACATACATACTGTACGGAAGCCCCTTTGCAAGTCACTGACGGGATTTGTGAGCTGGTAGTTCTGCAACCCATCGCCATGGTAAGCAGTGCAAGGCAGTACACAAACAGCCTGGTCGTGCTTGGGAAGTCAAACATGAAGCGTGTAAGTATAGATTCACTGATATCCATACTTCACAACTTCACTTTAAAGAGCGCTTTAACAACTTTGGAAATATTGTAGAGTAACAAACTATGAACCCAACCCTATGACCCTCCCTCTTTTTTCTTAAATAGGAGTTACTGTTGGATACCAATTCGGATGCAAATTCTGTTTGTACCTAAATCTGTATTCCAAGCCCAGCAGTGTTACCGCTTGTGAAAATACCACTTTGGTTACCAGAAGCAAATTTTCCACTTAAAACCTTGAGACATGTGTCTCAGGGAAAAGATTCGGAAATGCTTTAGGACTAGGAAATCAACACTGTAACACAGATTTCTCATAGTGACTACCTGTGATCCTGTTGCATGCTGCATCCCAGAGCTACTGATACCCTTAGGTATCTAATACCAGGCACAGAGTTTCTGGCCTTCAGATATTGCAATAGCCGGAATGTGTGACTTGCACTGCTCTAGAAATATAAATAAAAGGCTCAGTTAGTGTTTCTGCATCTGTAGCAACTGTTTGAAGTGGCACAGAAAGCTTATGTGAAGGTAAAACAAATGGTAATCGAGCCCGCCATTTAAATGGAAAAGCAGCTGGTGTTCCTATAAAATACTTTTGTCATTTTGTATTAGGCCGTGTGAAGTTCAGACATAACTTTAATGTGATATTATAGGCAGCCTCTGACGTCAGAGCTAGCCTGGTACAACAATGCCTATGCAGATATTAGACGGCTTTCATGCATTAAAGAGATGTATTCTTTCTTGAATTTTTTTTTTTAAAACACATTTTATTAGGGTTTTCTATACATACAACGTATATTGGCCTATCACATGAATTTCTACTCATTTCCGGTACTTATAACAGAATTCCGATAAAATTTTTTTTGGTGCCGCATTGTTACAAGAACACGCTTAATAGTCTCCAATAACGACAACAATTCGTACATTCGTATAGTATGTCTATGTCTTGACGGTATATGAAATATTAAGACTTCTCAGCTTCTAACTATCCCATTAACTCCCCCCACCCCGGACTTCCCCGATCTCAGATCCTGAGCTATAACGTATTATTAGATCCATTGTTACCATTATATTGTCTTGCAGTGTGTATATGTATACGTACAACTTTGCATTTAGTACACATTGGAACGAGGCATGGGCAACACATTTAACCGCATTACATAAAATCTTTATTCAGCATGTTCTATATCTGCTGATTTCAACTCTTCCAGCGTAGTCTCCCATTCTAACCTTTCATATCTCATTTAAGGTGTCAGATGGGCCTGTATTGCAAAGAAAATCCCTTCAAAAACAGTGGCAAGTGCATCAACAGCATGGATGGCTCTGTCTGTGAATGTGAACCTGGTTTCCGTGGAGAAAGTGAGTGGCCTTGCGGTGTATTTCTATGTTCTTGTTAACAAGTCACATGCAACTACTTCTGCTCTTTTCCTTTAGCTGTACAAGGCAACTTAAAAAACTTCTTTGTATATCAGAAACATTTAAAAACAAGCATGGGCATAGCCAATAGGTCTCACCTTTGGGACCTTATAACGGTTTAGCCATGCAACAGTTGATGTTGTTGCTCCAAGGATATTGTGCTGCATAACTAAATATTTTAGGATCTCAAAAGCGAGACCTATTGGCTATGCCAATGCTTGTTTCTTTTGACAATGCTGCATGCCATCTTGCCGATGCGTGAGAGCAACCCTAAAACGCACGGCCAAATTGATAGGCCCTAAAGGTGAAGCCTACTAGTTTGCCAATGCTGGGAATGTATTAGAGAAGCCACCCCAAGCTACAAGTATTGCAGATTTCCGTAACCGCTGCTCCGAATATAAGAGACATTTCCGTTTTTTTTTAAAAACAAACTTTGTGATTCGCCTGAGTTTTTAACTGGACTGCACCGTATCCTTATTGCAACCTGAACTCACCTTAGCAAACCTGTTCACAATGCGCCCTGTTGGAGTTGTGTCAAAGAAAATCATTGGCACGTGCAAAATATTGTTAAGCAGCTGCTTGTGAAGTAACCTGGAAGCGCGCACAGCCCCGCGGGCCACAAGAAACGATGAGATGAAAACAAACACTCCTGCAAAAGAGAAAAATAAGCTCGCTTGAATAAATTGTCACAATACCATTGTCATAATGTTCTCGGACAACACTGCAAGAGATAGGTAGGTGGCTTCCAAGCAAGCACCAATAAACTTCACTTGCCTGGATCAATAAATCTTTTCGACCCCCATTACGAGCAGCCCGGTTAATTGCGGTTATTGAGGTAACTGCAGTAATGAGTTTTATGATAATTTAATATTGGCAGGTCAAACCTGTCAATATTTATGGTGCCAGAAAATGTTGAATCTGTTGCAGTAAGCACGAAAATCTGTATGTATTTCTCCCAAAATTAAGATATTTTCGCACACAGTAAATTTCAGCAAGTGGAGTCAGATTTTAATCATGTGCACTAAATATTTCAGCATTTACCAGGCAACTCGTAATGAGGGCCAAAGAATATTAAGACGAGTGTGTCATATATTCTCTGTCCCTCTTTCTATATGAAGGGGTAACTCTGAACAGCGTTCTGGCGCCAAGCGAGCACACACTCACATTGTGGGTATATGTACAAGAACTGCCGTTAGTGTTAGTTAGCAGCAGTTTTCTGGCATGGCCTATCACCAAAAACGATTGCCCCGTTAGCGATGTATTTACAAAACGTCGTTACATGGTGATAATAACAGCTAGCTGCGGTGAAAACTGCTGCTAACACTAGCGTAAAGGAGATAAAAAATTTAACGTTAGAGAGAGAAAAGTGCTGAAAGGCCCATTAGCGGCAAAAAACCTCACGTTAGTCAGCCCAACGTCACTTTTTTTTTACTCTAGAGGCAAAAATAGCCAATAAGTCCACCTCCAATGAAAATAGGAAATAAAACCAATGGAATGCAGAATGGAGCAGCCAGAGCCAAGGCAGCACAGATCAACAACAACCCCCCAAGCCCCCAACAGCAAGGATGACCAGCCAGAGTCCCAGGGGATGAGGAAATGCAGATTCAGGGCTACAGTTATGAAAAGAGGCGCATCGCTGGGGAAAAAACAGTGATGCATCACTTTTCATAGCACCCTCCTTGCAACACCATGGCAGCCAAAACCTTGAAAGTGGGTACAGTCCCCGTGGCCCGGAGGCCTCACTGGGACTGCGTCTGTGACCCGGAGTGGGAGGCAGAGGTGCTGTGGAGTTGCTGGGTCGTGGCAGTAGACATTGAGGCATCAGAGATCGCCCTTACCTGGTGGTGAAGAATGGCAGGCCGCATGGAGACACGTTGCTGACCTGTGTGAGAATTCCGCCTAGCGCACCTTGGAGCTGTGAACGGTAGCAGCACTCCTGCGCATCAACGTAGGGAGGTCTGCATCGCATACCAGGCGCCACCACCACACCAGGGTGCACAGAGGAGATTACCAATGGTGGGCTGCGCCTCTCTGCATCACAGGCCGGAGGATATTGCGCTGGCTGGACGCTGTGGAGTGTGAGGCCCCTGAGCTCGCCAAACTTGAGTGGCGGGAGCGCCGTAACTTGACGCCTAAGAGGGCCCTGTTGCATCACCTGCATCAGGATGGTTCCCAGCAGACTTGCAGGTGACTGCTGTAACCAGGCTTGTGAAATCCCACCTGGCTGAGGCTCCTGCTGGCTGAGTCACAGATTTGGAGATAGTGCAGTGCATTGAGCCCCGGTGTCAATGTCCAGGTAAGAAGAAGGTCGGTCGCATAGCGGAGGAGGCCCGGGGGCGTGTCAGGGCCAGCCCTAGCGCCTGTGGGTGACGCACACTGTGTCCTGAGCAATCCCTGCACTGCATCTGCATCACCAAGGGCACTGCACAAGACTGGTGGGAGACTCCCTAACTGGCTCAAGTTGCTGAGATCAGCCGTTTGTGGCAGTGGGTGCCACGGGCATGGGACCAGTTCTGGCCCGCGCCCTTGGGCATGCAGCTTTATCTGCCATTACTCCCTGGGGAACACTGAATCTGATCACCACTGTTAGATTGGAAGAGGCAACGAGGTGGTGCTGAGTTTCAAGGCAATTGCCAGAGAAAATGTTCAGCCTATTATGTGTAATAGAACAATTAACTGTTTGACTGCCCAAGAGGGAACGGGTGGTGTTGCCTTTCCTTGCCCTCTGTTAGTTTGGTTTTGGGTGTACATGGCACTAACCCTTAGTGGACTTCCTCTTCCCACATTGCTGCACCATCAGGTCGTTGCTGCTGCAGTCCCCATCTGCTGCTGCTGGTTCTTCTGACCCGGAGGGCAGATGTTCGAGTCCCTTCTCCATCCGCAAGCTCCTGCCTGCACCGCATTCCTGGGGGTCCAGTGGTAGAGCGTCACTGCTCTGCAGCTTGACTGCCCTCTTTTCTGCTGTTCCTGTTCATCTTTCTGCTCTTCTCCATTGCTTTTCTACCTTTGTCTTTTTTTTATCTTAGCGTTGTTTGTTAGTTAGTTTTTCCTGTGCTTTTTTGCAATTCCTTCTTCCCTATCCTCTCCCTCGTTGCTTCTGCGATCCCCCGCGTCCCCGCCCCTCAGGTGTTCTTTCCCTCATCCCCGCATCCCAGCTGTCCAGACCCCCTGCAGCACTACTTAATGGTGGATGCTGTGCTGCCATGCACAGCGGTTGTACCACTGGTGCGCCGAAGGCAAGCCCGTCTGCGTAAGTCCACACCTGTACCGCGGCCAGCACAAGGGACCCTGCCTCTCAGACACTCCACCGCTAGGATGCCAGCACCCTCCTCGCCCTCAACCCTGGACGCCACACCGCCTGCCATCTAGCATCACTGAAGAATATCCTTGCCCCCTGCGCCTGCCGAAACTGCACCTCCTGTCTCATCAGCACACCAGAGCCTCTTGCTGCCCATCCGACCAAAAGCGCACCCGACTGGCTTAACTGCATTCTCCTCAAGGTGCGGTCCCTCCACAAATACTCCACCGAAATCTTGGACCTCCTTGACGCCCCCTCTTTAGACATCGCCTTCTTCACGGAAACCTCTGCTCCGGACCGGACATCGCCAACGCCATTCCCGGCAGCTACAAAATCATCTGCAAGGACCACCCCCACCGTCCAGGAGGAGGCATTGCCATTGTCTACATTAACACACTCTGACTGACCACGCACTCTAATGCCCCAATGGTGACCATGGAACATGTCCACTTCCAGATCTGGACCAACCCTAGCACCACCCTCCGCGACACCTTCGCCTACAGGCCCTCAGAGCCATGAACCGCCATTCACTGATGCCATTGAAGACCTCATTGCACCCCAGGCTTTCCCATCCACTGACTACAACCTACTCGGAGACCTTAAGTTCCACCTGGACAGCCCCAGTGACCAGAACACCACCTTCTCCTGGGGAACCTTGCCAACATCTGACTCAAGCAGCTAGTCACCGCACCAACCCACATAGCAGGACATACACTGGAGTCCAACTTCTCCGCCGGCGGGAACTTCAACTACAGCCACACCACAGAACTCTCCTGGACCGACCATCATTGTATACATCACGCCTTCACCACGCCCACTGTACACCACCACCATCATCGCCCCTCCCCGGTCCCATCTGAATCAAGGCCACCGAAAAACTTCTCGCTAACTCCCTCAGCACCACCATTCTGCCTACGCTTACAGATGCCAACATCGCAGAGCGCAACTTCCACCGATGGATCTCCAACTGCGCCAACACCCTGGCACCCCTCAAGAAAAGACCATGCAAACAACACTTCAAGAGGCCAACTGGTTCACTCCCACCCTTCACTAGTCCAGAAACACCAGCAGATGTCTTGAGGGTGATGGACCCACAACATCAATTAACTCCGCAACACAGTCACCCTTGCACCATGGCGCAAGGGTACTCCACGTACAAGAACGCCATGACTGACTACCACAACCAAACAGAACAACCAAAAGGAATTTCATCCACAACAAAATTCTCGCCAACTCCTCCAACTCCAAGGAACTCTTCAGCGTGATTCAGGAATTCACTAATCCACACAGCGAAGCCACAGACATCACCCCATCCCAAGAACTCTGCAACAAGCTGGGAACCTACATCCACCTCAGGATCAAAACACTCTACGACAACTTCGTTGACTGCCCACAAGATGCAACAGCTGGCCGGCAGCCCCCCAAAGACACCAGCCAGCCCACCATCTCCAACTGGACAATTATCACGACCGAGGACACCGCCACAACCATGAAAGGCATCCACTCAGGGGCCCCCACCAACCCCTGCCCACTGTACATCTACCACAGGGCTGTGGACACTATTGCACCTGAACTGCAACAGACGATCAACACCACCTTCTCAACAGGCACCGTCCCAGATGACTGGAAGCACGCAGAAGTAAGGCTCCTGCTCAAGAAGCCCACGGCTGGCCCCACCGACCTCAAGAACTACCAGCCCATCTTGCTCCTCCACTTCGCAGCCAAAGTGGCAGAGAAAGCAGTCAATAGGGAACTGACAGGATTCATCAAATAGAACGCCATCCTCAACCCGTCCCAATCCGGATTCAGGAGCAACCACAGCACTAAGACCGCCCTACTCACCGCCACAGACTACATCCGCACCCTCCTGGACCAAGGCCACTCCACAGCCCTCATCCTCCTCGACCTGTCTGCAGCCTTCGACACCATCTCTCACCGCACACTAGTCGACAGACTACATGGCGACGGCATACAAGAAACTGCCCTGGACTGGATTCAATTGTTCCTCATTGGAAGAAGCCAAAGGATCAGACTACCGCCCTTCATCTCTGCCCCCATGGAAATCACCTGCCGAGTCCCGCAGGGGTCATCACTGAGATCAACCCTCTTCAACATCTACATGACCCCCCTTGCAGCCATCGTCCGACAACACGGCCTCAACATCGTATCCTACACCGACGACACCCAGCTCATCCTCACCCGTGACCCCACCACCGCAAAACTCAACTTCCAGAGAGGGATGCAGGATGTCGCAGCTGGATGGCCAACAGCTGCCTAAAACTCAACACTGAAAAGACAGAAGTCCTCATCCTTGGAACAGCCCCATCAGCTTGGGACAACACCTAGTGGCCCACCGTCCTCGGAAGCCCGCCTAATCCCTCAGACCACGCCAAAAACCTCGGCATCGTGCTCGATTCATCTCTCGCCATGAACCGACAGGTCAACGCCATCATCTCCAGCTGCTTTAACACCCTCTGCATCCTTCGAAAGACCTTCAACTGGATCGCCCTGGAGTCAAGGAAGACAGTCACCCACGCACTCATCACCAGCAGACTGAACTATCGAAAAGCTCTCTTCGCCGGCATTAACAAGTTCCTACTCAACTAACTCCAGACAAGAGAGAACACTGCGGCCATATTTGTCCTCGGCATCCCCCGGCACTAACACATCAGCCAGCACCTGCGGAGACTCCACTGGCTCCCTGTGGAGAAGAGAGTCACCTTTAAGATCCTCACTCACGCCTACAAATGCCTACATAACAAAGGATCCCATATACCTCAACAACAGAATAAACTTCCACGTACTCAATAGAAACCTCAGATCTGCCAACCTCGCACTTGCTAAAACCCCTCGCATCCACAGAGCCAGAGCAGGCGGAAGATCGTTCTCTCACATTGCAGCCAAGACCTGAAACGAACTACCGATAGACATCAGATGCACTCCCTCCCTGGACACCTTCAGGAAGGCTCTCACGACCTGGCTTTTCGGCTGAACGGATCTGAATACCCCCCCACCTCAGCACCTTGAGACACTCACCTTTGAGTAGCGCGCTTACAATTCACTGATTGATGGATTGAAGGGTGCCTGCATTGGCACATGGCAGCCAATGTGCGCCATCGTAGGGGAAAAAGACAGCGGGGATTAATCCTGAACCCCTTCTGGCAGTTTAACGCTGCTGGGGCATTATTTTCTTGACGTACTTGCTGCATGAATCTTGCACCATTATGCACCGCATTTACAAAGTGACATATCTTGGCATACGTGTGACCTTGTGAAGCCCTGTGCCACATTATACCCGTGTTAGGTTTGATGTATGCAGGGTGGGCGTTCCCACCCAACAAATCCTTGTAGTATTGGTGCAGTGACATCTCTCAGATGTCACTGCAACAATTCTAGGACGCAACAGCATCAAAACCTTACACCTGCCTCATGGTAGGCATAAGGGTGATGCAGTGCTATAGGGATAGGCTGGCCCCATACATTGCTGGAGTTGCATCTTGCTTGCAACACAACCGTAGCAATGCATGACTTTAACGCTGAGAGATACGTCAGGATTCCAGACGTATCTGTAAGTGTGTTTGCAACATGGCGCGCCGTACATTGAATATGGCGCATCCATAGTGTCGCAAGGAGGGCGCAGTGAAAATTGTCGCAACACTGTTTTGTTGCAGCGATGCAACACTTTCATGAATGGGGCCCAGGAATGCGCCCTATCAATAACATCCCTGTCCTTTTGTTTTGGCGCATGGCAGAGCAGCAATGTTCCTTGCTGTGCTGTCCAGCACCCAAACATCTAATATGTGGACCCAAGTGTTTGCACCGATTTTAAGACAAGCTATTTTCTGGTCTTATGAAACAGCCTCTAACTGGACTTAGCTGCAGTTTTGGTGGGTTAGTGCTGTATGGGAACTTCATTGTAAATATCGCGAAGTGCGGTTAGCCGCAGTTTTTGCATGGGAACACCCACCTTGTATCTTTTCTCTTACGTCTCGCTAACAGAAGTGGCGATCTTAAAAATTCATGTTTAAGCCGGAAAAGTGCTGCTAACTGCAGTTAGCGGCACTTTGTATATAAGGCGAGAAAAAAAACCTGCCCTAACATAAAATAATTGACTGTACGGAGGCGTTAAGTTCTTGTATATATGCTCCTGTGAGTTCTCTCAAATGACCTTTCGCAATAACTGTGACGTTGGTAGCTATGGCACATTCTAATGCCACGGGACGTCTTACCCATTGGCGGGTATGATTTCAACAATAAAGGAGAAATCAAACTCAGGAAAGACTTATTTAAAATATCTGGGTGTGATTTGTCCATCAGAAGTTTATTGAACATATTAGCAGAAATGTTCATAACGACTCCCCCCCCCCATAACCACAATCATTTGCCATAAGAAAAATAACTTATTTGAAAGTTCTTCCCAGAGCTTTGTAGGTTTGGTTGCACCGAAGGTACCAGAGAACGGATTCAAAACGGAAAGGGAACTTGCCATTATGCAAGTTGTTCGTTGTTGTTATTTCACAAAATGTGAAATGCAAGCTAGGCAGAGTGTGAAATGCACCAAAGTCATTGACCATATGGTTTCAGATGGATATAATGTGTACACAAAGAAAAGATTGACAAGATGTTTACAAGCAGATAAATATTCTGGGGCTTATCTGCAAGCTCCTTGCGCCGCCGGAGTGTCACTTTTAATATGGGAAAGTAACGCACCAGCGGCGCAAGGCCAGTGCGTCACTTTTAATATGGGAAAAAAAGACGTACTGGCGGCGCAAGGGTCTTATTTATAATACCTCAGTCCTCATTGGGATAAAAGAGCTTACCTGACTCACCTGAAACACAAGGACACTAGCAGTGAGCCATCTATAAAAATATATACCAAAGATAGATTCACTGCAAGGGACATATAGGTGTATGATGACATTCAACTCACACATTTTTGTCATTATTCATGAAAACATTGTTATACAGAATGTTAATGTTCAATGCTTTCGTTTACATTGACTGATCTTATTATTCGTAAGAATCGAATAGTTTTTCAACTGACTGACTGATCTTATTTTAGATATGCAAATTAAGCCATGTGACTCTACCACTCTTTTATTTGTCTGTATTTGGATGCGTTTGGAGAAATTGTACATATCGCACATTTGGACTTGTTCAAATTCAGTAGGTCACAAAAAGTCCTTTTCTAAAGCTGGTCTGCGTGTTACTAATAGTCAAACTAATCCCAGGCGAATATAAATCTTCGACATGGAGAAGGAAGGCAGCCGGGGCATTGGCCTACACCAAGAACACAAATCTATTCCTCACACTACCTTGTGGATAGCCATTGGGTGCTTTAGAGTGGTCTTGTGCGTAGAGTGCAATGCTGGTGTCATAAGCCACCTGAAACTAGCTAAACGCTGCCAAATGGGTAAATTAGCAGCATTTGTTGGCAATTTTACCTTGTGCCACGCCTAGAACTCCGAAGATCCCCACTCTCATGTCTCGCTGTGATGCAGGATAAGTCATGTTCCTGTAGGTGTCGTCATCTTTGGTCCAGTCACTCAACCACACGTTCTGTCCTACAAAGGCTGCGTTCTGTCCCACATTAGCTACAAAGATCCAGATGGAGTAACACAATCCAACTGCTCGCAAATATTTGATAAATAAAGAAAACTTCACCTACAGGGCAACATAAAATAGACATTTCATGTTTCATGTATGTAATGTTCTCAATAGACAATTGGCTTTCAAACTATCTACTCAGGTGCTTTTATAGGACGGCATAGAGTAGGCTAGTCATAGTTACATCCTTTTCTGTAACTAAGTTTGAATTATGTTTGTAAACACAGACACAATAACACACCCATTAAGGTAAAGTACATTTGGGGTGCTTGGAAGACGTTCATGAAGTTTGCTGTGAGAAAATGGACTATCCCAAAGTCCATTAAACAGAGGTAAACAAGTTTCCCTAAGTGTTCTTTGGCTTTCCTTTGGTATCCTGGCCAGAGTTTCAAGGCAATCCCCAAGGAAAAATGCTCAGGATATTATGTGTAAAAGAACAATTAACTGTTTGACTGCGCTAATGGCATATATGTACATCATGAAACAGCATGCCCTTATGAGATATACAGACATCTATGTGCCAAAGTGACCCATCATGCTCACTGGCCATTTAAAAAAAAGAAATCTCGTGCTGGGGGTGCAAGCAAGGATTCTGATGGCGATTGATCCCTTCTGTGCACCAGCAAACTCCCGAATGAGGCAGTATGCTGTTCATGCCAGACCATCTCATTAATATACGTACGACATGATAATTGACATCACACAAATATTGGATGAACCTGGGATAGATTACCTAACCTCTCCTAAGCCCATCTCTTGGATCGAGCAGGTGGAATGGGCTATGGAAAGGATTAAAGGCAGCTACTACTGCTCCTAGTTCCATCCTAGCCATGCTCATCAGCTTAATCCATGTTTTAATATTGGTGGGTGAAGGGAGGTGGGAGAGAAAGAGATGAGATTGGAAGGGAAAGACTAGGATTGTTTCTTGTCCCTTCTCTTCCATCCTCCACTTTTTGGTTAATTTCACACTGTTCCTTAACTCCAGCATGTTTTTCTGACCTTGAGAAATATTGTGAAAGGAAGGAACTCTGGTCTGTACCCCAGCAAGGAGCCAGATGATGTTCGAATCTTTTCCCAGCATAAGAAGAAATCCAAACAGCATCTGGCTCCTTTGTCGGATCCAGAAACACACATATGTGCCCCAGCAAGGAGTCAGATGCTGTTTATATTTTTCTTAGGCTAAAATAAAAAGCAAACATTTTCTGGCTCCTTGCTGGCACAGAGATGTGATCTTCACAGGTGAGAGTTTTGGCCAATTAGGATATGTACGTATGGTTGCGGTTTATTTCCATCCAGCCCAGTGGTTAAACCTGTGACCAAAGTCTGGTGCCCTAAGGAGGTATTTTGCTTGTAGTTGCTTTCCAAAGTGCCCAAATGCTCAACAGGGTCGGACTGGCCCATAAGGCAATCAGGTAGTAACTGATAGGCTGGTAGGATATATGAGTGTGGTGGCCAGTTTTTTAGCAGTTCTGAGCCGGTTTTATGGCCAGGTTGGCCGAATTTTACTGTTGAGTTCCCTGATTATGCCATTTTTAAAACTATGGGGCATATTATCAAGACAGGCGATAAAATTATCGCTGCTTTAGCAGCATAAAACTGCAGCTAAAGCGGCGATAATTGGCTTGATAATATGCTCTATGGAATTCCAATCGAAGCTCATGTTAGATGTCCTTCACATTAACATGAGCTTCGATTGGAATTCCATAGAGCATATTATCAAACCAATTATCACCGCTTTAGCTGCAGTTTTATGCCGCTAAAGCGGCAATAATTTTATCGCCTGTCTTGATAATATGCCCTCATGTGCTTCACTAATGAGAGCCACTTTTATTTAGGTGCCCGGGCCTATTTTTTGTCCCAGCCCCACCCTTCTCAACACTGACTTTATCTGCTGTGGGCCTATAAAAAACCCATACATGTCGGATACTTCCGTGCTTAGGAGACTCAGAGAAACAAAGTTGTGGGGTCAAGCTCTGGAAGGGATACGTTTCTGCATGAAAGAGACTGGAGTGAACTGGCATACTTTGCTATATTTTTAATATTTTTTCCAAACATAGTCTTCAGCATGACCTCCTGGCCAGCACTCTGTGTCAGGGTAGTCTGGCATCCAACAATAGAATTCCACACTCAGGTGATCCACAGGAACTAAGTTGGGGCTCAAGCCTTGGCAGGGATATGTTACTGCACGAGGTAAACTGGAAAGAATCACTATGTTATGGAAAAATGCTAAAAACATATGAATGTTGTGACGGGCCAGGCAACATGGCCGACAACATTTAAATCCTGAAGCTCCTACCACCCTACCAAAATCCTGCCCTAACCTTTGCCTATGCACCCACAACCACACCTGAACTCCTGACAAGTAGAATGCCAGGCCCCTAGTGGAACAGGGAAAAAAAAAGCCTTGGTTCGAGGGGTATATGCAGAGAAGAGGCAGCGTGTGGATGGGGCCTGCTGTGTCGCGCATCAATTTTCTCCAGGACTGGAGGCAGTGAGGAGGCTCTTGCCCTAGAGAGATTCATGCCCACTGACAACAGTCCTCCTAGAACAGTGGCACTCCTGACGAACTGAACCTGGGGCTGTGCAAGTTCTGTGTGGGACTGAGCTCAGGAGCAAGGGCTTTGTTTCATTGGTGGCGTGGACAGGCCTGACAACCTCCAGGAGGAATCGGCATTGGGCACACGGCCACTGTAAGATGGGAGAAGCCATTAAGACCCCAGCAGGATAAGTGAAAACCCCCCAGGGGATGCTTGGGTATTGCTGGGCCTTACTCAGGAGGCAAAACAGACGGGAAATGTAAGCTGCACCTGGGAGCAGAGGACTACAGAGCTTTGCTGGTCCTCAAAGGTGTGGGCCTACCATTGGAGTCTACCTTCCCCCGCTGGATAAGAGAAACATAGGGGGCCTTAATGGACCCAGAAGGCACTAACCCCACACAGAGGGGCCAGGGTGTGAGTTACTTAGATACTAAATATTAACATTTACAACACAATATCTGAGGCAGCGATACAGGGCCATAGAAACCACAAACCCTGGGCGTTCACTGATGAGTTCATGGGGCATGGTGGGGAATTCTCCTACAAATCCGCAGATGGAGAGGACATGGTGCACAACTTAAAACTGACCTGAAGAAGACTAGATGGAATGTGGCTCACTGGTTAGAGGTGGCAGACCCGGGAGCAGAGGACGCCCCAGGACCAGGGTTCAATTCCCGGCGCGGCAGGGTGGTGGACCAGGGTCAGCGGACTCGATAATTCTCACCTCGGTGCCTCCTCTAAACAGGGATCACACTCGGCAACTCTGGGCATTAGCTTGCCTCATCTCCACAACGGCCCCCACATATGCCGGGGATGCCTGGTTTCACCTTGGAGATACCCAGTAGGGACCATCTCAGAGGGAAAGCCAGGACGGGTTCCCCAGCGGTCTATTGTGCAGAGATACTCCTTCGGGAGTCGATTCTAGCGCGTTAGAAACCCGCAATTAAATTAAATTAAATACGCATTTAACCACCACATAATCAAAATTGTGAAGGGCAAGCAGTACAGAGCCAGAGCAGGACTCCAGGCAAAAA
Source organism: Lissotriton vulgaris (assembly GCF_964263255.1). NCBI lineage: Eukaryota > Metazoa > Chordata > Amphibia > Caudata > Salamandridae > Lissotriton > Lissotriton vulgaris. The sequence continues at coordinate 987,180,437 of NC_141693.1, forward strand.
TGGATGAGTATGCATCAAACGCTAGGTTTGGAGCACTAACAGAGATCAAACCAACCATATACTGCTGCTGGCGCATGAAGGCAATATGGGGTCACAGATATTAGCTGCCAACAAAAAATCCAGTAAGGCACTGGAGAAGAAGAAAGATGCCATCATGTTGCAAGTGAACCTCTTACCAACTGCCTTTACCAGGGTAAATGAAACATCCATGAATATGGGAAAATCAGTGGATGAACTGAAATCGAAGTACTGTCTTTGAAAACCATACTAAAATGCATCCTTGGCCAGATGCACTAGCTAGAGAACAGGGTGAAGGATGCTGAGGGTAGGGCCCAAAGATGTAATTGGAGATTGGAGAGCACAGAGGGCCATACTCTGGAGGTATTCCTGGAAGGATGGGTGCAAAAATTCCCTAAAATCGTCTGGTCTAGCCATGTGCTTCTTCGTTTAGAGGTTCACAGGATGCTCAGACCCATCTTGGTCCCGGTGTCACCCTTGACCCCTCGTAGGGAAAATCATAATTTATCCTGACAAGCATCACACCCTACAACAGGCCAGAAACATGGTGGAACTGAGATTTGAAAACTCTGTAGGTGGGATATTACCGGATTACACTCAGATGTTTCAAAGGTGAAGGTAATCCTATGAACAAGTGAAACAGAAGCTCGGGGCAATTATCCTACATGTTTTCAGGAAAGCTATCGGCAATAAATGAGGGACTGGGACATTTCTTTGACACCCAAGAGGAGGTTTGGTAATGGCTGCAACATGGATTAATCAAAAGGATTCCTTGCCGGAGACTTGAAGACATAAGATCCTCAGGGCTGATGAGAGGGGATGCCAATTGGCACAGAGCATCAAGGGTTCCTTGACGATGGACACACACCACAGGAATTATGGTACAGGATGATGAGACAATCAGACTTCAGGGGTCCTTCCTGGAGCTGCCCATGCAGACTGACTCCATTGAGGAACAGGATCCGAGTAACAACTCCTCAATGAAATAAGTATCGGGGTTGGGGGACTTAGAGATGATAGATATTGATGATGGTGAGACACACCACAATAAATACACAGGCATACAACCTATCCAGGACAAAGGTAGCGGGGAAAAACTGAATAAAAACAAAACAAAAACATCCAATTGAGCGCTCTGGGATTGTAGCATCCTTTCAAACAGCACTGTTGGAGTAGAGAGACCTGCTGGGTCAAAAGGTCCTTAGCCTGGAACTTGTAGTCCCTTACGGGGATGGTAGTGGCAGATCGGGCCTGGTGACCCCCCACAAATACGCAAGTAAAAATAGGATAGACAAACTATAAATAGTAGGTGTTGGAAGCACCATTGTTTAGTTTAGGTTACCACAGGGAACCGAGTTCTGGTTAGGTAAAATCATTGGGGTATATCCACTTATGGGACTAATCTGATTTGGGAGACACAAGTCACAGAATTGTACAGTGTTTTCCTGGGGTGGATGGAGGGGCAAGTTATCAAAAAGTTCATACGTTCAGTTACTGGGTTTTCAGTACAGTGGTTGGGCATTATGAGGCATATTAATGCGGGTAATCATGGAATTAAATGTTCACAAAGATTTTGTATGGAGGAGACAAATAATCAGCCACAGATTTGTCACATGCTAGAGTGGTCTACATATGGATATCACTGACGATACACTTTCAGATGAAATACACCAGAGCAGAAGTAGAGGGGAGATATATACTTGTCTACAGCCTATTTGATGGCAGGGAGCTGTGCATCATGAAGGTATACATCCCTAATATCGCTGATGGAGATTTCTCCTGGGAAATCACAGAACAGGTGACCCCAGATTTTGTTGTCCCTGTCCTATGGGCGGGGGAATTTAACTGTATACCAGCTGTGGGACAAAGACAAAAATCCTTCCTCAGCACCACACAAAAGCTTGTATGGTAGCAGCATTGATCAAAACCACGAATACCGGAGGAGGAGCTTCGCGGGCAACCAAGATGGCCACGTGAGCTCGGAGCTCCGAAGACCCTCAGATCCTCCGAATTAATCCTGCTATCTATCCTGTCCCACACTAGTGGGAATCTGTCGCTGAACTGTTGCTGATGCGGGACCCGTTCTCTGATCGAAGATCCGAGCTTCCTACGCGGAGTTAAACCGTGTTGAAGATTGGGGATGACAACGCCATAATAGCCTGGCATTAAGTGGGCGACGGCGGTGCTGCTACGCGGTGGCAGTCTGATGAGGTGGAAACTGCCCCGTTCTGCAACAGCGGCCGGACCAGATAACTCAGCGGATTGAAGTGCTGGAGGGGCGGTGGAGGCGAGTACTGACTTCTACCGACTTGGGGCTACGGGGACGACCGGGTCCTTCTCCTAACTGAGCGACCCCCGTCACCCAACATGGCGGGCAGGGGTGACCCGGACAAAGGGAAGCCTAGGGTCAGCAGAAAACCCTCCCTTTCGCAGCCCACTATTTCTGAGCGCTTCACCCTCCCGAGGGGATCGCCTGGAGCCTCAGACCGCACTAAAGACACGCAGCGAGATGTGTCACCGGATGATTCGGAACCCACCCTCCGGGATGCCATCGCGGGCATCAAGGCCGAAATGCATAAACAACATGAAGTGTTAACGCACAAGGTCGACACGTTGGCGATTGAAGTCAACCTCATCAGGGCCGATCTCGGCAAAACTAACGACAGGGTCAAGTCGCTCGACATAAAGGCATCGAGTTTAACTTCTGACGTGACCGACCTGCAGTCGGAGATTCGGGACCTGAAGGCCACGAACATGTTGTTTGCCCGCAGGCTCGACGATTTCGAAGGACGGGCAAGGCGCCAGAACGTCCGTATCATAGGTGTAGCGGAGGGCGCCGAGGAGGATGCTGCCGACCTTTTTGTCGAGAACCTTGTACTAAATCACTTGGCTCCCGGTGGACTGAGCAAGTTCTTTTCGGTGGAGCGGGCGCACAGACTACCTGGAGGCCAGCCGAAACTGGGAGCCTCTCCGCGCCCCATCATTGCCAGAGTCTTCAACTTTAGGGACCGGGACGCTATCCTGCAGGCCTCGAGGAGAGGTGGACCATTAAAGTTCCAGAACGCTGATATTAACTTTTTCCCAGACTTCACTCAAGCGGTGCAGAAACGCCGGCAAAGTTTCATGGGAGTCAAGCGTAGGTTGAGAGAGTTGGGGATGAAGTACTCTATGTTATTCCCAGCGAAGCTTCGGATTGAACACGACGGCCGGGCGGTGTTCTTCGACATGCCGGAAGCGGCTGGGGACTGGCTGGACACTTTGCCTCAACGACTGAGTACGCCCGAGGATCAGTCGGAGGGGGCGTCGGGCGGACCTGATCTTCAGGAGTGAGTGAACTTTCTCGGTCTGCCTTCGGTGGATGGGCCTGCACATGCAATCAGTCGCGGACTATTGTTTTTTATTATGGCTCTTTTTCAGGATCGGGGGATACGGGGGGGATAGGCTGTCTCCTTTCTCCTCTGGGGGCTTTTCGTAGAGTAGTTTTTTGGGGCGACAGGCACACTGCTAGTTGGGGGGGCTTTTTAGTCTAATGCAGGGGTGCAGGGTGGGGGGTGGTTGGTTTGACTGTTTCCTTTGTGTTTTTCTTTACTTTTCTTTTTCAAGGCAAGGTGATCACTCTCCAGGGGGGGGGGGGGGTTGGGGGGGGGCCGATGTCGTTTTGTTGCAAGAAACTCATCTCATTGGTAATACGTGCCACGCACTCAACAGGAAAGGGTTTAAAATGGTGGCGCACTCGGGGTTCTCTTCGGGGTCCCGAGGGGTGGGGATTATGGTGCGCATGTCTCTCCCGTTTGAGGTGGAGACTAGTGTAATTGATGATAGGGGACGTTACGTTGCTGTCACGGGTAGGTGGGAGGGGCGTACCCTGGTTTTGGTTTCTGTTTATGTCCCCCCTGGATTACAATCGACGACCTTTCAGGATCTCGGGAGCGCCATTTTGGGCCTTCCAGAGGGATTGCTCATAGTTGGTGGAGATTTCAATGCGGTTGCATCGGGGACCCTTGACCGTTTTCCATCCAGAGATCTTCGCGGTGCGCAATCTTGGCTCCCTGACTTCCTGAGTACCATGGGACTTATTGATTGCTGGAGGCTTCTCCATCCCGCCCAGCGGCAATATTCCTTTCATTCGGGTGCGCACGGTAGCCTCTCCAGGATTGACTACATTTTGGCTCCAGCTGCCCAGGCTTCGGCCATCTCCGGGGCCCGCTTGATGGCCAGAGGCATATCGGACCATTCCCCGGTCTGGGTATCCTTTGATTTTGGTATCGTGGCAGCCTCTAGGGTAGCGCCAGTCAATCCATGGTACTTTCGTAACCCTAAAACTCGTGACCTCCTGGCTAAAGCCATTGACCTGTATTTCTCCGAGAATACGGGCTCGGTGACGTCGGCCATGTCCCTATGGGAGGCCTTCAAAACTGTCCAGCGGGGAGAAGCTTTCTCCTTAATAGCCGAGGTGCGCAGATGCAGAGACGAGGATGTGGTGCGGTTGGAGTCGGAGATTGAGGATCTTGATTCTCAACTGGAAACAGATCCGACGCCTGCCCTGCTACATGCTCTCTCTCTAAAGCAGGCGGAGTACCAGGCCACTGCTACTGACGCAGCCAAGGTGATGGGCAGAGAACAGCAAGGGAGGATCTACGACACGGGGGATAAGGCAGGCAAGCTTATCGCTTGGCTGGATAAGGAGGAGATGGCTTCTCGTGTGGTGCCCGAGGTGCTGGGTGACGACGGGGTGGTTGTTACTGACCCCAATGCTATAGTCACGGTCTTTGCCGACTACTTCGAGTCCGTCTACACGTCGGTTTCTACCACGACTGAGTCGGATTCGGCTTCTCTCCTTGATGGGATTGAGCTTCCTTGCCTGTCGGACGCCGAGCGTGACGACATGGACAGAGGCATTACGGCGGACGAAGTGGCGCTTGCGATATGCTACTTACTGTGAAAGTTGAAGAAATTGATGTACATAGACAGCATTCATTCCCCTTCTTCTCCCACTCCACCCCCTGTGAGCACCATGAATACTGTAAACTGTTGACCGTATCACCCTGCCAGTAAGAGCCCGTACCAATATGCATATGTACAGCCATTTCTAGGCACCATGGCCTTTTACCCATTGGGATCCCCGGCTTCCCACCTGCGCGTACCTTACACCCCCTCTCTCGTGCATAGACCATGAAACCCTCTCCCTCTGCGCGACCCTACTGTGAAAGGCAACTCTCCTGCTTGACCCGCACAAGACCCCCTCCATTCCCTCTTGAAGAGGCATCCTTCGCCTTAAGCTGATGTAGCCCTCCCCAGCTGCACCTGGTTGCCCCCGCTCTCTCATGTACGGGTCATCAGATCTCTCTCTCTCTGTGTGACTCTGTCCCTGTGTGTCCACCCTGGCTACCCCTCCCTTCTCCTCACGTGGGCAAGTCATAAACCTTCTTCTTCTGCAAGACCCTGTCCTTGAGAGTCACGGCCGCGCCTGACCAACACCTCCTTTCCTTCCATAAATACCCCTCTGTTGATGAGCCTTCCCTCCGCGCTCGATTGTCCACGCGGCATGAATACCACTCCTTGATGACCCCTTCCCCCGAGTCCGGCTGACCACACATGCCCGAGGCCATCGCCTAAGCCAGGAGATACCATTTACTGCCCTTATTGTATGAAGTCACTCCTCCTCAAGAGACCCACTATTGATCCTAGCCACCCCACCCCCTGGGCTATGATCAGGCGTACACATCCTACGAAACACTCAGCTGCGTGATTGCCCTCCCCTCTTATCAGCAGGTCAAGGGTCCCCATTGTGAACACATGTGGGGTAGGATTGACACAAGGATTATAGGGATGTCTCTCTTTTGCGTCATACTGTCCTGATTGTGTTATCAAGTGTTCTGTAAGGTATAAAAGCAAGAGTCTCAGCTCACTTGTTAGAGCACCTCCCGAAAGACACTGTGTTTCGTGTCCGAAATGACTGGCTCTCCTCATGAGAATTAAACTCTGTTCTTGATTCCTGCTTCCAGCGCCCGTCTCTTTATTTTGGTAATTATTCAACATGGGAACTAAGAGGCGGTTTGCGCCAGCAGCCTGGGCATCGATAGGATTATGGGCTCATTTTCTACAATTGGCGTCCCAACGCGGGGTCCATCAGTGACATAGGGTCCGATAAGAGAGATCCAGACGAAGAAGTGAACATCTAAATAATCGGGGTATGCCTGCCTTGAGAGGGCCCTCGCCCGGCTGCCGATCGACAGAACTTCACCAATTCTGAACGGACCTCTCTTGAGTGACCTATTGTCCTGACTGGAATCCCACAGGAATGCTACATGGAGTAAGAGAACGATCGGGCGCTGGAGGAGGAAGTCAAAGAACTGTCCGTATGGTCCGGTCCGGGTAAGATTAAGTAGGGCGTTCTTACGCCTGATTGGTAGGGTGGTTCTATCCACCTGATTGATTGATTGATTGTATTGAAAATCGGTATTTGTATACCGAAATTGTTGGTATTGGTTCATTTAGCTTTGAAGGCTACTTGACATATTGGTTCTCTTTTGAGAACGAGACATTCTCTGTTTGCAAACAGCGGCGAATAGGAACGTCGTCCCTCTTTGCAGATAGAGAAGGGTAGGTAATGCAGACTTTTGTCCCCGGTATTAATCCGTCATGCCTACTTTTCTCCCCACTGATTGTTTGAAGTCGATTAATAATCGATTGTTGTTCTTTGAGATCTTCCCTGTCTACAAACTGAGACGAGTAGAAATATTCTGTCTTCCTTTTTGGATAGCGAAGGGCAGGTAATGCAGACATTTGTCCCCGTTGTAATCCGTCATGCCTGTTTTTCTCCCCACTGATTGGTTGGTTGCCTGGACATTGTTGTTCCAGGAATTGTTTCGTTTGAGGTATTTTCTACTTGCAAACAACGTGGAATAGAAATATTCTATCTAGTCTTTGCAAGTAGTAAAGGGTAGGTTATGCCCCTTTGTGAATTTGTCAGTCCTACCCACTCCCCACTGTTTGGGGGGTAGCTCGCATGGTCCGCCCAGGAGACTACCCTTATGGAGGACATATGCTCCCCGCTCATGGGCCATTTGGTGGAAGTAGACCATCTGGTCCGTCCAGGAGGCTACCCTAGTAAATGGAAGTACATCGCTCGGTCTGTCCAGGATGATACCCTAATGAAGGAATATATGTTCCCCTTTTGATCGATAATCTCGTTCCACCCCGGACCATTTATTGGAGGGAACTCGTCTGGTCCGTCCAGAAGTACCCCCTAGTGAAAAGGACACATAAAAATATGAAGTGATCACCGTTCCCTACTAACAGAAAACTTTAGCTCGAAACACGCTAAGGAAGAGAAAGAAAAATAAAAAGAAATCAGGCTAAGTCAGTAACCCCCTGATGAGCTTTTGACTTCACTAAAAATAAGAAACATTAGAAATAGTTCATAATAAGAAATATAAAATGGCGAAAAGTTTGGCAGCAAAAAATAGCCACGAGGTAGCCAGGCTTCACTGCCTGTTCCTGCTCCCAAATCTGGCCTCATTGCCCGCCACGCCCAAATAACGGTCACATGAAATAGAAACCATCCAATAGGTACCTACCCCCATTCCAGAAGCTCCCGAAGTGCAACAGGTCCGCGGTTACGCCCATCCGGAAGGCGAGGCCTCGAGGCACGAGGGGCTCGCCTGGCCACGGTCAGGAGGAGATGATGTTGGGCAGGCGGTCCAAAGAATGGCAAGGACCTCTCCATCTCTTCTCTTCTGCCGCCCTGCAGGCCGCGGGGAGAGAGGGGGCTGTCTTGCCTCGGCCACCGACCACCCCTCTCTCTCACCCGATCCGGCTTTCGTCGACGGCCGAAGCCAAAGCGAGGATGGCGGCATTTCTTTCAACTATAATGGCCGCAACTACACCCAACGCTTGACAAGTCCAGGTAGTCCCGCCACATGCCATCGCCTGCATAGTGACAGGTAGTCCCGCCACATGTCGACGCCTGGACAGTTCCAGGTAGTCCCGCCACATGTCAAGAGAAAAGGGGGGGCTGTCTTGCCTCAGCCGCCGACCACCCCCCCCATCTTCAATAGCCAGCACGGCCAATATCGAAGCGACGGAGCCGAGGAACGGCGCGGGGTCGCTGGAAGGGGGAGGTGACGCGAACGAGCCTCCCCCACCTCCCTCCAGGTGGAGGCTTCCAGCGACACCCCAATGCTCTTACTTAAAGAGGGTCAACATCAAAAAGCGGTCTTCTGCCCAGGACGGGCACGCACTCCATGCCTTCTCTCCTCAACCTTGAAGATTCTATAAGAGCCGGGGGGCACCCCGATCCCTCTGCATGGGTGCCCCCGCCCCCTCACTGGGAACCACGACATCGGTGCAGCTCCTGCCGGCACCAGCCTCGGATTGGAAATGGCTAAAATGCAGCCGCGGCACAGACTTGTTCAGTTCCGGAGGAACACCAGGATGACCCGGTAGGAAAATTGTTGCCGCCCTTCCCACTCTTTGACTCATGGTCCATATTTGATAAACTGTTAACCACATAGCACAAAACTTTTTGAACTGCCAACGGAAAGTTCTGGGCCAACCACGCGAGACTAGAGACTTTCTGACTATGCTGGAACTCGCCTGACCCCTCCCAAAATGGCGCCGACACAAAATGAGACGTTTTTGAATAAACTTTGTTGCACCCTGATTGCGCAGCTTGTTGTCCCGAGATCTATATGCAGTTTTTGATAATGAAAGTAGATATGAAGGATGTCGAGTATGTGCTTGGATAATGAACTGACTTAGGGTGGCTACTGATTACGATTTGGAAAATGAATTGGTGTAATTTAGATAAAGAATGAGTATTGGATAATGAATTTATGAATTAATTAAAACTGAATTCTTGACATGCATCATGCTTGCTCTGTAAGAAAATTTTAATACGATTTTATTGCACTGCTGCACTTTATGCAATGAACTGCCACCAATTTCGTTTATTAAAAGTATTTTGAAAAAGAAAGCATGGTTGTAGCAGTTGCCTTAATGAGTTTTGGATGTCTTACTACTGTGAGCGAAGAATAAGTATGATGAAGGATGTAGATCAGAAAGGGATCAGGTATTTAGCAGCTACGTTATGTATCGCAAGCAGCCAGGAAAAGTGTTTTAGACACCCTTAAAATGACACCACAGAAATGCCACCTGACCGTCACCCTTGCACCCGATAAAGAGGGTTACGACCAAGTAACGCATGTAGATACGCAGATCGTCAATGATTATCTATCTGACACCACTGGTCCCTCTGGGCTTAAACGCCGAGATGGCAAGGGAATGCAGTACGAGGAGATAGGTCGAGTATGTGGTAGGTAAAAGCATTTTCGGACTACTGCATGCTGATGTACTTTGAATGCTGCCCCCCACCCCCTTCTTTTTCCTCCCTTCTGCAGGTCACGTCAGAACGTCGGCTGAAGTGTGGAAGAGCGACGGTCGGACCCCCGACGAAAAAGGGAAAGAGGGAATATGTGTGTAGTCGTTATAACGATAAGTTTTCAAAAGACGTAGACTTAACATGACTGTTCCTTCTTAGGACATAGCGACTGAGAGGATGGACTGACATAGAAATTGGACAGGTACTGAATGACGAAAAATTGACTAGAAATGACGCGTTAAATAATGTAACTGGACGTTTGACTAGGTAGGGAAAGGACAAAGAAAAATTATACGGGTGAGGGTTGCCACGGCACCACCCGTCTAGGAAGTTAGAAATGTTGCTGATGTTCGAAATGCACTACCCCCTTTCTTACACTCTTATAGATATAGCCAAGCTGTCGGACTGTTCTCCCGATCAATACTTGCCGTTGCCTCAGCCTGGAGAACTTCCCACCAAAGGAAGGAACTGAAAATGGTTTAAGATCCAACCATGGGTAACTAGCGCAACCAGGTTAATTTCTGATCGACCAACCGAGGTGTGAGTATTGGCAATTGGGAACGATCGCAGACGTGACAAGCGAGAAGGAAAAGGAGGGAAGGGTAGAAAGAGCTAAGCACGTAGATAAATAGGATAGTAAAGATACGTAGGATATAATATGAATTTTGTTGGCCACCTGTCGTTTTCTGTCTCGTCGTGAAATGTCTTATATATGTGTAATACATGTGCCGTCTTCCCTGTCTGAGTGTGTGTGTGTAATGTACGAATTCATGTCTTCCCTCTGTCTGTATCTGCGTGTTACCTGACCTTTGCTGTTCCGTGTTGTGAGCGCACTAAATGACCTATTTTTGTACACGTCTCTCTCTCTCTCTCTCTCTCTCTCTCTCTCTCTCTCTCTCTCTCTCTCTCTCTCTCTCTCACTCCCTACATGTCATACGTGTACCGAATGGCTTGTTTAGATTGCGGACGACTCTCACTCTCTATGAGAGTCTCCCTATTTTCTCTCCCTCTTTTTGGTAAAATTGTGCCTCACCGGCACCAGTCTGATTTGGTACATATTGAACGCGAAGGTGTTCAGCGAAATTGACCGAAACTAAAATGATTGCATCTCGCCATATTACTGCCTCTCCTTTCTGCAAAATGAATGAACTTGAATTGGCTGAGAAGGAAAGGACAGGTAAGACGACTAAAGTCCCCCAAATCTGGCCATTTATAGGGGAACTGTATGTCCATGGCACCTTATGTCTGTTCTTCAGAGACGAACGCCAACGTCTAGATTGAACTCCAATGCCCAAACTGCCCCACCCCCTTTTGCACCCAAGCGCAAGTGCCCGAAGCATCCCCGCCCCATTTTGATAGAACCCAGTTGCTGTCCCGGATATGAACATAATGACCATGAGTAACTGTTGACCCTCGAGAAGAATCTTGTTTTACCTGACTGTCGATGATGGCACCCCCGCCCTGTCTGAAAAGGTTAGCCAGTCCTGAAGGGAAATGCTCCGTAATGTTGAATATGATGTAATGCACAATTGATGGGAATCTCATTTATCCTCACTTGAGTTATAAACAGGACAATGAATAAACCTGCCATAAACTCAGTAGGAATGCTGACACGTGCACTGCTTGGTAATAGGACCTCTGACTGTGACCAATGAGCGTATCTCCCAAATGCATAGAATTGAGGGAGGAATTCACATGCGTAGATATCTTCTTCTGCCATTTCTCTAAAACCTTGTCTTGTACCTATTCAAAGATTCACGATCACCGAAGGAGATGGGTCAGATGCGACGTACAGCCTGACTGCGGATCTTGGGACTCGTGTGACCTCGACCAAAGGTGGAGCCGCAGAGCAACAGGATACAGGACGAGACCGCAATTTCAACGTGGAAAATGAAAAATGACGGGCTGCCTTGAAGCTTTCCGTCTGCTAACCCACGTGTGCCTGGAGTCTCCGTCCCCCTTCTTTGGGCCCGATGGATGGGCCTGCCTGCTTGTTATCCTTTGCTCCCTTGGTCCCTTTTGTGTGTCCCAGGAACTCTGACCCAACTCCGCCCTCTCACCTATCGACTATTTGAACCACACTCACCCTCTTTTCCACGTGACTTTTTGCCAAGGGAAAGAACCGCATTCCACTGGGAATAGGGTGCTGCCATAGAACTATGGGTGCCGAGCATAAGGCGCCACCAACCGGATTGTTTAGGGAACAGGACTGTGGTCTAACAGCAGAGGACTGACCGCACCCTGCAACGCGTAAGGATAGAACCGAGCTGGACCTTTAGCTCCACCGCCGGTGCTCAACAGCGCCAACGAAAGTACTCGGACTAGAGCCTACCAGTGATGGCTCACTGACAAAAAGACACTGTGACGAAGAAATATTGTGTACCGAACTGAATTCCGCTCTCAACCACCTGGTCAGAACTGTTCATTGGTCACATTTTTTAAGTCAGAAAGATTTTTGCTATGTAGTGCGTTTAATTGTTAGGAACTCAACGAAAAGCAATTTTCTATGTACTGCATTCTGCCCATCACCTTAACTGTCTATGATTGTACGCCAAATGTCAGTATCGACAAAATGCTAATTCATCAATGATGCTTGTCTACCTGTAAAGTCGTCAATTGCAAAAATGACTGCTGTTATGTAAAAAGGGGCGACTGTGAAAGTTGAAGAAATTGATGTACATAGACAGCATTCATTCCCCTTCTTCTCCCACTCCACCCCCTGTGAGCACCATGAATACTGTAAACTGTTGACCGTATCACCCTGCCAGTAAGAGCCCGTACCAATATGCATATGTACAGCCATTTCTAGGCACCATGGCCTTTTACCCATTGGGATCCCCGGCTTCCCACCTGCGCGTACCTTACACCCCCTCTCTCGTGCATAGACCATGAAACCCTCTCCCTCTGCGCGACCCTACTGTGAAAGGCAACTCTCCTGCTTGACCCGCACAAGACCCCCTCCATTCCCTCTTGAAGAGGCATCCTTCGCCTTAAGCTGACGTAGCCCTCCCCAGCTGCACCTGACTGCCCCCGCTCTCTCATGTACGGGTCATCAGATCTCTCTCTCTCTGTGTGACTCTGTCCCTGTGTGTCCACCCTGGCTACCCCTCCCTTCTCCTCACGTGGGCAAGTCATAAACCTTCTTCTTCTGCAAGACCCTGTCCTTGAGAGTCACTGCCGCGCCTGACCAACACCTCCTTTCCTTCCATAAATACCCCTCTGTTGATGAGCCTTCCCTCCGCGCTCGATTGTCCACGCGGCATGAATACCACTCCTTGATGACCCCTTCCCCCGAGTCCGGCTGACCACACATGCCCGAGGCCATCGCCTAAGCCAGGAGATACCATTTACTGCCCTTATTGTATGAAGTCACTCCTCCTCAAGAGACCCACTATTGATCCTAGCCACCCCACCCCCTGGGCTATGATCAGGCGTACACATCCTACGAAACACTCAGCTGCGTGATTGCCCTCCCCTCTTATCAGCAGGTCAAGGGTCCCCATTGTGAACACATGTGGGGTAGGATTGACACAAGGATTATAGGGATGTCTCTCTTTTGCGTCATACTGTCCTGATTGTGTTATCAAGTGTTCTGTAAGGTATAAAAGCAAGAGTCTCAGCTCACTTGTTAGAGCACCTCCCGAAAGACACTGTGTTTCGTGTCCGAAATGACTGGCTCTCCTCATGAGAATTAAACTCTGTTCTTGATTCCTGCTTCCAGCGCCCGTCTCTTTATTTTGGTAATTATTCAACATGGGAACTAAGAGGCGGTTTGCGCCAGCAGCCTGGGCATCGATAGGATTATGGGCTCATTTTCTACATTACGATGCGGTAAGGCTCCCGGCCCCAACGGTCTTCCGGTAGAGCTTTATAAGATTAAGGCTGATACCATTGCTATACCCCTGCGGCATATGTTCCAGGAGGCGCGTGAGGCCGGTGAGCTCCCTCTGGATCAACGATTGGCTACTATTGTGGTTATCCACAAGGAGGGGAAGCCCAGAGACCTTTGTAGGTCATACCGCCCGATTTCCCTGCTGAACGCCGAGCCTAAAATTCTGGCTAAGTTATTGGCCTACCGGCTGGTGGGTGTGATCGCTGATCTGGTTCACCTGGACCAATCAGGATTTATACCCCATCGCAACACCGCAATCAACCTTAGATGGCTCGGGTTAGCAAACTTTGTGAGCCGACCGTCTTGGCATCATTGGATGCAACAATGGCGTTTGATTCCCTCGAATGGAATAACATGTGGGCAGTGTTGACTAAGTTTGGGTTTGGCCCCGAATTTCTCAGTTGGGTTAGACTTTTATACGCCTCCCCCCTGGCCAATGTTACGGTCAATGGCCGTGTATCAGCTTCCTTTGCTTTGCGTAGGGGCACCAGACAGGGCTGTCCTCTGTCGCCCCTCCTTTTTGCTCTAGCGCTTGAGCCGCTCGCAGCTTGGATACGCACCCGCCCAGACATCTGTGGGATTAAGTGGTCGCCGGGCTTTGAGGACCGCGTGTCGTTGTACGCGGACGATATCCTGCTCTATCTTACCTCCCCTTGTAGGTCCTTGATTGTGGCCTTTGACATGTTGGGTACTTTTGGAAGATATTCGGGCCTAGTTATTAACTGGTCGAAATCTTACCTTTACGTACTTAGTGGAGAGACCCCACGTCTTCCCAGGGGCTGTGCTATGTTATGTTATGTTATGTTATGTTATAACGTTTTATTGAGCGCGAACAGCTGCCCCAGCAACGAGGCGTCCCGGCGCTAAACTATAACAAAACCAAAAGGGGGAGATGGAACGGAGAGGGCAATAAGAAGTTAGGATGGGGAGAAAAGGAATGTTTTGATCGCTTTGCGGAAGGCGAGCAGATTAGTTATGGAGCGAATGTGAAATGGGAGGGAGTTCCAGAGCCTTGCCCCCAGGACTCTGAAAGAGCGACCGCCCATTCTGCTTAGCCTTATACGTGGGGTAACAACCAAGTTTTGACCCAAGGAGCGTAGGGCCCGCTGAGGGGTGTAGGGCTCTAGGAGTGGACGCAAGAGACCAGGACAGTCAGTCTTGAGAATTTTGAAGACCGTAGTGAGGGCTTTAAACTGGACTCGGGCTTCTATGCGTAGCCAATGTAGTTTCTGGATGGTGTTTCTTGCGGAACACCTTCGGGGGAGGCCTACAACTGCCCTGGCGGCAGAGTTTTGAATACGTTGAAGCCGCATCATCTCAGCTTTATTAAGGCCGAGGAAAAGGACATTGGCGTAGTCCAGTCGAGCCAGGATGGTGGATTGGACTATTAGTTGACGCGTATGGCGATCAAAAAAGCCAAGAATAGGATGAAGGTTCCTCAACAGGCCCACACAGGTGGCAGCCAATTTCTTAGTGTGGGTCTGGAAGGTAAGGGATGCATCCACCCAGACACCAAGGTTTTTTACCACGGTTTTGGGGGGGGGGGGGGTCGGGCCCAATGCGGACGGCCACCAGTGATCAGTCCAGTAGTCAGGGTTTTTGCCCAAAAGCAACACCTCTGTTTTGCCAGCGTTCAGCTGGAGGCAGTTGTGTGACATCCAGCGAGCAACTGCCTCTAACCCGTTCTTAAATCTCGCCGCTGAGATCGAGGGGCCCTCAGTCAGGGAAATGACGAGCTGGGTGTCGTCGGCGTACGACACTAGTGTCAGGTCCCATTCTTTTGCTATTTCGGCGAGAGGCTGGACATAAAGATTGAATAGGGACGGGCTGAGCGCCGATCCCTGGGGGACGCCTTGCTCTATAGGGTGAGGCTCAGATGTAAACGGGGGGGCAGAGACCCGGAAGGACCTGTCAGTTAGAAATGAACGGAACCACTCTAGTGCAAGGTCTTTAATACCAATGGCTTCGAGACGTTTTAATAAGATGGAGTGGGAGACCGTATCAAAGGCTGCGCTGAGATCGAGTAAAATCAGCGCAGCACTTTGACCGGCGTCCAAAATGTTCCGTAAGTTTTCAATGGTGGTCAGCAGGGCGGATTCGGTGCTGAATCCTGGCCTAAAGCCATTTTGTGAAGGGTCTAGAATTTGGTGTTGCGTCATGTAGTTGGCTAGGACCTTGTTC
This sequence comes from Lissotriton vulgaris, assembly GCF_964263255.1. Classification (NCBI taxonomy): domain Eukaryota; kingdom Metazoa; phylum Chordata; class Amphibia; order Caudata; family Salamandridae; genus Lissotriton; species Lissotriton vulgaris. The sequence goes on from NC_141693.1 coordinate 987,195,910, forward strand.
ACATGGGCTTCTGCCAGTTTGGAAACCCATGGAAGCAATGAAATTGGTCTGAAGTTTCCTGGTTGTAATGGGTCTAGGTTAGTTTTTTTTATAATTGGAGAGACCCAGGCCTGCTTCCAACATGTGGGGACCACTGCTGAGGAGAATGATAGGTTAAGTAGGGTAGTCATCGAAGGAAGGAAGAACTCGAGAGATTCTAGAAATTTGGCGGGTCTCATGGCGTCTGTGGGCGAGCCGGATTTGACTTTGGCGCACAGTTTGGCGAGTTCATCAGAAGTTAAGCTGGGGATAAGAGACAGACTAGGACTGTCTGACGAGGGCTCATGTGGTTTGGAGGTATCCGGAAGGATCTGAGGGAAGGAAGTGTAGATTTTCTTTACCTTTTCCGTAAAGAAGGTGGCAAGTTCCTCGCATTGTTGTGCGGAGGTTATGCCCGAGGTAGGAGTAGGACTGGCTTTAAGTTTTTGAACAAGTTCAAAGATAGTTTTTGAAGGATTCTTACTGGAGCTAATTGCTTCCGCATAGAAGGAAGCACGGGTGGTGCGCACCGCCTTGTGGTATAACCTCAATTTTAGCAGGTAGGCAGCTTTATCGGTATACAGATTGCGGTGCAGGGATTCAAGTACCTGGGTGTTTATATATCAACTGATGCCCGGACACGATACTCCAATAATTTGCTTCCCCCTCTTGCGCGCCTTCGGCGCGACGTGGAGGGTTGGAAAAAGCTGCCGCTGTCCCTGTTTGGACGTGCGGCGTTGTTTAAGATGATGTCCCTGCCCAGATTCTTGTATGCGCTCCAGAACACACAGGACCCCGTCCCTTCCAAATATTTTAAGGAGGTTGAAGGTTTGCAGCGGGCCCTCCTCTGGGAGGGCAGGCCGCGTATTGTCGTTGCCAAGTTGACAATCCCTTGGTACGACGGCGGTATCGCTTTGCCTGATATCCGGAGGTACTACTGGGCCTCTCAACTGGCCGCTCTTAACCATGGCTTTTATGGACCGGCTGACAGCCCGGGGTATGCCATGGATCGGTGGCTCCTGGACAATGGGAAGTACTACAGAGCACTATATTCAAAATCTCTGGATGGAAGACTGACTGGCCCCACCAAGACTGCTGTGCACATTTGGAGGGCCATTACGAAAGCACAGGGGTGGCAGGGTAGGCTTACTATGGCCACTCCACTCTATGACTCTGACTTGTTGGGCAGGATGTGGCATACGAAGGGGTTTGACCGGTGGGACCTCATTGGAATCTCCAAAGTTGACGATATGATGGCCAGGGGCGAGATAAAGTCATTTGACGCTCTGCAAACTGAATTTCAATTGGGAGCCACAGAATATTTTAGATATGCTCAATTGCGACATGCCCTTGCGGCAGCACTGCCGGTGGGAGAGAAGGTCCCCGAATCGTCCCCGCTGGAAGATAGGGTACTGGACGGCCATATGCCAGACAGTGCCATTTCCCTGATCTATAAAAAGTTGATCAATGTTCGCACGGATCTTTTGTTGGGTGTGAGAGACCAGTGGGTGTGTGATGGAATTGAGCTGGTCGGTGAGGACTGGCAGTGTGCGGTGTCTTCCCCTAAAGAGGTGGCAATTTCGGCTAGATTGCGTCTGGTTCAATTGAAGATTCTCCACAGAGTCTATGTGACTGGCCCCAGGTTAATTCATATTGGACTCTCAGTGGACGGTCTTTGTAGGCGTGGTTGTGGAGAACTGGCCACATTCTTGCACACCATCTGGGAATGCCATGTTATAGCCTCTTATTGGAAACGAGTGCATGCGGTGATGCGTGAGGTAACGGGGGTAGACCTGCCAGCGGAGGCCCGGCGCTGCTTGTTGAATGTGTGGGGTCCCACGGACTACAATAATGCCCAAACTCAATGGGTCATGCTGGGGAACATGGGGGCCAAGCGGGATATCGCCCACACTGTTCAACCTCGTCATGGAACCACTCACCACCTTGCTTCAAGCATCAAATGTACACTTCCATATGTACGCAGATGACACTCAGCTCTACCTCAAACTTCAATCCCCTGAAGACATCAAACTTCTGAATGCCACACTAAGAAACACTCAAGCATGGCTGGCCGACAATCACCTTAAACTAAATGCTCTGAAAACTGAGTTCCTTCTGATCTCACCTCCTGCGAAAAAGGCCATCACCCAAACCTGGCTCAATCATCTAACCGCACTAAATGTCCACCCCACCATCGTGGACTCGGCGAAATCCCTTGGCATCACACTTGACTCCAATCTCGACATGCAGCAGCATATTAGCAAAGCAACCAAGGGTGCCAACTTCCAAATCAACACGCTGAGAAAACTCAAACCCTTCCTACCACCCAAGGACTTCCGAACTGTTGTACAAGCCCTAGTCATTCCTCGCATAGACTACGGAATTGTGGCTCTCAGAGGGCTCCCCCTAACAACAACGGCGCCCCTACGAGCCTCCTTGAACGCGGCCGCAAGGCTCATCACTGGTTCAAGAAAACACTCGCACATATCCCCTGACCTAAAAGCCCTGAACTGGCTGCCGTTTGAAGCCAGAGTACAGCTGAAAATTGCCTGTATGACACATTCGGGCCGTACACCACAAGGCACCCAACTACCTCACTCACAAACTGACTATATCAGGAGGCTCAAGATCCAACAGAAGCACAAAGAATCTCCTCCTGAAACCTCGCAGATTCCGGAAGGAAAAAACATACAAACGCTCCTTCTCAGGAATGGCACCCAGGATCTGGAATGCACTCCCGCCAGAAACTAGGCTTATCCCCTCCTCTGTACTTTTCAAGAAAGAGGTAAAAGCCATCCTTATGGCTAAGTTCACCTGAACCCTATTGCTACTGGATCAATGACAGTACAGGGCTCCTAGTCTACCGGCTACCTGATTGCTTATCTATATTAGACTCTTATACGACTGCTACTGGACTAAAATCATAGCACGGATGCCTTAATATTTGTTTCCAGAGTGTTTACTAGGGATGTACACTGTGACCTGAGTGCCCTACTAACTTGCAATCCATTCACTACTGCCTATTATTCCGTTCTCAACAGTGTGTTTACTCACCCTCTGGGGTGCTATAATCTTACTCGAATCGTCATTGCACGGCTTCAATATTATTGCTTCTAGATTGTTATTAGTATGCATACTCTTGTGCAAGTACTACCCTACTTTGCAACTCACTCCCTACCGTATATTACACTGTTTTCAAAAGTTTGTTTTCCTACCTACTGTTTCTGTAAAGCGCTCTGATATCTGCAAAGATCTTGTTCGCGCTATATAAAACTCTAAATAAATAAATAAATAAATAAATAAGTGGGGGGCCCCATCTCCCCCCTCCGTGGAGCTCTGGAAGACCAATATGGATTGGTGCATGCTTCGTGAGAAGACAGTGTATGTGGCTAGGGGTAAACCCAGGAGGTGGAGAGTCGTTTGGGGGGCCTGGAATGAATACAGGGGCGACATTTGTTTACCTCCCGATGCTGATCCGATAGAGGTTAGTCTTTCTCCCTAGCCCTCCCTTCCAACCATCTTATCATTTAGCTGGTATCCTGACTCTCTTCCCCCCGTGTTTGTTTGCTCTATACAGTATGGTTGCTCTATGAAGCCGTTTGGCCCTGCCTACCCCCCGGGACTATGTGTTGTCGCTTTTGCCTTATTCCTTGCCAATTCCTTTTTCTTAGTGTTTCTTTTTCGCTAGTATTTAATAGGTTTATTGTTCTCACATTATAAAATTAAACCTGATATGTTTCTTTGATCTTTGATCTGATTTGTGCGCACCTTCTATCCGTTCTCTATAATGCTGCCTAGCCTCAGGGATGTAAGGCTGAATAGCTGTGCGCTTTGGATTTTAAATAAAGGTTTTCCAAAAAAAAAAAAAACATGAATACCATGGGCTTTATTGACATATGGAGGCAGCTACACCCTCAAGATAAAGTGTACGTATGTTATGCACTAACACACAACACATACAGTAGATTAAATCATTTAGTAGTCTCTGTTGGATTGGCCACCAGAATATTGGAGGTTAGGTTTCATAAGAAATTAGATTATTTTTTTGGCATGGGCGACTGCCCACCTCAAGAAATAATAGCAACTCTTGTCCAAGTGAACCCTTAAAGTCTCTAAATTAATCCGAGCTCAACCACCTGGCAGCTGTGGCAAGGAGCGGACAGGCTTAACTTATGAAAATGTGTAAAGTACCTGTGCAGAACCAAAACAGTAACAATGGCAGACTAATAAGCAATAACAATGCTAAACCGATTTAGAAAAATAGAGTAAAAGCAATGCACCAAAGCAATAAGAAAGACAAAAATCAAATAAGGTGAGCAGGAGAATTGGGCACATTTTACCATACTATGTGGGAGTGTCCGGTGATCACATCATACTGGACAGCAGTAATGGATACTATCACAGAGGTTAGCGAGACCATAGTTCCGCTTGCTCCCAGGGGCTGCCTATTAAACATATGGGAGCCAACAGACATCAACCACGCAGATAGACAGTGGGCAACAATGGGGATGAGGGTAGCTAAGCGGAATATTGTTCAGAAATGGGGGGCAACGCAAGCCCCTACCCTAACAGAGTGGTGTAGGGACATGGACATGATCATGGTGGCCGAAAAAGCTACATATATTCATAGAGGATGCCCCAAGAAATGGGGGAAGGTGTAGGGCAAATGGAATGTATATAGAGGCCATAAATGTATCCCTCCTGTCGTAGACCATGGCTCAGACGATGAGGCATAATAGGCAAAACTGTGTAACCTGTACATCACTATATATGTTATTGTTTGATTAGATTTCAAAATAATCTCTCCTTTATAAGAAATGAACTGCAGATCTAATGTTAAATACAATAAAATGTTTTCAAAAAAATAAAAAATAAGGTGAGCAGGAGATATGATTTCTTAAAATGTTAATTTTTTTTTGCAAAAACTGTTTTTTGGTATAAATTAATTGTTTATGTTTTCAAATTTGAAGCACTTTTCACTCTATGCTCTTTTATATCTCTCTATCCTAACACGCTATATTCAGTTTCGTGCACATACTCTAGTTTGGGCAACCGAATCTCTCTCTCTGTGCATTGAGATAGCCATAATTGCAATGAATTAAAATTGCCCTGAATTATTGCTGTTGCTTCTTTTTGACTTTGATTTTGATTGTATTCATATTATCATTGAATGTACTTGGGCTGAGTAATTGTACATGCCCCATGACTAAGTGAAAAATCTCTGAGCAGAAATAATTGTCCGAGACCATAGCAATGATAGTAAATGGTCATGGTAGGCGGTGACCAAGGTGCCATATGGGGCAATCTACGATGGAGCACAGTTTGTTCTGGTTAACGATTTTACCTTCTGACTAAGGGCCGAATCTGACCACCACATTTTGAAAAATTCGTCCCCAAAGCGGGATTTTCTTCTGAAAAGAAAAAAGCAGTGCCACTCTCATCATGGGAGATTCATCCCACTGTGAGGAGAGCTTTGAGCACTTTTCAGTGCCCCTTACCTCCATGTTTTTCCTGGTAGTAGGATGCACTGAAAAACGGTGATATGGCCGCTCATCTATATTAAGTGGGTGGACATACAGCAAAATCTTCGATGGCCCTTACTCCGTCCGGCGGTCAGAAAAGTTTGGCCACCACAGCAGAGACTAAGTAATCTCTGCGGTCATCAAACTAGAGCCCCCCTGAATCAAAATCAGTTGGGTGGACCATAATTTTGGTGGGGTGGGAACTCCATCACTGTAGCAGCGAAGTTCCCTCTTTACAAACATTTAAATCAGGCCCCAAGTCTTTTAAGGTCCATTCAACCACAGGACTGACAGTTCAAAAATGGAGGTTTCCAGTTGAAAGATGCAGAAAGTGAAATGTTTGGTCGACCAGGCCTTTAGGCTGGCCCTTCTGCACTAGAAAGTGGTACGCTTCATAGAAAGGGGATCTGAGGGAATATTAACGACCACAATGCTACAGCCCTCTACTTTAACAACTACCAACAATAGAGTAGCATTTGGTCACAATCTCAAAAAAGATAGGAATCAATGCATAAAAGTGTGAAACATATAATCACAGGAGTCGTTCACTGGGCACTCTCAGACCTCCTGACAGTGTTCCCATCAGGCAACCGACCTGTACCGCCCTTCATCATTTGGGACAAACATCTTAAGGCTCGCTGGAAGTTGCTCAGTGTGCGAGCGCGCACAATAGTGCTCTATTCGTATTTCATGCCCCAATGATTATCATTGGTGAGGGGGAGGTAACAAGGGTTGCTCACAAGCAGTGCAAAAAATGTGAAATTAACCAAATTAGTTAAATACAAACGGTGGTGGTGCCATTAAAAAAGGGTAAAGGAAGGAAAAAAGTTTAATAGGGACCTTCCCACTGTCAGGAGGTCTGAGAGTGCCCAGTGAACGACTCCTGTGATTATATGTTTCACACTTTTATGCATTGATTCCTATCTAGAAAGTGGTAACCATTGGTAAGGGCAGTCTTTATCTCGCTTTTATCGACCTAAAGACTGCCTTTGACCTGGTCCCTAGAGACCGCCTTTGGTCGGTCCTACAGGGGATGGGGTTTCCACAGCCTATCTTAAAACTTCTAATCCGCATGCACGAGGACAATAACGCCCGAATCAGGTGGGGCTGACAGGAACAAAAAACAGAAAGAATTCCCTTGAAAAGGGGTGTCAGGCAGGGATGTATGACGTTACAACGCATACTATTACAACTACCTACCGTTACAACGCGACCATTACAACGCATACCATTACAAAGCATAGCGCTTTGAGGTGCTGGATAGTGGTAAGTATAATTTACTATTCTAACTCCAGTCCCCGTGGACCCTAGGGAAGGTGTTGGATAGTAAATTATACTTATTCCCTATCCTAGAGCGCCCCCCAGCGCAATGCGTTGTAATGGTATGCGTTGTAAAAGTCGCGTTGTAATGGTAGTGCGGAGTAAAAGATGCGTTGTAACGGGTGTATACCGTCAGGCAGGGATGCGTCATGGCCCCCACCCTTTTCTCACTGTTTGTTAACGGGGTGGTCTCCTTTTTGCTGGAAATAAATGTTGATGCCCCTGTTCTTGCGGGTGATATAGTGCCTGCTTTACTTTTCGCGGACGACACCCTACTAATATCCAAAACTCCAGTCAGACTGCAGAAGCTGTTAAACAGGTTACTTCTTTTTTGTCACCAGAGGGGCCTAGTAATTAACACCTCCAAAACAAAGATTCTTTACTTTAATGCTAGTAGGTCAGCGAAGTCTACCCTTACACTAGATGGAGCACCATTAGAGTGTATTAAAACTTTTGATTATTTGGGAATCAGAATCTCTGATAACTTTAGTTGGCGCCCACACATTGACAAAATGGCCCTGAAAATCAAGCGCATTGTGGGCGTGCTAGGAAGGGAACATCGTGCCTCAAAGTCTAGGCCAATTGCTCCCCCTCTTGAGATTTATGCTGCCAGGGCCGTAGGTTCGGCACTGTATGGTGCCGAGCTTTGGGGCTTCGACAGTGTCAAGCCCATTACAAAAGCAGAAAATACATTTTTTTAGAGAACTGACATCACTCCCACAGGGAACCCCTACCAAGCCACTTCTAAGCGATCTGGGACGCCGTTCAATTAAGGATATTACCACCCTACGCCCACTCATCTATTGGGCACGCCTTTGGCGAACACCAGAGCTATCAAAATATGCCGACGGCCTTAGAGAAGTGATAAACTTGGCGGGATCGCATAAGATCAGTTGGTTAACAAACATGAAAAAGTTTCTTTTGGCTCTGGGGCTTAAAGGGCGTGGGAGTCTGAGACCCTGTTGAACAAGGCAGATATCAAGGGTGTCTATTGGGCATGGGTTGGCAATATGGAAACCAGAAACCCTAGTACGGGTAGGCTGACCAACGAGTTTCGTCAGCACAAACAGGTGTCCCGCTTGGAGCCCTATCAGAAACCTAGGGATAGGGAACTTTTTATTCAGTTTAGATTAGGCACGCTCCCTGTGCGCGAACACACAAACAAATGGAAGTCACCCCATCAAACCCCTTTAGATTGTCCATATTGTGAAGGTATTGTCGAAAGTGTCCCACATCTTATTTTCGTATGCCCAGCCTATACCAACCCAAGAACTAAGTGTCTGAAACCGATATGTTGGCACATTAGAACTAGGAACTATCATGAAAGCCCTTAGAATCCTGCAAGCTGACGCCAATACAACTTTTGTTTGTTGTGTGGCTAAATTTCTAAGCTGGGCTTGGGTGATAAGATCAAAGGGGATGGGACCCTATTGAAGTTTTTATCCCTAGAAGATGGAAGAAATATAAAAAAATATATATATACTCTTTGTATCAAAGCGGAGATAGTTTAATTCATTTTTAACCGTCCCTTGTATGTTTAATAGTTGTCTGTGTTGTATAAAAATGCTATTTATTGTTTTAATAATTACAATGAATGATCCACTCGGGTTGTGGTATGCAGTTGACTAACTGTTTAGAGATCTGTATAGTCACTATTCTGCCCAGTACAATATACTGCACCCTTTGAGAGTTGTATTTGTAAGATCCCCTAACTCAACTTTTATGTGTATCCTTTTTAAAATGTGTTTTTAAAGAATTTGTGAAATGCTTTTAAGATATTTTTATATCGAAATAAAGCTTTGTTGATTTGATTTGAAATGTTTGTTTTACCAAAAAACTGCATCTTGTAAAGGGCCATAAGCTGGTTCTGAAATGCCATAGAAATAGCAGGTCATTGAAGAGCGACCCTAAAACAATTAGTTAAAAATATCGAAAGCAAAAGATACACTTTAAATTCCTTGTGATATATTTTGGAGCCTGTTGGCATAAAACTCTTCTTCAAATACTTCTTTGTGAGAGAAAGTCAATGAAGGCAGGGGATACTTTTAGGGCTTTTCCTCTCAACTCCATCCATTACCAACCAGTTCGTCCAATATCACTTTAGGATAATAACCGAAAATTCCCCTGGCACAAACTTAGGGTGGAATCCATGGTTCTACTAGGATCTTTCGCTTGAAAAGAAGCAAGTGTGACCCTTTCAGTTACAAAGTTCAAGCCCTTGCACATAGTTACGCTCTCCCGTCCTTTCTTGATCACAGTGTGTGTTCACTTTCAAGTGTGGGGCAGCATATGCTTTTTCAGCAAGGCAGCAGAAAATGTAAGGTGAAACTTAGATTTACAGCCGGAGGTCGGAAAGGGTGTAAATATTACCTGGATGTAGGTAACAAAGCTGCAATGGTGTGCCGTTACTTGTTATTGTTATGTTAAACCTGAAACAAACAGATCTTACAATAAAAAATGACCTGCAGAAAAATGGCAGATCTACTTGGATTGGTAACAAAATATCATGTATCTCAAAAATAACAATTTGAAATAATCAGTTGAACTTTGGTTAGAAAAATTGACTGTTGCAGGACAAACCTCTGGGACTGACAGCATGTAACAGACCTGAGATTTGAATGACGAGTGAAGTGAAATCTTTATTCAAGAGATATGGATCTGCGAAAAATGCTATCACCACTTCAGTATATATAGCTGTAGTGGCATCAGAGGGGAAGAATGATCCTGTGACACAGTTCTGATGCCTGTTCCGTGTGAACTATGGCATACTGCCATAGACTAATATAATCTACTTACACAAGTGTTTTATTAAGGATGTTATAGGTCTCGGCAACAGCCTTGTCCCTTGAGTACATCAAGGCAAGTTCATAATAGTGGGAGCTGCGCTGAGGAGGCAAAGACATACCATTTATTACATATCACCTGGTGCCTAGTTTGGCTTCATTAGTGAAGGACGTCTTGAGGTCTATGGTGCAGCATGAAACACTCCCTTGGAGGAAACCAAAGAAGTGGCAGGGAGTTTGTCCAAAATGATTTGTCATGAATCTGAGCAACAAAAAACGAACGTCTGAATCGTTGCACTGAAATCTGTCAGAAATATAGGATTCAGGTTCAATCAAATGAAACAAACGGAACTTTGCCACTATGAGACTATAAGTTATTTAGATGCCAAAGTACACAGGTTGTGGGGAAGCTCTTCAAAGTGAGCAGAATGAAGTTTAGAAGTTTTCATTTTCAGAAATGGCCAACTTATTAAGATTTAACCGTCTAGTACTCTTACACAGGTCTAAAGGTTCCCACAGTTTCTAAATGACCATATTTCTTGAGATACATGTGTCTAATCGGCAAACTGTGCTGCGATGTTCGTTCGGACAACTAGAGTTGGCAGTGACTCTACAGATTGAATAATATGAACAGCAGGATAACCCACTTCGAAGTATTGTAAATTACAGGGAAATGTCACAATCAGAAAAGCTGTACACTCTTGGTTAGGAAGTTTGAGACAGTTATATACCCATCCCTGCATGCCCATTCACCTGATAATAATATTTAAGATCTTCCCCTCACTGATGAAGCTGAATGGCACAAAGAGATCCGTGAGCAACAATATGTTTAAATTAACCGACTAACCTATCCACCACTCAAATTACTTTCATATTTCACCATACTAATTCTACACTAATCTTTTATGGGTTCCGGAGTAGCGTGCTACTCACCGAAAAAGCGCTTTGATGCTTCTTCATGGGCGGTAAGCTCTATATAAATGCAATTACAATACAATACAATATTTCCAGACTCATCACCAGTATGGGTAGCGATTGAAGGAGCCAATACAATAAGAAGCCAGCAGCCTCTTTTTGCTATATGACATCCCATTCAGTTTATTTCAACGTTCTTCAAAAGGTATTCAACGGCGGGTGAACTTTGAATTTGTTGTGGCATAAATTCCATGGCCATACTGCACAATCAGTGAGCCCCATTCCCCCAAAGAATTTCCAGTAGAATGGGGCAAAAAGGGGCACCCTACTGCCCTTTATAAATGCTCACTTTCAAAGTGTACAAGGCGCCTTCCTTTACTACTTCCTTCCACTTCCCTTTACCAAATGTATTGCTTCTATTTTTGTAATTGAAAGTCATTAGTTGTGACTTACCTCGGACTTTGCAACAACAGGTAGGATGCAAACTTTGCTGTGTGTTTGTTTATTTTTTAATTCAACCGAAATTATACTTTTGTTAATTCTTTTTTGATTAATACCCTTGCTTGAATGTTGTATATATAAATAATTTTAAAAAGTATTGTCGACGGAGAGAGGTTTCCTCCAAAATTTCATTGAATATGTAGCTCAGTGAATTAATGCTTCAGGAAATATTATGTGATGGATATCATGGATATCAAGTGATGAAATAGATGAAATATAAGAAATATGGATTATGAACACACATAAAGTGATACATTTTCAAATAAAAATTGAGATAATCCATCAAGCAATAGAACAATTAATTATAAGGGGCATACCCTAATGACCTTGAAGTATTGAAAAAAGACGAAAAATCATTTTTATCTGCCACCATTTGATGGTCCTGCACAGGTTGCAGACATATTAATTTGCATATACACAAATCTCTGGATTTATATAATCAATTTGCTTATTAAACAATGGTAACCTGATACATGTTCACTATAAGCTTGCGGTAAAGCAATCATTTGTTGTCATTGAACCAATGCCTAACTTAAATGCCCAGTTAGTTTATTTTTCATGGTCAGGCACATCACTATGCCAGTTTGACATGGCATGCTTTCCAACAGTTATTTTTCCTCCCTCAGTTACTAGCATTCCACGCTGAGATTATCCTCACTACCTGTGTCTGCAAGCATCCTCTTTTTACTTGCAACACATTTCCCTCCTGCTTGTGCTCTGGTATACAGGACAAGAAGCCATCAATACCTCTCAGTCCTGATGTCTGTGAATGAGAGAGATGTGTTTGATTCACAGCAAACATGAATTGCAGAACCATTGCACTGTGTGGATACTACCTTTCCTGTTTCTACGGTCTCCTTCTCGATCAGCCTTTGTCCTTGCTTTGGCAGCACCAGGCCGTTTGCACCAGTATGACTTGTTTTCAGGGCTTCTTTCAACGACTTGGTTCTAGTAAAGCTGCAATAAAGAATAAGAGAAAACAGTTAAGTTTACATAAATTTGACTTGTTGCATCACAGATTGACTAGACTACTTTAGAGCGAATCGGTTTGCTGCTCTGCTGGCAGGGAATGTCTAGATATAAAGGATGACAATTAAACATCTAACCTCACCTCAATCTCAGCCAAAAATTAAAATAAGCATTGGCATAGCCAATAGGTTTCGCCTTTGGTACCTTATAAGTGTTATAAATGTCACTTGTTGTATTGTAAATCTGGGTGCAATGGCAGAAGCTGCAAAATAGTAGTCCAGCGGCTCACTATGCTAAGCACAGATTTGTAGCGTAGGTGTTTTATGCCACGGCCTAATTATATCGGCCATTCCCCTTTGAGAGACCCCCCAGTTTTTCAACCCACTTAAAGCACTTGTTATACTAGTATTGGTAAAATGCAGGAGCCTACCTTCTAACTCAGTGGGAGTGACGTTATAGGAAGTCTGCCCTTTCCACAGCCTGTGCCCCAGCCCTCCACGAACCTCCTCACCCTCAGCCTACCTCGCTGTGATGCTCCCGGGCGATGTGTGGGCACTAAGGGCATCGCTGGAGGTGTGAGGGAGGTGACAGAGCCGCGGGCATCAGGAGTGCCAAAGGACCGTGCGGGAGTGATGTGGGAGAGCACTGAAGTCATCGCTGGAGGGGAGAGGAAGGTGGCTGGGCGATGCGGGCGTCAGGAGTGCCAAAGGGCCTGTTTGCGTGCAGGAGGGAGGTGGAAAGACACTGCGGTCATTGCTGGAGGTGGGATGGAGGTGACAGGGAGCTGCGGGCGTAAGGAGTGCAAAAGGGCCAGTTTGCTTGCGGGAGGGAGATGGGAGGGCACTGTGTGTATCACTGGAGGTGCGAGGGAGGAGATAGGGAGCTGCAGGAGTCAGAAGTGCGGTGGGAGGGCACTACGAGCATCGCTTGGGGTGGGAGGGAGATGGGAGGGCACTGCATGCATCGCTGGAGGCGAGAGGGTGGTGAGAGGGAGCTGGGGGCGTCAGGAGAGCCAAAGGTCCCATGCGAGAGTGAGGTGGGAGGGCACTGCGGTGATCGCTGGAGGGGAGAGGGAGGTGACAGGGCGATGCAGGCGTCAAGAGTGCCAAAGGGCCCGTTTGCGTGGGGGAGGGAGGGAGGCAGGAGGGCACTTCGGGCATCTCTTAGGGTGGGAGGGAGATGGGAGGGCAGTGAGGGCATCGCTGCGGTGTGAGGGGCGGCTTCTATCAGCCTCACGGGGCAGGGGTCTCAGGCCAGGAAACTTGGGGTGATTAATGATTGTGTAACTTAATTTGACCTTCATCTCGAGCACCTGCTTTACTTTATCTATTAGTGCTTCCTGTTGAAGCTCTTTGTAGCTATTTTAGAATGGCCCTGGCAGCTTGCCGGCGCCATTCTAAGTGGGGCTGAGGGCAGAAGGGCACAAAAGTGGGACAGAGGGCAGAAGGGGACAAAAAATGAGTGGGGCAGAGGGCAGAAGGGCACAGAAACGAGTGGTACAGAGGGCAGAAGGGCATAAACGACGAGAGGGTGGCAGTGATTAACCAGGCAAAAAAAAAACCTGCAAACACGCAAAGCGCCCCGCGAACACGCAAAGTGCCCCGCGAACACCCGCAAACACGCAAAAATTAAAAAATCCGCAAATTCGCACAAATTCGCGAATTTTGCGGATCGCAAATTCGCAAATCTGCAAATTCGCGGATCGCGAATTCGCAAAATTCGCCCATGCTTAAAAAAAATGGTATGGGTGGAATTGGGGGAGTAGGTGTGAGGATGCAATGTTTAAATATGACTTTCTATATCTGCATTTATCTCTACATATGTAACTGTAAATAGATACACAAATACAGATGTGGTGTGAGTGTGTGTTTGGACTCAAACCCTTTCCTTGAGATGCTCACATTTATTTAAAGGGATGAAAAACATGTCGAATAAGAAGTTAATTGTTGTTTTAACACGTGATGACTGGAGATTGGAATTTTTATTGGCTGTGCTGGGTGATAATTTGAGACACACTTGCAGAAAGTGGAGGTTGTACATGCATGGTAAATAAAATGTGTTGTACATTAATTGTTAAATAAAAATATGTTTTTGGCTGAAACTTTAGGTTTTCTCTGGCATGGGAGGTTCTACTTAGGAAACTGTTAAACTCAGCACTCTAGCCACACAATCAGTTACAAGGCCCACACCTCTTGGAACGGTTCCTTTGTTAGGACTTTATGTATTAAATATTTTATTGAGCATAGGCAAAAAACAAATGCACCTCAGGTACTTCTGCAAGGGCCGCCACCGTTCTAGGGAGGCCGGGGTCAGCGACCCCGCGGGTACCCATCATAGGGCCAGTGGGTACAGTATCTTATTCACACAGCAAGCCGCCTACAACCCATTGGGCCGGCCGCGTCTTAAGAGGTGCTACTACGGTGCAAGCTGGACAGTGCTAGTGCATTGCGAGAAAACACAAGAAACAAAGAACTGTGAACAACCCCACCACCCACCCCACCCCAGCCCTCCCTTCTCCTTGTCCATGTCCGGGATCCAGCTCTAGGTCGCGAGTCACTCTCAACAGTCAGCGGACGCCACTCGCGTGGGGTCCGTGCGCTTGCGGGTATGTGTTTTGGGATCCGGGAGAGGTGTTTCGGCTAAGCGTAGCAGACGCAGGTAGCGCGGGCAGCTCACCTCCCGAAACTCCCCGGTGAGCAAGGCGAGGAATGGGCGCCAGAGTTCCGCAAAGTCCGCCCCCCTTCCTGACGCTGCCAGCGATAGTTTCTCCATCCCCAGGATCGCCCACAGTCTGTGAAGCCACCCCAGTTGTTGCGGAGCTTGGGTCGCCCTCCAGTGTGCCACAATGTTTTGGACCGCAGCCCCAAGCGCAAGTGCAATCAGGCGCCCGCGCCAGGATTTCAGAGGATACATGAGTGCGTTTGGGAGGCCTAGCAGGATGTACGCTGGGAAGCGCGGCAGTTGTGTGTCTAGATGCGTATCTATAAGATCCAGGATAGGGTCCCAGTAGGGGCGCAGCGCCTTACAGCTCCACAGCAGGTGTTCCAGCGTCCCTAGTTCCCCACATCCCCTCCAGCATCTGTCACTGATCCGGGCATCCCAGTGGTGTAGTCTCTCAGGGGTGTGGTACCAGTATGTTGCTACCTTAGTTAAAGTCTCGGTAAGGCCGGTGTGGTGCGCCGAGTGTCTGGCTCTATGGTACACCCCCTCCCATTCCTTCCTAGTGAGCTGCCTCCCCAGGTCCCTCTCCCACCGGACTTGGCCCGCATTGTAGGTGTGTGCTTGCGTGAGGAGCAGCTGCTGATAGAGGTCCGATATCAACTTCTTATCCGAGGTGCGCGTCAGCAGCCATCGTTCGTAAGGTGTGAGGGGCCGTTGGGCTCCGGGTTGGATCGAGGGGTGGAGTACCCAGTGGCGCACCTGTAAGTACTGCAACCGTTCCGATTCGGCCACGCCGTAATCTGCTTTGACCTGCCGGAACGGCAGAATGCCCTTGGTGTCGAACATGTGTCCTGCCGCGCGACAGGGTGTCGTCCGCCACGTCGTGAACGCGCTGGAGTCCAAGCCCGGTGTGAAGTCTGGGTTCTCAAAGATGGGGGTCATGGGCGAGGGGAAGGTGGTCAGCCCCTTGGCCACGGCTACCCTATCCCACACTCGCAGGGCGGTGCTGGTGATTTCAGAGGCGTACAGGTTAGGGGGACGGTGTCGGCGCGGGAGGAAGGGCACGCCTTGGAGGGTGCGGCCGGCCACTGCCTGGTCCAGGAAGAGCCAGTGCTTACCGGACTCCAGCTGGAACCACTCCACAAAGGTGCGTAGCTGTGCTGCCTGGAAGTACAGCGTAAGGTCAGGCACGCCGACGCCCCCGTTCGCGGGGGGTAGGGTGGCGAGAGTATGCTTGAATCTGGGTCGTCGGCCGTTCCAGATGAACCGTGACAGTTCCGACTGAGTTTGTTGGAGCCAACCCGCCGGGGGGTTCAGAGGAAGCGTCTGGAATAGGTACAGAATCTGCGGTAGCAGTGTCATTTTGACTGCGGCAATTCTGCCCAACCACGATAGCGTAAGTGGCTTCCAACGTCGGAGTTGCTCCCGGAGTTTGCGGATGAGGGCCTCATAGTTGGCTCGCGCGGTGCCACGGACAGTAGGAGCTAGGCGAACGCCCAGATAAGGGACGGTAGCGTCCGACCATTGGAATTGGAATTCCGATTTAATCTCGTCCACCACCTCCGGGCTTAGTGAGATGTTCAAGGCCTCAGATTTGGCTTCGTTGATTTTGAAGCCCGAGGCCAGGGCGAAGGTGTGTAGCTCCACAAAGAGAGCGCGCAGGGATCGCATCGGGTCAGTGAGGGACAACAGGACGTCATCGGCGTATAGGCTGATTGTGTGCGTGTCGGCCCCAAATTTAATACCAGAGATGAGAGCATGTTGCCGCACCCTCTGAGCCATCGGCTCCATGTACAATGCGAACAAGAGTGGTGACAGCGGGCAGCCCTGGCGCGTGCCTCTGCCAATGTCGAACCTCGGGGAGGTGTGACCGTTCACTCGTACCGCGGCGTTGGGCCGGCGATAGCAGTTGAAGATGCGGTGGCGAAGTTTCTCCCCAAAGCCGAAGTGGCGGAGGACCTGATCAAGGTACGGCCAGTGCACTCTGTCGAAGGCTTTCTCCGCATCGATGGTGAGCAGCATGCAGCCGGGTTTAGTGCGTGATCCGGCCTCAATGAGGTGTAGCACCCGCTTAGTGTTATCGCTGGTCTGCCGTTGGGGGATAAAGCCCGCTTGGTCGGGGTCTATCAGTTGTTGCATATAGGGGGCGATGCGGCTCGCGAGTATGCCAGTGTAGAGTTTCAGGTCTATGTTCAGTAGCGATATGGGTCTGTAGGAGCCGCAGAGTGCCGGGTCACGACCCGGTTTGGGAATGACAGAGATAGACGCCTCCAGCAGATCCGGATGTATGGCGCCAGGTGTGTCAAATGTGTTGAATAGGTCACGCAGGAGGGGGGCAAGTCGCTGGCAAAAGGTCTTGTAGAACGCCGCGGTATAGCCGTCGGGTCCCGGGGATTTCCCGACTTTTAGGCGGGCAATGGCCGAAATGACCTCTTCCAGGCCTATGGGCCGCTCCAGGAAGTCCGCCTGGGCTTGGGTAAGGGCGGGGAGGTCCGCGCCTCGCAAATAGGCTGGACTGGTGTCAGGGTCCAGGTGATCCGCGTCGTAGAGCGCCGCATAGTAATCGCCAAATGCCGTCGCAATCGCTGCGTTCTCTGTGATCAGGTCGCCACTGGGCAACCGGAGAGAGCTCACTTGTTGCCTCTGAGTCTGCGCCCGAAGTCTACTCGCCAGCAGTTTCCCGCAACGGTCGCCACCGGTATAGTAAACGTGTTTGAGGCGCATCGCGGCGTATTCCGCCACATCTTGGTCCAAGGCCGCCAGCATTTTCCGTTCGGCGCACAGTTGACGCCATGCCCTGGACGCCCCCGTGCGCTGATGCATCTGTTCTAATTCCGCCACGCGTTGGGAGAGCTCGGCTCGTTTCAGCTCCCTCTCCTTGTTGTTGGCCGTGGCAATGGAAATAATTTCCCCGCGCAGGACCGCTTTAAGGGCCGCCCACTGGGTCGCCTTGGAGGTGTCGTCATTTGCGTTGTGCTCCAAAAAGCGGTCGATCGCCAATGTGAGCCGGGTCTGGGTGTCAGGCAGCTGTAAGAGACCGTCCCGCAGTCTCCAGTGCCGTTGAGGTGCCGGCATGGCACCCACCCGAAGCGTCGCCACCACTGGGCAGTGGTCTGAGAGCGAGGCCGGTAGTATCTCCACGCTCTCTACATGTAGCGCTAGCTGCGAAGCGCCCAGGAAATAGTCTAGCCTCGCATACGTCTTATGGGCGGCCGAATAGTACGTGTAGGCGGAGGTTTGGGGGTGCGTGTGCCGCCAGAGGTCGATGAGGCCCAGGTCCGCCAGGTGTGCGTGACCTGCCGCAGTGAGCGCTCCTACTTGACCTGATCTCTGTCCCGAGCGATCCGCCGTGTTATGAAAGACTAGGTTGAGGTCCCCCCCTAGCAGCAAGTGAGTGTGTGTGGTGGCTGTGATCGTCTCCAGGGCCGTGTGCAGGAACTTTTCTTGGCCCTCATTCGGACCATAAACTGAGCCCACAAGCAGGGTGTGACCCGCGAGTTGGAAGCTATAGAGTAGGAGCCGCCCTCTAACTTCGGCTTCTTTTTGGAGGACTTTCCCCTCAAAGGACTTAGCCACTAGGATCGCCACCCCCGCAGACTTCTTCGGGGAAGAGGAAAAGAACTGCCACGGGAACGCGCGGGATTTGAGTCTATGCTGGTCGCTGCGCACAAGGTGTGTTTCTTGGAGGAGGCAGATGTCCGCCTTGGAGCGCTCGAGATAGGATAAGATCGCCCTGCGTTTGTTCGGGCTGTTGAGACCCCGCACGTTAAGCGTAAGCACTATGAGGTGTCGTGGCATATCTGGGATTGTACGAGTAGAGCCAAGCCTGCCCGGTGGCCGTGAGTGTGGGCCCACGGGTCGTGGAAGACGCTGCGCTAGGGGCCGCGGTAGGGCAACCCTCGGCGACCGAACTTTCTGGACAAGGAGAACCCTCCCACCCCTCCCCCCTCACTCCCCAGGACCCCCCCAACCCAAACTGTCCCCCCTGGTCCCCGCTCAACCGGAGCAATTGGAGCAACCCCCCCACCTGGAACCCCCTCTCACGTAGTGCAAACAGTTCCCATCCAACTCCCCGTACCCACCCCCCAACCCCTTCCACCTCCCCAACTGGTAAAGAAACATGGTCCAATATTGTCCCAGGTCCAGTCTCATGGCCACTGGACCCGTGGTAAGGTAAGTCCGTAGAGTGGGGGCCGTGGCGGCGTCGCGAGCAGGTCGGCCAGCTCGAAGCACTCCGCCACAGACGAAGAGACAAAGTCACCATCAGGGAAGACCCAGGAGCGCTCTGCACGCGCCCCCGCCGCCGGACTAGTGTAGCCCGAACCCATCATGGCTTGTGGAACCGGTGTGTCGCTCTCCCAGCGCTCAGTTATTGTTCGACGGCGCCAGGCCCTGCGCCACCGTCTCCACCGCGGCCCTCTGGCCCTCTTCTATCTCGGTCGCCGCGGGGCGTTTCGGCCTGCGTCTGCGTCGTTGCTGCTGCCAGCGGCCCGGGCCAGTCTCAGTAGAAGCCTTTTCTCCCGGCGACCCATCGTCGACCACCGGTTCCTCCAGGCCCAGCACGCGGCAAGCGTCCCTGAGGGTGCGTGGCTGATGAAGGATATTGCCGAGCCGAAAGACTAAGCGGAAGGGGTGCCCCCAACTGTAGGAAATGTTGCGCCGTCTCAGTTCCGCTGTCACTGGCCGAAAAATGCGCCGTTTCTCGAGGGTAAGTGCAGCCAGATCCTGGTAGAGCGCCGGTGCATGGTCGCCGAAGATGATCCTGTCCATGCGGCGTGCCTTGTTCAGGATCTCCTCCTTCGTCCTGAAGTCCTGCACGCACACCAAGATGTCTGGGGGGTGCGTTGCATCGGCTCTCGGCGGGCCCGTTCGGTGGGCTCTATCCAGTCGCAGGGGGGCATCCGCCTGTCGGCCCAAGATGTGGTTGAAGAGGCCCTGCGTGAACCGAAAGAGGTCCTCCGTGTCCGGGGCCATTTTCACTCCTCGGATCCTGATGTTATGCCGCCGGGAGCGGTTCTCCAAATCTTCGGCATGAGTCTGGAGATCCACCTGCTGGTCGTGGATGCGAGCCAACTCCTGCCTTAGGGCTTCTATTTCGGCGTCCCGGGTGTCGCTCTTCGTTTCCAGGTCTGCCACCCTCTCCCCTATGGCGTCGGTGTCGCAGCGGACCTCCTTGATCTCATCCTGGAGCTCCTTCTTTAGGGCGTGGATGTCTTCCCTCAGCCCCGCGAACAGGGACTCCAGAAAGGACCGCGTGACTGGAGCCTCGGGATCTTCCCCCCCAGGGGGTGGTGGGTCCACCGTCTGCTTGTCCGTGTCTCCTCGGGGGTTTGACCCCCCCGGGTCCATTCCGCTTCCCCACGGTGGGGGGGTGAAGAGATCCTTGATGGTGCGATCCTTCCTGGGCCTTCCGCCGGACATGTCGTCCCCAAGACCCCAGCCGCGTCCGCCGGTGTCACCTTCGGCTGGCCGCAGACCGTCCTTCAATCTTGGTGGGCACCGCTCCGGCCCCGGGACAACCAGCGCCGCGTGAGTGGCTCCCCCGTGATCCTCTCAGTCTTCCACCACTCCGGGGGAGCAGTGCGACGCGGCCTCTCCACAAGTCCGTGGCCGGGTCAGGGGGGGCCGTGGGACGCTCCACAAGGCTGTATCCAGGTATAGGGGGGCCGCGTGACGGGTGCAGGAGCACCGGCTGTGGAGGGCAGGACGGAGAGCGCCGGACGGGCCGGGTGGGAGGCCGCCCAAGATGGCGCCCGCGGCACACCACGATGCACTGTCCTGGGGGCGAGAGCCCAGAGTGGTCGTTGAGGCCTCCCCGCGGCGAGGGGGGTCCGCTCACCTCCGAGGGGGTCGTGGCCGGGGGGGGCTTGGCTGCTCGTGTGGGCGTCTTCAATGCCCGCTCAGGATGAGGGCCTTCGCGCTGTCCCACCACGTGCGCTGCTTCTATGGCTCCTCTCTGCACCCCCCGCACCGACCTGCCACCACCTCCCCCGACGAAGGCCCAGGTGCGCAGATGTAGCTAGGGACCGGGTAGTACCGCAGGCAGGGATGGGCGACTGCTGGGGGCCTTGCCAACCGACCCCGTGTCGGCTGAGTGTGCTGTTTAGTGTCCCGGCCTGCCGACGTGTCCCGCTGCCAGCGGACAGGACCGTGGGGGTGTCTGCCGGTCCCCGCCGACTCCCGGTGATCCCACGTGGAAGGGGGTCTGCTGGGCTGGGGGGTGGGGGCCTCCCTCACCGCCTCTCCTCACCTCCGTGTTTAGGGCCGTCCACTCGACCCAGGCCGAGTCCGCTGCCAGGCGCCACCAGCCAGGCACTCCGGGTAGCAGTAGGTCCGCGTGGCGAGCCCGCAGAAGCCCCCGGCAGATGGTCACGGGGGCCTCGCGCTCGGTCGCGCGGGCCGGGCTCACCGATGCAGCAGCCGGGCACAGACGCCCGTGACTCGGCCCGCAGGCTCCGCCCCTCGCGGCCTCGCTGTCGTTCCGCGCTCCCCTCAGGCCGTCCGTGCCGTCAGACCACCGGGCCGGGCCCAGCCGGGGTTCTGCACCAGGGATCGCCCACACAGCTGTCTAGCAGTCCCCCGCAGCAATGCCGGCCTCAGCCCGCCGGGGAAGTGCTCGGGTCCGGGCTTTCTGCTGAAAGAAACGCTGTGGATAACGGCCGGCGGCGGGAGCTCCGACAAAGCACGTCTGCTCACGCCGCCATCTTGGCCACGCCCCTTTGTTAGGACTTTAGACCAGGCCCCTCTGAATAAGTGAGTTGGTGTGTGTATAACTGTATAGGTGAGTAAGTGGCTGTGTGGTTCACTCTATGGGTGAGTGAGTAGGTGTGTGAGTAGCTCTATGGGGGACAGAGTGTGTGAGTGGCTGTATGGGTGACTGAGTGGATGTGTGTGTAGATCTAATATTGAACTATTGGTGGAAAGATGTGAGAAAGTCTTGAAGCCACCAAACAACAGACTGAATGTCAGCGAGTTAACGGAGCACTACCTAACCTCAATAGGAAATATCGTCAATGACACCATGCCACAGACACTGAAAAGAGTATCCGAGAAACCTAAAAATCCTTGGTTCAGTGAGTCACTAAATGAGGATAGGCGCAAATTGAGAATGGTCGAAAGGAAATGGAGGCAACATCCCTCCTCTCCCGAGCTGATAGCCCTTAGGAATACCAGAAGCCAATATAACAAGAAGATAATTAAATCCAAAAAAGATTTTATAAAAGCCGAACTTGACAATGCATCAAACAGACCTCGGAAACTCTTTGAGATTTTAAAACAACAGTCGAATAAGCTAGCTAAAACAGTTCACGAGAATCCAAAAACTCCCTTAAGTTGTGAGGAATTCTCTACATTTTTCACGGAGAAAACCAAACTGCTTGAAGTGGAACTCTCAACTGCTGCAACTAACCTCTCAACCCTTACCTCACCTACAAAAGAGGCCAATGAGCCAACAGAGAGTCCCCAAACAAAAAATAAGGCAAAGTGGGACACATTCGAACTTTATGACCAAGATAAGATCACCAAAATGCTAAGGGAAATCAGACCGAACAACCACTATCAAGACCTTCTACCGGCAAAGTGCGTAAGAGTAATTAGCCATACCCTGGTTCCGATCTGGACTGAGATAATAAATGCCTCACTTACCCAAGGGACCCTGCCCGACTGCCTAAAAACAGGTCAGGTTGGGCCCATCATCAAAAAACCGACAGCGGATGCAACTGACCCGAACAACTATCGACCAGTGACCAACATACCTTTATTGGCCAAAACTATTGAGAAATGCGTACAAGGTCAACTGAGTCAACACATCGCTAAGTTCTCATTACTAGATGATTGCCAATCTGGATTCAGAGCTGGGCATAGTACTGAAACTGCGATCCTGCATATCGTGGACGACGCCCTACAAGCCCTAGACAGAAATCAAGCATGCCTACTGATTCTCCTAGACCTGTCATCTGCATTTGACACGGTAAATCATGAAATGCTGATGACCAGGCTACAAGAAAGGATGGGCCTGTCGGGAAATGTGCTGAATTGGTTTAGATCTTTCTTGCAGAATAGGACTCAACGTTTCCTGGTCAATCAAGCGACCTCTTCCCCTTGTCCTACTGCCGTCGGGGTCCCGCAAGGGTCAACATTATTCCCAGATCTATTCAACCTATATGTTGAACCTCTCACGGAGATTCTTCGGGGATCACAGATACCCTATCATATGTATGCAGATGACACGCAAATATACATAAAGATCGCCTCCCGTGCTGACATTGACCTAATGAACATGACACTAAAGAGAGCCCTACAGTGGTTAACCATGAACCATTTGAAACTAAATGCCCATAAAACAGAATTCCTGTTAATCTCACCGACAAAGAACCGTCCCGAGGTAAAGGAGTTGACGAAACTGGTGACAGCCCTGAACTGCACCCCGACCCTAGTTAAGTCAGCTAAATCACTTGGAATTACCTTGGATGAGAACCTGGACATGAAAGACCACATAAACTCAATGGCCAAGGGTGCCCGCTTCCATCTGAACTATCTAAGAAAATTGAAACCGTACATCTCAAAGACGGACCTAAAACTGGCCGTACAATCCCTAGTGATTTCGAGGATTGAATACGGTTGCACTACGTTAGCGGGTCTACCCAAAACATCCATAGCTCCGCTAAAAGCCTGTCTCAATGCAGCGGCAAGACATCACGGGATCGAGGAAATTCGACCACATATCTCCTCACCTGAAGACACTAAACTGGCTACCCTATGAAGCCAGAATTCAAATGAAGATTGCTTGTATTACCCACAGAGCAGTTCACTTCAACATGCCGAGATACCTTGCCAAGAAAATTAAGCTATCGGGAAGCAACAGACCAACGAGAAGCGCTAAAGAACTGCTACTGAGGCCAGCCTTTTTCCGTAAGAAAAAGACCTACAACCGAGCGTTCTCAGGAGCCGCCCCCAGAGTCTGGAATTCTCTACCTCCGAACATCAGGAAGATTAAAAACTTGATATCATTCAAACGCGAACTGAAGAACCACTTGATGAGCAAACACCTCTCTTAGGAAAGAGTATTGAGTACTGATGAGAATATCCTCACCTAAGAGAGACGGCCTCGACTGGAACTTCTTGAAGATCAATTATCTGTTAACTGATTGATTTCATGTTTATACATTGGCCACACACGTTACTACTACCTTAAATCAAGAGGATCCGATATCTGTAACTCTCAGACAATACGATATACCCTCTACCTCACTTTGTTTTATTGCCTAGGATACCGGTTACATGGCAACACTTTTTACTCCTTAATGCTATTTATACACGATATTTGCACTGTTATGCTATACAACCCTACCTCATTCACCTCCTAATACTAATTGGATAGGCTGAAGAACTATTACCTATAATCCCCCTTACAGCTTATTGCCTTAGACCTTACACTCATGTATGTCTGTTGATACAATTGCCTCCATAATGTCTGTAACTTATCCTACATGTGAAGCGCTCTGATACCCACGGGTCTTGTCCGCGCTATACAAAACTCTATAAATAAATAAATAAATAAACCTATGAATCAGTGATTGGGTGTGTACATACTGGTATGTTTGTGTCAATAGAATTGAGAATTTAGTGTAGAAGTGGATGAGTGAAAGATTAGATTGGTGGTGTGAGTGGGTGGGTGAGATTCTGTGGATGATGTCATCGGTGATGTCATTTGAGGTGCCCTCATTGATCTGCTCACTCACCCATAGAGCCAATCACACAGCCACTTACTCCCCTATACAGTTATAAACACACCAACTCACTTAATCATACAGATACTAACACATACTCACTTACCTATACAGTCACTGACACAAGCACACACTCACCCATACAGCCACTCTCACAATCACTGACTCACCCATCCAGGCAGTCACACACTCCCTCAACCACCCACACAGATACTCATACACCCATTCAGGTACTCAGACAACCAATCAATAACCCATACAGCCACTAATGTACCTACTCACCAACCCATACAGCCACTTACACACCAACTGACAGACTGATACAACAGACATTCACACAAATTAGCCCCTCACCCATACATTCACTGAGACACGTATAATCACTCACAGTCAGTCACACACCCACAAAATCATCCATACGGACACTCATACACCCACTGATTCATCAATACACCTTGGTGTATATATATATATATTTAACACTCAAACTTTTTAGAAACACTTACAGTCACCGGATAATGTCATGAGGGATGTCATTTGAGATGCCGCCAGTGATGCCACTGACCATGTCATGAGTGATGTAATATGTGAGGTCATAAGCAGTGCATTGCAGGGGCATGAGTTATAGTTAGCTCAGCTAACTATATCTGCTGAATTTCTCTGGTTTTGTACAATTGAAATGTTATGTTATGTTATGTTATTCTAAACTTTTTAAGCGCACGGGCACCCAGGGGTTTCATGGCGCTAGCGGTGAGGAAAGATTGAAAAGCAGTTAACATATCCCGAGGCTTGCTTGAATAGCCAGGTCAGCCTAACTATAACATCCCTGTACCCTTTGTTTTTTTCAGTGAACATTTAAGGGTTTTTTAAATGCTAAATCCTCACTATAATGTCGCTGCAACCTTTGGTTTTTTTCATTGACTTTCTAAGGTTTTTCAAATTCCTTTTTCCAACTATAACACCCATGTAACCTATGACTTTTTTATAGAATTTTTGAACGGTTTTTAATTTGTGTTTTATACCTCAAATGGCTGTATAAGAGGTATTTTTATAAGCTTGTATTTTCATTAGTGGATTAATAAGTGTTGTTTTTTTCTTACATTTATTTACATTTGCGACAACATCGCGATCCCTGTGGACCCGTTGTGAAAATGGAAAACAAAGGCAGACATTCATTGACCACCAACACATCCAAAAATAATATGTAAAAAAATCCATTCTGAACAATGCTCTACACATATTACTATATACATACTTCTTTCAAAGCATGTTTAAATTCATATTCTTGTACTAAGTTTCTTTATTAAATATCTTTCAGACTTATTTTCCTTTTTAGCGTTTATTCGGGACGTCGGGTTGACGTCATTAAACGCAACAAGGGCGCCTTTTCCATAAAGTGAAAAGCACATATATGCACACATGTTACTTATTGTACACACTATCACGCCATCTGTCAACACCCCCCACCCCTCTTACCTGCACCAGTCTATTACTCTAGAGTAGCGCAAAATAAAGGGCAGACTGATATGGATAAGTGTATCAGAAACTGTGGTCAGATGGGTTCATTCACCCACATCCTGTGATCCTGCCCTAAAATAAAGCGATATTGGGAGAAGGTGAGGATGTGCATGTCACCAGTGACTGGGCAACAGATTGACACCTCTGCCAAGGTGTTTCTATTAAATATTGGGGTTGGACGATATGCCCAAGTACTCAAAGCTATCAGTCTGTTAGTTTGCTGAGCGCAGCATTGCAAGTTTCTGGGAAGCACGAGAGCCACCAGCTTTGAAAATATAGAAGATGGACATGGATTGGTGCATGTCGGCTGAGGAGCAGGTCTTAGCAGACAGAGGTTACCCCAGAAAATAAATAATTGGAACAACTGGCAGACTTATGGAGGATTTCACATAACTGTGTAGACTAGAGTATAACATCCCAGGACTGTATAGCGTTGCTGCTTATTCTTTATTCTATGGCACTGCTGATGACAAGCTATAATTTCCTATGTTGAAAACTCAATAAGAAAAGTTTAAAATAAAGACTAAAAGAATGTAACATGCATACATGCAGATCAACCCTAACAAAACACAATAGCCTCCTGGAACCTGTTCACCTTGAAACAGTTGGCAGGGTTATATGATTCCTTATTTGGATTTCTATGTAGAAATCATAAAAGATAATGCACTAAGTCTTAAGAGGAATGCTTTCCTTGGACTACCCTAGGAAATGTGATGACAAAGTGCTTTTTCTTTTGTGTTTCAGAATTGCTGTTTTTCGTCTTTTTGTTTTTGCTTAACTAAGTTATTATTCTAAAGCCAAATACATTATGGTTAAAATGTGGGACCTGCTGTGTCTTCGGAAAAGGGTGCTATTCTCCCTCTTCAGCGTTCCCGTGACCACATCTTCTGGAAGCTCCTCTGCACTGTGTTCTGTTGGTTCACCGTCATCCTCCTCTTCAGCTAGAACTGGCACTGAAACAAGAACATCACATGGTCTGATGAACTCTTAACATTGACTGGGCATCCTCGTTGATGGTAAGCAAAGCAGAAAACATGAGCACTTGTTAAGAAATTATTCTCTTTCATGTCACCAGCACTCTGGGGCATTACCATAGGATGCCACTGCAGGTATGTACAGGCCAGAGCTGGGAGGAGCAACATTGGTCCACAATGTATCTCCCACTGAGGACTCCTGGACCCTCTCTTGCTGATAAACTCCTTTCGTGCTTTCCTTTCCCTATTGTTTTGACCTGATGTTCTTTCTATATTTATTTTTTGACACTGGATGGAAAATGATCTCATATGCTCTTGTGTGAACACAGAATTCAATTTATGATAAACTGCAGAATTTAGACAAACTTTCCCATGTCAGAGATTGACATATTTCCATATATGTCAGGAACCCCACCTGTTACCCTGACTCTTACAGTCAAAGAGACCTGTTCACTGATAAAACCGAAAATGTATGAGCACAGAGTTAGCTCATGGTTTGAAAATACTTTTATGTGTCTGTGTTATTTACCAGTATTCCCAGTAGCACAGCTGGAAAGCAGGGCCGGGTCCAGGGTTCTGGTCAAACTACTGGGAATGTCATGTGACTTTAACTGGAGATTAATGTTCCTGATCTGTGGAATTAAACATAGCGTAGAAATCCACATAGTGAGAAGAGAGCCCGTGTGCAAAAGCACGTTTTTTCTTTTTAGTTTGCTCCATGGGGGACAACATTTTTTCTTGTGTATAAAACCCTTAGCAAGTCTGTGGGTGACCTGTTCCATTGTTCAACCTAGCAGAGAGTTACTGTTGGGTATATTCCCTTTCTATGAAATGAAGGGGAATGGCTCATACCCAGATCTGGCTTCGGTAAATCTCTGAGCATTTGCAGGGTGGAAAGGTGTCAAAGAGGAGCTTGCGAATGTCCACAAATGTACATGTGTGTGGGTGTTCCAAACTTTCAAGGCAAACTAGATCTATGAGCAGTCACTTGCCACACATGTGGAGGAGAAGAAAAAAATTACTTACCTGGAACGGCAGTTATCCAGCATTGGTATCTTTCATAGATTCACATGCCTGAATCATTCCCCGTCGTCGAAGTGGGAGTCCCACGGTACATATAACAAAGTAGTAAATTCCATAGGCTATCATGGTGGTAACCATGCATTCAATAGCCTATTAGCCTCCTTTTACATAAAGGACCAAACTCAAAACATAACCAATCAGCAGCCAGCACTCTCTAGAACCTTCCCAAGAGAGGCTGAATCCCTCAGATTTTCCAGCACAAGTGTAGTTAGTACTGTAATGCAGAGGAGCCTCTTCGTGGGGGAGGGTGGTTTGCATGTGAATCTATGAAAGATAACTGAACTTACAGGTAAGTAACTTTTTTCTTTTCCAGCATTGGGGTATCTTTCATAGATTCACATGCCTGATTCAGAATAGTAAGCAGTTCCTTACATGTGTATGTATATATATATATATATATATATATATATATATATATATATATATATATATATATATATATATATATATATATATATATATATATATATATATATATATATATATATATATATATGTGTAAATATATATGCATATAAATGTATATACACATCTTTCTAGCAAGCACTTAAGTGGACGGTGTGTAGTGCTGAAATAATCCTTAATGCAATGCTAATATTAAAGGCAATGGCTTGAACATGAAATAGTGCTATAATACATAGATTACTGGTATTACTTAAGGGAAAAAACCATAAACAGATATATAAATATATACATATACTTAATCAGTAATATCCTTCTAATAAGACATCTGTTTAAAGAGGCTTACCTTTACTGAAATAGGTTCCGTAGCACTGACTGTCCAACGGATGTGTCGGCAACTCTGTAAAGACTCCAGGCAATAATGTTGCGAAACGTGTCCGTGGTTTCCACGTTGCAGCTCTGCAGATCTTGTCAAGTGGTACTTCGGCAAATAGAGCAGCTGATGTTGAAACTGCCCTGGTGGAGTACGCTTTTACAGTCCTTGATAATGGCTTGGCAGCCTTGTTGTGACAAAATTGAATTGTGCTCGCTATCTATCCGGCTATAGTAGCCTTAGAAACTGCAATGTCCTGGCGGCTTTGACCATAAGCTACAAATCTGACTTGCGTATAGCTTTAGTCCTTTGTAAGTAGAATTTAAGACATCTCTTTATGTCTAGAGTGTGGAGCGTTCTTTCAGCAGGCGTGGAAGGGTTAGGGAAGAAAGTTCTCAGAATGACCGGCTCATTCGAACTGAGAAGGCACCTTCAGGATGAATTTATGGTTCGTTATAAGAATGTAAGACATACAAAGCAGACCAGGTCTAAAGGGGGTGTATGACTATACCAGTGACTACGGACCAGCTGGATGCGCATGTGTATCAGTGCCATTAGTAGTTATTGGAAGCAAACAGGCTAGAAAAATCCCATCAGACCACCCTTTATGGTGGAGTATGCGTCACGTGGAACTTTCTGATCATACCATGTCACAACCAACCAATTAGTGTTAGTGTGAAAATGGATGTCAGCAATCTTAGCCATAATGTTTGCCAAAGGAGTGGACTAGTGAAGTGCAGTGCTCAGGAAATGGTGAAGGATAAAATTAACTACGCAGGCTCTGACTAGGTGTGCATACAGAAGTCTGTGTGTCAAAATATTTAAAAACACGCCTGGTGGAGGACTACTACTCCATGGCGCTGTGCAGTACGGTCGACATGTTTCAGCCTAAGGGGAATTGCCCCGGCTTTCTTCAGGACCTTGAGAAAAAATAGCTACTGCAACCAAACCCAAGTAATCCGTTGGGAAGGGATAACAATGACGTAACTGTTAGACAAATATATATCTACCAAGAAATTAGGCGTCCACTGGTGGGAGAAGATACTCTTCTTCCCAGCCTTGTGTGGGTGAAAACCTCACCTCACCCGGCAACCGCTCGGGAGAATGAGGCCCCGCTCTGTCCGTCGGTGCCCCTGTGTCTAAGCCAAGCGGAAGTTATAAGAATGACCATTTCATCAGTGAAGCGAAAGAAAGGATGGGATATGGTAAAAGCCTGTATTTCACTAACGCTTCTTGTTGATGTGAGCGCCAAAAGAAGAGTGACTTTCCATGTTAAGTACTTCATGTCTGCCTTGTGAATGGGCTCAAATGGCTGCTTTTGCAATTGAGATAATACCACATTAACTTGCCACTCTGGGGCTGGAGCTCTGATGGGAGGAAAAGTTCAAAACAGCCCTTTCATAAATTGCTTTACGATTCTTGAGGACCATAAGGACGAACATTTAGGTGATCGCCTGTATCTAGATATAGCAGCAAGGTGAACTTTAACTGATGAGTGTGCCAGACCACATTTTGCTAAGGAGAGCAAGTAAGGCAAAACAAAAGGATGTACTTCATTATGCCTGCATCATAGACTTCAGTTCTTATGTCTTATTGGTGCTGTCAACTCGAGATCTAGCAATTATGTCTTTGCATTCTTGTGCAATGTTCAGATCTTTAAATTCGAAGAATTCAGGAGCCATGCATGAAGTTGCAGAGTAGCTGGCTTCAGATGACATATTTGGCCTTGGTTCCTGGTCAACAGCGTTGGTGTTGGCAATAGGCGGGTGGGTTGACCTTCTGACAACAGGAGAAGTTCCGTGTACCAATACTACCTGGGCCTCCAGGGGGCTATCAGTAGAATGCAACAGTGTTGCCATTTCATTTTCGTGAGGACCCTGGGTATCAGAGGAATGGGGGGGGGTAGCGTATGCATAGATCCCTGACCAGCGCATTAAAGGAGCATTCCTCCAAGAGTTTGGGGGAGGGAATCTGCTAACGAAGAATCTGCATTTGGAGTTGATCTAGGTTGCAAACAGGCCCAGACTGCAAATATTCTGTCCAGTTGGTTCTGTTCCAGTTCCCACTCATAACAACTGCAGTTCGTTCTGCTCAAGCATCCGCTAAGGTATTCCGGAGGCCTGGAACATGCTCCGCTATTAGGAAAATTTGGTGGAGCGTCAGCCATTTCCATAACTGTTGGGTGTCCTGTGAAAGAGATTGGGATTTGGTGCCTCCCTGCTTGTTGATATAGAACATGCTTGTGGGGTTGTCCGTGCGGATTAACACTGATGATACCTGTATTCGAGGAAGGAAAGTCTGAAGGGAGAGAAAAATGGCTTTCAATTCCAACCTGTTTATGTGCATTTGGCGTTGAGTCAAGGACCACTTTCCTTGAACTTGCAGGTCCTGTAAATGTCTTCCCCAGCCTTCCATAGAGGCATCTGTTGTTATTATGTAGTCTGGAATAATCGGGAGAAAAGATAGGCCCTGGGATAGGTGGGATTTTTGTGCCCACTACTGGAAAGCCCATTTCATACGTGGAGTGATATTTACCACATCATCGAAAGACCCTGTGGTTTGGATCCATTGGCATTGTAGTTCCTCTTGGAGAGGCCTCATATGCAAGCAAGCCAGCGGTACTAAATCGATTGCCGAAGAGAGCATTCCCAGCAGACACTTGAACACTCTCATAGAAACACACTTTTTTCGGGAAAGTTTGAGTGCCAATGCTTGTAACCGTTGTTGTCTTTCCTTTGTTCTGAATGGTATTCAAGCTGGCTCCCAGAAATGTCATTATCAGACTTGGAAGGACAGAAGATTTTTGGTAATTTATTGAGAGCCCAATTTTTGGAACAGGGTTAGACAATCGTTTGTTGCAGCTTTTACTAGACGAGCTGATGGGGCCTCAGCAGCTAATTGTCTAAGTATGGGAATACCTGATGACCTTTGTTCCGCAAGGCTGCGGCCACAGGAGCTAGACACTTTGTGAAAGTTTGTGGAGCAGATTTGAGGCCAAATGGAAGGACTCGGAATTGATCGTGGGTACCAGCCACTGTGAACCGTAGGAGCTTTCTGTGCTTTGGGTGCATCTTCTAGATCCAATGAAGTTATGAAGTCGCCGCTGTAGAGGCATCGTAGGATGTCTGAAAGAGTGACCATCCTGAATGTTTGACTTTTTAAGAATTTGTTCAATTTCCTGAGGTCTAAGATAGGCCTCCACTCCCCTGATTTTTTGCGAATGAGAAAGAAGCGGGAGTAGAAAACTTTCCTTCTATGAGGAAAAGGGGCCTTTTCTATTGCCCCTTTCTGGAGCATGATCTTTGCTTCCTTTTTGAGTAGGTGAAGAAGAAGGGGGTGCAATCCCCTGGGAGGAGTATTGGGAGGTATTTGGGTAAATTCCAAAGTGTGGCCGTAAGAGATGAGATCTAGGACCCACTTGTCTAACGTCATGTTGCACCACTGGTGGATATGCTTGGAAATTTTCGCACCGGTTTGGGACAAAGGATTAGCAACTGGTACCCTGTTGCAACCACTGCTTGTGACCGGAGTCGCAGGCTTGAGATCTTGGCTTTCGTCTGGAGCCGTGTCTAGAGAAACCAGCCGTTGTTGGTTGGCAGTAGGATTGCTGCTGGAATCCTTGGCGATATTGCGGCTGGTAGGACTGGTAAGTCTGGGCACACTGGTAATTTCCCCTATATCCTGAAAAAACACAGCCTCGAGCTCCCCGAAAGCCCAGCTTGCGGTACTGAAGGGTATTTATTGGTTTGTCAGTATTCGTATCCTTTTTAATTATGGTAAGTGCCTCATCAATGTGACTGCCAAGGGGGGCGTGGCCAGCCGGCTAACATGGCAGACGCGACTTTCTAACGCTCCGTCCATCGATCTCCTATTCTCCTGCTTAGTTATCCTGACAGCGCCATTGGACTCGCCCAAGACTCAGGTCTGGTCGTCGGATGGCGGGCTGCATCGGTGGGGAGCTGTATCGGGTGCTTTACACCCCTGGTAGTGCGGCGGCGGGAGCGGCGAGCCCGCGGCCCAGTAGTTTGAGCCACGCGCGGGCATTTCGAATGCGGAGTTACCCGCCTCCAATGGAATGGCCGCTCGTCACCCTGATGGAACCTCTGGCGGTGAGGGCGCGAAACCGTGGCGGCAACCCACGGTGATCGGAGCACTGGTGCCCCTGCTACGGCGTCCCCCACGCCACTCGGGACAAATTGTGGAGCAGGCATTGAGCGCACGCAGGGGGGTCCCGGGCAAGGCGACAATGGACAAAAGGAGTGGCAGAGCCTACTGCGGGATGCCTGGGTGACGGCGCTGTCCCCTCCCTCAGCACACAGGCACGGAAAACCACGCAAGGTTCCAGGTATTTGGGGCAGCGAGGGAGTGACTGGCGGCGGAGTGACGTGTGGCTGCCCAATGGGTGGAGTACCTGGGAGGCCCCCACTGAGTGCCAGAGCGGGCAGCACCCCTTCACGGACAGTTACGCCTTTGAGACCACACAGAGTTGCGGGTGGGGAAACACCTGCATCACTGCTCCACTGTGACACACTCAGCGAAGATCAGGATGGAGAGCTGAGAGCTGAGATCCCCCCCGTGGTGAGAGAAGGCGCGAAAGAGCTGGGTGAGCGCTGAAGTTAGCTCTCAGTGGAAGCCCTGGCAACTCTGGCGCCACTATAACGGTGCGACCACGGAGGGCGCAGGGGAACCCTTTCCTGGGACCCTGGGCCTCGCACATTGCCGGAAACAGTGGGGACGGAGTGTCTGTAGAACGGTCCCAAGTGCCCAAATGTCCTAGAGAAGAGGAGGCCATATACTGTGGAAAGGTGGGGGCGAGCAGATGGTGCATCCTGCTGAGGGCGACCACAGGCGAGGTCTGAGGCAAGCAGAGGTGGGAGGCTGCTGATCAGGGGAACAATAGTGACGCACGCGGACTGATGCGGCTTTCCACTCTCACGCCTAAAGAGAAATACTGCGGTTGTGACATCGGGCGCTTCTGACACCTGCTGCGTTGCCCCCACCCTCGCTAGTGTATGTCCTTGGCTGGTGATCAGACCTGGCAGAACCGAACAGTCCCCCCCGAAGTCCAGCGCCACTGACTATATTTCCCCGGAGTGCGGAGCGACCAGGCACCAGTGAGCAGCTCCCTAACAGCGCCTCCCGGGAGGTCCCTGCAGCAGAGGATCCCCTAATCCACGACGTCGGCATTGCTGTGCGGTTGACCCTTCCCACACCTCGCAAATGCCCACGGCACAGCAATTGGTAATGGGTCGGATATGAGCCAAGACGCAACAAGGCCACCTGAGGGCCGCCAGCCTTGACCCGCTGCAGGGAGCTGCGGGAGAGATGTCAGAACCGTCAACCACGACCCTGGCAGCCAAAATGGACTCCATCCTTGCGGCTGCACTAGATCACACCAGGACCTCCCTAGAGGCCAGGATTGATAAAGTCACCTCAGACTTTACTCTGCTTCATGCGGACCACAGCAAATTAGCCGATAAAGTAACGGCGCATGACCAAACCTTGCGCACAACCATACAATTGCCCTGAAGGACCTCATTGATCGTGTCCATATGCTGGAAGACCGAGCTGAGGATGCGGAAAGGCGCTCACACCGTAACAATGATCGTGGGGTGGGTCTGCCGGAAGGTGGAGAAGGGAAAAACCCGGAGCAATTTACAGACAACTGGCTACGCAACCTCCTGCCCAAGGGAACACTGTCAGCACAATTTGTGGTGGAGCGGGCCCACCGCATACCGGCACAGAAGTCACAGCCTGGTGCCAGACCGAGACCGTTTATATTCAAATTGCTCAACTATGAAGACAGGAACGCAGTACTTCGTGAAACACGCAAACTGGACCCCCTTACTGTGAGCGGTAGCCAAGTTATGCTTTTCCCAGACTACACAGCACTGGTACAGAGGCGTAGGAGCAATTACACGGCGGTAAAGCGGCAACTCCGGACTCTGGAGCTGCCTTATTTGCTACTGTTCCCAGCCCGATTGCGGGTGGTCACAAAAACTGGAACTCGCTTCTTTGATTCCCCGGAGGAGGCATGGGACTGGCTTGAAGAGTCGGGACTGTGGACAGGAGTGCGGCCCACGGGCCTTGGCGACGACACCACGTGGATCAAGAAAACCAGGAGACGGCGGAGGTGGGGTCAACAAAAGACCGGAAACCAAGGGACAGCGGCTCCAACCCCAGAGCATATGAGGAGGGAAAGGCAAGATGCAGTAGCGGCGGTCACAACTATTGGATCTCAGCACACACATGAAAGGTCGGACAGCTCCATACAAGACATGCTGGTGATTAGTGGCTCATCTTCGCCATCCACAGAAATCTCAGTAGACCTTGGCCTGCCAGTGGTTACCCCGCAGCCTGCTGATGGCCTTATATGATGGAGTGAAGTCAGGACTCTCGGAAGCATAAGCAACTCACGCAAGTAGCCGCGTATTCTCTGTAACTCATGGTCTTTATTAACTGACATGCAGGAGGGGGGGTCCCTTTCTGGGTGGCACATTGCACGAATATACACCCTGCTGCGACGACTCAATAGAGTACCGGACACCGGACAAAATGGGGATATCTTAGAGGCCACACACTGGATTGTTAGGTACATTAACTCACACACTGTTACACTCTAAAGGGGCGTCCGAGGCCCTGGCAGACGAGGCACCCAACTCGTTAACACTGACCACACAAACTGCTAATTACACCACAAGGAAAGGGTCCGAAGGGATACCTGAGGCCAAAGCCGGCTCATACATATAGAATTGGGGTGGTGGTCACCTTGGCCGTTGCTGACTGGAAGCGGTGGTACTGGGCCCACTCGATAGATCAAGATGGGAATCCCACATTACACGGATATAGCAGAAACACCGATGCCACTCACTGCAACGCACGCAATATGAGAACACATGCCTCCACCGACCCACACCACTTAGCCTGTGCCACACAGGCCCTATAAGTTATCTTTCAGGATTAAATAGATGGCGCGTCACGCATATTGGTATCTATGGGGTAGTTTTAACACAACCACATCAGTGCACGCACCCCAATATGCAGTGAGTTGGCCTAGTTTATATTACTCATTGGTTATATGAGGTTTGGACAGACATCGCGCAATGCCTGCCCCAGATGTTATACTGTTGTTGTTTTTAACATGGTTATTGTTGTGGATTTTAATGTAGCACGCAGACACGCTCCTACCCGCCCCAGCCTCCTGCACCCTGTGTCACCCCAGCCCCTGGTGTTCCTATCACCTAACCTTACTCAGACATGACGCGAGCTGATATAATTACATGGAATATACGTGGAATGTACAAACCTGCGCGTCGTTATTCTATATTTGCGTATCTCCAGAGGCACTCAGTCGCTGTTGCCCTGCTGCAGGAAACACACATGACCCAGGTGGAACTGGATAGGTTGCGCAAGCGTTGGAGAGGGCAGGTATATAGCACAACATATTCAGCGCACGCCAGAGGTACATTGATATGGGTGAGGGCGGGTACCCCATTTATTAGCAGGGAAACGGTGATAGACCCCGCAGGCAGGTACACTTTTGTGAAGGGGACACTCAAGGGCCAGCAGATACTACTAGGGTCCATATATGCCCCAAATACAGATCAGCCTTTGTTCCTGACGCAATTCTCTACTGCACTGGCCCCTTATGTTGGCCTCCCCTGGCTATTGGGGGGAGATTTCAACTCAGTGCTGGATGTGCACTAAGATAGATCCTTCCCCCCCTTCGGACGACAGTGGCTGGTTCGAATGCGCAGGCGTTTTCGGACTGGTTGGCACAATGGGCGCTGCTGGATATGTGGTGAGTCCACCACTCCACAGACCGTATCTACTCATATTACTCGGCGGTGCATGACCTGCACGTGCGTCTAGACAGAGTGGTGGGTTCCCAATCCCTGATCCCCCTAGTGGAGGCGACGGACTGTCTGGGACGGACACATTCAGACCATAACCCCATGACATTTAGATTGAACTGGGGAGCCTGGCTGCCCCCCGGTGCCCACTTGGCGGCTCCAGCCAACCGCACTGGAAGACCCAGAGTTCCACGCATCCCTAAAGACGATGGTTCTCGAATACTTCGAGCTTAATGTGGGGTCGGCAAGTTCCACCCTAGTGGAATGGGGTGCTCACAAAGTTTCCGTTAGGGGTCACGTGGAACGTGCGCAGGCGACTATCATCGGCGCTCCAACGCCTTGAGCTACAGCTCCTGCAGTATGAAGGGGAGGGGGAAGGAGGAGATGGACGCCACAGTAGACTAGCGGATCTCAGGGCACAGCATGCAGAACTCATTGAACAGTTAAGATGCCACAACTACACTGCTCACACAGTCCGCACCCATGCCAAAGCTGTTAGGGCAGGTCACCTGCTGGCCTGGCTACTGAAGCAGGAAGAGAAGCATGCACCAAAAGGAGCCATACGCACGCC
This sequence comes from Lissotriton vulgaris, assembly GCF_964263255.1. Taxonomy (NCBI): domain Eukaryota; kingdom Metazoa; phylum Chordata; class Amphibia; order Caudata; family Salamandridae; genus Lissotriton; species Lissotriton vulgaris. Next base: position 987,233,101 of record NC_141693.1, read on the forward strand.
GCAGGGGGACTTGTAGTGCACGCAGAGGGAAATACACCGATTAATGTCAGACCACTACTCACTGTAGTACCAATCCAGAGTTCGCTGTTCTCGCCCCGATCTAGAGAGGTTTCTAGAAGCCATCTCACTACCAGTTGCCACACCAGAACACCAGGAGACAGTCAATGGTCCCCTCACATTAGAGGAAATAGGCTAAGCAATAGGGTCGATGGCCTCCGGGAAGGCGCCGGGTCCTGAAGGCCTCATCAGCCAAATATTACAAGGCTTAGCGAGAACCACTGGCGGAGCACTTACACACCCTGTACTCCACAGCCCTGGAGGAACAAGCGCTGCCCTCCTCGATGATAGAAGCCTACCTTGTGTCTCTGTTAAAACCGGGCAGAGATCCGGAAAACCTAGGCTTATATAGGTCACTGGCGCTCCTCAATGTGGGTTACAAAATCCTCAGACGGGGTGAGGGACTGGCCGAGGGCTGGGTGCCCAGTGCTGGACCTCGAGAAAGCTTTTGACTGTCTGGAGTGGAGCTACCTGGCAGCGGTGCTCTTGCGGAACGACCTAGGATGGGGCTTCCTCCAGATGGTCGATCTGCTGTACAAAAACCCTACAGTTAGAGTGCGCTGGGAACATACATCTCTGAAACCATCCAGGTGCGCGAGGCACGAGGCAGGGGTGCCCGCTGTCGCCTCTCCTTTTCACCCTAGCGATCGAGCCTCTGGCCGCGGCCTTGCGCGCGACACTAGGAGACCGTATACCCTTAGCAGATGCAACCCAACAGGTGTTGCTGTGCGCAGACGACCTCCTGGTATTTGTGCGAGATGTGAGAAACATACCGGCACAACTGGAATATACACTGCGGGACTTCGCTGCTCTTGTGGGTCTCAAAGTGAACGTTAACAAATCCTGCCTTTACCCATTTAGCGGGGACATGAAGGATCCGGGCTACGTTTTAGAGGGTACAAGGGTGCAATGGAATGCAGACACTTTCCGCTATCTTGGCATTCAAGTCTACCGTCAGCCGGAAGACCTATTTGATGGTAACCTAGGATGGGAAATGGCAGCAATCAAAGCACAGGTGCGCTTCTGGAGTACGTTACCGCTGACAGTCACAGGCAGAGTGGCACTGTCTAAGATGGTGATCCCCCCGACTCCTGTATTACTTTAACAATCTTCCCTTTTACTTTCCAGCGGCCTTCTTTGCCATGCTCACTAAGATGCTCCGAGACTTCTTATGGGGAAACGCGCGGCACAGGCTAGCGCTAGCAAAAATATATTTACCAACGGATCAGAGGGGACTAGCTGTTCCCTGCTTTGAGCACTATTATCTGGCCGCACAACTGCAGTGGATGACCCGCTTGCTCACTGATAGGGGCCGGGAGGATACTGCAACTTTATCCCCCCTATTCTCTTAAATATATTGCAATCTTTTCGACCCCGCCACCAAGGCCCCAACACCTGCTCCCCCCCCCTTCTGGCGGTGGCATACAGGTGCTACCGACGCTGCCTGTATCTCACTAAGACACTGGTACCTTACGCGCCGGCCATACCATTAGCGGGCTCCCCAAGCAGGTCTGGGGTGCTCACGCCTCTCGAGCTCACGACTTGGCATGAAGCTGGCATAGAGACACTGGGGGACTTGTATCGGGATGGCAGGCTCCTACCATTCGAATCACTGGTTGACGAGACAGGGCTTCCGCCGGGACAGTTTCTGAGGCACCGTTCACTCATCATGACTCTGTCCACCAGATGGGGAGACATGCAAGAGGAACCAGGCCAAAATCTCACCATTCAATACCTACATGTGATGGGACGCGGTAGGCACTTGATCCGATGGTTTGCAGCATTTCTTCATACACATACAGCGTTAGCTCTGACCCCGCTCCGTCGTAGGTGGGAGGCAGACCTAGGCCGACCATTGGAGGACAGGGAATGGGAAAGGATATTAAAAAGTCCAACACGAATCCCCAGGAACATGAGATTCCGGTAAATACAGCTCTTCATAATCCACAAGGCATACCTCACACCAGAAAAAATAAATAGGTACTTTCACCGCACAGATGCGCAATGCCCCCGGTGCGCGGAGGTGGGGGTTGAAATAGTACACATGTTATGGGGCTGCCACAAGCTGCGCTCCTATTGGCAAGCGTTAGGTGCAGCGCTGCGTACTTGTACAGGCCGCGACCTACCCTTTGAATGGTCCGATTATTTACTACACCATTTCTGCAGATCCCCGACCACAAAAGCATCTTCTTGCTTCTTAGACCTGGGCTTGGTAGTAGCCAAGCGGCTCTTAACCAAGAAATGGAAAGCAAGTGACCCACCGCACAAACGGGCATGAAGCTACTAACTTTTAGCCTGGGCAAAGGGAGAAGGGATTGCCATCCTGCGGGAGGAAACGTTGGGACTACGGAAGACACCCGTGGGACAACAATGGGAGGGAATGCTTCAAGTCCTGATGCACCCCGAGGTGGACGACCCGGAGGCGCAACAGGAGGTGGGGGAGATGCCCCGGAGGGCGGAGGAACAACTCGGAAGCGAGCAATTGCACTGACAGGCAGGGGTGCGCTTTCCGCCAGGTGCCTGCGAAGCGCTGCGACATGGGCGGTGGACGGAGAGGGGTAACTCCTGTGGGGGGGGTACGGGTGTAGGGGAAGTACGAATAGGGGAGGGAGAGACAGGGTGCGAATCACATAGCTGAACACACACATATGCTGCTGCTAGTTTTCTTTCCTTACTTTTAAACTCTTGTTGGTTGTTTTCTGTTGACTTATAACATCTGTGCACTTGCCCGAACTGTACCATCTACAAGCTTTTGCACAGAGTGAACAAGGGGAAAAGCGTTCAACACATGACGATGGTTCTCCTTGCGGACTATACATAATGCACAAACCTGTTCTCCTTGCGGACTATACATAATGCACGATTCTCAGCTTGTATTGGTGTATACAATGACGCCAGACATGTGTGGCATGTACCGCTGATTCACTGTAGTGTTTACCTCATGTGGATGGAGGGCTTACTACATGGTGGATTTTACATGATGCATGTTATTGGCCATGTTGATGTAATTTTCAAAAACTGAATAAAACAGATTTATAAAAAAAATCTATGTGACTGCCAAATAGGCTATCGCCATCGTAGGCCATATCAAGAATTTTGGACTGCACTTCTGGGCGGAAGCTTGTTGCTCTAGGCCACCCCGGGCGCCTTAGAACGGACGCACCCACTAGCTGATGGAAACTGGTAATGGCAATGTCCATTGCAATGTCTATGATTTCTGACGCTGCTCTTTCTCCTTCCGCAAGGATCTTAATGCACTCTTCTTTGTTTTCTACTGGGATAAGGTCTTTCATTGTCCCCATATCGGACCACATTTGCCTATCGTATCAGCCCAATATGGCCAAAGCTTTAGAAGCTCTGACTGAGATTGCTGCCATTGTGGAAAATCATTTTCCAATGGACTTGAGACGTCGACCATCTTTATCCGGTGGAGATGTGATGGGAGCAGATGGATTATTCGATCTTCTCTGGGCTGCCTGCAAGATCACAGTCAGGCTTGGGATGACCCTTGAGACATGCAGGAGAGTCCCTTGGAGCCCTATATTTTTAGGTCTTGTCCTATTCCATTCCGCAAGGAATGAATAGGACGAGACTATTGGAGCTAAACTAAGAGCTAAACTAAGCTCCGAAAAAAGCGGATTTCCAGAAGTGCATGTGGTCTCGTGAACGCTCTTTTATCCACCTGCCTCGCATCACCACATGAAAGCCATTTGTTGCTTGTTCACACTTTTTCACGGCCGCGAGGCCGTGCGTGCTTCAAAGGGATTCTCTCACTTCTCCTCCCCCCTCGCTGAGAGTTTCACATTTCAAAGAGCTCTCCCCGCCTCTTCTCCCCCGCCCCACTCTGACTTCACATTCTTTCTAAACATCCTGTGATCTCAGCACATCACTTAATCTCCCCGTGCCTATGATCAAATAATATTTATAATAGCGATCGCATTCGGGATCGCTTTCAGTGCCGCTTGTCTTCCTTAATGAAAGGGAAAGTGTTTAAGTTTCACGAAATATTGTACGTTAGTAATTTTGATTGCCTTTTGTAGTTCTTTTATTGTTTTTATGTGGACTCCAATGAAACATAAAATAAAATGTAATTGAATAGTTAAATAGTAACAAGGTCTAGTTTTCCGGCTTTGAGGCAGATTAGGCCCTTAAATAAAACTGCTGTAGCACACATGAATAGGAAGAGGATTGTTACGAGTTGGTACGCCAAAACGCAATCATCTTATTGAAACTCATAAAATGTGCACAATAATCGTGTTGCGAGAGCGCCCCGCTGTGGTAACAATGTGGTGGGTATGGGGGAAGCTATATTTATCTCTGAGTAAACCGAGAGAAAGAAACACGCCTGAACCGGTCAAACAACATGCATGCCTAAGTCTCAGGGGCACAACCTACACCTGCGAAGTGCTGCGTCGTCTAAAGAATGTGTTACGTGTACTCCTGTAAACACACCCAAGCGGCGGCCAACTCAAAATAGTGTGTGCCAACTAGCTTGTATGTTCTAGATTATATAAACCTTTCATATGCAAATCTTGGGCTCCGGTTCATCTCTGCAGGAGGACGGTATCCTCCGAGCGTCCCGGTGGTTCGGAATGCAAGAGGTACCTTGTGTACTTTTCTACCCTCCGCTTCTTGTGGTCTGGAAAAATCCTGCCTGTTCCGTAGTAATTAAAGGGGAGAATGCTTGTCAGACGCACATACTTATTTACAAGCACTACAACTCTGTGTTTCGAGAAGGCAGCACTATGTCAACTAATGCCTGTAGTAATCAGCCTGTCTTGTTAACAGTGAACCCATGGTCCACGGCCAAGGCTTGAGTCCCTCCCCAGTGTGTCATACTGTGGACGGCTGGGCCGCCCCGGGAACATGGGCACGGCGCCAGAGATAGGGTCAGGTCGACTATTAGAACACCATAGAGTGTTAGTGGCAGCAGGGCACCCCTGACTTGTCTTTGAAATGGTGCAACCAACAGCTGGCAGCAAAAGTGATCAAAGAAAAGGAACAGTGAACGACGCAAACAAAAAGGGGAATTTAGAACAGGGTGCAAATGATCCCAGGCATCACTACCCTAATTCTGTCCTCGCTTCGCCATTCTCAAAGCCCAGCCAGGCCACCTGGCAGTAATGCTAGCCACAACGAGAGACGCGAGTACGGCAATGAAGAGACTGCTCCTTCACAACGCAAGACATTTTCCCGTCACTCCCAGCATGGGCTCGGATGATCACTGCAATCCCACCATTACTGGGACTGAATGCGCACAAAGTCGAGTCAATCCTGACTACAAACAGTCTTGTCTGTGGTGAACATGGCTATAGGCAAGGGCGTTGCTGGATACTGTAGACCCTCTCGAAATGATCAGAGAGGAGATACAAATATCTGTGTGGGGCCGATTCTCTGAGCTAAGACAACAGTTCCAGAGTCAACCAAAGAACTGACTTAGTGATGCTGCCCGTGTAAGTCTGGAGGAGCGTAGCCTTTAATATTTTATTTGTTCTCAGCAACCAGGAGTAAAGGCATAAAAGGAGTAGATACAATGCTTGCCTCAGATATTGTCAAGGCTACTCCAGCTGAAGCTTAGGCGTCAATCCAGAGCGAGCTGATAAGCAGTAAGAATGGTGAGCTAAATGCCACAATAAGTGCCTCACCCTTGGATGAGTAAGAGTTGGTGCCGCCAGCAGGAGCTCTACCTGGGAGAGTGACTAGAACAATTAGATAGTAATCTTGTTTCCTTCGGTGAGGTCGATACTGGGGGTCGGGGGTTTGATATTGCTGTACCCCCAGGAGATATTTGTCTCTCTCGCAGGGCAAATCAGGGGGGACAAAGCAAGAAGCAATGTTTTCCCAGGATTTAATGGAGGATAAATTATTTTTATTGACTGATGGTTCTGGGTCGTCAATTACCGGAAACATATCTCCAAGTGATCTTGTCCATTCAGACTCAAGTGCCAGTAGCTTATTGGAGATATCACTGTTACTAACACAAAGAAAAAGAAAAATAACATCTTCATTAAACAAGCATTTTCAATGCAATAGGTCTCGCAATTGCGATAGTTTAACCTATTGGCATTGTAAATGGCAATGCCTTTTATTTAACGTTTTAAAAACCAACACATAAATAAAAGACATTGCCATTTACAATGCTAATGGCTCAAACTCTAACAACTGCGAGACCTATTGCATTGCAAATGCTTGTAGCACAGGAACCACCGAAGCTGGCGTCTTCATTACTTTGACACCCTCTTGCCAAATGTGATCAATTATAGGTATTGACTTGACTGTCTTTCTCTATTGCTCTATAAAATCGTACAGAAAACAGTCCAATTGTTGTACAATTGTGGGCAAGTGGAATAGTGGCTCTGTCCATAATATTGTGGAAACCTCCAATATCTTCCGGAGGCGAGTCTGAAGGACGATGAGGTGGGGGGTGACGGTGTTGGTGCAATGTAGTAATCCCATTCGTCGGTGGGCGAAGGAGGATCATGCATTTCTCCCTCCTCAGGCTCTTCCTCAGAGGTGGTAGGATCCTCTCTAGGAGGCAGAGGAATTATGGGACGTGGTGTTAACCTGGGTGTGGCAGGAGGTGGTGGTAGCAGTGTTTGAGGAGCTACCAGCGGAGGCAGGAGCACTGTGACATTGTCTTCTTGAGGAGGAAACCTCCTTTTGTAATCTGCCAACATGTTTTGTAGGTCAAATACTAGTGTCGGAGGAAGTTGAGCAGGTTGTTGTTTAGGTTGATCAAAGTATTTGTATTGTTGATACTAAGCATGAGGGGTAGGATAGTGTTGATAATATTGTTCCTCATACTCATAGTCATCGTCCTCTTCTTGATATTTGACGTTGAGCTGAGAAGGGCTTTGTGCTGTTCCAAATTGGCCTTCATCCTCATCAGAATCCTCCAAATCTAAAAGATGACTGGGAGGTAGAGGTGACATTTTTGGTATCCTGAATTCCATCTGTGCAGATTGCAGGAACGGAGTTGAAGGACCTGCATACAAGATTGGAATTTTTGTCGATGGTGCTGTCGTCGATGGTGAAATTTTTGTTGTCGCCGGGGACATCGTCAAAGGTAGAACAGCCGTAGATGGTGGGATTGCCGTAGTCGGTGGGATTGCCGTCGACGAAACGGCTGTCGTCGACGATGAAGGGGCCGTCGACGATGGAGGAGTCGTAGACAGTGGAGTCGACAATGAAGTTGTGGTTGAGGTCTTTGCCGCCAACTAGGTTTTCGTCTAGGGTCTTGTCAACAATGAGATCTTCGTTTGTCGTGCTCTCGTCGACGGTGGAGTCGTTGACGATAGAGGCAACGTCGACGGTATAGAACCTTTGATACTCGCCGTTGATGTAGTTAACACCACCAACGGTCTCGACGACGATAGAGTCACTGTTGTTGAAAAAGTAATAAGTGTCGACGGTGAACTTGGCGCAGATGAAGATTTGTGGCTGACTTTACCTCTAGAATCGCTTGAAGATTTGGGTTTTCTTTTGGATGTTCCTGAGGAATGAGGGGACCCAATCTCTGAGGACACCTTAGGCTGTTTCTCCTGCTTTTGAGATTCCTTGGTCAGGTGAGATACTTTTGAATGTATCTTTCTCTCTTCAGATTGACCCTCAGGCATCCTGGTCCTCTTATGAGACTTGGAGCACATGTCGCTCTCTACAGCCGATGAAGCACTCTACTTCTTTTTCCTTCTCTATCTCTCAGGGTTTTAGTTGAGAAAGTGAGGCATATTTTACATTGTCTTCTCTAATGGTTGGGACAGAGACAATAAATGCAATCTTTTTGGGCCTCATCCACATGCACTCTTTTCTTTCAGCAGGATTTACAAGGTCTAAATAATCCTTTTTTATCAGACATGCTTCTTAAACGTTTAAGGAATAACGGGGCATATTACCAACAACTAGCGATAATTTTTGTCTCTAACTTATTTAGAGACAAAAATTATCGCCGCACATCGGCGATTTTTATCGCAGATAAACCTTGCTATTAGCAAGGTTTATCGCAAATGCGATAAAAAACGGCCGCAATGCATGAATATCGCTGAAAAGTCAGCGATATTCATGCATTATCGAGCAAATGCTCTTAGCCATGTTATCCACCTCCCATTGGATAACATGGCTAAGAACTGCTCAGGGCAGGTGTTAGCTTTTGGAGATATTCGCGCTTAGCACGAATATCTCCAAAAGTTGGTAATAGGAGATAGCGATGTTAGGGACTGTTTCCAGTAGCTAACATCTTGGCACGCCCACTTTGCATGTCATTAGTGATAAATATCACTGACATGCAAAGCGGGGCCCAAGATGGTCGCTATCTCCTATTAGCTGTCACTAACTGGTGTTAGCGACAGCTTGGTAATAGGGAGATAATTTTATCTCCGCTTTCTTGGCTTTTAAAGCCAAGAAAGCGGAGATAAACCCCCTTGATAATATGCCCCAAACTTATCTGAAAAAGCTAAAGAACTAAGCAGAGCTCAGGGAGACTCACTTGCACACGACTTGCGGTGAAAAGCTGAGGGATTCAGTCTCTCTTGGGAAGGTTCTAGAGGGTGCTGGCTGCTGATTGGTTGTATTGTGAGTTTTGGTCCTTTTTATAAAAGGAGGCTAATAGTCTATTGAATGCATGGTTACCACCATGATAGCCTATGGAATTTACTACTTTGTTATATGTACCGTGGGACTCCCACTTCGACGATGGGGAATAATTCAGGCATGTGAATCTATGAAAGATACCCCAATACTGGATACATCTGCATTAGTTAATGCATTAATGACCACCAGGAATACCTTGATGAATCCAAGCATGGGTATAATCAGAAATGTTGGCCATAAACATAATATATCAAACAATACAACATCACACCATAGCAGACCGTCTACATACCACAGCACCAGGAGGAAAAGCACGACATGCCACATTATAGGTTTTACGTATGGTCATTTGCATAGCATGAAATACAAATGAATGTAACACTTGGGGCGACAGAGAGAGAGTTTTGAGATTCAAGAATATCAAGCATTGGGGGATGAAGTATGTTTGGGGTCATTGCTATTTTCTGGTATTAAATTATCCCTAGGTCACACAGCATATAATCAAAAAACAAATAAGCCTTTTCATCCATTACTCAGTTACAAACAGTGCTTTATCCCCACTAACCTGACAACTTAGTCACATGCAGTTCCACACAAAGAATCACATGCTGGAGTCTCTGATTGGTGCGTGCAGAGGTATGTTATTTGTAAATGTATCATCATACTCACAGATAGATGTGATGTCCAAGTTATTTGAAAGTGTGAGAGGGTCATTGATAATTCCAAGTAGGTCAAACAGAGTTGGCCAGGGCTCTCGAACCGGGGATAGCAATAGAGAGCACATACAGTATGGTTACAGCATCTCCAACAGCATAAGGGTTTTGTTTTATTCCATGTTCAATAAGTTATATACCTGTGGCCTCTCCTTCATCCTGGTTCTGTTCCTGTTTTGCATAAGTGTTTAGAAACTCTGCAAATGCCCCCTTGTTGGCCAATAAAGTTTTGAAGGATCCAGTTTCAGTGACCGCTCCATTCACCAGTACCACAATTTCATCTGTGTGCCGTAGAAAATTCACGCCGTGGGTTACTAAAATTCTGGTCTGCAATGGAGAATAAATAATAAATATGGCTATGTAATGCTAGGCCAATGTTGCTGAATGAGGACTAGAATGCAAATCAGCGGCTTCAGGGTACTAAGCATTTTAATACGGCACTGACTAAAAATGAAAATAAAGCATATTTATTTGTACCTTTCCAATAGGGCAACTGTTATCCCCTTTGGTAGATTATAGCCTGAATGGTTCTGTACACTGGGAAAGTTTGGAAATTATAATGCAGCTACCTATGGGCACTCAGTATAACAGACTTTATTGGCCACATTTACTATGTTTCAATGAATGAACTGATAAGTGAAAAACAGCACTGCTGCGTTTTGTAAAAGAGCGAAAAGTCAGATTTCTCAAGTCGCTTGCTGATGATGTCATCAACAGTTATTGTGCTAAAAATGCCTATTTTGTGGGATGTTCAGCATTGCACTACGACCTAAAGGTGCTGTCTCTTTTAACTAATAAAAGGGTTGACAGGATAGATCGGGGTCATGTGAGTCCAAAGGACATGAGCCCTAGGCAAATAAAGAAAAATCAACGCTAATTGAAGTGAAACGTGTACGTCCAGGGTGAATAAGAGGACTGACATGAAGTCTGCCTCTGAAGAATAAAGTTAAAGCTCTGAAAATAGTCTAAGTTCAGAATATAATAAGTGGAGTAGGGACTGCTCAATTCAAAAGGCAAGGAATGTCTGGCATACACCGTGTATAGTGTCACAGGAGCAGTAGCTTTTACCCTTTGCATGGTGTAAAGTAGCACCATAGGCTCTACTTCTGTTACATTGACAGGAACCAATCAACATTTTAAAAATGATGTCATGTAAAACAGACTCACTCTAGAAACCCTCTCAAAATTAATAGTCTATGAGTACCTCTCACCTACATACAAATGGAAATGACATTGCATTACTAAACAATAAACTACAGAACATTGAATGCAGCACAGTATGAACCAGCAAGGAGCACTAACTAACCTTGAACTTTTGAAACATTATATGCAGGCTTTCTCCAAAGCACATTAGCTGTTACAATGCCCCAAAAGAGTACCAAGCAAATAAGCACATTTTCGTCTATTGTACTTAAAGAGGAAAAACACAGATCAAGACAGAGAAATCATGCACACTGTGCAAGGTTTAAAATCTCATGTTTCTTAACTGTCAGTGAGGCCCATTAAATTACTTTTAACCTACTTATGTTAACCTCAACACATGAAATAAACATTATTTTGTATTCATCTCACATAGGCAAACCAGCAGGGTCTAGAATAGGATTTGTACTCAAGGAATACTGTTAGAACCCTTTCAGAGGGCCACAGAGCAGGCAGGAGCTACTGGGCCCAAATGTGGGGGCTGTGGCTTTTACTCCTGCTGACCAGGAGCACGAACTACTACAGGCCTAAACAACTGGGTCAAGTCCTACCAGTTCAGCAATTGACTCTCAGTGGTAGGTAGCATGGAACCAGCAGTCCATGGCTTCTCATGTGGAACTAAGGTGCAAGACATAAACAGGCACTAAACTCCAAGTATGAAGAGAAAACCGAATAAACTTATAGTCCTGTCAAATACTCACTTTTGTGGCACTTGACACTAAGGGCCTGATTAAATTTCAGTGGACAGGTTAATCTGTCCAAAATGTGATGGATATCTTGATTGCAACATTACAAGTCCTTCATATCCAATGGCCCTACCGTCCGCCCCTTGGCACACACAAGAACTTAAAGATCAGAAAGTGTGTTGCAAACGGCTTGAGAGAAATTGGAGGAAAGAGTACAAAGAATCAGAAAATATTATTTACAATCAAAGCCTCAGGATTTACAAACAACTTATTTTTAAGACTAAACAGGAGTTCTTTGTTAACCGAATTAACTTAGCAAAATAATTGGCGAAAGAACTGTTTAAAACAGTAACTAGTTTACCCACCCTCACCCAGGAAACATCTCAACGAGCCAGGGCCTTTGTGATGAAATTGCCAGGTTTTTCTTGGAAAAAGTTGAGTCAATTTTTTCTTTATTTAAAGGACCAACCACAAAGGTTACTATGGACCAACTAAATGGTCATAAGCTAGTGTCCGACTTACAGCCTACTCTTGACGAGTTTGCTCCACTATCTACTTTGGACACCTATAATCTGCTCATGTACACTAAATCAGGATCCACTTATGACCCGTGTCAGGTCTCAGTGTTAAAAATGGCCCCTGAACCTATTGTGTTGAAGCTTACTGTTATGGTTACTGTCGCTTTAATGAGGATTAAGGATTATACCAAAATCATGTTGATGTTTCCACCCAAGAAGATTGTCCCCTCTCAAAGCCACATAAACTTTCCCAGTGATTTCTTTACTTCTAAAAGAAATCTTAGCAACTGTATATCCCAAGATATCAATCTTTGAACGATCATAACTTAAAGGAGCAATATCTGGAGGCAACAGTGGAATATTTTCCAAACCAACAACTTCATCCCAAATTTTGTTACCTATTAAAGTATAAGGAGATCCTGAATCTGCCATAAGCTTGAACATATACTTGTCAACACCTATATCACAAAAAGGCATAATAATCTTTTCAGAATAAACACTTGCTCCAATTACATTTGAAACAACTACAGTGCGTACAATGTCAGATACATTTTCATTAGGCTCTTTCTTTTTGTTGGACTTGCAAACACGAGCATAGTGACCTTTACCCCCACAATTGTTACAGATACTATCTCTTGCAAAACAGTTTGGATAATTAGAAGTGTGAGAAAAACTACCACATCTGACACAACGCAATCTTTGATTAGAAAATGAACGTTGTTGTCAAAAATCACGTTCTTTGGATAAAGAAGTCTCTCTATTAGGCAAAGGACGACTCTCTTGAGAACCTTTCTGAGATAAGTTCTTTTGAGGCAATTTGTTTCTCACATTAGCTGAAACTTTAGCAATGGAATCAGGAGATTCTTCTAAAAATGTATCTTCTTGTAGTCTATGCACAACATCTTGACTTTTCTTTTTAACCTCGACAGAAGTGTGATTTGTCTCTTCTTTATTTTTTCTGATTTCTTTAACCCAAGTAGAAGTATTCTCCATGCCTTCTACAATAACCATAGCCTCTTTCAGGGTAGGGTTCTTAGATAATAATTTTTCTTGAACTCTTGTACTATTAGTACATCTTACAAGCTGATCTCTCACCAGTGATTCAGCTAAATCCCCAAAATCACACGTGCGTGCAAGAGTCTTTAAAACAGCTACAAATGTACTAACACGTTCAACAGGACCTTGTGCACGAGTGAAAAATTTGTGGCGTTCTACGGTAACATTAATTCTAGGACCAAAATAATTTTCTAGCTTGGACATAGACATCTCAAAATGTCAGAGGTTCACCAGCAGAGCAAAGCGGTAGAACGAATGCAGAGTTCAGATCGTCTAACAAGGTGAGCTCCTTTAGTGCCCCATCCGTAGTTTAAACTGACGAGCTATGCAAAAACGCCAAACTAATTCAAGCGTTTTTGATTCTGCAGCAAAAATATCCAAACGCGTACGCAACCTCAGTAAGGGAGACGTGTCCATCAGCCTAACGCGGAAGGAAAATCTATTCCTGTCAGTGCCCGCTCCAAGAAGAAGGCGCGATTAACGCTTCACGCTTCGTGCTCGCACACCTTAATACGAAGTAAGTGATATTCAAAAAGAGACATGCCCATGTTTTTATAACAGAGAGAGACAAGGCGACAACTGACGGTCCCCTTTCTCTTGATACAGAGTCACGGTCAGGAAATTAACCCCATAGACGACATCGCGCACTCGAAACAATCAGGTATTCTATGCCCCACTACCATGTAAATACGTATAGAATAAGAGAAAGAGCAGAGACTAAAATTAGATTTTTAATTCACCAGGTACCCAGGTTTGCCCTGAGGAAAAACCCGATGAATCATATCGGGTTTGGAAACGCGTCGGCATTTCCAAACGCGATCCACCTCTCGAACCCACTACAAGGCACTAAATAGAAAGGATGTCCCGCAACGCAGGACTTTTTTGAACCTTCACACGTAACATGCCTGTAGTGTGTCTCAGTCCTAAAACTTACAAAAGGAATTAAGGGAAGGGACTGAACTTTAAAAATTCTGGTGTACCTTTATATAAAGTTGATTCATGCTATGTGTGTAATGTTTATGCAATCACTCATGTTATGATTTCTTCATGAGCAATTGTTTTATGAATTATGATTTATGTTGATAAACTGATCTAAGGATGTGTTACAACCTCTTACTGAAATGTATAAGTAAGAAAAATATTTGAAATGAGTTAAGTAAAAATGAGTCTCCCAATTCAATAAAGAGCTCATACTTGCTGATAAATAAAAAAACAGCATTGAACTCGAGACCAGGCATCTGTGGTTTACTATTATGAATTTGTCCCGCCTGGTCCTGTAGGACAAAACCCCTCTAGTAAATACAGAAGGTTCACCATCAGCACCACCCACTGGTATAGTGTCCATGCTATCATAAGTGTGCCTACCTTCAACCCCTAAATTATGCAATAAAATTGCCTTCCTGTTCAATGCATTGTTCTCAGAGGGGCAGTTTCCTAGATCTTGGAAAAAAGCCTTAATACTGCCACTGCTCAAAAAGCCTAGTCTGGTTCCTAAGGATCCAAATACTTTCTGCCCATCACACGTCTGACTGTCCCGGCAAAAAATGGTGGAGAAAAGAATGAATGCCCAATTGAGTACTTTTTTGCGAGACACCCAAGCCTTAGATCCCACTCAATATGGTTTCATAGGGGGCCCCATCACGGAGTCCGCACTTCTAAAATCTACAGATGAGATCAGGGTAGCCCTCGGGGTGGAAGGCTGCCTTGATTATGCTGGACCTCTCTGCGGCCTTCGGCACTGTCCATCACAATTTGTTGATCGACCGGTTGCAGGAATGCGGAGTTCAGGGAAAAGCCTTGAAATTATAATCACAAATTGTAGCACTGGGTGATTACTACACCACTCCGTTCAGTCTCCCTTGCGCTGTTCCACAGGGTTCATCTTTGAGTCACACACTCTTCAACGTGTATGTGTCCTCCCTGGCCCCCCTTATGAACTCCTTTGACTTCTCCCTCACCTCTTATGCTGATGACACACAAATCGTGGTTTGATTGCTGCCCGGCCAGGAGATTGGAACAGGTAAACGGTTCCAGGTTTGCATGGAAGCGGTGGGGAGGTGGATGCCCCAAAATTGTCTTAAGCTTAACTCCAGCAAGACGGAAGTTGTCCTGTTTGGCAATGATCCTAGTTTCTGGAACCCAGGCTGTTGGTTGGACTCTATGGGTTCTCTCCCAACTCCCACTGGGAAAGTTAAAAACCTGGGAGTGTTAATAGATGACAGACTTAATTTTGGGGCTCAAGTCAATGCAGTGGCCTCTGCCACGTTTTATGTCCTAAGGACATGGAAGAAAATATTGCCTTTCCTGCCAAAGGACAGCCAGCATTTGGTGATCACCTCACTGAATATATCAAGGCTAGACTATTGCAACAGTCTATATATGAACATTCAGGAGCGTTTTATGTATAAACTCCAACTCTTGCAGAACGAAGCGGCTAGATAACTTTCAGATATACCCAAATTTGCTTCTGTCTCTGAAATCTGTAGACTTCACTGGCTACCTGTCAAAAAATTAGTGCAGTTTAAATCACTCTGCATGGATTTTAAGACTCTACAAGGCATAGGACCAGACCATTTAAAACAGCATTTTCAGTGGTATGTGCCCAACAGACCTCTGCACTCTCTTGAAGCAAAATTGGTGACCGTACCCCCTACAAAAAAAAGCCAGGTGGGGAGGTAAAAGCTTTGGCGTCTGTGCAGCCAAGGCTTGGAATGACCTTCCTTTCCACCTGAGGAATAGCTCGGATTTACTTGAATTCAGGAGGGCCTTAAAGACCTGGTGTTGACTGATTGGTCATCCTGGTTTTATTTGGTGCTCTGGGCTCACTGCAAGTAGTTTTGACCTCCTTGGTGATGGGTGCGCCCTCAGCACGGAGAATAGCAGAGCTTGATCCCCAGTCCTGGTTGCTGCAGCTCATAGTCTTGAAAATCAGGCCCAGTCAAGTTAAGTACAGAGTTGTGAAACTTTACATCAGTGGGGCACCAGGCTCCACTCTAGTGACATCGGTAAAAAGGCTTGTTCACACTACTGATTTCTACAGAACAGACATGATGTCACCTGCACACTTATGTCAATTAACTCCAGGCAAGGGCAGTTGTTTTCGATCACTATGAGGGTAGCGCTTGGTCCAACTCTACTGGTCTAACAAGAACATATTACCTTGAGACAGACCTAGGTCATGGCACACACGCATAATATGTGTTTGTCCATTAACAAAAATCAGTACTAGGGGTCCAGACACCCATACAGCTGGGGCACTCAGTGTAGGGGTGCATGTCTGTCACTATGAAGGGGACTTTTCTGTCCTCCCATAGACCCTCAAGAATAGATAGCAACACAGTGATCTCACATGTAAGATGGTTGCTTTTGTGTTAAGAACAGGTTACATATAGGCATATCAGTGGTATATCATTTGCGATCTAGATTTTGCCTGGTTTCACTTATCATATGGACTTGGCATAGTTCTAGGTCACGCTAATTTAGCTGAATTGGCTTTGAACCATAATTAAAGGGTGTTTGCACTGTTCTTCCCCAGGCACACCCCCTAGCATGAATTAACAATGATTGGCTATTGGCTCTTTGCAGCTTCTCACTGTCTTGCTGAGGACTACCCATTTTCAAATTTCTTCTTTCTGTGCTGTGGCCCGCATTCCCTGCGACCTTGGTTTTCCTAGTTGCTAAGGTCTCATCCCTGTGCTTGGTCTCTGAGGGTGAAAGAGATGTAGACTGTGCCAGTTTTATCCTCACTTCCCTAACAAAAAAATTGTACAGTTTTTTGCGGTTCAATATTAGCTTCCATTTTTAAATCATTTTTTTCTAAAATATTTTTTTTTAAGTATCACTGATTCTTGGTGGCAACACAATTCTTACCAAAGCATGGGAATATGTAATTTTGTGAATTCCAATCGATGGTTGGGGAACCCCAAGAGCTTTAACTCACTGAAAAGACTTTACATCACTAAATAACATTTCAACTGATCCTTCTACTATATATATATTTAGCCTCCAGTTATACATTTCACCTCTAATGTTTAGACTCCCCAATTACAATGCCACACTTCAAACGGCTGCCTAGGTGTATGAAAACCCGATGCAGCACACATGTACTTTGCATGTAAAGTTTCCTACATAGAAGACATCTCACTAAACAGAAGCCATTCAGGTAGTTTTACTTCAAAATCCTATGTGATGGGCCCTTGCTTTTATGGACTGTTTTACATGATGGGGGGGTATGGGTTCTTTTCAACTCTGTGGTGCATACCCGCTGTGTCCTCCCATATCTTTTACTCTTTTCCAAGAATCATGTTCAGGTTCCCCAATTCACCACTCTCCAACTACAGAGCCCTAGTCCTGGTTACAAAGTAATCTTGAGAATTCACTTGTTAGGGTTACCAGCGACAGCCCCCCTTGTGCCACGCTTTCCCATGCCAAAGCGCCCAAGAATCCTGGACCCACAAGAGCAACAGGGTTCAGGACATGACAAATGGACCCCCCCGTGCTTTGGTGTGGATTCATTTCCTGCAGCACAGGGATACCCTTTTCATGCCACTTCCAGATACTTGGCAGCGTAAACAAGTAGTTTGATTGAACTTCATGCTATGGCATTTACGACACTTGAGAAAAAACAACCATTGGCTAAAACCATGAAGAGGCTAAAAACCTGCCTGCTTGGTTAGTTTGTCTGGCTTGGACTGACAGCAAGTTGAGTTGATTCGTATTGTTCTGCTATAAACATATGCTTAGCATCAGGCTGGGAGACAATGGTTCCTATGGCATATGATTTTAAATCACTTAATATTTATAACAGGCTCAATGGCAATGGAAACTTTGGAAGGAGGGTGGCAGAAGAAAGAGAGACGCACACTCGTACCATAAAGGACATTTCCTTATATTTAAGAATTTGATTATATAATCAAATTCTTAAATATAAGGAAATGTCCTTTATGGTACGAGTGTGCGTCTCTCTTTCTTCTGCCACCCTCCTTCCAAAGTTTCCATTGCCATTGAGCCTGTTATAAATATTAAGTGATTTAAAATCATATGCCATAGGAACCATTGTCTTTCTATATAAACGTACTGCCCTGGTTCCGCTGTGAGTAGGGTTCCCTTGTTTTCACATTTAGCATCAGGCTGGGGGCTGGATATATAGATGATGGAATGGAATGGAACATAAGAAACTGTTCAGATTCTTAGAACAAGGTCACTGAGAATGAGACCTGGCCCCAGAGTTGAAAGCAGTCCTGTCCTCATGCTTACCTTGTGCTTTAGCAGGCCGTTTGGGCCCACCACCTTCTCAAAAATATGCTTCCCAACATGAGCATCAACAGCGGACAACGGGTCATCCAGAATGAAAATATCAGCATCGCTGTAGACAGCTCGGGCCAAACTGACTCGCTGCTTCTGGCCGCCACTCAGGTTTATCCCCTGGAAAACACAGGATCTTGGGTTTGTTTACAACAAATGAAAAGGCTGTTTTCACAGCTCACTGGCCAAGACAAGGCATGTGTAATACATGGAGCCAACCACTCATATGCTGTCATTCATAAAGTCTATTGTAAGGAGCAATACAGATAAGAAGACAAGTAAACTCAAACCCTTGATGCTGAAACTTAAAGGAAATATTACAGAACAAAATCAAGCAACCGTTCATTCGGCCACCACAACGATTGCTGGTTGTAAGATAAATACTCGAGCATCCTGCTGGTGACCACTGAGAAGTGGAAAAGCAGCCTTCAATGTTTAATATCAATTTGCCAATTCTAGATCCCAAGAGCCAAAAAGCAGCTTAGAAAAGTTGGTAATAAAAATGCTGAACTGAGTTTGTATTGGAAGTCTGGTGTTTGGGAGCAGGTGGGACCCGTGTAATGCAATGAACTGACCAGTTATGCTCTTTTACTTCAATGGCATTGACGGAATAAACAGCAAAACCTTTATGGCCTTTAAGGACACATATGAAGCCAGTACATAAAGGGCCTTGTTGGAGATTGGATGAAGGGCTGTCAGAAACACTAGATACAAATATACACATTGCAAATCCCAGGACTTTTACATTTTGGCTAAGGTGTACATATGTAAGTAAGACTGTATTCCGGACAAACTGCCTTTTGACAGTTATTGCATAATTCAAAGAAAATGGATGGAGAACACATGTGCAGGCCCAGACTGAGCTTTCTCATTTAAAACAAGGGGCCTTTTTGGCAGCTCTATCATTATTTCCTACATTTCAGAAGTGATATGGGCTGGTGATTGACAGAGAGGAAGGTGGTTGCCTTTAATTGTGCAATCAAATGCAGATTGCAGATACCAGCACTGTGTCCTCAGCACTATCCTTACTCCTGCCAAAGAGACTTGGGAGTAGACTCTCTCTAGAGCGAATTGTTGCAAACAAACACACTGTCTCCTCACAGCTGCCTCCTACCACTCATACTGTTGCAAGCACATGGCCTACCTTCTCGCCAATCTCAGTCTTTTCACCGCCAGGAAGCAGCTCCAGGTCCGGAAGAAGAGCGCAGGCCTCAAGAGCCCGCTGGAAGCGGTCCTCCTCCAGTGGCGACCCAAACAGAATATTATCCTGAAGAGTGGCATTCTGGATCCATGCTTGCTGAGGGACATATGCGATAGAGCCCTAGAACGGGATAATGCCATTCAGGTTACTATGTGTTTAATCATATCATATTTCTGACAGGGCTTAAAGGAATTCCAGTCAGGTCAAGGATGGAACTAACCAACAGCACAATAGTCAGGTGTCCGCATTTCATTTCAACAAAATAGGACACATGAGGACATTGAAATCCAACGTAATAATTCCAAAGATGAGTAGCTTCAATGCAAACACTGACATAGAAAAGAGTAAAAGGAAGAGTCACGCGACCTCTTCCACTGTGTCTGCCATGCCAATTTTCGATTCTTTAAAAGGTCGATAGTATTCTGATAAACGACAAAAATAAATCCACTGCTGGCAAATATAGCCAGACTAAAGCGTAATTCGATGGATGCACGTGGTGATGTCTTGACAGTTTACATTATCAGAATCAAGTAATTGTTAACAGTAGATGCCTGAGACACAATATCAATGACTAGATATGGTTTGGAGGGGGGGGGGATATATGGGAAAAATAATTCTTACATTTCTTATGGTATTAGGCACTGCAAGCATAATACTTGTTTAACAAAGAAGCAAGCAAGCAGTTTGCCAAGCCGGTTTCGGTTCCCAGTCCCGCCCTGGTTAGTTGGAGCATATCACTTGCAAGCAATGTCCTTTCCCTATTAATGCAAACCATTGAAATGATCGCGGACTTTTGTTTACGTTTTTCTGGAGCGTTACGGCCTATGTGAAGCTTAAAGCAGCTGTTCTTATTGTACCTACAAACAAATGTGGTAAAAGTGAGGGAATGAGGATAAAAACAGACATGTAGGGAAGACTTCTCATGGAGGGGGAGCAGTTTGTGTAGAGAGGGCACAGAGGTGACAAGTTATGGTTTTAGTTATCGGGTCGAACTTGCACTATATAAAAAATAAAAACTGCAAATAACTGCAAGGTGCACAGATACAACACGAACAAGGGTGGGTGGGGGAGAGTACATTAAACAGGGAGTGGACATCTGAGGGTTCAGATGTAATGGACTGGGGCAAAGGCGATGTAGGAAGCTGGCTCTCTATACAGTGCACTAAAACGAAGTACACTGTGCAGAGAGTCCAGTGGATTCCTTACTAGTATACAGAGGCAAAAGTAGATAATACCAACGCCCTTGGAGCTTATTTACAAGCCCCTTGTGCTACTAGTACGTCACTGCGTCACTTTTAATATGGTAAAAAGTGACGTACCAGCGGCGCAAGGGGCTTGTAAATAAGACCCCTTGTGTGGTAGTGTGAGCAAGCAGTTAGGCTCATCAGAGAGTAGTGATAAGCATTTCTTGTACTCACAGAGGCAATATACACTCAAGAATAAGTCTGAGACCAATTTGTAAAAATTGATCAATATTTTTATATTTCTTCAGACCAAGTACTTTGTTCTAAGGTAAGTACTTTTTAAGTCATGATTTTTCAAAATTCGCAAAATAAATCGCTGTTGTACGCACTTAAACACAATAGAAGTCAATGGGAGAAGATAGGAAAAAGCATATAAAAACACAGTGGGATCTCAAGGTTCACCTTCTGGATTTAGGTAAGTAGCAAGGTCAGGTCTAATGTTCCAGTAGCCGAGGATAAGGAGCGTCCTGGATTCGGTCGGGAGCAGGGGGCTGAGGTCGTTGGTAGTAAGCACGCTACGAAGAAGGGGATCACCTAAAAACACTCTGCACAGAGGGACTGTAAGGTAAGTCCGGGGGGTCCTACTCAAAGGAGCAGGTCGCAAGGGCCTCAGGACCAAAGTAGCACAGCTGGTTTGTTGTTACCCAAGCTAGGCGGGCTAGCAGAGCATATAGGGCAGCCAATCGTCGTGTTTTGATGGTTCTCCTGGTCAGGGGCAGGCAGGTTGCAGGGACATTTCTAGGACAGCTGGGCACTCACGGAGGGGGTTCAGGGATCTAGAAGTCCCTCAACGTGTGTCTGTCTCCTGGGTAAGTGGAGTCCAGATTGGACTCCTTCTTGGTTTTCAGTGTAGGAGGTCTGGCATGGCTCCAGTAGGTTCTGGTGTCCTCTCACTTGGTGGGGGGACAGATCTGACCCTCTGGAGCTGATGAATCTGTTCCAGCTTGGGTGCTGTGTTGGAGTCGCCGGAAAGCAGCAAGTTGATAAACCCGACATCTCTGTTCGGTGCCTGCAGGGGAGTAGCTCCTCTAATCCAAAGGAGGTTCTTGGCAATCGGTCGAAGGCTGGATGTGCTCCCAGTTGCAGGACGAGGCACCACACCACAATTGTTGAGTCTTGGAAGCAGCCGGCAGGGTTTTGCACTAATTTTCTGCAGCAGGTCTTCGGTGGTTCTTGGGTCAGCAGCTCTTCTTTGTCCATTGCTCTTCTTAGATACGTCAAATCTAAGTTCAGGATCCCTAAATGCCACCTAAATACTAAATGTAGGGGCGTTAAAGGGAGCGAAAGGTAGTGTGTCATGGGCTACATACCTTTAGGGTGTCTACACCCTCTAAGTGACCACTTCCTGTGGTGCTGGGTGACTGTGGGCACACCATCTAATCTAATAATAATAATAATAATAAAGGGGCTTATAAAGCGCAATGGTGACGCCATCCCGGCGTGTCCCCGCGCTGTGGAGAGAGTGACGGAGCAGGCAGTATCCGAGGCTACTGGATGAACAAGTGTGTTTTTAGTAGCTTCCTAAATACCGATTCAGTCTTGGCCTGCCTAATTTCATAGGGAAGAGTATTCCATTGGTTGGCTGCCAGCACTCCGAAGGAGCGACCACCCATTCTGGCCTTCTTAATGCGGGGAACTTTTAGAAGGCCCATGCCCATGGAGCGAAGTGCTCTGTTGGGTTGATAGGGGATAGCTAAGTCCTTCAAATATTCAGGGGCTTTTGAAGCGGTAATCCTGTGGCATATTAAGAGTGCCTTGAAAAGGATCCTTTTTTTTATAGGAAGCCAGTGAAGGGCAGACAGAGTGGGTTTTGATGCCGTTCTTTTGGGGAGTCTGAGAACTAGCCGGGCTGCAGTATTTTGTAGCACCTGGAGCCGCCTCATGTTTTTCTCAGTGGTCCCCAGTAGCAGTACATTCGCATAGTCTATGCGGGAGGTAACTAGAGCTTGGGTCATGGTCTTTCTAGCCTCCAAGGGCAGAAGGTCCAAAGTGCGGTTTAGGGTCTTCATTATTCCAAAGCACTTCCCTGCTACTTTGTTGACATGGCTTTCAAAAGACAGTTTCGGGTCCACCCATACTCCCAGATTTTTTGCCTCCCTGCCAGGGATAGGTGTAGGGCCAAGGCAAGGAGGCCACCAATCCTGAGTCCAGCTGGCATCCTTTCCCCCGATCACTAGGACCTCAGTTTTGGAGCCATTGAGCTTCAGGCAGTGTTGGTCCATCCAGCCAGCAAGCGCCTGCATGCAGGTTTTGAAGTTAGCCGCTGCCAAAGTGGGTGCCTGTGATAGGGAAATGAGCAGTTGAGTATCATCGGCATATGATACCAATTCTATGCCGTATGATTGGACCACCTCTGCTAATGGAGCCATGTAAAGGTTGAACAGGGTGGGGCTCAGGGCAGAGCCCTGAGGCACCCCCTGTTCTAAGGCTATGCTGTCAGAGAGAAACAAGCCACTCTGGACCTGAAAACTGCGGTCAGAGAGGAAGGCCTTGAGCCAGCCCAATGCCGCCTTGGTGACCCCAGCACTGCTCAGACACTGTAGCAAGATGGGATGAGCCACAGTGTCAAACGCAGCGCTGAGGTCCAGCAT
This sequence comes from Lissotriton vulgaris, assembly GCF_964263255.1. Taxonomy (NCBI): domain Eukaryota; kingdom Metazoa; phylum Chordata; class Amphibia; order Caudata; family Salamandridae; genus Lissotriton; species Lissotriton vulgaris. Next base: position 987,256,257 of record NC_141693.1, read on the forward strand.
AATGAGAGCCATAGTGTGCCCTTCATCTGCACCCATCCGCAGTGTTTCGGTCGCTCGCAGGAGGGCCGTCTCGGTCGAATAGTTCTTCCGAAAGCCCGATTGGGAGCTGTGAAGAGCTTTTTTTGCCTCTAGGTGCTCCATGAGCTGTATATTAGCTAGTTTTTCGGTCACTTTTGCAAGGAAGGGCAGGAGGGAAAAAGGTCTTAGGTTCTCTAGAGTGTCCTGACTAACATTCGGTTTCTTTTTTATAGGCAGCACTATAGCCTTCTTCCAGTCTCTCGGGAGAGAGGCCGAAGAGAACGAGAGTTGAATGATGTGCCTAAAATGGGGCTCGAGTACTTCCAAACTAGCAGTCAGAACTTTAGGAGGGGCAGGATCTTGAGGAGAGCCCGATTTGACACTTTGGCAAACATTTACCAGTATATCAGGTGGAGGGACCAGGAAGCTGTGGAGACATAACTCCGTGGGGCTGGCCTCACTGTTTTCCAAGAGATCATAGGTGGCGGTGAGGTTTCCAGAGAAGCTTGCATAGATATCCGAGATCTTTCCCGAGAAGTATCTCGCAATCCGATTGCAGGTGTCTACTGAGTCACTGGAGGACCTATTATCAGTCGAGAGTACAGAAATCTCCTTAAAGATTTTAAAAAGCTCCTTCGAGGAGTTCTCTGCCGCATCAATCCGATTTTTATAGTGGGCGGCTTTAGAGATGCGAACTTCTCTATAGTATTCCCTCTGCATTTTTTTATACTTTGTTTTAATCATAGGGCAAAAGTTAACACGCCATGCACGCTCCAGCTTTTTACAGGAAGATTTGAGCGTTTGGAGTTCAGGAGTATACCATGAAGAGGTTTTCCTCTTCATGCCAGGAAGGATGGCAGGGGGGGGGGGGGTATTGCTATTGCTACTAGAGCTGCATTACAATGTACCCTACTGCCTCTGAATATTGATCATTGTGAAGCTGGTGCTTTCACGATAAATATGGGACTACAAACCTCCCTTTCTGGCATCCTTGTGTACAGACCTCCGGGCAGGATGCATGATTTTATTGCCAACCTGTTGGAGGTCACTGCTCACCATGCGATCAGGAAAAAGAGCTTCCTTGTGCTTGGCGATCTAAATGCCCACTTTGATGACCCTTTAGACAGGGAGGCGAGCGACATTAGGTCCGCACTCCATTCTCTACAGCTTGATCTTATAAATCATGACCCCACTCACAGACTAGGGCATCTCCTAGATCCCATCTTTGGTAACCTCTCTAGAGTACAATCCTCTACACCGATCCCGGTCCCTTGTGAGGTTCCGTGACAATTGTAAGTGGTGTTTTCGACTCGCACGAATATGGTCGAGTCTGGTATCTATGAACCGCAAATGACGAGTTTAGTAAGTGTGCGCAGTTTCGCTGTGCTAACTTAAACCGTTCGTTTGATATGTGGGTTTCTCATCTGTACCCACGGGTTCCATCTTAGATACGGCATCCATTTTGTCTCTTGCCCTCAAGTAGTCAGCGAACGGACGCTGTCCGCTTCGCGACCCTGGGACTCCCAAGATATCTGCGGAAGACACATGTCCTTTGAAAGTGTCTTTATGACGAGGGGGTTGCTACTGTAAGGCAGATGGCGCCGCTCGAGGCTCATCTTGCCGCACGGACTTATTGTCTCAGCCGTGCATCTCATTAGGCACGTCCCTTTGATGCCTGTATCTCGTGCTTCTCGTTACCCCCCCTTTTACACCCTTTCCGATCTCCCCACTGTCTCCGTCTTCCTCTGCACCTGTCTTCGTTCCTATTTCGATCTACTTTATTGCTGATTGGAATTTGCTAATGGTGGGAAGATGGGTTTTTACAGTTGGGAACCGCCAAATGTTTCCGCACTTATGTTCCGGACCTTATGTGTTTCAAAGTGACCAAAGCGACCCCTCTGAGAGCGACATGTGGGAACCAGGTTGTAAACTATTGTGTCTCATGTTATCTTATGGGTAAAAACTGTATAAAAGGAGCGATCCACAAAACCAATTTGAAGCAGTCTCCCCAAGTTGCACGTGTTGTACTTGTCGTGACTTCTGTGTTCCCTGCAGTAAATAAACCTTGACTCTTTGACGCCGAAGGAAGTGTCCCGTGTCTCTGTGACTTGTACGCCGGAGCAGGTTACCCACGAAGGTTTCAGGTGTTGTGCCCTGGCACCGCTGGGTCCAAAAGAACCCAGTCCTTCAGTTGGCGCCCAACGTGGGGCTGCATCAGTGGTACCGGTCCAAGCCCGACGATCGTGAGGAACTTCGTGTGAAATCTCCGAGGGAAGGTGCACCCCGCTTCATCGATCCTGTTGTCGAAATAAGTGGCCCGAAGACTTTTCCCGCGAAGATTCCCGCCTCCTAACGGCTGCGACGGACTGCTGCCCTGACTGTAGACCTGTTTTGGCGCCTGGCGTAGACCTTGGTATAGCGAGACGATTGACGGGCCTTCCTGAGGACGCCATTGATCTTTGAGTTAAGTATTTGTGGGTCGCTCCCAGAGTTCTTGGTTGTAGACACTTTAGCGAGTGTCTTTGTTGTAAACACTAGTGTTTTTGTTGTGCACGCTGTGTGAGTGTTTTTGTTGGTGACACTTTGCTAGCGTACTTTGTTGTTGTTGTATTTGTTTGACGACTGCAGCCGCCAAAGACCGAGGGTTTTGTTCTTGCTGGGACTTGGTAAATCCCGTAACCCTTGAAGTTTGTGAAACTCGGCTAGCGTGCAAGATGCCTGGTCGCAGTACTTTGTTCAGTTGTTTTAGACCTTGTGGTGCGGATTCCCTGCTGGAGGACTCGTGTCCGATACCTCCGGTTGGAACTCCTACTTATGACTTATATAGCAAACATGGGCTAGGCCCGATTGCTTTTAACGATTATTGGATAAAATATACAAAGAAAGACGGCGATCTTCGTTGGCCACCTCACGGTAGCTTCGAAGCGTCGATCTTAGATAATCTAGAAATAAAGTTGTTCGAACGCAAATCTAGGCCGGCCATGTTTGATGCCTTTCGGTTGTGGCGCAAAGAAGCCCGACAGAAAGAGATTAGACAGAATAAACGTAGTGAGCGAGATAATGTTGCTACCATAGTGAAGAAAGCTGAGCAGTTTCAGCGTGATAAGGAGGATAAGGATAAGGAAGTGTTTGAGAGGCTACAGCGTATGTCCATAGATAAATGCTATCCTGCTTTGCCTACGGAGTCGGATAAGAAGGAAGAGGCAGTTGAGGATTCTTTAATGTCTTATCTTATGAAGTCACCACCTCCGTACGTACAGGGTATCGCAGCTCCTGTGGTCCCTGCCGTACCTGTTCTTCCACCTGTTATTCCTCCACCACCTCCTCAACCTGCACCCGCTCTTCCGACTATTCCTGCTCCTGTGCCTGTTTCTATTCCTACTGCTCCTCCGCTTCCACATACTCCTGCTCACACTACTGCTCCTGCGTTGTTAACCCCTGTTGTTGCTAATGTCTCTACTCCTTCTCTTGTTAGTCCTGTGTCTTATTCTTGTCCCTCTACTCGTAACCGTAATTCTCCTAGCGTGCCAAACTTCTTTCAGTCGCTTGGACCTGTTTTTGGGTCTGCTGGTTCTGATGGTCCTCAGAGACGTAGCCAGCTTCCTGCTAATAGAGAACGTGTTGCGCTATGCAATATGGCGATGGGTTGGATAGTAAACCCTGTTAGAAATCCACCTCGTGTTGTCTTCGAAACGTTTGATCAATTCAACATACCTACTCAGAGATATGTGTTTGATGAAATGTGCAAGTTCTTACATGATCAGATAGTGGCCTTTGCGCCTGACGAGGTGCTGTACGCCCTGTCTGAACTTCGGCTTCAGTTCGCAACTGGACTGATAGTCGACACTAATGTCCGACGTGCTATTGAGCGGTTACTATCTTTTCGTCCCGCTCCTATTCCTCATGCATTGTTCGTTGAGGACATTGAAAAACAAGATGAGTCTGGCCAATATCCTATGCGTGAAGTTCCGCCGGTTTGGGTACCCGCTGATAATACTAATGTTAATGCTCCAGTGGCGGCGCATTTCCAGAGAGTGTGGATACACCTCCCATGGAAACGATCGGAAGTGCTTCAGGTGAAACAAACTTTGCCCGATCCTCGCAAAAATCCTGCAGGGTATTATAAGGAATTATCGCAGCTCGTAGACGCTACGATAATGAATCTTGCCGATATCGACATGTTGTTTGGCAATGTCGTACCGCAACCGGTATGGGCTAAGATTCGTCACCAAGATCACGCAAATGAATTAGGTGGTGATTGGGCTGCTATTACAGCGGCAGACGCTGGACAAGTGGCTGCTACTAAACCCGATCAGTTGATTGAACTTCTTCCCCAGCGAATCATTACCTTAATGAAAACGCTCATGCCAGCTATGAGGGTGAATTGGGATAAGTTGTCAGCCTGTAAGCAGAAGAAGGATGAGAGTGTTTCAGACTTCTTTACGAGGTTTGAGGAAACATTCGTTGATCATAGTGGACAGGATATGGGTACCGAGGGTGGACAACGGTTGTTTGTGGATAAATTCGTATCGAACTTATTGCCCGACTTGTGCAATAAATTGAAGAATTCAGAAAGTGCGTGGGCCGTTTCTACCTCAGCTCAGATATTGGCCACGGCACAATATTACGAAAATAGAGAAAAAGAGGAAACTGACCGTGCTGATAAAAAGACGAAAGAGCTGAAAACTAAAGTGTTGTTGCAACAAGCATATCCGCCGCGTTCTAATCAGAATGCGTCTCAGCAGAATAGACCACAGTCGCAATCGAATCGATCGCAGTCGCGTAATGATTCCTCTTTCCAAAGATCTTCGTTAGGGTACAATCAATGTGCTTATTGTAGACAGGAGGGACACATTAAATTCAATTGTCCTGCTTTAAATGACCGTAGTGGTGGTAATTCATCTAGGGGAGGCCGTGGTGGTTCACAGCCCGCATCACGTGGTAGAGGTCGTGGTGCTCAGAACGACCGTTCTGACAATTCATCTAATTCTAATAACTGTTTCGATCAACGTGGATCATCACAAGGACGATCTGCGCAGTACAATGTAGACGATTATTACATCGATCAGGGAACTGACGACAGTAATTACTAGGACAGCCAAAGACAAGGAGAGGGAGTGGTATCAGTTCCGGTTGATCAGAGAGGGCCTTACGTCGCAGTTGCTACATCGGGCGTCGTTGAGCCTTTTCTGTTGGACACTGGTGCAGCGAAAAGTTCTATCATGCATTCGAAACTCCCTGGCGCACCTTTGTCTGGCTTAACAAATGTATCCGTTGGATTCTCTGGCGCCCCCGTTAGCAATCCAGTTTCATGCCCTTTGCCCCTTAAAATTGGGCCTCGTGAGCTCGAAGCTCCGTTGATTTTAACCACGGGTTGTGGTGAAAATCTTTTGGGTCTGGATTTGCTTAAACGTTTGTATGCAACTTTGTATTGTTCTCCTGCGGGTGTAAAGCTTACGTTCGGAGAGAGCGTAGTCTCTCCCATGTATTTGTCTCTCGATAAGCTTCCACCGGAATTGGATTCTCTTCCTGCGTCTTTGTGGGCGACGGGTCCAAATGATGTGGGCCTACTTGATATCTCCCCTTATGTTGTTCAGTTGAAATCTAATGTGCGATTGCCACGTATTCCCCAATACCGTATCTCCCTTGATGGTGAACGAGCTTTGTTAGCGATCATCTATGATTTGATCGAGAAAGATGTTATTGAGGAGACTCGGGGAAACGTGTGCAACAGCCCTGTACTGCCCATTCTTAAACGTACTGATCCTACTAAACCGCCTGTTTATCGTTTTGTTATCGATTTACGGGAGGTAAATAAAATTGTGGTTCCTCAATTCCCTGTTGTGCCTGACATCACGGCGCTACTGACTCTGATTCCAGCTACTGCTTCGTGGTTCTCGGTGATTGATTTGAAAAATGCGTTTTTCAGCATCCCGATTGCCGAAGAGAGCAGGGACCTTTTCGGTTTCTCTCTTGGTGGACGTAGCTTCCGCTTCAAACGCGCTCCTCAGGGCTACTGTGAAAGTCCATCGATTTACAGTCAAGCTTTGAAGGGTCAACTGGATGCGTTTAGGTTGCCGGTTGGTGCGGCTTTAATCCAATATGTCGACGACTTATTGGTGGCTGCTGATACTCAGGACATTTGCAAAATTGCTACGGTATCGTTGCTGCAACATCTCTGTGAGTTAAATCATAAGGTGTCACCTTCTAAACTCCAATATTGTTGTCAAGAAGTAACCTATCTAGGTCACTTATTGTCAAAGGAGGGAAGGAGATTGACCCCAGAGAGAATTGCAGCGATTGCGCGAATGGCTGTGCCACAAACCCAGAGAGATGTGCGTGCCTTTCTAGGTATCACGTCGTACTGCAGGCAGTGGATTCCAAATTTTTCATTGCTAGCGAAACCATTGGTGGCTCTTACGTGTAAGGATGTTTCTACTCCTTTACCATGGACGGAAGAATGTCAGAAAAGTTTTTCTGAATTACGTGATTCATTGTGTTCGGCTCCTGTGTTAGGTACTCCTGATTACAGCAAACCGTTCACGTTATATGTTCACGAGAGGGAAGGTTGTGCTTTGAGTGTCTTAACGCAACCTTTTGGTGGTAAGCAACGTCCATGTGCATATTTTTCCTCGACCTTAGACCCAGTAGCTAGAGCATTGCCGAGTTGTTTGAGAGCAACTGCGGCAGCTGCGGTCTCTATCCGACAATCAGCAGGATTGGTCATGGATAATATGCTCACGGTGATGGTTCCGCATGCAGTCGATACTCTTTTGAATCGAACGAAAACTCAGCACTTGACGAGTGCAAGGTTGTCTGGGTACGAATTGACGCTTTTGGCAAGCCACATTCAGATAAAACGTTGTAATGTCCTAAATCCGGCAACTTTGTTACCAATTAGTGCAGAGTCAGATGAAGTAGCAGAACATGACTGCTACTTGCGGACAGAGGAGGAAACGAAAGGTCGTGTGGACCTTAAAAACACCCCATTGGAAGACCCTGACGGCACTCTATATGTGGATGGGTCATGTTTTAAATTGCCGAATGGTGATGTGACTACTGCTTATGCTGTTGTGACGTTGAATACTGTAGTTGAGACTGCGAGATTGAATCAGAATTCTGCCCAAGCTGCAGAGCTGATTGCTCTTACTAGAGCATGTGTATTAGCAAAAGGTAAACGTGTGAATGTGTACACCGATAGTCAGTACGCTTTCGGTGTAGCGCATAGCTTTGGACGGTTGTGGCGAGAGCGTGGTTTCTTCACGTCGCATGGCACGAAAATACAGCATGGCCAGCTTGTGAACGATCTTTTGGATGCATTGACTTTACCTGCTCAGGTTGCAATTGTTAAGTGTAGTGCGCATCGTAAAGTGACGGATGATGTTGGTCGTGGTAATGCGTTTGCAGATGAGATTGCTAAGGAGACTGCCCGGAACCTTAGCACTCGAATGTATGTGACGAGTTCGGTTAGGTGGCCTACAGAATCAAGTATGTGTGAAAATACCATAGAGAGTGTGAAAGCAATACAGAATGAGGCCACCGAGACTGAAAAGACGAAGTGGAAAGAAAGTACGGGAAGGTTGGATGCGAATGGTTGCTGGATTGATTTGTCAGATCAGAAAAGATGGATGTTGCCTGATGCGTATGTACTGGCCGTTGTGACAATGGCACACGGGTTAGCACATATTAGCGCGAAAGGTATTTGCAAGTTGTTGGCTGATGTGTGGAAGAATGATGGAATTACGAAGTGTGCTGAACGTTTGGTGAAGAATTGTATGGTGTGTATAATGTACAATCCTGGCAAAGGAACCCCAACTCCCCCTGGCAGTTTTGCTCCTCCTTTGTATCCCTTTGAGGTGATCCAATTGGACTTCATCCATATGGAGCGATGCAATAACCTGAAATACGTTTTGGTTGTGGTTTGCGCATTCTCCCGATGGATCGAGGCCTATCCCCTCAAAGACAATACTGCTTTGTCTACTGCGAAAATCCTACTGAAGGAATACTTTCCTCGGTATGGAATGCCTAGAGTCGTGTGGTCAGATAACGGAAGTGAGTTTGTTGGAAGTGTGATGAAGAGTGTGTGTAAGGGCCTTGGAATTAATCAGAAATTCCATAGCGCCAATCATCCCCAGTCAGCTGGATTGGTTGAAGGGTACAATGGCACCCTTAAACTAAAACTAGCGAAGATTCAGGCTACGACTGGACTTTCGTGGCCTGACGCTTTGCCTCTAGCATTACTGTCAACTAGGGCGACTGTACACTCCCGAATAGGGCTTAGCCCCTATGAAATAGTGTTCGGCCGTCCTGCGAATGTGTGGGGGGTTCCTAGGCCAGGAATATTCGTTGATCTTGAGTATCCGATGTTGATTGATTACTTACATGACTTGACTGCTAAACTGAGGTTAATTCATCAACAGGTTTACGACGCCTTGCCGACGCAGACGGAGGGTCCAGGCCACCAGCTCCAGCCCGGTGATTGGGTAGTTACCCGTAACTTCTCACGCAAGAAGAATCTGGACCCCCGCTTTGTTGGACCTTACCAGGTGCTCCTGGCCACGAGGACTGCTGTTCGTCTTGAGGGGCGGAAGAATTGGGTACATGCTACCCATTGTAAGCGAGTCCCTATTCCTTTGCCGGCAGACCCGTGGGTGAGGAAAGGCATTGCGTCAATAGAAGCAGAAACATTGCCGGCGTTTGTACCTTTTAGCGACGCACAGCTTGTTGGTGAACACTCAGCGCAGCAGAAAGCCACTGTTGAACATTTGTCAGCAAAAGACTCAAGATCAAATCAACCAATTGATCAACAGGACGCTGTCTCTTCAACGGATCCTTTGTTCGACGAGCAGACACGTCCAGGGAAACATCGATATTCTCTGCGTTCTCATACTAAGGACAAATAAAATTTTCTTGCTTTGCTGAATTGATAACTGCAATATCCTCGTTTCCCCTGATCAACTTTGAACAATCGTATCATTGAATTGTTTTTGTACATATAATAAGCTCCTTCCTTGTATCTTTTCCTTCCACAGCTGAAATATTGTGCTAAATAAAATACATATTGTGTATTGAGGGCCGTAGGGCCGCGCGCGTACTTCCTTCTGGACAGTAGGTCTTGACGCTAGGTTAAAGGCCGTCGGTTCCTAGGAACTCCTGGGGATTGACTATTGCTGCACAGAACGAAGTGCGTCAAGAAACGTTGCGGACGGTCGTAGGGAAATGGCATTTTCGAAGCTGAATGATTTGGAAGGAGCTCAGGCGTATAGAGTCAGACTGCAGAAACTTAGTCGTACTAAATGTTTTGTATTTCCGTTGTTTGTATTGTTTCTGACTGCTTCTGCATTTTTGGCGGGTGGGGTGTATTACACTATGTCTTACTTTTTACTTCCTACCCCTACTCCTACTCCTTACCCTAATCTTACTTCTACTGCTTCTCCTCATTCCTTTCATATGTTACCGGAACACGAACAGGCTAGACGTGTAGAATTCCGCAACAATTCCTTTATCCAGCTCCTCCATCAGCATCAGTTAGTGGTTAACACTACTAATTGTTGGGTGTGTGGGCTGATGCCACATACTACGGGTAAGGGAATTCCATATTTGGTGTTACCGTATAGTTCCCAAGGGTCAGCTCGAGCATTCCAAACAATGCTTCGAAGCGCACTGGGTTTCCACCCCACTCCAGAACAACGTTCCCCCAACTCTGGTCCTACCTCGTATCAGTGGGTGCTATCGATGGCAATAGAGGATATGGAAGATGAGATCCATGATGCTTTTCTCATCCCTAAAGAAGAGGTACAAGCCTATAGGGTCCTAAGTAGAGGGGAATATAGTACGTTCACTAATGAAAAGCAGCTTAAAAGCTCGTCTCCAATATGGGTCGTACCCCACACTGGTAATCTTTGTCTTGTGGGTCGTGGTTCGCAAGCCTCACTTGGAGCCAGTGCTTGCACTGAAAGTTACCTTCTGCCAATGTCCCCGACCCCTGTGTTTCTGGCTGCCAAGGGTACGTACTTTATCTGTCATGATCGTGCATACACATGGTTGCCCACAGACTTCATGGGCTCATGTTTTGTTGCAAATCTGTTGCCTCCGACGTTTACTGTAGATGCCGATTATCATAAGACTAGAGTTGTACGAGGCGTAATTAGCGAAGAGGATACTGCCGGTCAAGAGGCAGGAGACTTTTTCAAGGGTTTCCTCCCGTTTTGGGGACCTATGGTTAATAGTAGGAACCTGAGACATTTGACTCGAGTGGTAGAATCGACAGCTAATATTACTGCCAGTGCCCTTGGTAATATCACCACAGAACTTCAGGCGGAGAGACTTATGACGTTGCAAAACCGTATGGTTTTAGATGTCGTCTTGGCAGATCGCGGTGGGGTATGTAAAGTGATCCATTCGAGCTGTTGCATTTTCATACCTGATAATGCTCCTACTGTCTATCAAGCCATCTCGAAGTTGCATAAGATCTCCGAATCCATACACGTGGATGTAGGGGATTGGACACTACTTGGATGGTTTTGGGGCCTGATATCGACTTGGGGTTGGAAGATTCTGACGATCATCGGGGTTGTGGTAGTGTTCCTGTTCACGTGTTGCCTTTGTGTGCAGTGTGGTCCTGCCTTATGTGGCCTCTGTGCTACAACGTGTATGAGACAACCATCTGTTACCAAGGGGACTCGGTTGGACAGAGCTATGCTACAACGACATCTTGATGGTCTGATGAATATCGAATATGATTCCGACTAGTGCTTGCCTACATGAGGGCAAAAGGAGCGTCTGAGGTTCCGTGACAATTGTAAGTGGTGTTTTCGACTCGCACGAATATGGTCGAGTCTGGTATCTATGAACCGCAAATGACGAGTTTAGTAAGTGTGCGCAGTTTCGCTGTGCTAACTTAAACCGTTCGTTTGATATGTGGGTTTCTCATCTGTACCCACGGGTTCCATCTTAGATACGGCATCCATTTTGTCTCTTGCCCTCAAGTAGTCAGCGAACGGACGCTGTCCGCTTCGCGACCCTGGGACTCCCAAGATATCTGCGGAAGACACATGTCCTTTGAAAGTGTCTTTATGACGAGGGGGTTGCTACTGTAAGGCAGATGGCGCCGCTCGAGGCTCATCTTGCCGCACGGACTTATTGTCTCAGCCGTGCATCTCATTAGGCACGTCCCTTTGATGCCTGTATCTCGTGCTTCTCGTTACCCCCCCTTTTACACCCTTTCCGATCTCCCCACTGTCTCCGTCTTCCTCTGCACCTGTCTTCGTTCCTATTTCGATCTACTTTATTGCTGATTGGAATTTGCTAATGGTGGGAAGATGGGTTTTTACAGTTGGGAACCGCCAAATGTTTCCGCACTTATGTTCCGGACCTTATGTGTTTCAAAGTGACCAAAGCGACCCCTCTGAGAGCGACATGTGGGAACCAGGTTGTAAACTATTGTGTCTCATGTTATCTTATGGGTAAAAACTGTATAAAAGGAGCGATCCACAAAACCAATTTGAAGCAGTCTCCCCAAGTTGCACGTGTTGTACTTGTCGTGACTTCTGTGTTCCCTGCAGTAAATAAACCTTGACTCTTTGACGCCGAAGGAAGTGTCCCGTGTCTCTGTGACTTGTACGCCGGAGCAGGTTACCCACGAAGGTTTCAGGTGTTGTGCCCTGGCACCGCTGGGTCCAAAAGAACCCAGTCCTTCACTTGGTCCGATCATTTTGTCATTCCTTTTGCCATCCAGTCTTCCGAGGATGTCTCTAAGAAAGACTCTGAGCAGCGTTACCCGCGGCGTAAATGGAAATCCTTCTCTCAGGCTACCTTCAATGAACATCTCACAATGGGTGGTCCGTTAGGAGGGACAGACTGTGAAACTGCATACAGTCACCTACAATCCCGCATTTTAGGCGCCCTTGATAAAACCGCCCCCATCCGTAATGGCAGCAATCTAACTAATTTTTTCGCATGTCCTCGCACCAAGAGAGGAGCAGAAAAGGGGAGGTTAGCATTCGCCACTATGTGGAGATGCCTTTGGTACGTTTCAAAGTCTGCATCACCTTTGAAACTTCCCTGCCTGGAGGAGGTGTAAAACCCCTCTGCCCACAGAAGGCTTCGTTCCGGGCCACTGAGAGTGCTGGTTCTCAACCAATGAGGTCAGAAACATGTCTGATGGTAGCAGGCTGGCTAAGACTAGTCAGAGAACACATCATTGGTTGGTAGGTTTTTAGGGGACCCTCTAAAGAGTCTCCTGTGTGTATTTACTAATAAATCTAACACTGGCATCAGTGAGGCTTTATTAAGATGAGATGTTGGGTATCAAACATCTTAGGTACAGTGAACCCATCATGGAGTGAGGGAACTCGCAATGACAAGTATCCAGCCCATATACTCTCTATGGCTTACTTGTGCACTTGCAGATATGTCAACACATGGGATATAGTGCATCCTGCCTTAGGGTTGTATGGCCCGCAGTAGGGGTGACTTACCTATACTTCATGCAGTGTATGTGGGCATTGCACACAGGGTGGTGTGCTATCTCGACTCTTCAGTTTTCTCTGCACCATGACACGCAGCCTGCAATGGCAGTTTACATGGTCTTGATGAGGGGTTCCTAGGGTGGCACAATCTGTGCTGCAGCCGTAGAGGAACCTCTTCAGTACCCATGCCCTAGGTACCATTAACTAGGGCCTTAACAGGGATGCTGAAGTTGTGCCAAACGTGGTACAGTTTTTGGAAAGAGATCTGGCACTGAAAACCTGGTTAGCAGGGACTCAGTGCACTTACATTCAAAATCACATCATGCATCAGGCAAAAAGTAGGGGCTAACCATGTGAAAAGAGGCACTTTCCTACAAGGGTAAACACAAGCACTCATATGAAGTGCTGAAACACAAAAGAAAATAGATCCAAAAACAAGTGCAGTGAAAGGACACAAGTACTTGGTCCATGCTCTAGGGGAGGGGCCGGACACAAGGAGAGGACATGACACAGTCATGCCTTGAAAAACCGGAAATGAGAGTGACACTGAAGCAAAACAATGATAAGCTCTGGGCGGGCTGTAAGCCTACTGTGTGTAACCAACATGTCTTGAACTGACAGCAAATGCGCTATATAGCTGAGTCCTAAAAAGGAGATTGGTGTGAAGGAGTCAGGTGGAGACACAAGAGCATAGTCACCGACTGCATTTTATATTAAGACAGGTGGCCAACATTATTGCAATCTTCCTTTATTTGCTACCACTCAGCAGCTTCTTTAAACAATTAACAACACATAATAACAAAAAATTCCAACCTAATAAATGGCCAGAACACTGATCTCTTGCTTCTTTTTTTGTCTGAAACTGAGAAGATAAGTATAACACTATACCGGTTTGTGAATGTTTTGTTTGTTAATGATTCTGATACTTCTGCATGTATGTGAATAGCAATAATATTATTATATGTTTTAGTTTAGACAAATATATGAATATTTTTAGTTTTTAAATGAAGCGTATCTATAATGATGATTAATAGTTTCTGAATAGTAGGAATGTTGCTGGTTTTTTGAAAATGCGTATACAACACAGAGCAAGCTGTAGCCTTTTGCGAAAGCTTTCACGATAGTCATAGGATTTTAATAAGAAATTAAACTATTGCTATGAGGTGACGGTTGGGTGGTTAGAGTTAGGGGCAAAATGCAACGAGGTATAGAATGGCAGGTGGGCAAAGAGAATAGGAAGCAGAGAGAACGGTAGAGGGGAATGAAGAGTAGGAAGGAGGAATAAGTGAGATATGGGTGAAGTAGAGGAAAGATGAGGTTGATAGTAAGATGGAGCAAAAGAGTGCAAGGTACACAGAGCTGTAAGGTAGTATTGGAGGTAGATCGAGGGTGAGGGACAGATATGAAGAAACACAGAAAAGAGGTGTAGGGAGAGATAGGTGAGCTAAAAGGGGAACGTTCAGATTAAGGAGCTGTAATCAAGATTTGAGAGAGATAGAGAAAAAGAGGGAGGGAGAAAAGAACAAGGTAGGGAGAGAGGGAACAGAGGTAGAAAGAGAGAGAGCGAGGAAGAAGATGGGTTAGTTAGGTAAAGAGTTGAGTAACAGAGAGGGAGTAGAGAGTGAGAGATATGTGGGTCTCAAAGAGAGAGGTAAAGAAAAAGGGTGAGATAGAAGAAACAACGTGATATTAGGAGGGAGCCATTTCACAGAAAGATTCTTTTTTTTATTTAATTGCAATACGTTTTAAGTCCTGAGAGTCTGAGAGTCAGGCAGACCAGTTTCTGCAAAGCATGCCCAGTTGCCCAATGTAAACAAAATCTGTTTTTTTGCAGATCATTATTAAGGCAGGACATTTGACTCTGGGAATGTATGCAATTTTCCCTCTTTTTAAGAGCAGTCTGTGTTGAGTTGTCTTAGTACATGCGAGCTTATAATGATGTTGGGTTTGGTAATAAGTGCTTTACCTTCTGCATGCTACTGCGACAAACTCACCAGTGAAAGTGTGTGTGAACAGTCCATTCATGTACTGTAAACTCCTGCGCGCTGTATTGTCCTGTGCAGAGCCACGACCAGTCTCTGTAACACCTTTTGAATGAGCACAATGTTGCAGGGGTAAAAAACAAGTTAAAAGATGGGAAATGGCTAAAAATGATACAGGACTGCGCCATAATTTTGATGAAAGAAACCTGGCATACTGAACCTTTCTTTATTAATGGATTCAAAGTGATTTCCACACAAGCCACTCCGTCTAGGGTGGGGAGAGCTAAAGGCGGTTTAGCTACCTTAATTTCAGTAACCTCACCACTAGCATTAGGGAAAGTGTATAGCTTGTCACAGTTCTATCAGTTTTTTTTTTCTGAAAAGAAACATCCTATTATCGAAATAATTTGTTATGACAATAGTTTTGATAGTACAAGACATAGGGTAATTAAACTTAAGAAGAAGAATTAGATGATTTCTTAAAGGGGGTTGGGAGTGATTATTTACTCATTTGGGCTGGTGATTTTAATTGTGAAAAGTGTAACATTTTAGCTGTTGAACAATGTGGATATTGCGACCAATTTGGTGACCCAAACCTTCACTTTCCACATAATACCTACGGGGAGACAATCAACTCTGCTATTTATAAATATAACCTAGAAATCATGGCGCCGGGCGAACATGATGGAGAGATAATCACTCAAACATATGCAGGGGCGAGATCTTCCTCGAATATCAACCACATTATTGTATCAGGGAATTGCAAGGGCCTAGTGGAAAAGTTTTACATTCATGCAAGCCTGTTTGGCAAGCATCACCCGCTAATCATGACCCTGAAGCTAAGCCTGCCACGGCAAGAAAGGGGGAAGGCAGCTGATCCAGATATTGAAACACAAGGTAGTAATATATTTCTATTAAATGGTCTGGGGTAAACCCAACCACATTTATGGAAAACCTAATAGGGAAATAACATAAAGATATCAATACCTGTTTGGATAGTTCCTCTTTAAACCCAGATGTCGTAAGTGCTTTTTACAATATCACGACTGAAATTGCTGGTGATTTAAAATTGGAAAATAGAGACCACAATCCCAGATGGTTTGATCGGGATGGTCAGAGATAAATAGGGAACTAAAAACAGCCCTAAAAGCTAGACCCAGGGATAGTGAAAGGGTTAGGTATTTAAGGAAAAATTATAAACATACCCTGAATTTAAGGAAAATAGAAATCAGAGAGAAGGCTTGAGAGAAACGAATTCAAGCTGCAGAGATACATGATCCAGTCCTATTCTGGAAAACGATAGACCACCCTTTGTTTAAGGATATAACAGCGGCAAAAATAGATTCCCTAGTAACGCCTGTTGAATGGATTTTTTTTTTTAAAATGTGTTTTTATTGTTGCATCATAATACTTGGGCACATAGAGAATCAACTGCTGGTGTGGCTTCAACATTCAGCCACGGTCAGCCGTGCGCGCAACTTTTCTGTGTACAAACTTGTGGAATTTTGACATTTCTTCTGTGAAACAATACAGATCGGTTAGATATAATCTCAGGCTGGGATCCTATAATCGTGCTCCAGAAGGGAGGATACTAGAGGGTACATGAATGCCCGCCTTGATGGCGTAGGATCGGAGTCTGTACAGTTCTTATAATTGTATTACCAGTAACTGGGGAAACACAACTGGGGAGGGGAGCATATAGGCCTCATCAGGTGCACGGTAGAAGAAAAGCAGGTGTCGGATGTCGGGAGACAAAGGGTTCCCTCAAAGTGTGCCCATATCAGGGCGGCGTAGTCAGAGAGCGGGGACATTCCATGTTAGTGCTTAGTGGGATGGACAGTGTGGGGTCTGGGTCTTGGACAGGAGCTATATGTTCACTCGGGAGAAGGAGGGGGGTGGGGGGGGGGCGTAGGTGGGTCTTCTGTGCGCAGGGACTGCCGGAAGCTGTGTAGGAGCATGGCCCATTCCATGGAGATGGGATGTTTACGCGCACCCTTGGCTTCTTCCTCCCTGAGGGCGACCTCCTCCGCTGCTGCCCACTTACAAACTGCTCCCGTCCAGGCTGCTATAGGGGGACCCTCCGGGGATCGCCAATGCATAGCTATGCATCTGTTTGCCAGTAGCAGCGCCAAGGACACGAACCGCCTGTGTACAGGTTCTTGTTTAGGGATGTGTAAGATGCCTAGTGCGCTGGATTCCCAGGAAGCTAGTGTTGTGAGGCCTGTGAGATCTGCCAGTGTGTCGTGCACAGTTTTCCATAGGGAGTGGAGGTCGGGGCAGTCCCAGAACATGTGACGGAAATCTGCATCGGGGGAACGACACCTGGGGCATAGGAATTGTGTGGATGGGTAAAACCGTTGTAGGCGCGCCGGTGTGAGGTATGCCCTGTGTATTATATAGTATTGGATGTTTTTGAATTGGGCATTCCTGAAAACGCGTTTCGGGGCCTTGAGCGCCTTGGCCCACTCTGAGTCGTGTAGTGCGCGACCGATGTCCTCCTCCCATGTGGCCCGTAGGGCCGCCAGGGGGGTGTGTGAGAGTTCCTGGATTGATTTATACAACCAGGTGACCAAGTGGCGTCCCACTCCCATGTGTAGGATAGTGTCTATTACTGGGTGTGTGTCTGGTTCCCCTGCCCTAAGATTATGGTAGGGACGGAATCCCTCAAGTAGCTGTCGGTGCCTGAGGAATTGACCTGGGGGAAGGTCATATTCTGCGGCCAGCTGAGTGATTGGTTTCAGCTGTCCTTCCTGGAAGAGCGAATCCATATCCATGATGGCGCAACTTGTCCACTCAGCCAACATTGGCGCCGAGAAATAGGAGTCCTGTCTGGGGCAGCCCACCAGCGGTAGCAACGGGGAGTATGGGGTCCTACTAGGGGCCATCCGGTGGATCCGCATCATACATTGGCGCGCTATCGTGACTTGGTGGGGGTATGTCCGTCTGGGTTTGGTGCCCGGGAGAAGGAGACGGATGAGCTCCGGGGTCGGAACTCTACCGGCCGGGGTAGAAGTCTCCAGGGTGTAGCGGTCCGCTGTCCAATACGATAGCCATTGGAGCTGTGCCGCCAGGAAGTAGGACTCGAAGGAAGGAGCTCCGAGTCCGCCTTGTGTTGTGGGGAGTTGGAGGGTTTTCAAGGCCACTCTGTGTCGGTTCGCACCCCAAATAAGGGTACCTAGCAGAGAGTTGAGGTCCCGAAAGAAAGATCTGGGCGGTACCACCGGTAGGTTCGTGAAGTGATAGAGAAGTCGGGGGAGCATCACCATTTTTGCCAGGGCTATCCGTCCTATCGGGGCCAGCGGGAGCTTGTTCCAGAAGGCTACAGTCGGGCATAGGTTAGCAAGCACCTTCCGGTGATTGCCATCAAAGATATCCGCCGGAGAGTGGTACAGGCGGACACCGAGGTACCGAGGAGCTTCCGCGGTCCACGAGAGTTTATGGGTTCCTAGCCCGACGTCTCGGGGAGGTAAGCGCGGGTGGAAGGGGTAGACCGTGAACTTGTCCCAGTTCACCTGGAGTCCCGAGGCGTCCGCAAACTCTGTCAGCGCCACTCCTATGGGAGTTAGATCCGCCTCTATGTCTCGGACATATATTAGGAGGTCATCTGCGTACAGAGAGACGCAATGCGTATCGTCCGCGAGCGGGGTGCCCCAATGGACTCACTCCTGACGCAGTCTGACCGCCAGCGGTTCGACGGCTAGGGCAAATAAAAGGGGTGATAGGGGGCACCCCTGTCTCGTGCCTCGGCGAACCTCGAATGCAGAGGAGATGTGTTTCCCAATCCGCACTCGCGTTGTTAGGTCGGTGTACAGGAGGCAAGTGTATGCCATGAGTGTCGGGCCAACGTTGAGACGGCTCAGGATCGCGAATAGGTACGGCCAGGTGAGAGTGTCAAACGCCTTTTCCAAATCCATAATCAGGCAAGCGGCGCGTGGGAATCTGTCCCGAACCTGATCCTGAACATGGAAGACACGGCGGATGTTCTGTGAGGTGTTCCTGCCCGGTACGAACCCACATTGGTCAGGGTGGACCAGTGGGCGTATGACCTGGGTGTACCTGTCAGCCAAGATCTTCCCGAGGACCTTGCAGTCCGCTGAAAGGAGCGTGATAGGACGATTCGATCCCAGTTGGAGAGGGTCCCTGTGGGGTTTGGGGAAGGTCACAATCACGGATTCCCGCAGTGACTGAGGAAGCACTCCCAGATGGAGAGCCGCCGCGAACATCCGAGCCAGTCGGGGAGCCAACAGGGCAGAGAACGTCGAGTAGTACTCCAGTGGGAAGCCGTCGAGTCCCAGGGCTTTATTCCGGGACAGGGCACGTAGTGCCTGAGTGACATCCGAGGGTGTTATTTTAGTGTCAAGCGTGCGCTTGTCGGCGCCCGATATCGTGGGCAGCGTCAGCGAATCGAGGAAGCAATCCACGCATGATGGAGTGTAGCGGGTTGGGGCCTCGTATACCTGTGCGTAGTGGTGTTGGAACGCCAGGAGGATCTCGGCCTGGGATCGCACCAATATGCCTTCCGGATTGATAATATCCGTAATTGGCTTGGTCTCGGTGTCCTGCCTTGCCATCCAGGCAAGCATTGCCCCCGTTTTGTCCCGTTCTTTGTGGACTCTGGAGGCATAGGCCCGAAAATTATACTTCCGGAGATCGGCGCAGGCAGCCTGGTATATCGACTTCGCCTCAGCAGTGAGCGTGACGCTCTCTTCCGAGTCATCGGTTCGTTTCGTAAGCGCAGCCAGACGCCGTTCCGACGTTCCGACGTGAGGAGTGTCTGTTCTAGTGTGCGGCGAACCCTTGCGATTTGTTGTATGCATTCCCCCCGTGCCAGCACTTTGAATGCATCCCATTCCACTAACGTCGATGATGCCGAATCCGTGTTGTGTAGGAAGTAATCCTGTATTCTGGTTTTGTGCGTGTCTCTGAAGACTGGGTCTGTTAAGCAGTCCTTAGGGAGGCGCCAGGTGGGGACTGGCGGGTGTGGGGGGCACCAGATCAGGCGTAAAATGTGAGCATCGTGATCCGATAGGATCCAACCCAGGTAGTCCGAGGATGTGACCTTTGGGAGGATAGGTGCAGAGCATAAGAACCTGTCCAGACAGACCTGAAGGTTGTGTGGAATCGAGTGGAACGAGTAGACACGGGCCAGCGGGTGTAAGTGTCGCCACGCGTCGGTGAGTGCCCAGTGCGTGGTCCAGGCTCTGAAGAGTTCCGCCTGTCAGGGGGTTGGGGAGCCTGTGGAAGGGGGGTGTGATCTGTCCAAAGCGGGGTTCAGCGTGCAATTGTAATCACCTCCCAAAATCCATGGAATTGTAGTGAATTGGGCCAGGACTACTGTGAGGTGATCCCAGAATTTATCCTGTTCAGTGTTAGGGGCGTAAATGCTGCCCAGGAGGACCCCTTGCCCGTCTAAGATTCCTTCTAACAATGCGTATCTGCCCTCCCTGTCAACCACCCGTCTAAGTGTTCGAAAAGGGGTGCCTGGCCTAACCCACACTAAGGCGCCACGAGCGAATGCTGAGTAGGTTGTGGCGCAAAAGGCCCCTCGCCATTTGGCCTGTAATCGGCCCAGTTCGGCAGTGTTGGTATGTGTCTCCTGTAACAGTGCTACGCAAGCTAACATGCGCTTAATGTAGGAGTAGACGGAGTAGCGTTTGCTAGGTGTGTGGAGGCCCCGTACATTCAGCGTGAGGACGTTAACGTCCGACCCTGAAGTCGCCATTGCTGTGATTTCGTGCTTGCGAGTGGGGCACCCTTGTACCTCCCAAGGACCGTGAGGTCCTGTGTTTCGTATGTGCTCCTGCGCGCCATGCTTCCGTATGTGTGGGGGAGGGTCTAACGGGGGCTACAACAGGTAGAACCAAAGGTGGGGAACAGTCCCAATGCCAGGGATATATCACCGGGAGTGGCATATCCAAACTAGTGTCCCACTAGGGGAGAAATATAACAAAATTCTGTGGGGGTGGCAGCGTGTGTTACTGCCGGGCTTATTCGCGGATCGGGCTGTTGTAGGAGAGATGGCATTCGCGTGTGTGCATATACAGCCAACTAACTAAGCCTCTTTGGCGCGCAAACTTCGCACAGCGCGATCAACAACCAAAAAGAAAGAGGATACAGCAATCGTCTAATTGTTTATCCTGAAGAGGTGCCAGGTTGGCCTGCTTGGGTAGTGTCCGTTGTATGCACCGCAAGGAGGGGAGATGAAATCGGACCAAACCCTGACATTGTGCCGTCACTGTCCCGGTCCTTCTCAGGGGTGAACAGGTGTGGTTGGCTTTCCAGGTCCGAGGCTTGGGGAGAAGTGTGCAGTTTGGTCACCGCCCGTAGGGCGTCCCGTCGCTCCTGCATAATTTGCGTGAGATCGGGTGAGCCCGAGAGTGAGGATGCTTGACTCTTGGAGGTGTCTGTCCGGGTGCGATTTATGCCTCGCCTTCTAGATCGTCGTGAGTCATTGTTTTGTCTCCGCTGGGGGCCTAGGGATCAACGGACAGTGGAACTCCACCCAGTCCTGTGCTTCCTCCGCCGTGGTGAAGAATATGGATTTCCCGTTATGAAGCACCTTAAGGCGGGCCGGGAACAGTAGGGAGTACTGGAGATCATTTTCGCGGAGACGCCTTTTAACCTCCAGATAGGTCGAGCGTTGCTGTTGTACCTCGCGGGCATAATCTGGGAACACCATGACCTGCTGGTCTTCCACTTGCAAGGGGCCCGCCACCCGGGCCGCGCGAAGCACTGCATCCCGGTCTCGGAAATGTAGGAACTTGGCCAGCATAGGGCTTGGGGGTAGGCCCGGCTTGGGCTTCCGGGCTGGGACCCTATGTGCCCTTTCGATTGAGAAGAACGCTGACCGCTCCGACTCGGGGGTAAACGATCTGGTCCATGATTCCATATAGGTCAGCGGGTCCGAGTTTTCAATCCCCTCCGGCAGTCCCAGGACGCGGATGTTGCAGCGTCTTGAGCGTCCCTCCAAATCGATTGTGCGCTCCTCGAGGGCCGCCGCTCGGCGCATGACTTCCTTCATGTCTGCTTCTTGCGTTTTCACCGTGGGCTGAAGCGCCGCCACGTTTCGCTCTCCCTCCTTCACTCTATCCACCAGCTTGCGTTGATTGTCGCGGATTAGGCTGATGTCCGTCGTCAGGGCGCCCAGACGTTCCTCCATAGAGAGCTGGGACATTTCGATAGCCGCCAGTACCTGATCCAGTTTCGTCAATAGCATGGGATCCGCGTTTGGCGTGTTTGCCTGGGTCCATGTCCTTGTGTGCGGCATTTTCTTGATGGCCGTTTCAGGGACGGCAGTCACCTGCGTGCCCCTTGGTTTCCCCATTGGGCTGTGGGAGAGGGCGCCGCGCCGTCTTGGGGTCCTGCGGCCACGGTTAGTTGGGTCGAGGGTCAATCCTGTGGGGATCAAGTAAGCAGTCTCTTGTGGCAGTCAGGGTACCCCTGGGCTCGCTCGGGGTACCCCGGTTCGGTGGTGGGGCCTGCGTTGGCGTCTGCAGGCTCACGGCAGCAGGCTATTGGTGTGGTATGGGGCCAGCTGCACACCCCTCCCCTCGAGGCTGTGAACAGTCTATGGCGGGAGTCGAGGTAAAGTGGGCTGAGTGGAGGGTTCCTGTGGGACCGTGGTGGTGAGGCGCTGGTCTTATTGTGGCGTGCCTCCGCCGTGTCCCGGAGGGCGGGTCACCGCCGCCGTCGTTATGGGGAGGCCCGGACCAGGCCCAGCACCTAAACCTTTCCGGGCGCCATGTTGAGGTCAGGCAGCCCGATTAGCGGGGCTGTCCGCCGTGCCAGGGATGTCAATGCTGCTTCGGTCCCCCGTCCAGGACGTGCGGTGTTGGGTGACCGCTGGGGGTCTCAGGGGGGGCCGGAGGCCACTGGGGAGGTAGCGATGGGGGCCCCCAGGGGGCAAGGGGGGAGCTGGCACTCACCACCCGTCAGGAGCTTCTCCGTCGCGGGAGGGTCCGGGCGCCGCGTTGGTGGTGTGCTTGCTGGCGTCCCTCAGTGCCCGGTGGTCGGGCCGGCATCCAGCCGGGCAGGAGTGCTGGTGGAGTGAGGCTCCGGTCTGGCGTCCGCCATCTTGCGCGCCGATGCGCGCTCGCAGCGGCGAGCCCAGTGACGAACAAGCCTCCGGGAGTCAGTTGCGCCGACCTGCCAGGAGCTCCGCAGCTCTGGTCTGTGCGCGTGTTCCCCGGGGTCTCCGGTCCGGCAACGAGGGTGCAGACGCCTTGGGTCTAGATGGTCGGGGACGCGGCCGCCATCTTGCGGTCCGGCTCCCCGCTCCGGCAGATAAAATTTCCCCTCGCTAATGCCGCACTTCAGCAGCGGCCACGGCTCTCTCGAATGAAGCCCCTGGTGCTGCCGCTTCCGTCGGTCACTGTTTTGTTGGCTGAGGCTCACGGCGATCCCTGGAAACGGGCAGGATGCAAGCCCGATCGCGGAGTCTCAGCAATACACCGCCGCCATCGTGGCTTGCCAAGCCACGCCCCCACGCCTGTTGAATGGATAATGCACTTTGAGCGTATTTTTAATCTGGACGCCGTGATTGTCACAAAAAGTGGTAACAGTAATCTTATCTTAGTGGAAACTGTTAAGATACCACTAATCACTCTGGACGAAATTAAAAATCCCCTAAATAAAATGAAAATGGTAAACCTGCAGGGCCAGACGGGGTAACTAATGATGTTTTTAAACATAATATTGATCTTTGGTCACTGCTTTTCTTAAGTGTTTTTAATGCCACCATAGGAGAAGTGTTACCAGCAACGTGGGTAGAAAGCATAATTGCACCCATTTTTAAAAAACAGGCGACAGAGGGAAGGCTAAGTGCTACCGCCCCATATCCCTTCTTGATTCTACATCCAAATTGATGGGCAGAATCTTGTTGGGAAGACTGGAAAGCTGGGTTACCAAGAATAATATTCTAACTGAGGCTCAGTACGGATTTAGAAGGCGTATTGGGATGGTGGAACAATATGTAAACCTTGAGCTATTAATGGGGAAATACCTCCTAGCTAAGGAAGGTCAGCTACACCTCTGCTTTGTCGACCTTACTGGTTAACCATGCAAAATTATGGCAAACACTGGAAGGGCTGGACGCTCCAAATGATATTATTTATCGCAGATCTACACTTTTTTAACTACCAGAGTACGGTTTGGCACACAAGGTGAATGTACCTCTGATTTCAGGGTCACTCGGGGGATACGACTAGGATGTGTTTTAGCGTCCCCTTTATTCTACTTATACATTAACAATGTTGATACATTATAACAAAGCATAAGTGTTGAAGCCCGTAGAGTAGGTACAGGTGCCACCCCAGTACTCCTATATGCAGCCGACGCAGTCCTATGTTTAATAGAAAAATTCACATAACTCATGACCGAAAAAGATTTACAGTAGAATCTCAGCAAAACGTTCATCATGACTTGCGGGAAAAGTAGAGTGAAGAATAGGCAACATCATATGGGAGATGCCCAAATTACCAGTCACATCCTTCACCTACTTGGGAATTATTTTTAATAGAAATGGAACCTGGGACGCACCTATTGACTTATTTAACTAGATATTTGTGCGATCTTGCGAGGGCATCTTTAGATTCTCTTCAAACATAGGTAACAAACCGGTATGGGAAATCCTTACCCTGTATAGGAGTAAGTGCATAACAGGTACATGCTATGGGGCAGCAATATGGGGGAGGGCTAACACAATACCTGTTACAAACCCAGGAAAACAAATTCTTATAAAGGGTGTTGGCAGTCCCAAGCTCCACAGCCTCATACATCGTTCACAATGAGCTGTGCGCACCATATATTAGCGATTTTAAAAGCACAGCAGCTTTTACTTTTTGGCATGGAATCTGGACGAAAGGCATGACTAAGTTTACTAAGGACATAATTACGGATTGCCTTGCGCTTGACCATAGTAGAAATATCCCCTGGTTAGAATATATTTATAATCTTTTCAAATATTGTAAAGTGGATTCTGATTTTCATGAACCACTGTCCATTCAGGATTATAGTAAAAGAGACTTAAAGACAAGGCTAGTTACCACTAGAGAATGTGCAAGAGTTGATGAAGCTAGTTTAAAACAGAGTGTCAAATCTTACTGTGAGCGCCCAATATTGACGAGCATTCAGCCATACCTTATTTCGGTAAGAAACACCCAGCATAGATTGTATCTAATCAGGCTAAGGCTGAGCTCCTTACACTATTTAATAGCTTTCCCTAGATCGGGAAAGTGGAGCCATAACCTCCCAAATTGTCCTTGTGACGGCAAGTCCCCTCAGTCCACTCTGCACTTTATACTTTTTTGTAGATTTTATTGGGACATTTGGAAATTTGTGTTAAAACCACTGTTTTAAGATAATAAGCTACATTATCATAAACATGCTTTTAATTAGATCTGTAGTTTGGAAAACGATAACATTTGGAATGTAGTCATTGTTTTTATACAAATGGCAATCAGGGGAAGAAAGGGCCTCTCCCATTTAGAAGCCTTAATATATGAATTATATGTAGTTTGAACACTTGAAGGACTATTCATTCTCATCCTGATATTAGTCATTTCTTTGCACTCTTTGCACTTTATGAAAAAGTATCTTTGTTTAGATAATCCAAATGAGCAAGAAAAATGCAACATGCACTCACCCCAGACCCCAAGTCTTAGTTTTTATAAATGTAGTTTTCAATAGGGAAATAATGTTTTTTTAAATATTTGCATGGATTAAAATGTTATTAAATGCTGGTTGTATGAATGTTTATTATTTCTTAATTTAGTACTGATCAAATGCCCTTGTATTGTTAATAGTTTCTCTGTTATGAGATACAAATTGTGATCGATATAGGAGTAGTAACTTGCATTGAAATTGTAGATGGAATGTCTGTACTTAAGAAAAATCGTTTGAGTACAATTTATAATGATTACTAGGAATGTTATTTTTTTTATTAGAATGCTTTTATGGTTGTGTACTATGCACCGAATAAAGCTTGGTTGACTTGACTTGAATAAGCACTTTTGTGCACAATTTATTGATTTGGATTTTGCCATTATTTTAAAATTGGTTATATAAAATCCACCTGGGTGAAAAACAAAAACCTAAAAAGAAACTTTTATAATTGGATTTTAACATAATGTGAAAGTTGGTATTTTTGGCATAAATGTACAAATAAAAAAGCAATTGAGCTGACTGCTGTGCAAAGAATAGCGCACTATACATGAAAGGTCTTCTGAATTTCCCACTCACTTTACCTGGGGGCCCTTGGAATGTGTTGCCCAATTTACCCATATGCTTAAAACGTGTTTGATTAGTTGATTAGTAATATTTCGTAATAAATTAACTGGGTCAGGACCAGGATATGCACAATAATCTACTTTTATGGTATTAAAAGTAAAATCCGGCAATTAATGTAATGTCTGTTATGTATGAGAGCTGAGTCCATAATTGCATTTTCTATTCCTGTCACATTGACTTCTTTATGGGAAAGCACACACTTCAACCCAACAATACAGAATAATATTTTCTGATCAATCAAGTCACTAATATGAGGAAAAATTGGTTTTGCTCTGTATTGTTGGAGGATGGAGGGAAGAGTGGAATACATCAAGTAACAATGCTTGTTACATCTATGAACACCGTAAATATTGATCAAATTAGCTAAAAAAATGTACCAGCAAGTATAGGACGATTTTGGTTCAACAAACGAGAACAAATGGACAACAACACCATTGTGACTTAAATTAAGATACTTTCTAAAGAATGAAAACGAATGTAAAACATGAATACAGTGATATAAACAAAGTAAAAACAAACATTGGAAATGTCAATATGTCTAGCTTATGAATGAAAGTGCCTTTTGTGTCATTGATGAGTTTAGACTCTCAAAACGTCATCATACATGTGCAATGTCACTCTTTTTTACACCTATGTATCCATTCATTTCAAAAGCCATACACAACACATTAAATGTTGGCTTTTCCAGTGCTTGTTTTTGCAGTTAGCATACATGTGGGCTAGGTCAGATTTTCTATAAAGCAAATGTTATTAAAACAGCGATGGGTTTTAATAAGGCTAGTTTGTTGTGACTTCTTTTCAGCTACCTCTGTTGTTATTTGAAGTAGACGCAGCCTTTTGCAGGCCTTAAAATCTACTTGCCCACTCACTATAGAGTCAGATTGTATCGTGTAGAGCAATTTTTCAGGACCGACTGGTTTGTTCAAGTGAGTGAACTTAAGCTGGAATGCAAAAGGTATTTTTTCGTTCAAAAAGTGAATGAGCAATAAAGATGCCTTTAAATCTAGTTTTAATCATGACAGATTCTGTCTGTTCAAGGACCGAGATCAAATGTCACTTTGACGTTTTACTAATTGCAGCTTGATTTTATCCTGGAAAATAGTGTTTACTTTTCTTTCTCTTACTACAGTTAGGGTCTTTTTGTCAAGTGAGCGGTCTAACAATTATTGTGAAAACAAAAAGCTGTAAGGAAGATGTTGGCGTTTTTTTCCTAACGCAACATTTGAATAGCTGGTAAATACTTCAAATGTTTTTAAAAAAATTCCCCGCAGTTATGAAAGGATTTTTTATTTATTTTTGGTAGTTCAGAAGTGTTATCCAAACATATCTAAATGGGAGCAAAATAAATCAGAACACTTTGCTTATGGATGTATAAATGTCAAATATTTGCAGAAACTAGATTTCCAAACATTGTACACTACATAGTTTTATCACTAAAACCATTTAGGTGGGAAATGGTGTGGCTATTTCAATGATAGATCTAATGACTGCAAATGAGTGTGCTACCACTTGATTCTTTAGTTATGTACTTAATAAAAGTGATAGCTTTTAAATATGAATTAAGAAACATTCCTGCCCGCACCCTGAATACAATGCTGTTAAACGAAGAGGCAAGTCAGGGGTGATGTGTATCCTATGTGGCTAGATTTGCATTGCATATGGAACAAAATCTTAATATATAAATTCAAGCACAAGTTTTTTTTTACAGCAGATATGTTGTACTAGCGTCTTTGAAGGTGTTCCCATGTGGCAATGAAGATAAAGGCGGTTCAGTGAATTGAAATATTTGCCCCGGATCTCACAATTTGAAACCAGGCTATGGGTCAAGAGCATTACAGTTGGGTTGAGTAGATTATTTAAGACCCCATGACCTGCAGGTCTAGAAATATATTTATGATTTTCATGGACCACTTTCTGTTGAAAAGTTGCCTTTGTAGCAGGATAGTCTCCAACCTGGGGCACTTGCAGCAGAGGCACAAACGGTTATGAACTATCAGCACCTGCCTAAAACACAGCCAGAAAGCTTGTGATTAGGAAAAATACAAGTGGGTATACCCTAGACTCCGCTCGCTCTGCAGAGCAGACTGCAGCCCTCTTAACCACGCTACCATCTACCACATGGCTGGGTCACAGCAAGGACCTCATCAAATTACTGTAGGAGTTTTGTTACTTTCTCCTCACTTCATTGCCTAGGTCTGCTTCTGCCTGCATCCTGATACACTTCCACTGTCAACGTCAAACCACCTGCACTCCCAAACCTGCACACAGGACAATACCTGTGATGTTCAAAACTTAACTCAGAGGCCTTCATAACTGCTTTGCATACACATCAAATGCATATACTACACGGAGGAGCTTCGCGCGCATCCAAGATGGCCGCGTGAGTAAGGGGCTCCCGAGACCCTTGTACCCTCCCGCATATATCCTGTCACTGATCCTGTCTGCTGTCGACATCTCTGAGTAGATGAACCACAGGAGAACTGAAAGCTGAAAATTGCGTCCCGATCGGACCCCGGAGGCCGGAGTTGTGGTGTGGTGAAGTTTGCGGCCCACGTCTCCTGGAGGCCCGGCGCTTGGGTTGGCATGGTGCCCAAGGTGTAATTGAACAACATCGGGCCGGTTCAGCGGAGGCGGCCGGTCCAACCTCACTTTCGGTTTTGGCACTTGGACCGTTCTTTGAATCGGAAGACGTCTCATTGTGGCGACGGCTCATGCCCCTGTTGGTGCCTGAGCGTCCTGGACAACATACAACGTGTCGTGCTTTGGCCTTGGGGACACGCCATCCCTCCCCTTTCGTTGAGCTGATTCGAGTGGATTGCTCGGAAGCCATTTTACATTCTCAGTTTTTTACATCTGGGCGAATAAGAGATGTTGGGAGCATATCCTGAAACAGAGTTCCTATCTATTGCCTGCTGGATCGGAGACCTGTTCTCCTGACTTGGACACCGACTTGAGATTGCTCTGAAATGGCGAGCAAATTGGAGGGGGACAAGCAGAAGCTGAAAATCACCAGAAGGGGTGGATATACCCAGTCCGATGTCATGGATCGATATGCCCAGGTTAAGGGGTCGCACGGCGGACTTGGTAAGTCGCAGGAGGAGGTGAAGGATTCCTCGGCTCCGGCAACTGAACTGACCTAGCAGGACGTTATGGCCGCCATTGACGGTATCAGGTCGTCCCTTGGTAAGCAGATGGAGACCCTGGCACATAAGTTGGACACAGCGGCTATTGATGTGAATCTGATTTGCACGGACCTCACAAGACAAATGAGAAGGTCAAATCGTTAGATATTAAGACATCGAGTCTAACTGATGATGTCATCGGATTGCAGACAGAGGTTTGAAATCTGAGGGCCTCGAATGACACTGTTGTCCGTCGCCTTGAGGACTTTGAAGGAAGGGCCCGAAGGAACAATGGCCGTATAATTGGAGTTCCGGAAAAGGCGGAGGATCAAGCGGCCGATCTTTTTACTGAAGACCTTATCATCAACCATCTAAAGCCCAAGGGACTGAGTAAGTTCTTTACCGTGGAACGAGCACACAGGGTTCCTGGTGGAAGACCGAAAGTTGGCGCCCCGCCGAGACCTATTATAGCACGGATCTTTAACTTCTGCGACAGAGATGCTATCCTCCAGGCATCTCGAGCGGGTGGGCCCCTGAAGTTCGAGAACTCATCTATCAGCTTTTATCCGGACTTCACACAGGCGGTCCAAAAACAAAGACTCAGTTTTCTGGGAGTGAAGAGGAGACTTCGTGACATGGGTCTAAAATATACCATGCTTTTTCCGGCCAAACTGAGGAATGAACACGATGAAAGGACCTATTTCTTCGATAAGCCCGAAGTGGTGGCCGATTGGTTGGACAATTTGCCGGCCCAGCAAGATCTGGGGAGACAATCTGGTGGGGCTGAGGGCGGACATATGGATAAGGAATGAATATCAAATGCCTGGTCCCTGGGGTTGCTAGGGTATTTCCTATTGTGTGGATTCTAATCTAATGTGTAGTTTCATGCAGATGGAATGGGGGGGTAGTTGGGATACCGGAGGGTCTCTCTCCTCCACAGCTTGACTTTTTGTAGATGTGGGGGTGACAGGCACACTGCGAGTTGGGGTGGCTCTATAGTCGGAAGCAGGGGTGAAGGGTTTGGGGTATTGTAACGGGTTGTTTGGGAAGGGGAGGTGGAGGGGTGTTGGTTTTCAGTTTCGTTTTTCAGCAAGGCGCTATATTGCAAGACAATTTCATTGATGTGAATGACTTGGAGGGGGGATGGGTTTTCATTTGGTTTTATGATGGGAGTTAGGGGGTTGAGGTTGATGAGCTGGAATGTGAATGGTTTGGGGGACAAGATTGAACGCGGGGTGGTGTTGCAACTCCTGAAACAACACTCTCCGGATGCGGTTTTACTTCAAGAAACCCACTTAGTGAGTAATATGTGTCATGCCATGAATAGAAAGGGATATCGTTTGGTGGCTCATGCGGGGTTCTCATCTGGGTCCCGGGGGTTGGAATCCTCCTTAAGAACTCTTTTCCATTTGAAGTGGAGTCCTCGGTCCTTGATGAGAGAGGGCGCTATGTGGCTGTTTCTGGAAGGTGGAAGGGCTGTGTGCTTTCCCTTTTATCTGTTTATGTTCCTCCTGGCCTGCAGTCTACGACTTTTGCTGACCTGGGACGGGTTCTACTAGATCTCCCGGAGGGGTTTCTGATTCTGGGGGGTGATTTTAATGCAGTGGTATCTGGAGAGTTGGACAGGCACCCACCTCGGGTTCTCAAGGGGACTCAGGGTTGGTTGCCTGACTTCATTGACATGATGGGCCTAGTGGACGGCTGGAGGTTACTACACACTACTCAATGACAGTATACTTTTCATTCTGGTGCCCATGGTAGTCTCCCCAGGATAGACTATGTGTTAGTGCCAGCTGCACAGGCGTCCTATATTGCTGAGATCAGACATATGGCTCGGGGTATTTCCGATCACTCCCCACTTTGGTTTCGGTTTGAACTGGCACCGTGCTCTGGGGGAAGGATAGCTCCCATTAATCCTTGGTATCTCCGTAATCCCAAGACTCGCGGCTCACTAATTAAGGCATTGGAACATTATTACCAAGAGAATGAGGGGTCGGTCTCTTCCTCGATATCGTTCTGGGAGGCTTTTAAGACAGTGATTAGAGGTCTAGCTCTGTCTTTAATTGTTGGTGTTAAAAAACAGAAAGAAGAGGATGTGGTGAGGATAGAAACGGACATAGCTAATTTGGAATTGGAATTGGAATTGGAGCGAGAGGTTACCCCCTCTAGATTGCATGTCCTGCACTTGAAGCAGTCGGATTACAGAACGTTGGTAACGGATGGTGCTAGGGCCCTTAGTCGGGAACAACAGGGGCGTATCTACGATGTTGGGGATAAGGCTGGCAAATTAATTGCATGGTTAGATAGAAAGGACAGAGCTAGTCGTGTGGTACCCGAAATTGAGATGGAAGATGGGGCTCTGGTCACTGACCCGCAAGAGATAGTGGCATGCTTTGCTGAACATTTTCGCTCTGTGTACTCTTCCGTGTCAGACAGACAGGAGGAAGATTCATGCTTGTTGTTGCGAGATATCGCGCTCCTGTGTCTGTCAGAGGCGGACCGGGACCTTCTGGATAGTAGGATCTCTGCTGATGAAGTAGCGTTGGCAGTGCGCTCTCTGAATTCAGGTAAAGCGATGGGTCCTGACGGTCTGCCGATTGAACTATATAAGCTTCGCCCAGATAGGATTGCTCCGTATTTGAGAGACATGTTCCTGGAGTCCCGGGATCGTGGTCTCCTCCCCCCTGATCAGAGATTGGCTTCGATAGTTGTAATTCATAAGGAAGGAAAACCGAAGAATATGTGTGTGTGTATCGGTCGATCTCACTGTTGAACTCTGAACCTAAGATTCTTGCTAAGTTGTTGGCTAATAGACTGATAAAGGTTATTAGCGATCTGGTTCACCCAGACCAGTCTGGCTTTATCCCACACAGAAATACGGCACTTAACCTTAGGCACCTACACGGGGTTCTTGCAAGGGCCTGGACACTACGTGAGCCGGCCATTTTGGCGTCATTGGACGCCACGATGGCGTTTGATACTGTTGAATGGCCGTATCTGTGGGCGGTGCTAGATAAATTTGGTTTCGGTTCAGATTCATTAGCTGGGTGCGTCTTCTTTATGCAGACCCTCTTGCTCAGATCGTGGTTAATGGTCGCGTATCGGAGCCATTTTGTCTCGGGCGGGGTACTCGTCAGAGTTGCCCACTGTCTCCTCTTTTATTCGCGTTGGCTCTCAAGCCTCTCGCGGCTTGGATCCGCTGGGAGCCATCGATGAGGGGCATTAATTGGTCTCCGCAATTTGAGGATCGTAAATCCCTATATGCGGATGACATCTTGCTGTATTTGACCTCCCCCAAGAAATCTTTAATGGTACTCTGTGATGTTCTGGCCTCCTTCGGAAGAAACTCTGGTTTGGTCATTAATTGGGCGAAATCCTACATGTACGTTTTCAGTGGCGAGATACTGATCCTGCCGCGTAACTGTCCTATCAGAATAGTACAAGAGGGATTCAAATATCTTGGAATTTATATTTCCATAGACCCTGTGGTTCGATACGAGAGGAACCTTCTCCCTCCCTTGACTCGGTTAAAGCGAGATGTTGCGGGCTGGCGGAAACTCCCATTGTCCATGCTTGGGCGGGCGGCCCTTTTTAAAATGATGTCGCTCCGTCGTTTTCTGTATGCCCTTCAGAACACGCTGGATATCGTCCCGGTTGGTTACTTTCGTTTGGTGGAGGATTTACAGAGGAAGTTGTTATGGGATGGCAGACCGCGTATTGCGCTAGCTAAATTAACGCTCCTGTGGTATGATGGGGGCATCACTCTCCCTGATATTAAGAGATATTATTGGGCGTCGCAGTTGGCAGCCATCAATCACGGTATGTACGGCCCTGTGTTGAATCCCGGTTTTGCCATGGATAGGTGGTTTTTTCCTAGTGGTAATTATTATAGAGCGTTGTATTCTAAATCTGTGATGAAGGCTTTGACGGGGCCGACCAGGACAGATGTGCGGGTCTGGTGCGATGCTACCAGTTCGTTAGGGTGGAAGGACCGTTTAACTTTGGCTACCCCACTTTTTGGCTCTGACAAGTTTGGCAAACTGTGGAACACTAAAGGGTTCGACAAGTGGGATCTTATTGGTATCTCCAAGGTGGGAGACATATGGGTGAAGAGACAGGTGAAATCATTTGCGGCCTTGCAGACCGAGTTTGAATTGGGAGGGATGGAATACTTTCGTTATGCTCAGATTCGACATGCACTAACTTCCGTTTTGCCGGAGGGGGAAGAGATACCGGAATCTACCCCGTTAGAGGATCGTATCTTGGATGGCCATATACCTGATAGTACCATATCCCTAGTGTTCAAGAAATTGATTAACCAAGGGCGGACTTTTTACTGCAGCTACGTGATCAGTGGACCCGTGGCGGCCTTGAGCTTGATGACGAAGACTGGCAGTCGGCGATCTCCTCTCCGAAGGAGGTCGCGATTCCAGCACGAATGAGATTGGTTCAACTTAAAATATTACATAGGGTATACGTCACGGGTCCCGTCTAGTCCGGATGGGGTTATCTGATGAGGTCTGTGTCGGAGTGGTTGCGGTCAGCTGGGGACGTTCCTCCATATCATCTGGGAATGTCGGGAAGTGTTTGACTATTGGAGTAGAGTCCATGTGGTAATGCAGGAGGTCACGGGTGTGGCTCTCTTACCGGAGGTCAGACGCTGTTTGCTGAATGTCTGGGGACCTACTGATCACAATGTGGCACAAACCCAATGGGTGACTCTAGGGGCCATGATTGCCAAACGGAATATTGCGCAGTTGTGGGGGTCCCAGAGGCCTCCTACTCTTGACGTGTGGGTAGAAAACTAAACTGCATAAACATATTGAATTTGCTGTACCTTTTTTCAAATTTATCCTATTACCTTTTATCTTTTGCATACCCTGTATTTGAGTATAGCCTCATTTGTTTCATACCTGTGCCACATTCCTCCCTTAGTCGACTTCTGCAATTGGCTGATACCTCATTTCATACAGAACAAGCATTTACAATGCAATGGTCTCGTCTTTGTTAAAGTTAGAGCTATTGGCATTGCAAATGGAATTTTTTTCATTTTTTGTTTTTTAAAAACATAAATAAATGGTATTGTCATTTACAATGGCAATAGGTGAGCATTAGAGAGTAGTAGAGAGTATTAGCATGCACAGAGCCCCCCACACACACAGAGCCCAACACACACACACACAGAGCCCAACACACACACACAGAGAGCCCAACATACACACATACAGAGCCCAACACACACATATAGAGCCACACACGCACACACACACACACACACACACACACACACACACACACACACAGAGCCCAACACACACAGAGCCACACACACACACAGCCACACACACTCACACACAGAGCCACACACACACACAGAGCCACACACACACACAGAGAGCCACACACAGACACAGAGCCACACACGGACACACACACACACAGAGCCACACACACGAACACACACACACACACACATGCACACACACAGAGCCACATACAGAGAGCCACACACAGACACACACATACACACACAGAGCCACACACACACACAGAGCCACACACACACACAGAGCCACACACACACACAGAGCCGCACACACACACACAGAGCCACACACACACACACACACAAAGAGCCACACACACACACACACACACAAAGCCACAGAGACACACACACCCTCACCCCGGGGACTCTCCTTATTTACAAATGGGTTATTCGAGGCCCCCAACCAACTCTCAAAGCTCACCCTTTGCTTCCCTCAGTACAGGTCAGCCGGTGCGCTGGCGTCAATGCCCTCGGCATCCACTGCCCCTCACGACACACCCACCTCTGCCCAGTAACGCCACAGGGAAGAGAGGCAAGAAAAAACGATCACAACCAGGGAAGAGAGGCAAGAAAAAACGATCACAACCAGGGAACAGAGGCAAGAAAAACGGGCACAACCAGGGAACAGAGGCAAGAAAAACAGGCACAACCAGGGAACATAGGCAAGAATAACAAGCACAACCAGGGGGAAGAGGCAAGAAAAGCGAGCACAACCAGGGAACAGAGGCAAAAGAAGCGAGCACAACCAGAGAACAGAGGCAAGAAAAGCGAGCACAAACAGGGAACATAGGCAAGAAAAACTAGCACAACCAGGGGGCAGAGGCAAGAAAAGCGAGCACAACCAGGGAACAGAGGCAAGAAAACAGGCACAAGCAGGCAACAGAGGCAAAAAAAAGATATCACAACCAGGGAACAGAGGCAAGAAAAAACGATCACAACCAGGGAACAGCGGCAAGAAAAACTATCACAACCAGGGAACATAGGCAAGAAAAACGAGCACAACCAGGGGGCAGAGGCAAGAGAAGCGAGCACAACCAGGGAACAGAGGCAAGAGAAGCGAGCACAACCAGGGAACAGAGGCAAGAAAAGCGAGTACAAACAGGGAACATAGGCAAGAAAAACTATCACAACCAGGGAACAGAGGCAAGAAAAGCGATCACAATCAGGGAACAGAGGTAAAAACAAAAATACTCATTTTGCGTTAAAAAATAAAATAAAACATTAAATGGGTTTTCTCCATTGTACCTCTGCTTGGGGTCCGATTGAGGGATCCGTTTCAGCACACACCGTGCATGCTCACCTCCCGCGAGCATCTGCAGATGAAGCCCCCCACGGCCGGGGTCCTGGTGGGGGGGGAGAAGGTGTGCGCGACTGCCCAGCCCCCACAGTACCACAGATGGCGGCACGGCCGGACTGCTGCACCACGCCACCACTGAGAATGCCACCGCGGGCGTTGGCTCCTCTGGCACGCGGCTCCGCCTGCATGGTGGCCACAAGTGGCTCCACTTGGACCGAGTGATTCACTTGCTCTGTTCGCTGGGCGGGAGATCACACTCATACGCAACAGTGGTGCTTCAGTGCAAAAGCCATATGGAAAGTGTGCGGCTCAAGAGATCAGCAAGCATGACAAGTACTGATGCACCTCACGCACCGGCTGGGATCCTTAAGAGAAATACCAGGAGGTATATCTACATACATCCGCGGTTCGCGTATCAGTTGCAATTACTGAAGGCCCGTGACAGCGCTTTTAGGACTCCGCAGACACATTTTAAATCATCAGCAGACTGAGCGCCCTTAAGACGGATGATCACGTTTCTACACAAGAGGTCTTAAAACGATTTTATAAAGGAAATGAGTAATATTTCCCGGGTGAATCAGATTCATATTGAGAGATCTTGTACTGTCAGCATTTTCAGGTGGCCATTGCGAGACTTTGAAGTGCGAATCCCGCCCAATTTGTGTTGAAGACAAACATGTCTCCAGTGGGAGGGTATCCGTTATCTGCGTAAGGGCGCGTGCTGTGGTGTTCCAGTCGGTGACAAAAAAACACTAGAATTTCCCAATTACAGGAAAACGAATGAACAATGCATACTTAGCGCCCGCGTACAGTACGTGTGGCTTGACGTGTAGTTGTTTGCATCCTCTACGCAAGATCCTAGCCCAACACCGGCCTTGCATAGCCCATCTGGGAGCCGGTGAAAGGCGGGCAGACCAGCACATTCCCGTTCTCGCATAATGAACTGCGTCAGCCGTGCAAGGGTCGTAAAACTGAAATACGGCCTGCTCAAGTTTAATTCCACATGCACAGTGGGATAATGCAGAGCAGCCCCCTTGCACTTCTAATATCAGTTCACTGAACTGCATAAATAACACAGATTCTTGGCAACCCAGCACAAAATGGAGTCTAATATATTTCTGCATGTTTTTTTTGTCCCGTGCTCGCAGAAACCTTATTTTCATTGGAGGAAAAAATACAGGTACCGCTCAAAGCAATCTGAAATTAAAAATGTCCCCTTAAGGATAGATGCATTTTGTTATAAACAATGTGCAATAAACAATACAACAAGTTAGAATTGCAGGAACACATTTATTTAAGCTTTAGACACAATAGACCATCACAGATCGATATTCCTTGAACCGTAGTCCACAAAACCCCCCAAAAATATACCTCATATCTAATATTTCTTACTTTGATGAAAATCTCATATCTGATATTTCTTACTTTGATGAATAACGCCTTCTCTTTGCCCTGGTGCACCCCGGGCCGGCTCGAGGCCGGTTCCTGCCCGGGGGCTGCCTGACCCGACCGTGTAGCCTCGTCCGAGGATGCTGGCTGAGCTTGCAGAGGGCAGCCCCACCCCCCCTCGCCCTCAGTCGGGCCGAAACCTGGTGATGGCAGTCTAAGCGACCCCGCCTGCACTCTGCCATTCCAGCGCTCCATGGTGGGTCCGGGGATGTGAGGGTGGAGGGATGTTCACCAGCCGGGGGACGGCAGAGAATAAATCCCTCACGAGCGCTGGAGTGAATGGATTCCCCTCGCCTCAGTCGGAGCCAGCAGTCGCTGCACCGCCCTCTCCGCTCGCAGGCCAGAAATGGATCTCCAAAATGCCCCGTCATTTTCAGACTGGGGGGCGTGTTTTTCTTTCTCTCCTCTTCCCATTGGCTGGAATGTTTACATTCCAGCCAATGGGAAAAGGAGAGAAAGAACCTCAGAAACACACCCCCGAATCCGAAAAAAAACGGGGCTTAAATGGACAGACAAACTTCTTCTCCAATGGCTGGCCAGCATTTAGGAGGCCAGCCAATGGAGAAGAGGGGCGGGTTCAAGCCACACTCTGGAAAACATAAAATCTCGTCAGCGAGACTGCGCAAGCACA
Organism: Lissotriton vulgaris; assembly: GCF_964263255.1. Taxonomy (NCBI): domain Eukaryota; kingdom Metazoa; phylum Chordata; class Amphibia; order Caudata; family Salamandridae; genus Lissotriton; species Lissotriton vulgaris. Next base: position 987,293,841 of record NC_141693.1, read on the forward strand.
GCCTACGCAGGCCGAGACCTAAAACCTCCCCTCTTTAAAACCCCATCCCTGCAATCAAACTACCTAATCTCTACCAGTCTCACCAAGAAATCTCCTAAAACCACATAGCCCCCATCAATTATCACACCTACCTGGTATTAATATATCACAAACTGGCGTAAATGCATGCAAAAGTACATGTCTAATCTCAATATCCACCAGGTTAATCACTACCTTTTGTTTCTGAAGAAGAGTACTACTCCCCGTAAAGCAATTAATCACCTCGTCGGGGGTAATATGCTCTATATAAATCCAGTTACTAAACAAGCATTGAGAAAGACAATCGGTCTTGCCTCTGGTATTTGCTGGCTTTGCCAGTAGCTGGTTAGCCATGCTGTACAGCACCCCCATGCTTTGCTACAGAAAATAAACCAAAAAGTCGCTATGATGCAAGTGCTTTATTTACTGATTTGGGTCCGTAAATTAATAAAAATTTGGTGCAAATTTTTTTTTCTGTAAAAGTGCTGGTGTAACTCGGGGTAGAGGTGGGGTAAGCATCACAAAGGACACCGGTGTGTGAAGCACTGGGCGCAGGTGTGGAAGCAATGCAGGCGAAGGGACTAACAAGAACAAGCATTGGCATAGCCAATATGTCTCGCTTTTGGGACCTTAAAAGTATTTAGTTTTGCAGCATAATATCCTTGGTGCAACAACATCACCTGTTGCATGGCTAAACCTTGTACCTTTATAAGTGTTTAGCCATGCAACAGTTGATGTTGTTGAACCAAGGATATTATGCTGAAGTTATCCAGCACAATATCCTTGGTGCAACAACATCAAGTGTTGCAAGGCTAAACACTTATAAGGTCCCAAAGGCGAGACCTATTGGCTACACCAATGCTTGTTTAAGTTAGTCACATAATGTCTGGTGACAGCTGAGCTGCAAAGCCTGATTGAATGAACTCACATTTCCACACTTTAGTGGGTGTGCACTGGTTAATGCTAGTTCCCCTTACCTTAATATTGACAGATCCTTTGATATTGTCCATTTCCCCAAGCAGTGCTGACATGAGGGAGGATTTCCCTGAACCTACACCACCGACTACAGCCACCAGTTTGCCTGGTTTGATGTCCAGATTGATACTAGAAAAGAAAGTGAATGAGAGAACAGCAATGATACATATACTTAAGTATTACAGCATAGCAAATGTCAATTTCAGTGGCTACTTACAGCCTCAGACCAAGTCCACCAAACTATGGAATTCTTCCACACATAATTAAAATGGTATACTAGAGCTCTGAAAATTAACTTGTGTTAGTGCAAATGTGTACACCAATTTTAAGGAGACACGAGAACACAAATAAGATCATATACATTTGATGATACTTGTTTTAATTGTAAAAGCCTTGAAGGGATCAAGTATTTGTTCCCACTGATAGACTCAGATTTTAATTATTTGTGAAAGGTTAGTTACTAGTTTACCCATAACGTTAAGCATCGATTAGGACATTTAGTATTTGAGATGCTTTATATAAGGGCTGGTTATTCCCATTGGAGGATTCATTATTCAGTTATATGATCATCATTGGATATTTCCGTATCTTTTCGTTTGTTTATTTTCTTTGCTCTTTTTAGATTACTCAGTGAACCTCTTAAGATATATTAAGTTAGAGGTAAAAATATCCAGCCATTAGGCAATGGCCTTTTGACATTTGTTGACGCCCTCATCTATGCGCCTGTAGGGAATTATAGGCACCAAAAAGACAAAAAAACACTGTAAAAGATGCCCTGTATATCTCTCTACATTATTGTGCCCATAGGCCCATTAGGAAAGGCACTAAAGCCACAAGCTGGATCTATGCTCAATCTATACCCTTAGTGTGAAGGGGTATAGTCCAAGTCCATCTCTCTGACTTTGCTGCAAGAACCATGGAATGTCACAGCAATGACAGTTGTTCTACTCCTTGGTTGAGCAGGTTACAGTCTCCTCCCCAAATTGGTAGTGAGTAACATGCGTCCTGTGCAAAGCAAATAATGGTCTTTATTTTAGATAAACAATAACTTTAATCACATTTAGGAATTATATTGAAAGTCTTTTTGTTTGATAAGTAGAAGGAGAATACATAGATGTCAATTAGTTACACATTTCCACTAATTCACTTGCATACCACGTGTAAATAATATATTGCCTAATCTACACATCGGACATGAATTACGCTTGCACGTCCTAATATCGAGCCATGAAATTGTGATCTACATATATATTGTGGCCATAACATTGACTCCCGAACTATTATCAAGGTAAAACTAGATTTACTACTATTAACTGTGCCTTGACAACATTTTGTCAGTCAATAATATGGTCTCTGTATTTCTGGATTGATTTTCACACCACAATATTATACATCATCAAATTCACAGAATTGCTGTTGGTCTTAAAAATGAACTTGCACATGGCTACGTGGATTGAGAAAAAGCTATGTTTCGTCCTTATAATTTGTCAATGGGTAAAATGCTCACTTTGAGGGAAAGAAATGAACTAAAAGAGATTATTTTCCTCATATTTGCCTATCATAAATTCTTGCCTTATTCCAGGTTGAACCAAGACTATTTTATTACCTGTGGATACAGGTGGAAATATTGTGCGTCTGTTTTCAAACCCGCTATGGGATTTGCATCTTTCTCAGGGTACATCATCATGTGCATAGCCTGCAAGTGCTCACTCTCATTCACTCCTCTGAATATTTCCTCTTTTATATATTAATTAGCAATTTATATTATCATACGTTACACATTTATAATACTTTGCACAGATACAGTACACACAAATACACACGTGTGTGTATCTTGCAAATGTTTCTCTGATAAGAGTCGATTTGAGACTAAGATTGTTTTTTTATGTTTCTTTTAGGTCTTCTGCTTACTCCATGACAACTGGTGCTGCATCTTGTTCCCAAGAGAATGAGGCATCTGAAAATCGTATAGCAGAATCTGCAAAGAGAAATCAATAACTTAAATATTGATCAATAGATATTTTCAGTAATGGCATCCCCAAGGGACAGCTAAATGCAGAGATATAGAGTGACACAAAGTTAATTTTCCATGCTCCAGTGAAAACCCACTAGACTATACCTATGCAAGACAGAGCAATTTAGCTCTCATTTTCTTTCAAGGGGTACTAATCCTGGATTGGCCACACATGGGAATAGAGATTTGAACTTCAGTGTGAAATGTGCACCTCAAGGTTTTTTTGACACAAAACATTCACCAGGTAACATCTGGCATAAATTGTGAGGTCAAGTCCTGCATATATGGAGTTTGGGTTCTTTGGGATGTGGAATGATAGTCACAGGTTATCCCACAATCTGAAGCGCTTGATTAAGAATCGGCTCAATCTGTGCACCAAGTCAATAGCTAACACCAAACTATCAATATATACCAGGTGAACAATTTGTACCCAGGAATTGCTCTAATTGCACACCTCTGTGAATGATGGCAAACTCTAGAAATGAGAAAAAACGTGAATGTAAAACCCACAACTGGTAGTAAACACAACAGCCATTAAATCTGTTGTATTTTATGGGCATAACTTATTTTCTTTTTATTATTCTTGGAGACACTAAGTCAATTTAATATTTGGTATCAGTATTAAGCGTGTCTCCTTCAACATTACAATTTACATCATACTGGGGTATCCATGTGATAGAAACATTCATTAGCACCTATGTAAAATAGAAAATAAATGCTACTTAACATTGTTCAAATGACACCGTGATAGGTTATGTAAGTTGTTTTGATTTGCAATGCAGTACATTCAACACAGACCAACGTCTCTCATTTTGGATCACCGAGGCAGGTTAAATTTGAGTTGATATGTTTCTGCCTTGTAGGAAGTTTCTCTGCTGGTCAGTTGGCAAATGCTAAAACATTTTTTTTAATAAAAAACAGGTGAAACAAATACATTCTAGGATTACATAATGTCTACGGAATTGAAGTGGTTGATTGTTTATGTAACCACAACCACTAAAATATTTGGTCACCATGATGGGAGAGTGTTAGAAACGGGACCCTGGCCGGCCAAGACTCGCGTCGAGGTCAGTCAGGGATCACCATTTCTAAAGTCAGGGCAGGGGAGTCACACACCATGGCAACCCCCACTCGCCCTCTAGGTAGCGTGGCGCGAGCAGTCTAGGCTAAACTTGGAGGCGGTATGAGTTAAGTATTTGCGCACGCACCCCAGCAACAACACCCAAGGCCCACCACAAAGAAAGGACTCCACACAAGGATATATATCAAAAATAGCCTTTGTATTTATAATAAACAAAACACATTAGATAACACACGCAAACTGTACAATGTGCCAGAGGCACGGGCAGAATTTACAAGGGGAATTATGTACAGGACAGGGCCACATGGACCACTGTCAGGGGTAAGCACTTGTTAGATAATATTACTGGTAGATATACACTTATGTCGTAAACATAGAATGAGTAGCACCAAAATTATAAATGCAACACACATCCAGTAATCACTGGAACAGTAAGGACCTCCTACGCAACCCTAACACACTGTAGGTAAATCACGCAGGTAACTAGGACCTAAGGAAGGAATACCAACACCTAAGCAGTTCACTCTTAGCAAAGGGAAGGAAACCTAACATGAAATGAACCATCAACAATCTACTATGCCGGTCACATTTAGCATAATGGATAAACATAAACAATCCTCTCTGCCTTGTCACATTTAGCAAAAGGGGATAACCATAAGAATACCTAATCAGGTTACTTTTAGAAAAGGTAGGAGGAATCAACATTTCTCTATGCAGGTTACTTTCAGCAAAGAGGGATAACCATAAGAATACCTAATCAGGTCACTTTTAGAAAAGGTACAGGTTAGAACTCATGCGCAAGAATTACATAACAAGAAATTACAATGCGCGGGGTGCACAAAGCACAATACTCAAAAGTGTCCCTCAGGCCAACTGGCCTCGAAAGGGGCGGAATGCCCTGAGTCTCAATGTCAGGGAAGCTGTGCAGGCAGCACAGAACACAAAGCCTAAACGTGGCAACTGTCCACTAAGTGCTGGACAGTTGTTAAATACAGATGCACAACGTTGGAGCCAGGAGGGCTCAAGAACCAAGTGGGCAAGGAGCCTCTCAGGGGCTTGCAAAGCAGATGTGCAATCAAGAGCTCAGCGCTCTCAAAATAATCCAAGTGCCCCAGAGCCTCTCTCAGGGCTCTAAATCAAATGTGGCACCTTCTTGAGCCTCTCTGGGCTCATAAAACCAAAGTTGGGCGCCTCGAGCCTTCTCTGGGCTCGCAAGGCACAAATACGGGGCTGTTGGAGTCACTCCTCGGGGGACTCAGAAACAGGTAATGGCCACAAGAGCCTTGCAGGCTCGCAAACACAAATGGGGGCGTTGGAGTCCCTCACGGGGGACTCAAAATCAAGTAATGCCCCCAGGAGCCTATCGAGGCTCCACGCAGCAGTGCGCGCGAGATCGCGCTAAGGGGGAGGGGCGGACACCGGCAATGTGTCCCGCGGCCCCTCTCCCTCCTTTCAGGCACTCACCGGGTGTCTCGCTGCTGGAGGCGTCTCCTCGGCGGCCGGAAAGGGGCTCTCCTCCACTCGGGGAGCCTCGAGGACAGAGCCGGCTGCTCCTCTCGCCTGGCCTTGTCTCCTCTCCCTCCGCCTGACTTTCGCCGGGGCCGCCAATGGCAGCGCGGCCCTGGGGGTCAGGGGGCGGGACTTCCGGGTCGCTGCAGGCAGCGCGGCGGTCCGGCAACAGCTCTCAGTGCCCTCGGGCTGCGGCGGTGATTTCCTGGGCAATGCCGGGTGGGCACCGGCTCAAAAATGATTACAGACCACGGGGCAATGCCGGGTGGCACCGGCCTTCAAAATAAAGATAAAGCGAGGTGGCACTCGCTACGCCAAAAATCGGCGAAATCGGCAATTCAGCTGCAATGCCGGGTGGGCACCGGCAAGGTCAATACAGCGCTCCCAACCGCTCAGGGGCACAGGAGAAGCGCGCTCAGCGCTAGAAATGTCAGCAAAGCGCTATGGAGCACTGGAGCATCAGGAAAGCGCTCCTAGCGCTACAAATCCATCAAAAGCGCTTCCAGGCACAGCAACAGCTCCAGCAGGGTCTGGAGGCAGGCAGAGGGGCAAGGCAGGGCCAGAGCCAGCACACTGGGTCTCCAGGCAGGGAGACAGCCAAGTGGCGGTCCTCTTGGCCCCTGCAGCAGCAGCAGCCCCCTCTGGCAAGATCCTAGGCAGAACCAAGAACAGGACAAATTGCATGGGGACACAGCCCCTTCTTACACAGGAAAACCCCTTTGTCTCAGGGTGCAGGGTGGGGGGAAAACCAGTCGCAGCTGGTTCTGAAGTACTCTGTTTACCTCAACCACCCTCTCTATTCACTGGCAGGGCTAGGGCCATCAGTCGCACTACAGGGGGTGGAGCCAGCATTGTCCGGGGAAAGTCCAGGCCCATCAGGGACCAAGTGCACTCCTCCCAAGCCATCAAGCATGCTGATCTCACACTCACCACCGGGCAGACCCATCCAGCCTTCCTGGAGCCAGGCTCACCAGCCAGCTCCAGCCAATCACACTGCAGGCATATTTTCCAGCAATATGCCAAGTCCCAGAAATGGCATTTCTACACATGCCACATCCACGCAACATACATCATTGCGAAGCATTCATTCCCACAAACACGCACATACCAAACTCGAGCATGCACTCCCCACACATCAGGAATTACTAGGGACACAGATATTCCCCATGCATCCCTATGGGAGAGCAGGCCAGCCTAACCACATGCACGCACTTTACTCTGGGACACAGAGAAAAAGTGCGCACAGACCAGAAAATCATCCACGCATATCACAGATCTAAAGCAAAAAGATTAGGGGTGAACCTGCCTTAAGGGCCAAGTCCAACAGAGAGATTGTGGTAGGGAATGTCGAAGCCAAACTTTTGACTGGTCATGATTGTGACCAAAATATCAAGGGGAAAAATATAAAAGATGTAAGTGCACAGAGGTATGGATTTGCTATTCACAACTCCACATCTACGTACCTTGAAGATAGATACATCACCTGACATGTGAAGTTAGGTATAGAAAACCTATACAAACTTACCTTTCAATATTTTGTTCATCGATATTTTGGTCAAGACATTGCGGCCCATCGACATTCTTGTTTTGATATTCCTAGACCACAATGTTGTAAAACATCAGTACAAAGTGACTTTCAGACTGATTGGTATTCATGGAGGCAGTGAATGAGATTATCAATTTTATCTTTGATTTGTTTGAGTTTATATGTGGTGTTGTCATATACTAGAACATTTTAGCTCATTTTTGAGGGTTATATTCCTTTTCAAGGCCATCTACGGGAGTTATAAATCCAAACTGTGGAGCACAGCCCAAGACAAAATTAGTATTAACCTATTAGCACACTACACATTGAGAGTAGAATGTTATAAATTAAAGTAGAAGAAACGATAACAGAAATATTAGAAAATTGGCGCTGTAAGTTTAGCAATTTGTTGTCTTCAATGGAGCTCCATTGCTCCTGTATACTTGTACAGATACCTGACACTTAGGGCCTCATTACGATGATGGGCAGAAACCCTCTGACCAGAGGTCAGCGGCTTTCCGCCAACATCAATCAATCAATCAAAGCATTTGTATAGCGCGCTACTCACCCGGAGGGTCTCAAGGCGCTTGGGGAGGGGGTAGGTTGGTAGGTGGTAGGTTTACAGGCCGTATTATGACAGCGGTCGGAATTACCCCTGTGGGGGGGATTCTGACGTGGTTCCGGCGGGCTCAAGGAGTCAGTTGGTGCGCCAGAAAGACTGCATAATCCCTTAAGGATAGAGGCTCCGCCATCTGGATTATGATGTCGGTGTCCAACAGCCATTCTATGTCGGCCTTTCTGTCATGGAAAGGCTGTCGGAAAAAGACATTGGGGTCCCTAGCAGGACCCCCTTCTTCCCTGGCCCTCTGCTTAGCACCGTGTGCCACTAAGTGCAGAGATATTTAAAAACATCCATTTCACTATGACAGTTTGTGCTGTGGGCCTTTTTGGCCTGCCGCACAAGCTGCCATAATGAAAGAGATGTTCCCGACAGCCCAATGGGCGATCGCATCCAAACTGAGATGTTGGAACCGCTGACCTATGGTCGGGCGGTTCCCAATTTGCAACGGAATCACGTCCGCCAGACATCCTAATAGGCCCCTTAATGTTTGTTTTTTACCGAAATGCACCCCTTAGTGCTGTGTGAGTGATCCAGTAAAATTCTGTCATTTTTTTCTTTTTTCATACGTTGCACAGTTAACAGTTTACAACACCAAAAAAAAGAACAGAGAACTATAGATTCGTAGGTATTCAAACATACACTTTTAAACTACAGCAAGGGAGGCCTATAACACAGGCCTGATATTCCACAACTAGGTGTTTGTTCTGCCTTTGAATGTCAGGGAAAGTTTTAATAACAAACATCTACCAAACCTGATATGTTGTATCCCTCCCAGTATAAGAATTGGCTTGGTAGTTTGGTTTGCCCTGTTCCCATCATGCACTGGGACAGGAACAGACTAATTTGCATGTAGCCAGGTTCTGAGCTGGGATGGTGCAGTGAGCTAAAAAACGGTGATCGATCAAGCCCTGATCTTTGGACTGGGTAAGAGTGGTCTGCTTAATTCAGACACTCTGTTCATCACCACCCCCTTTTCTGAATCATTTTGTCCACAATAAGCGTGGAAGGGTATACTCAGATGTGAGTCCCTTGCTCATTGCACCATCAGGATTCAAGCAAGCCGGGCCGACGACGGCTGAAATGCCAGAAACCGGTCCTCGGAAGCTTGTTTCCTTCCCAGTATAAGAATTGGCTTGGTAGTTTGGTTTGCCCTGTTCCCATCATGCACTGACACAGGAACAGACTAATTTGCATGTAGCCAGGTTCTGAGCTGGGATGGTGTAGTGAGCTAAAAAACGGTGATGGATCAAGCCCTGATCTTTGGACTGGGTAAGAGTGGTCTGCTTAATTCAGACACTCTGTTCATCACCACCCCCTTTTCTGAATCATTTTGTCCACCATAAGCGTGGAAGGGTATACTCAGATGTGAGTCCCTTGCTCATTGCACCATCAGGATTCAAGCAAGCCGGGCCGACGACGGCTGAAATGCCAGAAACCGGTCCCCGGAAGCTTGTTTCCTTCCCAGTATAAGAATTGGCTTGGTAGTTTGGTTTGCCCTGTTCCCATCATGCACTGGGACAGGAACAGACTAATTTGCATGTAGCCAGGTTCTGAGCTGGGATGGTGCAGTGAGCTAAAAAACGGTGATGGATCAAGCCCTGATCTTTGGACTGGGTAAGAGTGGTCTGCTTAATTCAAACACTCTGTTCATCACCACCCCTTTTCTGAATCATTTTGTCCACCATAAGCGTGGAAGGGTATACTAAGATGTGAGTCCCTTGCTCATTGCACCATCAGGATTCAAGCAAGACGGGCCGACGACGGCTGAAATGCCAGAAACCGGTCCCCGGAAGCTTGTTTCCTTCCCAGTATAAGAATTGGCTTGGTAGTTTGGTTTGCCCTGTTCCCATCATGCACTGGGACAGGTACAGACTAATTTGCATGTAGCCAGGTTCTGAGCTGGGATGGTGCAGTGAGCTAAAAAACGGTGATGGATCAAGCCCTGATCTTTGGACTGGGTAAGAGTGGTCTGCTTAATTCCGACACTGTTCATCACCACCCCCTTTTCTGAATCATGTTGTATTTTATGACATCCTCGTTGGGAGTGGGGTCAAGACTCTACTTAGATTATATATTTTTAAGGTATTGCTCACCTTTAGTGTGGTATGACCTTGTGTTAGTCATCCCCTGCTAAGATACAGTGTGTGAGACATACTGCATTGTTACTATTGGCAAGAACCAGTTCATATCACAAATGTGCCTGTTTGTATTCCAATAATCCTCTCTCAGGCGAAGCACAGATAATGTATTTATAATTTATTATTATTGACTTTGAAACATTTAACAACAATCATGTCAACATTTGCAGTACCATGCTTAACAAATTTGTTACAGCTGATTTTGCAGTACATAGTTACACTTATAAGCTTTTTGCCCTGGTGACGTCACTTTACAAATCCATATATATTGCATGACACTACCCACATTGACTTTGCAGCCCGTCCATACTTGGATTATTTCTGCCAACCACTGATTGCATGTGGCCAGCTACTCCAATTACAGTGTATCCCTGTACATTCTATTTGGCCATCGAAAGGGGGGGGCCCTAGAGTGCAGTGCCGTCCACAGACCAAGTTAGTGTCTAAACAGGGGGCATAAATCATTGGGATGGGAACTAGCCAGTAACATTTCCCAGTAACATTCCGGCCAGTCGCGGCAGTAGGTGACATCTTCCACCCAGGCCTTGATGACTAGTGGTGTTGGCTTCCCCCAGTGCATTGCCACTCGACGCTTAGCCAATAAGAGCAGTAGCGCAGTCAGCCTTCTTCCAGCGGTGGTAGTCTGTTATGTCTTTTATGTGTCGAAAGATCTTTCCCCAGTAGGTAGCTATAGTTCGACATTCCCAAGCCAAGTGAATAAAAATGGCCCGTGGTGTTCCGCATTTCCAGCATCGCGTGTCAGGTCGTAGACCCTGGAGGTGCAATTGTGTAGGGGTGCAATATAGATAGTGTAGATACTTAAAATGTATTAGGCGAAGGCGGTAGATTGGTGACATATTTTCAAGTTGGCCGCAACAGAATGCCCATGTTTTGACAGAGATTTCTTCTCCTATGTCAATTTAAAAAGCTGCGCGTGCGCTTGGTGTGTTGATGGTGGGGCATCAGGAAAGGAGCCAAAGCGTGTGCCGCATGCGGCTCTGAGTTAGAAGCATAATAGCATGTCTAGTGGCAAAGGCCATGGCGCTGCGCATATCTGTTGCATTGTAACAAAACGGCCATTAGAGTAGAGGTCATCAAATGTAGTTAGTCGTTTCTGATGAGCCAGTTTCCATATGTTACTCTCCAATAGAGGAGGGATCAGAGGGTTGTTTGCTAGTGGCATAGTTGGTGCCTGTAGTACATATAGTTTAGCCCTCTTGTGCGTCAATCTCCTGTTGGGGTGTTTATACTCCTGGTACAAAGTGGTTGACAGGGGTAGTGGAGCCACTCTATCCGTTTCTATGGCTACGTATGGTTGGAATGGCTTAGAATGCTGCCAGGAGTGGCAATATTGCACCTGGATCCTGTATGCATACAATACGAAATCAGGAGCTGCTATCCCTCCCTGCTTTAGGGGCAGCGTGAGTAGCTCCCAAGATGCTCTGAGTTGTTTGCTCGCCCATACTAACTCAATCATGTTGGATTTAAGGTGCTTAAAAAATTGTGTAGCAAGGGGTATCGGCAGGTTCACAAATATAATAATTTAGGTAGGAATATCATTTTCGTTATTGCTACGCGACCTGTGAGTGATAGTGGCAGGTGTTTCCACCTTTGGATTCTCTCCTCTATCCAGGTCATCACCCGGCCGAAGTTTGCGGTCCAGAGCTCCTGCAGATTCCTACATATTCAAATTCCCAGGTACCGCACCGGGCCCTCCGTCCAAGCCACCGTGTATTCTGTGTCAAATGGTGTTGTGGTGCCAGTTAGTGGGAGAATAATAGATTTTGCCCAATTAATTTGGATACCCGATAGCGGACTAGTTCTCTAGTTAGTGGGTTAAAGTTAGTCACAGGGTCTATTACGTACAGTTAGATCATCCGTGTACATGGATAGTATCAAACCTCTAGTTGTAAATCCAATTTAAGTGGGTCCAGAAATAACGATTTTAAACTTAAGGTAGGTGACCTTTTTGGGCTCCATGATAACCTTAAATGCTAATTTGAAATTTGAAATATTTAAAACTACAAAGGACTGTCAAGTTATAGATAGTTTTCTGTAATAGATTAGGACAATAGACAAAGGCAACAATTTCTGATACTATGTATTTTTTAAGTGAATAAGGCAACCAGTTCTGTGTAGCCACAATGAGCTTTTTTGTTAAAGTGAACCTTGTATAAGCAAAGAAATTGAGAATATAACCTGTAAAGTGACATGAGAATGGAGGGTGATGTGTAAACCAAGACAGACCTATTTGAAAAATGTGATTTGTGTACAAACAAATAACAGTGGGTAATTCTGTGTTTTTAAAAAATCTAGAATCAGTCCTGAAGAAGGTGCTATATAAAGAAAAAACGAAACGCTGCGTCGACTTACTTGTGATTCTTGTTTTATGTATCATGTTTTCATTTTGATGAACTGTACAATAATATGTTGAGTGATTACCCTTATGGTTGTTTTTAGCATTATTATCAAATGACTTAGATTGTATGAGAAATAATAAAATTTGTACACTTTTTTACTAAAATGTATTTGTATTAGTTTATTTGACTGTCACAGATTAGCAATAATAGACATTGTAATATCTGTGGGTATCCTTGCTATTCTTTTGCAATAGCTACACATCAGATGATTGTTGCCTTTAGTCCTTTTCGCTTCCCAAACATCACGAGAAAAGTTTACCCTGGGTCTTGATTCTCTCACAATATACAGAGGAACAGATAGTTTTACCTCTGCAGAATAGGCTTTCAGGCCTTCAATACTGTTATGATCACCGCTTCTCGCAAGGAGGGCGGGAGTGACCCCGTCTGCAGTGCTTCCTTATATACTGCCAGCTGCCACGTTGGCAGCATATCAACATATTCTTTATAAAAGGCAGCGGTTGGACCATTCGCCCCAGGGGCTTTGTCACCAGGCATGCTCTGGATTATTCTTTGGATGTCTTCCGCAGAGAACGGCTCGTTGAGGTATTCAGAGTGTGCATTACTAAGCCACAGTAATTCAACTGAGTCTAGGGATGTCTTTATATCAGAGTTTGATGGGGTATACCTCGACGTGTATAAGTGCGCATAGTAGTTCTTCATTGTGTTAAGAATGTTGCAGGGCAAATGTACCGACGCGCTCCTCGGTGAGTGCAGCTTAGTGATGTATCCAGAACCTCTGGGCGGTTTAAGCATATTTGCCAATCTTTTTCCCAGGTCTGTTGTCTTCCCGTATTGACGGGCTTGAGCATGTTTTGTTAAAAATTTTGTTTCACGCATAGCCTCTTCTTGATGTGCCGTCAGTTTCCGGTGGATGTCTGCCAGTATGTCCGGTGTTTGGGACTGAAAGTATTGTTGCTCCAATTCTCGTATTTCTAATTTCGCTAGGCAACTGCGGATGTCTTTTAGGACCTCGGCCTGCAGAGCTATACACTCTCCACAGATCATTACTTTAAAAGCCTCCCACACCACTCCCACCGAGTCCACTGAGCCCGTCTTGTATTTTGTTGCAGATTGTTTCTTGGAATACGGAATCCAACAATGCTTGGTGTGGTAGACGCCAGGTGAAGGGCTGTATGTACAGCATGGGGATCTGAACATGGATCAACACGGGTGCGCAATCTGACAGTGTGTGTGGGTGGTGTGTTGTCACAGTGACCTATGAATGCATGTCTTGTGATACAAGCCAAAAGTCCAATCTGGACCAGGGTTTAAATTGTTGGGATATGCAGGTGTCCTCTCTGGTATTAGGGTTCATGGTGCGCCACGTGCTGACTAGACAATTATCAACATTTGTATGGTTGAGTGTGGAAGCAGCGTGTGGGTGATGCGGTCTTGGTGCTCCCACCCGGTCTTACTCATTCTGAGAGAGCCACGTTAAAACCTCCCCCCACTGCACAACATTATTGTCATGCTCTAGACTCCCTGCAACAATTGATTAAAAAATACAGGGTCATCAGTATTCGGTCGGTACGTGTTAACAATTGTGATGTGTTGGCCATATAGCTCACTGCCTATGATTATGAATCTGCCCTCCGGGTCCACCCGTATTTTCTCAGTTGCCCATGGGAGTCCCTTCCTGATGAAGATTGCTACTCCCCTTGAATAGTTGGAATAGGTGGAGGCGTGTGATTCTCCCCATCTGCTGGCTTTGAGTTTGTTTAGAGACGCATCAATTAGATGGGTCTCCTGTATGAGACTAATGTCAGCCTGTTGTCTGGTTAGGTAAGAGTGCATCAGTCTTCTGTAATCGTTTAGGGGGCGCACATTCCATGTAATGCAGGTTAGGTTATTCTTGCCTGCCATCATAGTGTTTCAGCCGGGCTCTGACGCTGGTGCGCATGTGTGTGTGTTACATGTGTGGCACGTGGGAGCGTGTGGTTGCTAGTGTGTGTCTAAGGCATGCGTGTCACAGAGCCTAAAATGCATTTCTGCAGATGTTGCAAAAGTGTGCACTGACATTTCATATAATTGTACATTCTGCAACATATAATCCGAGCATTTAAAACATTTTCCCTCTCCTCCCACACCAACCCCCCAAACAGGTTGGGTAAGAACCCTCCCTATACCCCTCAACTCTCTTTGAAAACAAGAATAGTCCAAATGGCTATGCTGGGTTAATATCACATGGGGGAACAAGGTTCCGCCGGCATACACCCCTCCCGTTTATGGCTGGGTGGCCGAGCCAATGGTGTCAGGAACTTATGTTTAGAAAGGCCCTCCCTTGTATGCAATATACCTCAAGTCTACCAGCCCGACAATAGAGTGTGGGCTATGTCTAGCACGTATATGAGAGATCTCTAGTTATAGTGTAAATAATGTCCCCTAAAGCATTGAGCAAACAAACATATATATCTTGTCCCAGCTTATCTGTGTTTCGAGTGCCCCTGTTCAGTCATTATCGCTCATTCGCTCTTCTAAGTTGTCTCCCGATTTGGTCTTCGGGCTTGTTCGTGGACCTGCATTCTTCTTGGTGAATTTCATGGCAACTCGGGCGTCTGTGAAGTTTAGGGACTTGCCAGCAGTGTGTACCTTTAGTTTGGCAGGGTATAGGAGAGCATATTTAATTCCACCTTTTTTCACCGGTGCAAATTCACGACGTGCAGCTTCTACCAGTTTTGTAAATTCTGGGTAGAAGGAGATATGATTGCCATGGTACTGTACTGTAGCTTGCTCGCAAGCCATGCATAGAACAGTGTCTCTGTCTCTGTAGTTCATTAGACGAGAGAGAATCGGGTACGGCGGTGCTCCGGCCGGTGGTTTAGGACAGTGTTCCATGCGCCCTTTCTACCAGGAACATGCTGGAGAGGTCATTTCCAAAAAGGTCTTTCAGCATTAGCTCCACGTATTGTTCCATGTTGGTAATGTTCGTTGTCTCTGGAATCGCAGTAATTTGTACATTGTTTCGGTGGGATCTCGCTTCAAGGTCCTTGTTCTTTGCCTTTATCAGGTTTAGGAACTTGTTCAAATGAAGTAGTTAGGATTTAGAAGGACAACGGCGGACTCTAGATGCCGCACTAGCCTTGGACAGTGTGCTCAAAGTAGGGTCTAAGGTTCTAATAGAATGGAAGGACTGCACAATCATCTCCTGCACCTGCCGTTGGAGGGTACAACCCGCAAAGGTCGGGAACAAACGTAGAGTAAGCAATGGAGTGGTGCACTTCCCAGGTAAGGTAAAGTCCAATAAGGAAGCCGAATCCGTATCTTCATTAGTAACAACTTTATTAAGGTTCATCAAAAAAGATAAGCATACATAAGCCAACGAGTTTCGTTCGTGTTTAGAACTTTGTCATGGCTGGAATTAAAACATAAATGACAAACATAAGTGCTATGAACAATATACAATGACACATAAGATATACAGTGATGAGTCAAACACTGTCCACATTTCAGGATGGACCATTGGTATGAATGCGACAAAGGGTACTATTTACACCTGTTAAAATTACATGACACTATAAAATAAACATAATGGTAATATATAAATGCAGGGGCAGTGGGCATGTTCTACAGACAGGTACCTATACTCCTCCCCCACGATGAGGCACTCTTCCTTCCTGTTGGACTTGGCCCGTCTGGCAGGTCCACCCCTGAAGTTTTGTGCTCATTATATGTGTCTGGGGAATGGTGATTCCCCTTCTGAGTGTGTGTGTGGTGAGAGAGACCTGCCTCCCATAGGAATGCATGGGGAATGTATGTGGCTCGGGTAGTTCCTGGTGCGTGGGGCGTGCCGGGTCGTGTTTGGTATGTATGCGCTCGTGAGGTTGAATGCTACAAGATGATGTATGCGGCATGTGTGTGACTAGAAGGGAAGTGCCACTTCTAGACTTTGGTGTGTGTGTGCAGTAGGTGTGCTGGCGCCTGATTGGCTGAGGCTGGCCGGGCCTTCCCCCACCAGGCTGGCTCCACCCCCCTGGGGTGCGTCCAGTGTCCCTGGCCTGGCCAGTAACCTGAAACTCCTTATAACCAGTTCTGGCTGGTTCTCTCCCTGCCTGCCCCTTTGGGAGACAAAGGAAGCTCCTGTATAAAAGGAGGGTGGGCCCTCTTCTCTCTCTCTTCTTCTTCCTGCTTGGGACCCTGCCTGGGCCGTGCTGCTGCATGGGCACAGGGAAGGGCGTGCCCCCCTGGGCCCTGCTCTGCTCCTGAACTACGGACCTCCCAAACTTCCTATGGCTTCTGCTTTCCGTGCCCTAGCCCGTGGGAGCGCTTCCCTGCGGTCCTAGCGCCCTGGGGCGCTTCATCTATGCTCCTAGCGCTCGGGAGCACTCTCTTGCGCCTTGGGGCGCTTCATTCATGCCCTCGCGCTGGGAGCGCTATATCCAACCAGACCGGTGCCCACCCGGCGTCTGCCTCGTGCTACAGAGGCTCTGCAACCCCAGCGAGTGCCTACCTCGCTTTATCTCCTTCCTGGCTGCCTTATCGAGGGAGCCGGGCCCTCGTCAATTTCCCCTGTGTGTCACCGCCGCAGCCCGGGACCCCGCGTGAAGCCCGCCCCCGGGCTGCGCTCTGATTGGCTGGCGGCCCGGGCTGAGCTGATGACGTTTCCCCGGGCCGCGCTCTGATTGGCCGGCGGCCCGGGGAGCTGTGGAGAGAGCCGCGAAGGCAGGGGTCGGCGGGAGCCTACTCCGCGCCCCTGCGGCCCACCAGGACCACTGCCGCTTCCCCCCCGGGGCCCCCAGGAGCGAGAGGGAGCCCCGGAGAGCGAGGAGGACCGGCGCGTCTGCCCGCCACCGGTGAGTGCTGCAGGAGGGGAGGCGGGGCGTCGGAGCACATTGTCAGTGCTCGCCCCTCCCCTCCAGCGCGAGCACGCATGCGCCTCAGGGCCCGAGGGGCCCCCAGTGATGCCGGGTCCCCCGAGGCGGGGGCCCCCGCCTGCCTCAGTTCTTGTCCTGAGCCCCGCGAGGCTCCGACACGGCCCCCTGGGGCCCCCATTGATGCCGGGCCCCCCCGAGGGGGGCCCCGCCTGCCCACAGTGCTTGTCCTGAGCCCCGAGGAGGCTCCCACGTGCCCTTACCTCTGGGCCCCGAGAGGCCCCACCATTTGCCCCTGGGCCCCGAGAGGCCCCACCACGTGTCCCTGACCCTGCGAGAGGCTCCACCATTGCCCCCCTGTCCACCCGAGCCTGCAGGGCTGTGTCCAAGTCCCTCAGCGGCCCAGCACTTAGTGGGCCGCTGCCACGTTTAGGTTTGCCCCGGGCCCCTTACAGCCCACTCTGGACATCGAGACTCTCAGGCGCCCTCGCCCAGGAAGGCCATCGGGCCTAGGGGGCGCTACTGACTATTACCAATGGGATGCTGAGAATTCTTATGTGTTGCCCTGCTGATGGGGGCCTCTGTTGTGTTATGTACCTTGCCTCATGTATGTCTATGCTGGTTAGAGTGAGTTCTATGGCTAATCCTATGAGACCCCGGGGCGTGACGTATTCTAATGCTAAGCTCCTGGCGATTATGTGTCTAGTCCTAGTCCGAGGAAACTCCCAGTTGTTATATGTTCTAAATGCCAACTCCATCATGTGCACCTTCCTGGCAGTGGCCCCTTGGCCCTGGCCTGTACCTTTTCCCTTGTAACCCCTGCCGTGCCTCGAGCCCATTGTAAAGTGTATGTTCCTATGTGTCCTTCTTAATACAAAGACTATTTTCATATATACTTGGTGTGGAGTTCCTTTTGTGGGAGGCCTGGGATGTTGCTGTTGGTGGGTGCGTGCGCAAATGCTTCACACATGTCCTCCGAGATAGGCCTGGCTGCCCGCGCCGCGTTACCTAGAGGGCGAGCAGGGGTCGACTTTATATAGGAGTGGCGGTCTCTGACTGGCTGTGGCGCAAGCCCTGGCCGGCCGGGGGTCCCATTTCCTACACTGGTGGCTAGCGGTGGGATCTGGACTTGTGTTTGCGCAGTACCACAACGATAACTGGCCTCCCTACAAAACTCTGCATGGTAAATGGTCGCAAAGAAAGGAGATTATTGTTTTTATGAGGTTACTTAAATGTCCGTTCTGTGAAAAATGTATTCTGGTACGCTATGACTAGGTGGCCCTAGCTCGGGAGGGTAGATCAACTCCCTAGTGCAATGTGTTTTCTGGATTCACCAGAAGGGTGGGATCCAGTGGTGGCAGCGTGATTGTGTTCAAGGTGTATGGTCCCTGTCCCTTCCCTGGAGTAATGATACCTGCACCACATGGGTCAGGTCAGGTTGCTAAAAAAATGTCTGCTCTGTGGAAATGTTTAATGATTAATAGAAGTGTCCGTTCGGTGGACAAATGTGTGCGTATACACTGTGAGTTAGGTGTCCCTAGCTTGGGAGGGTAAATAATCTCCCTAGTACAATATGGTTTTCTGAATTCACCAGAAGGGTGGGATCCAGTAGTAGTAGTGTAATTGTTTTCAATGTGTATGGTCAGGTTGCTAAAAATGTCTGTTCTGTGGAAATGTTTAATGATTATTAGAAATACCTGTACTGTGGAAAGTTTTAAAGGTTGCTTAAATGTCTGTTCTGTGGAAAAAGTGTGCGGGTACACTGTTAGTTAGGTGCCCCTAGCTTGGGAGGGTAAATCATCTCCCTAGCACAATATGGTTTTCTGGATTCACCAGAAGGGTGGGATCCAGTGGTGACTGCGTAGTTGTGTTCAAATGTGTATGGTCCTTGTCCCTTCCCTAGAGTAATGGTACCTGTGCCACAAGGGTCCGGTTGAGGAATCAGGGGCGGTGGAAAACTGTCTTACCAGTCTAGGGGACGGGGTGTGGATGAATGTTGAGGTGTGCTGAGGAATGGAGTGTAAGTTCTCTGGGATGGGGAGCTTGCTGAATCAACGACAATAGTGTCCTTCCTTACCCCGCTGAATGTGTTGGATGCATCATGTGTTCCGTACACCGCTGAATGTGTTTGATGCGTCAGGTGTCCCCCCCTCTTCCCCGCTACATGTGTTTGACGCATCATGTCTTCCTTACCCCGCTGAATGTGTTTAAGGCGTCAGGTGTCGCCCTGGCTGAATTTAGGTTGAGTTGTATCCTGGACAAGGAAGACCTGCTGGCGCTGCCACGGCTTGCCTTGGGGAGAGCTGAACACTGAGACCTGCTGGCGCTGCCGCGGCTCATCTTGATTGTGTTTTAGGCGTCAGGTGTCGCCCTGGCTGAACTTATGTTGAAGTTGTATCCCGGACAAGGAAGACCTGCTGGCGCTGCCGCGGCTTGCCTTGGGGAGAGCTGAACACTGAGACCTGCTGGCGCTGCCGCGGCTCATCTTGTTGTGTTTTAGGCGTCAGGTGTCGCCCTGGCTGAATTGATGTTAAGTGGTATCCCGGTCAAGGAAGACCTGCTGGCTCGGCCGCGGCTTGCTTTAGGGGAGAGCTAAACGCTTAGGTCCCAGGTGGAAGACCAGTGGAGGGAGGAAGTTCCAAGACTGGTAGGAAAGTGTGTTCTGAGGGTGTTTCTCCTGGGAGAACGCGGAACCTCAGAAGTAGAGGTAGGGTGGGGCATTCTTGCCCGTGACCTCTGGCAAACCTGAGGGTGCGGACCCTAGGTGGAAGGAACAGTGGTAGTCGTGGCTACACTGAGAAAGGGAGTGGAGAATGGCTATTGTGGGCCAGGGGTTACCACCCCCCACTTCGGATTAGCAGGGACCAGTGGTATCTGGATGGCTTAGGGCCTGGTCCTAGTCATGGACAACTAAGGAGTACCAGGTGGGTAGCCTGGTTGGGCCTATGTCTTCATTTTTTTTTATTTTTTTTGTTGTGTGGTTGTAACTTTTATTATTTTCAGTTTGTGTATGTCTATCGGTCCGGCGGTGCGGGCCGCGTCCACGTTCTATCACCCTGCAGCAGGGAAGTCCATCACGGTAGTGATTGGTCTGCCCTGCGTTTGGGCTGGGAGGGGCATGTGTTGGACTTGGCCCGTCTGGCAGGTCCACCCCTGAAGTTTTGTGCTCATTATATGTGTCTGGGGAATGGTGATTCCCCTTCTGAGTGTGTGTGTGGTGAGAGAGACCTGCCTCCCATAGGAATGCATGGGGAATGTATGTGGCTCGGGTAGTTCCTGGTGCGTGGGGCGTGCCGGGTCGTGTTTGGTATGTATGCGCTCGTGAGGTTGAATGCTACAAGATGATGTATGCGGCATGTGTGTGACTAGAAGGGAAGTGCCACTTCTAGACTTTGGTGTGTGTGTGCAGTAGGTGTGCTGGCGCCTGATTGGCTGAGGCTGGCCGGGCCTTCCCCCACCAGGCTGGCTCCACCCCCCTGGGGTGCGTCCAGTGTCCCTGGCCTGGCCAGTAACCTGAAACTCCTTATAACCAGTTCTGGCTGGTTCTCTCCCTGCCTGCCCCTTTGGGAGACAAAGGAAGCTCCTGTATAAAAGGAGGGTGGACCCTCTTCTCTCTCTCTTCTTCTTCCTGCTTGGGACCCTGCCTGGGTCGTGCTGCTGCATGGGCTCAGGGAAGGGCGTGCCCCCCTGGGCCCTGCTCTGCTCCTGAACTACGGACCTCCCAAACTTCCTATGGCTTCTGCTTTCCGTGCCCTAGCCCGTGGGAGCGCTTCCCTGCGGTCCTAGCGCCCTGGGGCGCTTCATCTATGCTCCTAGCGCTCGGGAGCACTCTCTTGCGCCTTGGGGCGCTTCATTCATGCCCTCGCGCTGGGAGCGCTATATCCAACCAGACCGGTGCCCACCCGGCGTCTGCCTCGTGCTACAGAGGCTCTGCAACCCCAGCGAGTGCCTACCTCGCTTTATCTCCTTCCTGGCTGCCTTATCGAGGGAGCCGGGCCCTCGTCAATTTCCCCTGTGTGTCACCGCCGCAGCCCGGGACCCCGCGTGAAGCCCGCCCCCGGGCCGCGCTCTGATTGGCTGGCGGCCCGGGCTGAGCTGATGACGTTTCCCCGGGCCGCGCTCTGATTGGCCGGCGGCCCGGGGAGCTGTGGAGAGAGCCGCGAAGGCAGGGGTCGGCGGGAGCCTACTCCGCGCCCCTGCGGCCCACCAGGACCACTGCTGCTTCCCCCCCGGGGCCCCCAGGAGCGAGAGGGAGCCCCGGAGAGCGAGGAGGACCGGCGCGTCTGCCCGCCACCGGTGAGTGCTGCAGGAGGGGAGGCGGGGCGTCGGAGCACATTGTCGGTGCTCGCCCCTCCCCTCCGGCGCGAGCACGCATGTGCCTCAGGGCCCGAGGGGCCCCCAGTGATGCCGGG
The DNA here is from genome assembly GCF_964263255.1 of Lissotriton vulgaris. Taxonomy (NCBI): domain Eukaryota; kingdom Metazoa; phylum Chordata; class Amphibia; order Caudata; family Salamandridae; genus Lissotriton; species Lissotriton vulgaris. Next base: position 987,315,363 of record NC_141693.1, read on the forward strand.
TCCCCCGAGGGGGGGGCCCCCGCCTGCCTCAGTTCTTGTCCTGAGACCCGCGAGGCTCCGACACGGCCCCCTGGGGCCCCCATTGATGCCGGGCCCCCCCGAGGGGGGCCCGCCTGCCCACAGTGCTTGTCCTGAGCCCCGAGGAGGCTCCCACGTGCCCTTACCCCTGGGCCCCGAGAGGCCCCACCATTTGCCCCTGGGCCCCGAGAGGCCCCACCACGTGTCCCTGACCCTGCGAGAGGCTCCACCATTGCCCCCCTGTCCACCCGAGCATGCAGGGCTGTGTCCAAGTCCCTCAGCGGCCCAGCACTTAGTGGGCCGCTGCCACGTTTAGGTTTGCCCCGGGCCCCTTGCAGCCCACTCTGGACATCGAGACTCTCAGGCGCCCTCGCCCAGGAAGGCCATCGGGCCTAGGGGGCGCTACTGACTATTACCAATGGGATGCTGAGAATTCTTATGTGTTGCCCTGCTGATGGGGGCCTCTGTTGTGTTATGTACCTTGCCTCATGTATGTCTATGCTGGTTAGAGTGAGTTCTATGGCTAATCCTATGAGACCCCGGGGCGTGACGTATTCTAATGCTAAGCTCCTGGCGATTATGTGTCTAGTCCTAGTCCGAGGAAACTCCCAGTTGTTATATGTTCTAAATGCCAACTCCATCATGTGCACCTTCCTGGCAGTGGCCCCTTGGCCCTGGCCTGTACCTTTTCCCTTGTAACCCCTGCCATGCCTCGAGCCCATTGTAAAGTGTATGTTCCTATGTGTCCTTCTTAATACAAAGACTATTTTCATATATACTTGGTGTGGAGTTCCTTTTGTGGGAGGCCTGGGATGTTGCTGTTGGTGGGTGCGTGCGCAAATGCTTCACACATGTCCTCCGAGATAGGCCTGGCTGCCCGCGCCGCGTTACCTAGAGGGCGAGCAGGGGTCGACTTTATATAGGAGTGGCGGTCTCTGACTGGCTGTGGCGCAAGCCCTGGCCGGCCGGGGGTCCCATTTCCTACACTTCCATTCTGTCAATCTCCCATTAATATGGGCTTGTAGCTCTGCCATGGGGTTATAGTTAATTTGTGCATAGCATTCACGATCACTAAGCTGTCTCTAAATTTCTCACATATAATCTTCCACTGCCATAACCACCACATTTCCCCCCTTATCTGCTTCTTGTGTCACGATGGTGGTGTCACTTCGTAGTCTCACTAGGGCATCCCTTTCTGACTTAGACAAGTTCTGTTTAGGTGCAGGAGCATATTTGGAACAAATGCCTAATTTATATAATTCCTCTGATATTAATATTCCAAATTTGTCGATGTTGGAATGATAACCAACCTGTGGAGTGAATTTGTCGATGGTCTCATTAATATCCAAAATTTCCAGATATACGATTCTAAACAAAGTGATTGAGGAATATCAACAGTATTTAAGGGACAAAAAGAGGCGTAAAATAAGGAGGGACGATAGAGATTATAGAGAAGGCAGGATATACACCTTTGCTAAAAAATATGATAACCCTAGCAATGGGGAGGATAAAAAGAGGGCTAGGGAGGACAGCCAATCGGATAGCAGCATCTCATTGGCATCCACTGAAAGTATCTCCTCTAATCAGTCACTAACGGGGGTTACTTTAAGGGGAAAGAGCCACCAGCTTCCAGAAGGAACTGGAAAGATTAAGAATAGGAGAGAGACAACCAAAAAAGGGCATAAGAAAACAAGGAGAGGGGGGCGCACAAGGAGGAAAAGGGGAAACACACCCTACGGCCCAAGAAGAAGTGAACAATCCCATTAATGTTGTGGAGACCAGGGCATCCACCACGGGGGGGTACGACTGGTCCAGTTGAGGAACTGACTAACCAACAAGAGTTAACCATTATCAATCTATCATGTAGAGTACTGGATAAGGAAGAATGCATGGTCCTCAAGAAAGGGTTAGGTTTTTGCCCTACACAGTTTGGAGATCTAACTGATGTACATATTGATTTGTTTAAATTCTTGCGTGTGTTAAAATTAAAAGAATTCTTTGCATCGTATACTCCGCCTATTGTGTCTGATGTAC